>NC_083881.1:80405616-81011688 GCF_032452875.1 Bos javanicus | reverse complement strand
TCAGACAGTAAAGAATCCGCCTGCAATGCGGGAGACCTGGGTTCGATCCCTGGGTCGGAAGACCCCTGGAGAAGGGGATGGCTACCCACTCTGGTGTTCTTGCCTGGAGAATCCCATGGACAGAGGAGCCTGGCAGGCTGCAGTCCTTGGGGTCGCAAAGAGTCGCACATGATTGAGCGACTAACCCTCCACTGTATGTAGTTCTATAAGGCAGCTGCAAGACTTCCCTGGTGGCTCAGACGGTAAAGCGTCTGTCTACAGTGTGGGAGACCCGGGTTCGATCCCTAGGTTGGTAAGATCCGCTGGAGAAGGAAATGGCAACCCACTCCAGTACTAGTGCCTGGGAAGTCCCATGGACAGAGGAGCCTGGGGTGCTGCAGTCCCTGGGGTCACAAAGAGTCAGGCACGACTGAGCCACTTCACTTACTTAAGGCGGCTGCAGTGCTGTAAGGTCATTAGCCATTATAAAAAGAGATTTCCTGACTTCCCCGGTGAGCCAGTGGTTAAAAAGCCACACTTCCTTTGCAGGGGGCATCTATGTGTTGATGAAGAAAACTTGGGAGTTCAGTAGAAGTTAGTAACACATGAAGACGGTTGAGCAGATTAGCATAGACCAAAGCCAGCCATTTTAATTAGCAGCACATCTTGTCAATTGAACTTGAATTGTTGAGTTATTATACGCACATATCTAATTATCCCAAGCTGAAAGTAGTTCTCCCGAGATCAAGGACTCAAACGTTTAATTTCCTTGTTTTTCCCCAAGTGCTGTACTTCAGTGCCGTGTACCTGTACGTACTTAGGAAATATTTGTCGTAATAAACATGTAAGTGTTTTGGAAAACTTCTACCTAACTCTAAGCAAAAGGCATCTTCCTGTCACAACAAGGAAGTTCAAATGCTTTTGATGTCTCGAGAGCACGGTTTCCGTTTTCTGCTTCTAAACAGAGCTACTGCCTCCGTAAGGCCTGGCTCTTGTTAAGCTGTGCCACTGCTACATGTGTTGAGCTTACCGCTCGGTTATACTTTGCAGTGGTATTACCAGATAAATTTGTTGACAGGGAAATCTATATGCAAATATTTCTATGGAATACAGATCTCCGTTCATTGATCAAACATCACACATTTTAAAAGCGCCAGCTGGGTGTGTGCTTAGCATGGAGCCTGCTGCTGCTGCTAAGTCGCTTCAGTCGTGTCCGACTCTGTGCGACCCATGGACTGCAGCCCACTAGGCTCCTAGGTCCCTGGGATTGATTCTTCAGGCAAGAACACTGGAGTGGGTTGCCATTTCCTTCTCCAATGCATAAAAGTGAAAAGTGAAAGTGAAGTCACTCAGTTGTGTCCGACTCTTCTCGACCCCATGGACTGCAGCCCAGGCTCCTCCGTCCATGGGATTTTCCAGGCAAGAGCACTGGAGTGGGGTGCCATCGCCTTCCCTGAGCATGGAGCCTAGTGACAGGCATATAGAAGTGAACCAGACAGACCTGGTCCCAGAGCAGAGAACCCTGGAGCCAGTGGGGCGCGTGAGCAGACAGTTGGAGGCTTGTGGCAACTCTGCATTGAGAAAGTCTATTGGTGCCCTTTTTGCAACAGCGCTATTCTTAAATTAGGGTATGTGCGTTGTTTTCTTAGACATAATGCTACTGCATACTTAATACAGTATAGTGTAAATATACCTTTTATATGCACTGGGAAACCAGAAGCTTTGTGTGACTCCTTTAGCGTGATGGTCTCTTAACTGGGGTGGTCTGGAGCAGGGAGCAGCACCTACAGGGCACGTCTGTGCCTGTGGCCCGTGCTCGGCTCAATACGACCGTGAGACAGGAGGAGGGCGCCAGACCTCAGGTCCCAATCTGTTCTAGGCTGATCGTCAAGGCCAAAGCACTGGGGGCAAAAAGACAGCATCATCTTTCATCACCCTGGGAATGATGCAGTCAAAGCGGAGAGAAATACGCTTGGATTAGTAAAATCCACTTCTTACAGATCTTTTTGTGCACTGGACTTTTTTTTATCAGACCAATTTTATGAGAAGTCCTGATTGACTGTACAATCGTTTCACTCTAGGAAACCTTTGGAGGTTTATAAGAAACCATCAGGAAAATGTTTTTTCCAGGGAGACCACGGATTTGATAACAAGGTCAACAGTATGCAGGTATGCTCCCAGAACTATGAATTGAAGTGTATTTTAGAGGTTCTAAAAAGGATGGGAATGGTGGTGTAAGTGAAGCTTGCAGAGTATTCATAACTGGAGGGAGGGTTGCTCCTGGATATTAGCAATGCCTAATTGTTTTTGTTTGTTTTCTTTTCTTTTGGAAGACTGTTTTTGTAGGTTATGGCCCAACATTTAAGTACAAGACCAAAGTACCTCCATTTGAAAACATTGAACTTTACAACGTTATGTGCGGTAAGTCACTTATTTCATCAAAACCAAGAAAACAATCCGGAGTTAACATATGAACTCCTTTCGATGTTGGAGAAAGAAATGAGGTGTCTGTTTTCTGGGATCACCTCATCTTTTCATTAAAAAAATGCTGTAATTTGCCCATTGGTTCAAGGGACAGAATATCATCCCCCTTCTAAGGCTTCTTTGTCTTCCTTCAACAGTTGACTAATGGGGAGTTTTCATGGTGTTGCTGTTGGCAGCCTCCGGCTAATCTAACACAGCATTACAGTCTGACACCACCGGTCACAGGCCGGGTGAAGCGAGCACTGGGCACAGCGCCCCCCACCCCGCACCCCGCCTCCATCTCTCCCAGCGCAGCCGCGCACGGCTGGCCAGCTATTTATGTGCTCCTAATTATTTTTCTTCCTGGAGTCTCTAGTTGCTGGATGAGGACAGCTTTTCCTATTTAGTAAGGGAGCGCCAGTCTGGCGGTCAGAGGGGGAGTCTGCACGTCGGGTCTCCTGGGCCCCGTCCCCTCTGGGCATCCGGCGCTCCCCGGCCCTGCCTCCGGGCTCAGGCCAGTCCCTGTGTGCCTGCTCGGCAGCCTTCTCACTCGCTCTGAAATCAGCCTGTTCATTCCACAGCGGCCCTTCAGGGCACACGGCCAGAGCCTCCTCTTGTCCTGTACTTCTGTGGAGTGCATGAGAGGGCAGGCTCGAGGTTATTTATTGATCATAAGCCCCACTTCAAAACTCGGGATAAAAAGTCTCACAGAGAAGCAGGAAGGCAACGATCCTGACGCTGATGGTCCTTGGGTTGTAGCTATCACAGACATAAAGGTGGCGAAGCGAGGCCCTATTTTCCTTCACTCTTTCTTTGTGGGAATGTCTTTCTTGATATCAGGCCATGAAAATGCTATTTTAGAAAGTTGTTGCCAAGACCTCATCAGGCAAGGATGACTTGGGAGCTCAGAAGGGAGCCTGCCGTCTGAATTTGGTTATCCCATTCTGTTTGTGTTCCAAGTTTTCCAGACATTGGAAGGTGAATGGCTTTGACTCTCCTCCTATCTCATCAAAAACATTTACAAAGTACCTGGCCCTTTTCTTTCTTCTCATCAGATCTCCTGGGATTGAAGCCAGCTCCAAATAACGGGACCCACGGGAGTCTGAACCATCTCCTGCGTACCAACACCTTCAGACCGACTGTGCCAGAGGAAGTCACCAGACCCAATTACCCAGGGGTTATGTACCTTCAGTCCGATTTTGACCTGGGCTGTACCTGTGATGATAAGGCAGAGCCAAAGGTAGAAGTAATCTTTTTTGTTCATTATGGAAGAGCCTGTCGGGTGTAGAGCAGTGCTGTCCGATAGAACTTTCTCTGATGATATGCATGGTCTTTCTGCATCGTCCAAAATAGTAGTTACTAGCTACACAGCTTTCGAGCACTTGGAACTAAATTTTTAATTTTATTTAGTGGCTTGTGGCCACCACATTGGACAGCACAGGCATAGATAATGAAGAGCAAAAAATAAAATTCATGCTATTCTGTGGAGTCGCGATTCCTAACCAAACGTTTTTCTTTTTTTCAACCTGAATCACATGTCTAGCAGTCATGGTCCCAATAGGAAACAGATGGCCCGTGCAGAAGAAGTTTTTCAAGAAGGTTTAAAGGAATTGTTTCAATCACATTTAATGAGAAGACTATTTACAAAGCTGGCAGGGTAGAGGGAAATCGAGGAGGGATGGTAAAGGCGCCTGGGGCTCCCAGGGCACCAATCTGGATCTCAACAAGAAAGGGGAGGAACGGTCACCAGCACATGGAGAAAGAACCCTGTAGGCGGGGCCTGAAATTTGGGTGATGGCGCAGTGAACACACCGCAGCCTGGAGAGAGGAAGCTGGGGTGTGAGCACGCCCTTGCCACCCCCTGCTGGTGCCTCTCGATGTTGGAGCCCAGCCACAGGGCAAGCTTGCTCTTTGATGTCCCTAGACATCAGCCTCCCGAGCACAGGGCAGGGGAGGGAAGCGGGCAGCAGGGCGCAGGTGGGCGTGCAAATAGGCGCTGCCCCGCACAGCCAGTTGGACAGTTGTTGAAACAAGCACGTGTCCAGTAATGATTTTTTTCTCGTATGTAAAAATCAATTGTATTTCTAAATATAGCAACAGACAATTGGATAATGACATTTTAAAACACTTACAATAGCGTTAAAAATATAAAATATCTAGGAATGCTGAAAACTGTAAAACAGTATTGAGAGAAATTAAAAACCTAAATAAATGAAAAGGGGACGACAGAGGATGAGATGGTTGGATGGCATCACTGACTCAACGGACGTGAGTTTGAGTAAACTCTGGGAGTTAGTGATGGACAGGGGTGCCTGGCGTGCTGCAGTCCATGGGGTTGCAAATTGTCGGACATGACTGAGCAACTGAACTGAATTGAACTGAAGTAAATGAACCGGTACTCATCATTCATTGAAGGACTCAATATTCATGGCAGGTCTTCCTAAATTAATCTATAGATTCAAAGCAATCTCATTCAAAATCCCAGTGGATATTCTTCAGCTTTTTCTTTTGTACTGGAGTATAGCCGATAATGACTGGCTTACTGAATTTTACAGTGATCAATGACCTTTAAAGTTGCCAATCAGTACTCCTGACAGCAAGACACAACCAGTGTTACCACACTGAGTTGATAGGGTTCCAACACAAAGCAAAGCAATCTGCGATTTTTGCACGTGTGGTTTTATTACAGGCAATGTGTGATCTTCTCATTAGACCTCAGAAGAATGGAAACTAGTTTTCTTATTGGTCTCTCCCCCTCCGCCTGCCCCTGTCTGCCTCCCGGGGCTCCTTGGGGCCTGCGAGGCACAGTCTGGGAGCCCGCCACGGGAGGCAGTTGGCTTCCTGTCCCTCCACCTCTGCCTTATTTTTTATATATGAGCTCATTATCTTTTTAAGTTTTCTTTTTTTTTAAAATGTGGACCATTTTTAAAGTCTTTGTTGAATTTGTTTCAATATTGCTTCTGTTTTATGTTTTGGTTTTTTGGCCTCAAGGCATATAGGATCCTAACTCACTGACCAGGAGTTGAACGCTCAGCCCCTGCATTAGAAGGTGAAGTCTTAACCACTGTACTGCCAGGGGAGTCCTAGATCCCCTTTAATGTCTCCTACTTTAGCTCCTGATGAGAATTAACAGCGCTAATTAAAGTAGGTGATTCTAAGACTTCAGCTGGAGGAGTTGAGTTGCCCATGTCAACAGGAAGTGGTCTTTGAAGTGAATTCCAGTTATATTTTTAGAGGCATCATTTAGATCTTGTTTCCTGAATTACCTTTCCTCTGGGAAACAAGAAATATTTTGGTTCTTTCATCTTAAACTGTTTTGGAGGGATTCTAGATTATCTTTATTTTCTCAGTGGTTTTCTCCAAAAGACTACTTTTCTTAAAAAAAAAAAAAACACAGATATACAAAAAAGGTATAAAGATGAATAAAATGAATACTTCAATATATAGACATCGTGAGAAAGAAAACGTTAAAGATGGAACGGAAGCTCCACGTGACACCCCCACCCCAATCCCACTTCCTTCCTACCTCAAAGCTAATTAATATCCTGTGCTGTGCTTAGTCGCTTAGTCATGTCTGACTCTTTACAAACCCATGGGCTACAGCCTGCCAGGCTCCTCCGTCCAAGGGATTCTCCAGGCAAGAATACTGGAGTGAGTTGCCATGCCCTCCTCCAAGGGATCTTCCCAACCCAGAGATTGAACCCAGGTCTCCTGCACTGCAGGCAGATTCTTTACTACCTGAGCCCCCACGGAAGCCCAATATCCTGAATACAGTATATATAATTGCCATGCTGTGCTGTGCTCAGCTGTGTCTAACTCTTTGAGACCTGATTTTCCAGGCAAGACTATAGGAGTAGGTTGTCATTTCCTACTCCAGGGGATCTTCCTGACCCAGGGATCCAATTGGAGTCCCCTGCATTGGTAGGTGGGTTCTTCACCACCGAGGAAGCCCTATAATTGCCATGGAGACCTCTGTACTTTCACTCCGTACATAGGTATCTCAAATAATATATCAAGTACCTTTAGTATACTTCCCTAAAATAACCTATAGTATAGTTTTGAATATTTTATTTTTTATTAAAAAGATGTTTTTTTGGCTGCTCCTCGAAGCATTTTGGATCCATTTCCCACACCAGGGATTGAACTGATGGCCCCTACACAGGAAATGTGGAGTCTTACCCACTGGACCGCCAGGGAAGTCCCCTGGATGTTTTATATTTTTTATGTAAATGCTGTTATACCATATGTATCCTGCATTTATTTGTTGATCACTGTATTTTAAAGATTTTTTTACAGATTAATACATGAAGCTGTATCTCATTCATTTTTATTGCTAATATCAATAGTTATTATAATGCATAATTGTACAACTAGCGCATCATGATTTTATTCATTCAGCTACTTGAGGACGTTTGGTCATTTCCCCCTGTCAGTGCCTCCCAACAGCGTGGCTATAGACATCACTGCAAGTGTCTCTATACACGTGCTAGAGGATGTCAGGATCCACAGTGGGAAGTGGAATTGCCGAGTCACGACAGTTTCAGGATTGCTGGATCATTCCATTTCTACTTTAGAAAAAGCAATTTTATAAATTTGTTTGGGAATCACTTTAGTGCACCTAGAGATTAATCCAAACTTTTCAGGCAATATTAGAGTTAATGTGTATATATGTGCCCTAATCCTCATCATGGACATGGGAGGCTGGTCCCATGATTATCCATGTTTTTAAGAAAAGGTAGCAAAGTCATGGAGAGATTAAATAGCATGTTCAACACCATAGATCGCTCAGAAGTACAGCCTCAGTGTCAATTTGAGATAAAGTAGTAACACTTTATAAAGCGTGTGATATTGATGAAGCTTAGGATCCTATTTTGAATTTAGCTGGGTACTAAATAGAGAGAAGGGTGCTGGAAAGAAAGACCGTTTCTGATCTGCTTTCTTTTCCCTTTTGTTTTTTATTTTCACACATGAAGAACAAATTGGATGAACTCAACAAACACCTTCATATAAAAGAGTCCACAGAAGGTAAGGAGTTGACAGAAAAAAGAACCAGATAAGTTTTGTTTTCTAGTTTTCAAAAACTGGAGAGACTTATTTACTTCATAGTGTAAGCACAGTGTTTTCTTAAAATTTGAATTCAGATTGCAGAGTGACCTTTATGTGATCTGGCAAAGGGTATTGGTTTTTTCTCTGTATACAAGGTGCCAGCTGTGTAACAGAAAAGTTCTATTACCTTTTTTTCCCCCTTAACAGCTTTTAACCCTCTGAAAAACAGACACGCTGTTGTGTATCTGATGGGTTATAAGTTAAGGGCTGAGGGGACTTCAGATGAAGGGGATGGAAGTCACCAGTGGTAACAGCTGGTTCCTCTGCTGAAGGTTCCCCACCTGGAGAGTCGGTGTGTATGTCAAGGGGAGGGGTGCCCGGAAGGAACTGTGTTAGAACTCTCTCCCAAGAGGGTCTCGAGCCCTAATGCACCCTCCTGTTGTTCTGCATACGATTATAACACGCCTGGCTTAGCCAGCTTCTGCAAGCTTGTGATGAGAACAGAAAGCCTCAGCGGTTTGTGCATTTCTTATTCCTGTTTCAGGGTGCTGACTGTTGGCCAAGTGCTCCTCTGCCCCGTGGCACTTTCATTTTAGAGTCTGGTGTGAAGGAGCTGGCCTGGTCAGAGCACGCCCTTCTCGGGGTGGAGCCAGGCCGTGGGGCTCAGTGCCTCTGCTTTCCTTTGTTCAGCGCCTTAGCTGACTGTGAGCACCTCATGGCTTTCTCTCTCCACTCAGTCATTCTGGGTATTGATGTGCATCCTGATGCTTCTCCCGTCCCCGCTGCCCCATCTGCAGGCCTGAGTCTGCGTCCTGGGCAGAGGGACCGGGGCTGAGGGCGGAGTGTGTGCCCCTGCGTCCTGCTGACGTCCTGGTGCAGGGTCGAGTCACGTGTCCATCCTGGGGTTTCTGGCTGGGTTCGGTGCTTCTG
The DNA here is from genome assembly GCF_032452875.1 of Bos javanicus. NCBI lineage: Eukaryota > Metazoa > Chordata > Mammalia > Artiodactyla > Bovidae > Bos > Bos javanicus. The sequence continues at coordinate 81,003,270 of NC_083881.1, read as the reverse complement.
CTTGGATGAGGCATTTCTCACTTCCATTTCAAGTTCACTGGGGCCAGCAGGGCATGTGAAGCCCGTGGAAGAGGGACATACATTCTCTCCCCAGGGACCCCGTCCTCCACGTTCCTTGGCGATGGGTGGAAGCATATAATCCTTTACACAAGAGCAGTAAATAATTAGGAACAGTAATGTGATCTACCACCCAGGCTCTTCCTTCTGATTTTGAAATTAGATGAGGAAGAGGGGAAGCCTCCTAGGCAGGTTACTGCAGCAGAGGTGACAGCGTCTTCTAACAGCAAGGGAATGACCCTTGTGTGTGAAAAAGAAGACTGAACTCAAGCACAGCTGCCCAGGTCATGCAGTCAAGACGCACATAGTCAAATTCTCTTGAGAGCATTACTTATTAGCTGACATGGTTCTGTTTATCACATGTGCTGTCTTCAATCTGATTAAGCAAAGGTTGAGGAAACCCGTGGAAGATTTTATTTCCTTGACTTATTTCTCCTCTCTGTAAAGATCTTCATCTTTTCCCTTCTTCTCTTTCTGCATATCCACCCTCCTGCTTCTCTGTGATGATGGAACACACAGGCTCTTTGACATGTCATTGGATGAACACGGCCTTAGAGAAAGGACTTGGTTGATGGAAGGTACACAAATCCACAAACTCTAGAAGTGATTCAAAGTATTTGACATCAAATCTAGTGGATGATGGTGTCTTTATATTTGGAAAAATTCCAATACTGCCAGGATCAAGAACCCGCCTGCCAGTGCAGGAGATGTAAGAGACATGTGTTCAATCCCTGGGTCGGGAAGATCCCCTGGAGGAGGGCATGACAACCCACTCCAGTATTCTTGCCTGGAGAATCGCATGGACAGAGGAGCCTGGCGGGCTGCAGTCCATGGGGTCACAAAGAGTCAGACACGACTGAATGAATTCACACACACGCACACCACGATCAAGGAGTGTAGAGTCTCATGATTTGAGTTTTTCAAACATTCAATCAGCAAGGCAGAGAAATATGACTGAAATGTTTCTTTTCTGAAAGCCACTAATGAAATAGTTAGTTATGATAGCTTTGAAGGGACACTCATGTTTTTTCTGATTCAAGCTCTGGCTCTTCATGGTCCTAAAACATTTCTGGCTGGGGAAAAAAAAAAAACTTTCACTTCGTTTTCTGGTGGCAGTGCGCTCTTGGGACAAAACCAGCCCCACACTCGGCACAAAGAGTGGCCTCACACTGCCGAGCGCGGGAGTAAGAGGCGTCTTCTGGCGAACTGCTGACTAGCGACCTCATCGTTCCTTTGCTCTGCTCAGCGTTGAATACATCTTACTTCTCGGTGCTTTCACATCACCGGGGCTTAAAGTTTTTACTTTTTCATGGCAATGGACCCTCACGAGGATTTGTTAAGCACCTGCCCTGAGCTGGGGGTTGATTGCTGAGACGTTCTGTCAGGTTCTGTCAGCCGTCTCACCGCCAGTTCCAGGTGAATTCTTTACCACTGAGCCACTGAGCCACTGGGGAAGCCTGGGACAGCCTCTGATGATGCAAGGGAGCCTGTATTTATTTTTATTATAATTAACGGCTGAATATCAACAGACTTTTTGATAAAGTTGTCTGAGTTTATATAGCACTGTTTGCTATGTGTGCATAATAATGGCTATTTGCAATTGCCAATAACTGGAGTGATATGAGAGAGATGCTAAAACCATTACATGAAATACAAATAACTATATGTCACTGTCTGATTGGTGCTTGTTTAAATTCTAGAGTATGTGTAAGCCTCAGCGTCCTCTCTCCTGTCTGGTTCTCTCCCTGTCTCTTGCTGTTTGTCTCCTTAAGGGCCCTGTCTCAGTCAGGGCTTCAGCTACAGAGTGCCATTTTCTTGTCTGAGTTCCTTCAGGCTGCTGTGGTGTGCCTGGTTCATAAGTCTGGTCCCCCCCGGAAATCATCGGGGTCCGCTCTGCTGAGGGGGACCTCGTGAATTCGAGGTGCTGTGTGCGCTGTGCTCAGAGTAGTCACTTCCCCTATCTGCATATCTTTGAACATGTACTGAGGCTTTTCAGCCATTTAAAGCTCTATACAAATGTAAAGTTGTATTATTTTCCTGCCTAGTTTTTAAAAAAATACACAAGTAGGTAGCTGATTCTTTCAGAATAAATCACGTGCCCTGAACATACATTTGTACCAACCACGTCTGTAAAAGCTGTGCTTTCCAATAGTGAAACAACTCAGGGTAAATTCAAGGTAACAGAAGAATGGTATATTTAATTAATGTTAGGTTATGTTTTATCACCGACTCAATGGACATGAGTTTGAGCAAACTCCAGGAGATGGCGAAGGACAGGGAGGCCTGGCGTGCTGCAGTCCATGGGGTTGCAAAGAGTTGGACACGACTCAGTGACAGAACAACAATGACAAATGTTTTATTAGAAATACTAAATTTACAGAATCAAGTCCTTCACTAAAGAACAATATAATCTTCAAAAATTATGATCTAAACTGATTTCTAAAGCCCTAATATTTCTACATTTGTAATGAATCCCAGATCTTAGTTGTATGGCTGCTATTTCTACATCAGATGTACTTAATGTCTTGGCAAACATACTGAATTTTCATTTTGAAATCCGTTGAATGAATGAATGAATGAGATGGGGATGCTTAAATTTCTCATAGCACGCACTTCTGGCCGTGGAGCCAGGTGGAAGTTTCACTGTAAGAATAACTGCACTGTTCATTTTCACCTTAGTCTTTTCTCTGCTTACATTACTAAGCCGTGTGTTATATTTTCTTGGTCAGACTGGCATTCACCGTCATCTTTGTGAGGAAAAGGTAAAAGTCACCGTAGGACCCATGTTTGGCTCCTTATCACACCCTAAGAGAAATTATTTTGATTAGAAAAATGACTTAACCAACTAGTGATTCTTGTCAATTTAAAGCAGAGCCCTGAACAACTAGAGGGACACTTCTCTGTAGCTCTTTTCAATTATGAAATGCTTCTCACTTTTGTTATTTTACTGGAGATGTTGCTGCTGCTAAGTCGTTTCAGTCATGTCTGACTCTGTGCGACCCCATAGACGGCAGCCCACCAGGCTCCCCGTCCCTGGGATTCTCCAGGCAAGAACACTGGAGTGGGTTGCCATTTCCTTCTCCAGTGCTCCAGTGAAAGTGAAAAGTGAGAGTGAAGTCACTCAGTCGTGTCTGACCCTTAGCGACCCCATGGACTGCAGCCCACCAGGCTCCTCCATCCATGGGATTTTCCAGCCAAGAGTACTGGAGTGGGGTGCCATTGCCTTCTCCTAACTCTCTCTTTTGTAGAGCCAATTAACAAAGAGCGTTGTGATAGTTTCAGGTAAACAGGGAAAGGACTCAGCCGTATGTATACATGCATCCATTCTTCTCTAAACTCCCCTCCCATCCAGGCTGACACGTATCATCGAGCAGAGTTCCGTGTGCTATGCCTTGTTGGTTATCCGCTTTAGATACAGCAGTGTGTGCATGCCCATCCCAAACTCCCAACCACCCCTTCCCCCAACCTTCCCCCAGGCAACCATAAGTTTGTTCTCTAAGTCTGTGCCTGTTTAGCAGTGTGTACATGCCCACCCCAAACTCCTAACCATCCCTTCCCCCATCCTTCCCCCAGACAACCATAAGTTTGCTCTCTAAGTGTGCCTGTTTTGTAAGTTCATTTGTATCGTTTCTTTTTAAACTCTGCATATAAGGGATGTCATGTGATATTTCTCCTTCTCCAAACACTGAATTTTAATGACTACCTATCAGTATTCCTTGCTGATGTTGAAAATTTACTAAATTTGGTGTTGTCGTTCAGTCACAGATCCTGTCCAACTCCTTGTGACCCCAGGGACTGCAGCACGCCAGTCTTCCCTGTTCTTTACCATCTCCCAGGGTTTGCTCAAACTCATGTCTATTGAGTCAATGATGCTATCCAGTCATCTCAACCTCTATTGCCTCCTTCTCCTCCTGCCCTCAATCTTTCCCACTCAGGGTCTTTCCAACAAATTGGCTCTTCTCATTAGATGGCCGAAGTATTGGAGTTTCAGCTTCAGCATCAGTCCTTCCAGTGAATATTTAGGGTTGATTTCCTTTACGATGTACTGGTTTGATCTCCTTGCTGTTCAGGGGACTCTCAAGAATCTTCTCCAACATCACAGTTCAAAAGCATCAATTCTTTGGCACTCAACCTTCTTTATGGTCCACCTCTCACATCTGTACATAACTACTGGAAAAACTGTAGCTTTGACTGTATGGACCTTTGTCAGCCAAGTGATGTCTCTGCATTTTAAGAGTCTTTCTGGGTTGGTCATAGCTTTCCTTCCAAGGAGCAAGTGTCTTCTGATTTCATGGCTACAATCAGCATCCACAGTGATTTTCAGTCAGTTCAGTCACTCAGTTGTGTCTGACTCTTGTGACCCCATGGACTGCAGCACACCAGGCCTCCCTGTCCATCACCACCTCCTGGAGTTTGCTCAAACTCATGTCCATTGAGTCGGTGATGCCATTCCAACCGTCTCATCCTCTGTCATCCCTTTCTTCTCCTGCCTTCAATCTTTCCCAGCATCAGGGTATTTTCCAGTGAGTTAGTTCTTTGCATCAGGTGGCTAAAGTATTGGAGTTTCAACTTCAGTATCAGTCCTTCCAGTGAATATTCAGGACTAATGTCCTTTAGGATGGCCTGGTTGGATCTCCTTGCTGTCCAAGGGGCTCTCAAGAGTCTTCTCCAACACCACAGTTCAAAAGCATCAATTCTTCAGCGCTCAGCTTTCTTTATAGTCCAACTCTCACATCCATACATGACCACTGGAAAAACCACAGCCTTGACTAGACAGGACACCGTCTGAGTGGTGGGCTTCCCTGGTGGCGCAAAGAGTAAAGCATCTGCCTGCGATGAGGGAGACCTGGGGAGAAACGATCCCTGGGTCGGGAAGATCCCCTGGAGAAGGAAATGGCAATCCACTCCAGTATTCTTGCCTTAAGAATCCCATGGATGGAGGAGCCTGGTAGGCTACAGTCCACAGGGTCGCAAGGAGCCAGACATCATTGTGGCTTGTTGGCTCTGATTAAATTATAGGACTTCTCTGGTGGCTCAGACGGTAAAGCATCTGTCTGCAATGCAGGAGACCCGGGTTCAATCCCTGGGTCGGGAAAATCCCCTGGAGAAGGAAATGGCAGCCCACTCCAGTACTATCGTCCATGGAAAATCTCATGGACAGAGGAGCCTGGTAGGCTACAGTCCATGGGGTCGCAAAGAGTCAGACACAACTGAGTGACTCCACTTTCTTTCACTTTCTTTCTTTGACTAGACAGACCTGTGTTGGCAAAGTAATGTCTTTGCTTTTTACTATGCTGTCTAGGTTGCTCATAACTTTTCTTCCAAGGAGCAAGCATCTTTTAATTTCATGCTGCAGTCACCATCTGCAGTGATTTTGGAGCCCCTCAAAATAAAGTCTCTCTGTTTCCGCATCTATTTGCCATGAAGGAATGGGACCAGATGCCATGATCTTAGTTTTCTGAGTGTTGAGTTTTAAGCCAACTTTTTCACTCTCCTGTTTCACTTTCATCAAGAGGCTCTTTAGTTCTTCTTCGCTTTCTGTCATAAGTGTGGTGTCATCTGTCTATCTGAGGTTGTTGATATTTCTCCTGGCAATCTTGATTCTATTAGAGTAGTATCATCTGCATATCTGAAGCTGTTGATCTTTCTCTTGGCAGTCTTGATTCTCGCTTATAATTCATCCATGCCAGCATTTCACATGATGTACTCTGCATATAAGTTAAATAAGCAGGGTGACAGTATACAGCCTTGTCATATTCCTTTACCAATTTTGAAACAATCTGTTCTTTGATATCTGGTTCTAACTGTTGCTTCTTGACCTGCATACTGGTTTCTCAGGAGACAGGTAAGGTGGTCTGGTATTTCCATCTCTTTAAGAATCGTCCAGTTTGTTGTGATCTACACAGTCAAAGGCTTCAGTATAGTCAGTAAATCAGAAGTAGAAGTCTTTCTGGAATTCCCTTGCTTTTTCTATGATCTAACAAATGTTGGCAATTTGATCTCTGGTTCCTCTGCTTCTTCTAAATCCAGCTTGTACATCTGGAAGTTCTCGGTTCACGTCCTGCTGAAGCCCACCTTACAGGATCTTGAGCATAACCTTGCTATGAATGCAATCATAGAATAGTTTGAGCATTCTTCGGCATTGACCTACTTTGGGACTGGAATGAAAACTGCCCTTTTCTGGTCCTGTGGCCCCTGCTGAGTTTTCCAAAGTTGCTGGCGTACTGAGCGCAGCACTGAAACGGGATTGTCTTTTAGGGTTTGAGAGAGCTCAGCTGGGGTGCCGTCACCTCCGCTAGCTTTGTTCATAGTGATGCTTCCTAAGGCCCACTGGGCTTCACACTCCAGAACGGCTGGCTCTAGGTGAGTGACCACACCATCATGGTTATCGAGATCATTGAGGCCTTTTTTGTATAGTTCTCCTGGGTATTCTTGACACCTCTTCTTAATATCTTCTGGTTCTGTTAGGTCCTTACCCTTTCTGTCCTTGGTCTGCCCATTCTTGTATGAAATGTTCCCTTGGTATCTCTAATTTTCTTGAAGAGCTCTCTAGTCTTTCCCATTCTGTTGTTTTCCTCTTTCTTTGCATTGTTCACTTAAGAAGGCTTTCTTATCTCTCCTTGCTGTTCTCTGGAACTCTGCATTCAGTTCAGTCTATCTTTCCGTTTCTCCCTTGCCTTTCGCTTCTCTTCTTTTCTCAAATATCTGTAAAGCCTCCTCAGACAGCCACTTTGCCATCCTGTATTTCTTTTTCTTTGGAATGGTTTTGGTTACTGCATCCTGTACAGTGTTACAAACCTCTGTCCATAGTTCTTCCGGCACTCTGTCTACCAGATCCAGTCCCTTCAATCTATTCATCACCTCCACTGTATAATGGTAAGGGATTTGATGTAGGTCATACCAGAATGGCCTAGTGATTTTTCCCTACTTTTTTCAATTTAAGCCTGAATTTACCAAATGCCCTTTACTAAATGACCACACTACAACTACGCTGGACCGAGACAGAGCGAGGCACTTTACAGATTTGCTTGTAAAGAGTGCAGCATCTCAGAGAGCTATGAGGCTCTGGGAGGTTAGGTTAGAGAATCACAAAGCTATAAAGAGCTGAGATGAGATCTGACTCCAGTTCTCCTGGACACTAAAGCCTCTGTGCTTCCCTCTGTAAATGCTTCCTATTTTAAGGGTCGGAATAAAGAGAGAGTGTTTGGAGAGAATCTCAGTGCACAGCAGGGTTTGGAAGTTGTTTCTGAAGCAGTAGATGCTTGGATACAAACCGCTGGTCATATGAGCTCCTCAGCAGGCATGACTAAGTCCGAGCTCCTGCCTGGAGTAAGTGGGCCTTCCACCCAGCGTGTTCTCTATTAGAATAACCTGGCAGGCGGCATCCACCTGGAGACTGTCCAAGAAGCTAGGAGAAGAGTAATGGGCCGAGGCAGAGACCTGGATTCTGGGTGCTGTCGTGTGGCTGAATTACCTCACACAATCATGAATCCTCAGTTCCTGCATCAGTAAGATGAAGATGACACTGGTCTGCCCAGTCTATCTCTTGGGGTTATAGTAGATGGGTCATATGTAGAAAGCCAGGTCTTGAAAGTCATAAAGAACAATATTTTGTTTTCAAATAAAACAGTCATTTATTTATCCAGGTCAATATCTGGCAACATTGGAGGCAGAGATACAGTGGTAAACAAAACAAAAGCGCTGTCCTCATTAAGTTATTATTTTATTGTGAGATTCAGCCTGCTGATGAGTTACAGCACAGTGCTTTAAAGGCCGAGGTAAGAAAGACCAGGGCACCGACAGAGGCATCCAGTCTAATCCCAGAAGCGGTTTACTCGGCAGTAAATGATAGTGGACACTCATAAGGCAAAGGGGAGAAAGGAGGTAGGAAAAGCAGAGACCTGGGGTAGAGATTCTGTGGTAAAATGTAAGAGCATATTATTGTGGGAGTGAATGTTTAAAACACAAACAGAAAAAGAGGAGAGATCTTCATGTGGCTCTCAAGTCAGCCAGCTAATCTATGGGAATATGGGTCAGAAAGCTGAAGAGGGAAAAGAAATACACACTCCAGGCTGGACAAGCAAACGCTGGAAGACAAAAAAAGAGGGCTGGGGAAGTCCATACCACTTGAAAAGATTCGCCTCCCAGTACTTGCCAAATGTGGTATCTGGAGGGGAACTGTGGCATGTCCCGAGAATTCCAGACACTATTGTAAACAGGGGACTGGGGTGTGGCGTGGAGGCTCCGTCTGGAATCTCATGGAGTAGGAACCCAGCCTGGAAAGACAAAAGTTATGCTAGACCTGTGTCAAGAAGTCACGAGGAACGTATTTCGAAACTAGAAGTTCATCTCCAGGGTGGCTGGTCTCAGGACAGGGCCCTTACATGCACAAAGACTGAGCTCCAAGTCCTCTCTGTGGCTCAACCAACAGGGACTTTTTGCTACCCAGAAATGCCGTGAATGACTTGCCTAAGGTGTCGTATGGAGTAGCAGAGTCAGGCAGTGACCAAGAACCTGTGATTCTTTGATACCCTGATAAACCGAAAAGGCTCACTCAGTCGTGTCCGACTCTTTGCGACCCCATGGACTGTAGCCCTCCAGGCTCCTCTGTCCATGGGATTATCCAGGCAGGACTGCTGGAGGGGGTAGCCATGCCCTCCTCCAGGGGATCTTCACAACCCAGAGATCGAACCCCGGTCTCCTGCATTGTAGGCAGACTCTAACACTGAACCACCAGGGAAGCCCTGATAAACCCCAAAAGGGAAATCTATATTTGGATTCTGGGCTTAAAATGCTTCTTACTGCAAAGATTTCACCTCTTATAGGGCTTCAGGAAGACTCAAGTAGGTTCTTTCCGTCATTGGGGAGCTCGTGGGCTCTTAGGAGACTGCCAAAGCTACTACTTTTCTTTTTTTTTTTTTTTTGCTTCATCTCATATATGGTCAGTTAACAACTGAGGAAAAGTGAGTCAGATAATGATATCTTTGTGCTCTGTGTGCCAAAAACTCCAGTAGTGCATATACTAGGAGCTAGGAAGCCCCCATTTCTGAAGAAAATTGAGTCTGTACATATAGAGCAAAAGCGTAAGTAGAGATGGAGAAGCTTAACTAGAGCAACGTTTCAAGAGAAAGGGACTCTTCGGATGTCTTGTCCCCTTTTCCTCCCCTTTCTCCCTCTTGTCCCCTTGTCTTTTCCGTGGGAGCTGAATGATGAGACCATGTTATTTGTCGTCCCCTTTTGAGGGTGAGAAGAGCGACTGTGCCAGGACATAGGTGTAGTTGGGACGTGGGTTCACTGTGTCTTAGCTCCCTAAGCTCCGGAGGGCTGCACTGACGCCCTCATCCCCGTCTGTGGCGGGTGCCGTTCTCTGTGCTCCTGTTCGGCCACGTCAGTGTCTCTGCTGGAGTGGGCGCCAGGCTGCCTTTCAGTTACCCATGCTATGTTTCTGTCTCCCGTGGAACTGTGAGCTCCTGGAGGCTGAAAGCCTCAAGACTTCCAGCCTTGTCTGGAGAGTCCCATGGACAGAGGAGCCTGGCAGGCTGCAGTCCATGGGGTCACACAGAGCTGGACACTGAATGACCTAGCACGCACACATGATTTATCTCTGTCCCATAAGCCAAGATCTGACACTCAGGTTTGACAAGGGAGGGTATACTGACAACACGTTTGAAGGGAGACAAGTGACAGGATTGGTGGGAAAGTTATTCCCAGGGGAAAGAGAAGGCGTCACGTGTCATAGCATAGAGTTGCTGACAGTGATCACGGGCAGTCCTGCAAATCAGTCAGCCTTCATGGAACGGAGGGGTGACAAGAAGTAAGGAGGAACCAGAGCTGGTGGGGTCTACAGCCTGCCCGACTACTGACTGACGCCTGCTCCAAAGAGGGGTGGTGTGCGAAGGAGCACAGTTGCTCTTTTGCTGTGCTCCTTAATGGGATAGACTGGGTAATCTACCAGGTTTGCATTTGAGCTTGGAGGAATGTGTTGGGTAAGCATGAAAACTTGAATGATAAAAAGAGAATAGCTTCTCAAAGAATCTTGATACTTCTGCTTCCAGCTGAAACCAGGAAATTCAGAGGCAGCAAAAATGAAATCAAGGAAAACGTTAATGGAAATTTTGAACCTAGAAAAGGTTTGGTTTGAGTTTTGAAGGACAGTCTGACCTGGTTAATAACTGCTCCCAAGTACTACTGTTATGATTTGCAGGCTTTTTATGTGTTTGTTATATATTTCATTTATATAATATTTAGCCTATTATTTTCTAATTCTTAGGGGTGGGTCCCTAAATTCAGCAGCTTAACCAAGGCTTCTACATTTACTGCAGTGCTGATGAAGCCCAACTACCCTGAACAGGCTTGTGTTGTAACAGTGGGGGCTGTTTTGCCTCAAATCAGCAGTTCTGCTTGGGAGGGTCATGCAAAGTAATCTACAGAGTTTTCTCTGTTACTTGCGTAGAATGGTAATACTTTAATTAAAGCAACATGTATACATAATTTAATAAGTGATTGCCAGAAATGATTTTCTCTAATAGAAATCATAGCAAATTTTTTTTTTTTGGTTATCACTTAGGGAATCGTGAATTGCCGAAGCCTCAGTCGCTAACTATTTTGATCTGTAGGACCCCAATTTCTAAGGGTCCATGGCAATTCTGACTTTGGCCTCTCTAAAATGGGCAGATCAAGCTTGAGGCAGTTATTGTGGGTGTGGCATGAAGGTTTGCCTGCTCATGTCCCCTGTCTTCTTCTCAGAAGATGAAGGTTTCAAACCTTTATTTTTCGTAAGAGGAATCTACCTTCTGGGGTCTTAAATGAGTTCTTTGCTAACTGACAACCTTCCTTTTGTATTCAAAGGACCCTCTTGAATGCCACTTATTTTATCTATACATGTTCCTTTAAGTTCTTACCTAAAGGGTTTTCCTACGTGTCACAAAGCTACTTACTTTAAACGCTCATTACTGCTCACTTTTTATGCTGAAATAATGCATATTTGAGTTGCAGTTTACAAATAATGATCAAAGAGTGCCTTTCTCTTAATTAAATCGTTGGTTAATTTGATAAGCCTTTCAGGGTCAAAGGAATTAATTCTATAAAAATACAACTGTCTTGACTTCCCATTCAGCTGAATCACTTCACAATTTTCTTTCCCATGTGGATTAAAATTCTTTACAACTGGAAAATAATTATTAAAATAAATATGGCATTTGAATTACAGTTTTGGTGACTGGAAGCCTTGACCCATGCGTAGGTGATCAAATAAACCACCAAAGTGATAGGAACACTAACCTGATTAAATTAAGGAGAAGGAACTACATTATTAATAGTAAGCAAGCAAATGTTGGACAACTTGACTCTCTTCATTTGAGTCTTTAACATTTGATGTACATTTTAATCTGTATTTAAGACATTATTTTTTCTCTCCTAGAGAGACATCTCCTCTATGGACGGCCTGCCGTGCTCTATCGGACTAGATATGATATCTTATATCACACTGACTTTGAAAGCGGTTATAGTGAAATATTTCTAATGCCACTCTGGACATCATACACTGTTTCCAAACAGGTCATTGAGAACGTTGGGTTTCATGTTCTTCATGTCATTACGCTCCGTGCCTTAATAGAATGATTGCTGGCGGAACAGAATTTTGTTTTAGAAAAGACTTTAATTTTTCCTGATGAAAGAAATCCTACATTGGGTCTATTGTAAAATATTTTGAATTAGGCTTTCTGCCATGTTCTAACTTCACGGTAATATGTAAAATGGCATAGCATACTAATTCTGTTAGTTTCTTTGACTGTGCTTGTCATGCCCCAGTAGTTTCAGAAGCTATCAAGATTTGGCTGTGAGTTTTAATAGACTTATTATTTAGAGCAGTTTTAGGTTCACAGCAAAACTGAACGGAAAGGACAGAGATTTCCCATATACCCACAGCTCCACACATCACAGCCTGACCCACTAACATCTTTTTTTTTTTTTTTTTTAATGAAGGTTTGTTTTATGTTGGGGTTTCAGTTTTGGTAAAGATGAGATAGTTCAGTTTATATCAGAAATTAGAAAAATTTATTACAGTTGAGATATGTTTCTAATTTCTGAATACAAAGGACTACTTCAACTGCCCCAAACATAGCTTCTTGTTATTTGTACTCGGGCACATACAATACATAAACAGTTATTTTTTTTTAAATAGGAGATATGTCTATATTATTCCTGAGAATATTATTTTTTAAGCTGTCTTCTGTGGAATCTCATTAATTATGTCAACAGTGAGATTTCTGCCTTCTGTATTATTGTTTTACCTAAGACTGATAAGAGAGTTCTGCTAGTAGAAAAAGAGAGTTTGAAAATTACTAGCTTAATGCATTTGAAAGTGAGATCTTTTTTTTTTTTTTAAGAGTATATTTTTCTTTTTTTGGCCAAGTGGCACGTGGGATCTTAGTTCCCTGACCAGGTATTGAACCTCACCCTCTGAGTTAGAAGTATGGAGTCTTAGCCACTGGACTGCCAAGGAAGTCCTCTCTTTTTTGTTTATTTAAAGAGGGACTATCAGAGTATAAGCTATAGTAACAGCTAATGGGGTTCTGGCTTTGGCTGTTTGGAACCAAGCAGTCTGGTTCAGTGCCCCTGTTGGTCTGGTACTATCTCCCCCACGGCTTTGCTGACGACCTGTGACTCACCGTTCAGGCTGACGTCTCTGACATCCCTGCACACCTGACCAACTGTGTCCGGCCCGACGTCCGCGTTTCTCCGAGTTTCAGTCAGAGCTGTTTGGCCTACAAAAATGATAAACAGATGTCCTATGGATTCCTCTTTCCTCCCTGTAAGTTACAGAAGACCAGGATCTAACCATTCTAGAGGGGTGTTATTTTGTGGAGTCTGGCGTGTGCAACTTGGTATTTAGGATTTCGGTGGTTTTTAGAGGGGTGCTCAAGAGGTTGAGGAGATGAATTTCTCTGGGAGCCTTCCAAAAGCAGCCAGAAAAAGAGACCAGCTTTCACAAATCCTATTCCCGGGGAGTTCTAAAGTGCAAGGGAACATTCAGTGTGTCTCCTGACATCATTAAATGAGAATCTAAAAGTGAAATAGGAAATTAATAAGACATTAATCTTTTAAATAATACTATAGATGTGATCTCTTAATACATGAAGCCCTTTAATTATCTCATTACCTTGATGACATTTTTTAAAGTCCAAATTACACCGGTAAAGTCAAGGAACTCTTTTACATAATACTTAGTAGACCCAAGATTAGGTTGGAAGCAAAAGAACATGAAAATTTTATTTAAGAACGAGTGAGTGAAGAGAGGTGGAGTGGGAAGAGAAGTAGGCGATGGCACATAAGAGGGGTAAGTGGAAATGAAAGAGCAGGTCCAGTCATCGCATGTTATTTGGGTCATTTTACAAGATTACTTTTTTTTATTGATGTCGATTTTAGTGTGTAATAGTATTTGTTTTCCTAATGTTTAGATCTGAGCTCGTCCCCAGAAGCTAAATATGATGCATTCCTTGTAACCAATATGGTTCCAATGTATCCTGCTTTTAAACGTAAGTCCAATATTTACCTAGTAGATTATTATTTGTGGGAAGAAATGTTTCTAAATTTACCACTTACCTTTCCTACCTCTATATTCATTTTAATAACTTTCATGTGTTTAGCCTTTATTATTTTCAGCAGCCTTTAATGTAAATTCTCTACTGCTAATCCAAATTATGAATCTGTGAGGGAGCTTGATGGATTATTATTTAGCCCTTGTTTATAGTTAAGAAATTAAAGTCACAAGAAGTGACTCGGGTCATGAATGGTAGAAGCTAAGCTAAACCAAGTTTGTGCTTCTAGTCTGTTGTTCTCCGTATTTCAATGCTCACGCTATAGGTGGTTTAGAGAGTCTTCTCTGTATTTTGGATGCTATCTAACATTTAATAGCATCTGTATTTATTAAATGTTATAGTAAAAGCCATTAACAATTCTTCCTTTAGGGGAATGGTGATGTTGTAGTCTGAATATTGATCCTGAAACCTAGCAAGACTTAATGAGTCTTCTGAATCATCCGAGTATAAATTCAGCTGGTTTTCGGGCTGTGTAAATTATATACACTCATAATTTCTTTCTATACAATATAAATATTTGTGAGTGACAGTGATGAAATGAATGGCATAAGCATGGGGAGCTCTGGCTCCCAAACTGAGTTCTGGTCCCTGGAGTGTGACCACTGCCTGTGTGATCACAGAAATGCCATTTCGCCTCTCATTTGTAAAATGATAAGATTTGATTGCATGACTTCTATGGCTTATATGGATTTGTAACTTAATTGTCCAATGAACAAAATAATCCATTTTCTATTTCTGATAACAAAGAATTTATTCATTTGCCCATCCATCTATCCATTCATCTATCTTCCTTCCATCCATCCATCCGTCCATTCATTTTCCAACCATCCATTTATCCATCCAACCATCCATTTATCCATCTTCCTTCCATCTACCATGCATGCATGCATGCATCCATCCATGTCTTCAAAGACAGAGAAGGCATTGTGGAGTAGACTTGACCTCCCTTTATTTCATTTACAGCAAGCAGACCTGGATGCTTCTAGGAAGGGTGGGAAAGGGAAACATTTCTACATAATTTTACTTAGTAAAGGAGCATTGGGCTGTGTTACATGACTCTGAGGACTAAAATACAATTTCAGAACAGAAACATGAGATGGTGCAGTGTCATCTACAGGGCCAAGCCTCCTCAACTTGACATCAGTGAAATGGCCAGCATGGTTTAGAGAAAAAAATGTTTATTTGATGTCCTCAGTTAGTAAATAAGGGCTTATTCAAAGGTAGAATCTGTTGCATATGAGTGAAAATTTAAAGTATGCTTTTAAAAGGAGGTTTCCTGGTTTGTTCTCAGGCCCAGTGGAGAAATGTTTCATAAACTCACGTAAATCCATTTGTCATAATATTACATGGAATGCAGCTGCATTGAGTTTCCACAAATCTGGGTTTCCTGGATTTCTTTCTTCTTTGCTGATGCCTTTTTGACCAAGCAGCAATAAAGGAAACACACACACGGTCCCACCCTGAGGCTGGTGTGGCCAGAGGCCCTTCACAGAGGGCCCGCTGTTCTTCAGTGGGGATGGCTTTTCACAGGCCACATTTCTGCGGGTTTGGCCTTTTGACTGTTCCCATTGTTATTTCTTTCCCTCTGTGCCTCTCCAATTTTTATGCTTAAGTTAACATTTGAACTTCTCCCCCACTGTCCTCCCTTCTTTATTGCAAATAATTATCCGTGGTGTTTTGGCTCTGGTGGCTGCTCTGTCCTTCTCATTTAGAATAGAGGATCATCAGCAGTTGAAACCCCATGGGAAAAATGCCCAAGTATTTTTTAATTAGAGGAGGTAAGAAATGATAACAGCCTGGACCTCATAACCCCCATGTATCAGGTTGGCCAACAAGTTCGAGTTTTTCAATCACATCGTACAGAAAAACCTGAATGAGTCCTTTGACCACCCAATAGCGTCGAGTGCAGTAAGTCACATCTAACATTTTGCAGCCAGCTTCTCTGGTTTGCGTTGCCTGTCCTCTCTTGCCTTTTCTCTTCTCCCTTCCACCCCTGTCCTTCCCCGGCGATCGACTGTAGTGGAATTGGAGCTAGCCTGGACAGGAAAGTCTTCTCTAGAGGATGACCATGAAACTGAGAAATGCAGAGTGGAGGAGACACCCGGGAATCACAGACCAAGGGCGAGTTTTCCAGATAGAGGGAGGAGCATGTGCGGCGCCTTACTCTGAAGCACGTTCAGCAAGCAGGGGCAGAAGCCTGTAGCTGGGGGGAAGAATGGGAAGGAGAGCCACAGAGGGAGGCAGGGGCCACGGTGGAGAGCTGGGGGTTTATTCTAATTACGGGAGAAATCATCTGGAGTGTGAGAAAAGGGTGCTGGGGAGTGTGAGTCACTCTCCGATTCATGGTGTAAGAGGATCCGTCTGGCTGCTCCAGAGAATGGCCTCATACAGCCCGCGGGCCCCAGGGGACCAGTTTTGTGGAAGACAGTTTTTCTGTGATGGGAAGGGGATGGTTTGGGGGGATGATTCAAGTGCATTTCATGTATTGGGTGCTTTATTTCTGGTATGACATCAACTCCACATCAGATCATCAGGCATTAGATCTGGAGGTTGGGGACCCCTGAGCTACACGGAAAGAAGAGTTTCTCCCAGGGGGCCCAGGAAGTAGTCTTTTGTGGTAGCTCATGGCAGAGAAGATGGTGGCTTAGATCAGTGTGGACGCAGTGAGAATGGTGAGAAGTGGTCAGCTTTAGAAGACTGGGCTGTGTTTTGGAGGTCTCACTGACAGGAGTTTGCCACATGTGTATGAACAGAGCAGACAAGTCCAGGGTGAGTCCTAGGATTTTGACCCGAACATCTGAGAGCGAGTGCCACTGACTGTGATGGAGAAGCCAAGAGATGGAACAGGAGTGAAAAGGAGAATTAAGAACTCTGTTTGAATAACTTTTTGTTAGATATGATTATGAAGTCTTCAAATGCACAGTGAGATGGGTGGTTGGATATGTCTGGAGCTGCATGGAAAGGTTAGGGCTAGAGACATAAACTTGGGAATTACTCTACCTATGACATCGTGAAAGAAAAAAAAGTAGATTAAGGCCTTTTTTCAATTTTTCACAAACACTGTACTTCCTCCGTTGCACAGCTATTCTGTCTTCCTGGAATGTTCTGTCTCTATCCCTTTGCTCAAAAAAACCCCCCTATCCTTCAGACCTCAGCCTAATAACCATCTCCTCTGCAAAGGCTTCCCTGACTGTTCACCTAGGTTAAACTCCTCTACCAATGAATGTCTCCATGTCTTTTCTGGTTCATAAATGATACACACACAGCTAGTGCTTTACGATGGATTGTTCTCAAGAATCACAACAGCTCTATTGTCTCTTAACTTGTGATATGTGTCTTATTTAACACATCCTAGAGAGAATTTGACCAAAGCAAGGAGTTTTGTTCACAAAGAACTGATTTTGTCTTTGCACAGGCATCTGGAATTATTTCCAAAGGGTTCTGGTGAAGAAATACGCTTCAGAAAGAAATGGAGTTAATGTGATAAGTGGACCAATCTTTGACTATGACTACGATGGCTTACACGACACACAAGACAAAATCAAACAGTAAGCTTTTAAATTCCAAGATCTCACTCAAGAATATTTTTCAAATGTTCATGTACTGGAGAAGAGCTGATGCCTGTTAAGCCTGTTATTCTTCGAATCTCCTTGTGAATTCGTCAGTTCTTTTGGGCCTTTTATGAAACATGGCATTGGGGGTTGAAAGCAACAGGAGTTTGTAGTAAATAAATGCACTTTTCAGCTCCATCAAAGAATATGTATCAAAAGATTAAATTTTTTCATTTATTCTTTAATAACTCTTGTGGAAATAATTTTCCCTTGTTTCCCTTATTTGGGGGGAGGGGACTTTTAAAATTCCTTAGGTTTTCTGAGTCAGTACATCTTAATAGGAAATTGCATATAAACTTTGATCAAATCTCATTTCTGTCCCTCTCTCTGGTGCTATTATGGATATAAAAGAATTAGGCATACTGTATTCATGAGGAACTCACAGTCTGGTGGAGAAGACAAGAAGTTATAAATACAACAAATTCATAATAGATCATCACTTAATTTTATATATGCATGAAATAGAGTAACACAAAATATGCTGCTCAGTCACTTCAGTCGTGTCCGACTCTGTGCGACCCCATAGATGGCAGCCCACCAGGCTCCCCGTCCCTGGGATTCTCCAGGCAAGAACACTGGAGTGGGTTGCCATTTCCTTCTCCAGTGCATGAAAGTGAAAAGTGAAAGTGAAGTCACTCAGTCGTGTCCGACCCTCAGCGACCCCACGGACTGCAGCCCTCCAGGCTCCTCTGTCCATGGGATTTTCCAGGCAAGAGTACTGGAGTGGGGTGCCATTGCCTTCTCCAACACAAAATATGAGAGGGTTTAATTGTGACTGGAAAGGCAGTAAGAGCTATTTTATTACTTATCTATATGAAAAAAAATTAACATTTTTGTCTAATTAACTATAAACCACAATTAAACACAAAATATGAGAGGGTTTAATTGTGATTTATAGTTAATTAGACAAAAATGTTAATTTTTTTCATATAGATAAGTAATGAAATAGATCTTACTGCCTTTCCAGTCATCCTAAGAGAAATTTTATCTTATACATTTATTGATGGTTATTGTTATAGTTTTAAGCTCAAATTATATTATCAGCTTAATTGTAATTTCAGTATTTTGAAAATGATTAAAATGAAGATAAGAGAAAACTAAGTAAGGAATTATCACTTCCTATGCTGTGCTCTACTGGCAAAGATTATTTACGCTTAGCACTCAGTCCTTAGAATTTTCTTTAGTAAATGAGTTCTCTGTACCAAGTTCAGGCCCTCACTGCGGCTTGAAAGGGCTATTCTTCTCCGAGCTCCTGTGTTTTCTGCCTCTGGCCCATTTGATACAAACCTGTGAGTTCTTCTCCTGAAGTGTGGACCTCGCAATGGTGCTTCAAGCACGGAGCTTTCAGTGGAGCATCACGGTCCGAAGGCCACCGCGCTCGCGCTCAGAAGCCCCGCCCCCGCCGCGGCGCTTACCCACTCTCGCTGCCTCCATGGCTACTCCCTCGACCTGTCATTGTGTCCAGCCTCTGAGTCTGGGTTCAGGCGGTTTTCCTTTGTCTCGAGTATCTTTTCTGCTCTGCCAGGCTGAGAGAAAGGAGATACTGGGCATTGAAAACATTGTATTCAAAGACAGAGAAGTGGGTAACGCTCTAAGTGAGAAGGCGACTCCCTTGAGAGGGATGTCCTGCCAGTCGCTGGGGCAGCGTTCACTGAGCACCCTTCACAAAGCGCTCTCCGCAGCCCTAACTCGTCTTGCTTCCCCGTGCCAGGTACGTGGAGGGCAGCTCCGTCCCCGTGCCCACCCACTACTACAGCATCCTCACCAGCTGCCTGGACTTCACGCAGCCTGCCGACCGCTGCGACGGGCCGCTCTCCGTGTCCGCCTTCGTGCTGCCCCACAGGCCCGACAACGACGAGA
This sequence comes from Bos javanicus, assembly GCF_032452875.1. Lineage (NCBI taxonomy): Eukaryota > Metazoa > Chordata > Mammalia > Artiodactyla > Bovidae > Bos > Bos javanicus. Next base: position 80,984,144 of record NC_083881.1, on the reverse strand, counting down.
GCTGCAACGTGAGTGCAGACATGGCGGCCCTCGAGGCTGCCGCTTCCGCTTCCGCCCGCGCTCCTTTATCGCACGCGCATTTCCTGCCCCATTTTCATTGCTTTAAAAGTCTCTATATTGTTATTGTTTTTTTTAATGTACTTGTTTAATTTTGTTTATTTTTTTAGGTTTTGTTCAGCAAGTACATAGGTACTTATTATTTATTATCATTATTATTATCCAAACTAGAACATTTCTGGAAGTGAAGGGAGGATGCTATGAAATAACAACTGCAGACAGCAGGGATGAGCCAAGCTTAAATGAGGGGCACAGTTTCACCCTGTGTGTGAGGCAGAAGGGGAACTTGTTTAATTGTAGCTGGAGGATCATTGCTTCACAATGCTGTGACGGTTCTTCCGTGCGTCCGTGTGAGCCGGCCCTAAGCACACGGGTGTCCCCCCCACCTCACCCCTCCCGGTGGTCACGGAGCCCCGGCTTCGGGTGCCCCGCGTCCCACATCACACTCCCTCTGGCGATCTGTTTTACGTCTGGTAATGTATATGTTTCAGTGCTATTCTCTCAAATCATCCCACCTTCTTCTGTTATTATTTTGTAATTGGAATATACGTGCTTTACAATGTTGTGTTCGTTCCACTATACAATGAAGTGAATCAGCTATATGTATACGTATTAAATAAAACGGGACAAATGACTGTGCGTCAAGTTTATAACATAACTGCGCAGAGAAAAGAATTCAAATAAACTATATGTATTCTGACTGTAGGGCTTCCGACGTGGTGCTAGTGGTAAAGAACCCGCCTGCCAATGCAGGAGACATAAGAGACGCACGTTTGATCCCTGGGTCAGGAAGATCCCCTGGAGAAGGGTATGGCAGCCCACTCCAGTATTCCTGCCTGGAGAATCCCATGGACGCAGGAGCCTGGAGGGCTAGAGTGCATAGGGTTGCAAAGAGTCAGACACAGCTGAAGCGACTGAGCACACGTGCACTCTGACCATACTCCCTTAATGGGATACAGTTCAAGAACAAATAAAGCAAGCAAAGAAAATTTGAACTTTACACAGTAGATTTGGTGTTGCTAGTGATGTTGATATTTTAATTTTGAAAATTAAAAAAATGTAGTTATAAAAAAGCAGTGTCCTTTGGGATTTGCTGACAGAATTCATCTTTGTGTCTTAAATTATATCCCCACCCTTGAACTAGAACACACTTATTATAAAACATTTGGACTATACAAATGGGGATACAAGTTGAGTCTTTGGAAAGGACCCAACAAAACTGCCAAACACTTGGGAACTCTGTGTCCTAATGGCATTTTATTTTTCAATGTAAGGGTATTGTGCATTTAATTAAGTTCTATTTCAGTGTTTGCTCTTGACAAATGATAAAAGTGCTCAAATGTCTTCAGTTTTGCAAAAGACAAATATATTTTGAAAACAGTGAAAAGCAGCACAACTTTGGTAGTTACTGAAATGAGGGAAGAGCAGCCAGGAGCTCATTATATCATTCACTCTACTTTTGTGGATGTTTGAAAATTTCATTAATAAAAACTTCTTAATTTTTTTTTGTGTTGGAGTACAGCCAATCACTCTGGAGAAGGAAATGGCAACCCACTCCAGTATTCTTGCCTGGAGAATCCCATGGACAGGAGATCCTGGTAGGTTATAGTGCACGGGGTTGCAGAGAGACCCAACTTAGTGACTAAAACGACAACAATAGCTAATTAACAAATGTGGAAGTTTCAGATGACGGCAAAGGGATTCATTTTGGGATATATATATATTTCCCTCCAAATTCCCCTACCATCTAGGCTGCCACGTAACACTGAGCAGAGTTCCCTGTGCTACACAGTAGGAATTTGTTGGTTATCCATTTTTAAATATAGACACAAACACACAGGAATATACGCTCTACACATCAGACTTTGATTTACTGCTAGTTGTAAGGGCAGGTGTAACAGGTCACCCCATTCTTAAATAGCACAGATGACTCGATTCACTTATTCCAACATGAAAGCTGGACGGCAGGATGAAAAAGGCCCAGGAAGGCAGACAGGAGCCATGCTGTGTGCGCCTGGCTCTGGTCTAATGCTGCGCCTGGGGGCAAATCGCGTGACCACTCCAGGTCTCTTTAAAGTGATGGAAACCTTGTGCTTCAAGGTTGCTTTTAGAGCAGTCTCTATGCTTTTGTTTATGGAAGGATCAGAGCTAAAATCTCCAGAAGAAAATTTTAGTCAACAGGCAGTGCTTCAATTCCTTAATTATTTATGTAAGGTACCCTGGGAGAAACCATGCTGTATTTAACATAGTCACCCCTCCAGGCAGCCTTCCAGGGGAGAGCAAATGAAACAAGAACAGAAACTGCTTCACTAAAAGGCAAAGAGCCTTAAGAATAGCTTCAAGACAGATTTTCAGCTTCGTGGACAAGGCAGTTTTGAGGCTAGGGCTTCAATTATAGGTGAAGATTGAGGCTATGACCATCCTAAACAAAAAAAAATGGATGCAGGAAAAACTAGAAATTTGAAATATGGCTTAAAAAAAAGCTAATTAAGTTTGCCCAGATTATTGGAAATGAAGATCATAGTGGGAGATAAGGTTTTAAATGTTGCGTAGAATCAAATTTGAAATAAAAGTCGCCAGGCCTTCCCTGCTGGTCTAATGGTTAAAACTCTGTGTTTCCAAAGCAGGGGGCCTGGTTTCCATCCCTGGTTGGGAAACTAAGATCTCACATTTCATGTGGCCAAAAATAATAATAATTAAAATAAAATAAAAATAGTCATAGCAGCCATAGTAGTAGTCGTTACCGTTGATTGAGTCCATGTTGACCATCCAGTACTGTGCAGTCTTGTCTCCTGTGTTATCTCTCATCATCTTATTACCCTATTAGGCGGGTGCGTATGGCCTCCTCCGCTTCCCCTTTTAGTAAGTCTTGAGAAACCTGTAGCTCATAAAGAAGTATGTATCGTGGTTATCTGGTTGCCTTCAACCTCTTGGGTAGAAGAGCAGAACTTTAGATTCAAGACTCTGTTTTCAAAAGCCCATCCTCTTTCAAATCTGTCAGATTTCTATAGTGTAAGCTTGGAGCCTTAGCATTTTTTGCTTATTGCAGTGACATTAGTGAAGTGAAAGATGGACTGTGTAGTCCATGGGATTCTCCAGGCCAGAACCCTGGAGTGGGTAGCCTTTCCCTTCTCCAGGGATCTTCCCAACCCAGGTCTCCTGCATTGTTGGACCATCCCTCCCATCCATCCAACCCTTCCAGGTCATCCCAGAGCACCGAGCTGTGCTCCCTGGGCTTTATAGCAGGTCCCCACTAGCTACCTACTTTACACATGGTAGCATATATATCGGAGAAGGCAATGGCACACCACTCTAGTACGCTTGCTTGGAAAATCCCATGGACCGAGGAGCCTGGTGGGCTGAAGTCAATGGGGTCACTAAGAGTCGGACACAACTGAGCGACTTCACTTTCACTTTTCACTTTCATGCATTGGAGAAGGAAATGGCAGCCCACTCCAGTGTTCTTGCCTGGAGAATCCCAGGGATGGGGGAGCCTGGTGGGCTGCCGTCTCTGGGGTCGCACAGAGTCGGACACGACTGAAGCGACTTAGCAGCAGCAGCAGTGTATATATGTCAATCCCAACCTGCCACTTCGTCCCATCCTCCCCTTCGTGCCCCTGACTGGGTCCACATGTCCGTTCTCTACATCTGCATCTCTATTCTTGCCCTGGAAATAGGTTCATCTGTACCGTTTTTCTAGATTCCACGTATATGCATTAATAGACAATATTTGTTCTTCTCTTTCTGACTTCACTCTGTGTGACAGACTCTAGGTCCATCCACATCTCTACAGATAACCCAGTTTCATTCTTTTTTCTGACTGAGCTATGTCCCATTGTATATACAGACCACATCTTTTTTTTCCATTCCTCTGTTAATGGGCATTTAGGTTGTTCCCATGAGCTGGGTTTGGTCAACAGTGCTGCAGTGAGCACAGGGGTACTCGTATCATTTTGAATTACATCCTTACTTTAAGGTCCACCTTAAAACTGCTGGGACTTGAATTCACGAGCTCGTTTGGGCGGAAGGCAGGTGAAGAATAAATGTCCACATCGAAAACAAAAAACAAACACGAAGCAAGTCCCTGGATTGTGCTTTCATTTGCATTAGTGTGTAAAGTTATTTATTTTTAAAGCTTTTCTTCTCCTCTCTTGGTTCACTTGAGCTTTTATTCGACTTTTATTAGTTTCGCATTTCATACTAGAGCCTCCTGCAGCAAATACTTCAGTGGGTTGCCGGCTAGCAAGGGGCAGAAGTCATTTTCTTCCTTGTATCGTAGCCCGGTATTTTGACTAATTGGAGGCTGGATTTTAGCCTGTGAGAACCAGAGGAGAATGCCTCTCAGATGAAATTGGCAAATCACTTCCCTAGGAAAGAAATAGCAAAAGACAGATTTTTCCCCAAATTCTTATAATCCCAGCTGGCCATTATTTAAATTAGGAAAAACCTTTTCACCCCTTGTCCACACATTCAAAAGACTGCGTTTACAAAGGAAACATTAAACTTACTGACCATTGAAAAATCAAATGAATGAGTCAAATATGAAAATTCTCCCAAAATACCTCTTCGTGCTTACTCTGCTTACTCTGAGGGGGTCCCGATCCACTTGGAGACCTCCTACTTCGTTAATTACATGGTCACACTGAGGACTGGTCAGTACCGTTGTGGGCAGAGTTATATTTAGGCCTGTCCTTTCCTATGAATCGCAGAGATCTTGGTCAGCCTGGGTGAGGAGGGTGAGGCGTGGAGGGTTAAAATCCTTATTTCCCCCAGCCTCCAAAGCAATTTCTTCCTGTTTCTTCCTTTTGCCGGGGATGGCCAGGCATCAGTTTCCTGAACCAACACCCTCCTGGACGTATTTAGCACTGGCATGAGCTGCCAGAGCGCCCTGTCCAGGCCCATGTGGGTTGGAGCTTTCCGAGAAAACCCAGTGCAGGTTCTTGGGCTTTGGTGTAGCTCACGGAGACTGCCTGCGGTGGAAGACTCGGGCGAAGGCGTGCCTGAGCTGTCTCAGTCCTGGGACATGCAGCTACCCTTCCACTTGTAGAAAGACTCTTGGCAGCCGTTGCAATTTGGGAATGAGATTATTTGCAAAGACCCTCCCGCCCCATCTCTTCTCTGAAGGTAGACATTTCCTCACATTCTCAAGGATCTCAGATCTCATTCTTTCTCTCAACTTCCCTCAAAAGTGAAAAATATTTTTTAAAAGTAAAGACTGCTTTGTGGGCATTATTTTTCTTTCTTTCTTCTTTCTTTGCTAATTAATCATTGATTTACTTGGCTGCACCAGGTCTTAGCTGTGGCATGTGGGATACGGTTCCCTGACCAGGGATCAGACCTGAGCCCCCTGCTCTGGGAGCGCAGAGTCTCAGCCACTGGACCACCAGGGAGGTCCCAGCGTTACTTTTTTCATTTCTCCTTAGATGTGAAATCGGAGAAGGCAGTGGCACCCCACTCCAGTACTCTTGCCTGGAAAATCCCATGGATGGAGGAGCCTGGTGGGCTGCAGTCCATGGGGTCGCTGAGGGTCAGACATGACTGAGCGACTTCACTTTCACTTTTCACTTTCATGCATTGGAGAAGGAAATGGCAACCCACTCCGGTGTTCTTGCCTGGAGAATCCCAGGGATGGGGGAGCCTGGCGGGCTGCCGTCTCTGGGGTCGCACAGAGTCGGACACGACTGAAGCGACTTAGCAGCAGCAGTAGATGTGAAATAAATTATTTAGTGTGAGACATTTAAATGTCTTTCATCTTGAGTTTGGGCCAATGAGGCGATTCTTCACAAGCAGTTAAGACAGAGATTTCCTTTCTTCCCATCCTGGGAACACCCGTGATGGTTTTTTTCACTCTCACCCCCTTCTTCCTTTCTGTCCTTCCTCCTGCCCCGGGAGCTGCAGTAAACGTTATTCTTTTTGTGTACCAATGAAGAAAAGGAGGCCAGGAGTTTAGAGAGCTTGAGCGAGGTCTCCCAGGCAGGAAGGGGAACTGCATTTCCAACCCCAGCCTCTTGGGCCCCAAAGTGCTAGGTGTATTCACTGGGCGGCGCAATTGGTACGAGTTGAGTCAAATGCATTGCAATCTCAATCCGTTGCAGCCTAATAGGTGACGTCATCAATCTAGCATGTTCTTCAGAAGCTCCAGGGGTGCACACACGTCATGTGCGTTGCGCACAAGCTCTGCACTCCCCGGGGGAGGCTCCAGTCCTCCTGCGCTCTGCTCCTTACTGCAATTCGACCTCGGGGGAGAGAGACAAATGAGTGATTTCTCCAGGGCTTTGCGCTCTCCCTATCTTGACTTCTGTTGTGAGGACCCATTGAGTCAAATGTCCTCTTGCACCACACCTCTCTTTTATTCAGTCCGGCTAACTGCCGTTGAAAATGTTTACAGCCGAGGGCTGGTATTTGTGGTGTGTTGTGGCAGGGATGTGGGAGCTGCGGGGAATCCAAGGAGGAAGAAAACACCTTGGCTTGGGTGCAGGAGTTCACAGAGGTCATGTGTGGACTCAGAACAAACGGAGCGTTTGGAGAAACGCCTTTGGAAAACTCTGACTCTGATTGTCTTTCCTTTCTGTGGCAGAGCTCAGAGGACGAGTCGAAATGGGTGGAAGAGCTTCTCAAGATGCACACAGCGCGGGTGCGGGACATCGAGCATCTCACCAGCCTGGACTTCTTCCGCAAGACCAGCCGCAGCTACCCAGAAATTCTGACCCTAAAGACGTACCTGCAGACGTATGAGAGCGAGATCTAGCCTTCCGGTCCTCTCCGCTGCAGGCTTATCAACTGGTGTATATTTTTATATTGTTTTTGTATTTATTAATTTGAAACCAGGACATTAAAAAAAACGCTAGTATTTTAATCCTGTACCAAATCTGACATCTTACGCCTGAATGACTCCACTGTTTTCCTCTAATGCCTGATTTAGGTAGTCCTGTGTTTTGAGTAGAGCTTGTAATAATTACCGCAGCTTGCATTTTTAGTGGAAGCTTCTAAATGGTGCTGCATATTCCATATTTGCATTGAGGAAATCTCAATCTTCCAATGCACAGTTGCTACATTTAATCCCGTACTGTATTAAAATACTGATTTTGTAAAGTTGCATTCATTTATTGTTAATTATGACAGACATATTTAAACCTTATAGACCAATCTTAAATATAATAAATCACACATTCAGTTTTTTTTCCTGGTTTTATTTGGCCTTTGTTTCATATAAATTAGAGAGTTTGCTTCTAGTGTATTTCATGCATGAAAAGGATACATTTCTTGTACTGGGCCCTCTTCCTAGTTGGATATAGTTTACATAGACAAAGGGACGTCCTTAATAGTCCACCATGGTGGCTTGAATGAGGTAGAGGATGTATTGATACATATCTGTGGGATATCAGAAGGACAGAGGGAGAAGGGAACCAGAACTCCTGAATATCTTCTCACCTATCTACTTTAAAAAGTATTTTGAACGTTGGAAGAACAGGTTCTTTTGATCAAGTTGTTTCAAAGCTTTTATTGGACTTAAGTGAGAGTGTACTAAGCATATATTCTGTATAAGTATCAACCTAAGAACCAGGAAGGATATAAAGAGAAATAAGACACTGAGATGATATACAGGCATAAAAGTATATTTTAACTAATCAAGGTAGAGAATAATAAATGCTAAGTGAACAGTGTTAGGATAACACAATATGACAGAAGGGTTTGAATGATAGATGGGGTGATTTTTGATGGACCCAATTGTGGCCATAAATAATAATGAAGCACAAAGTGAGGAAGTCATTCAGAGACTTTCTGTCTTTCTGATTGTGTTATGGATAAAGATGCATCTCAGTACTGCCGTATTTTTAACAGTTAATAATATTCTCTAAAAAAATAAAAAAAGAATAGCACGTTAAAATTTTCCTTTAAAAATACATTTGCTTAAGGGGACTTCCCTAGCGGTCCACTGGCTAAGACTCCTGCTCCCAATGCAGAGGGCCTGCGTTCCATCCTGGTCAGGGCACTAGATCCTATGTGCCCAAACTAAAAGATAAGATACCACCCGCCCCAACGAAGGTCAAAGGTCCTGCGTGCCACAGCCAAGACCAGGGGCAGCCAAAGAAATAAATACTAAAACCATTTGTTTGCTTAAGAAGGAAGTCTTTGTGTTAAGAAGTACATAACAGAAGCAGGACAGATGGAATACGGACAGTGTGGAGATGGGAAAAATCATGAAAGTGGTGTGAGAAAAACTGATGCTTGGGAACACAGCTACAGGAGTACACTGGAAGAGTGCCCTGGTAATACTGATGGCAGCTGTATTTATCCAGCAACCGCTATGTGCCACGCACATCTCTGGCCCTTCGTAAGCTCAGGGACGATTTTATGGAAAAGCGAAGAGGTGGAGGTGGGGAGGGGCAAGGCTGGAACTGGGCTTTGGAGTTTGGGGTAAATAGGGTGGGAGTGAAACCATAGGTAATTATTACTCAAATCCATTTCACCTGCCTTCACAAGTCAAGGTCATCAAAACACTTGCATGTCCTCCAAGTGGCACGTGGCCTAAACAATAAGATGTTTGCCCAGGTTGTTTCCCTGGAACTTGGAGTCAGCTGTGTCTAATTCGCGCTGAGACTGCGCAACACTGCGGTTAAGACGATAGGACCCCCAACCCTCCAACTGCGCATGCGCGAACGCCCACGCTCAGCGACCTTCCGACGTCACAGAGCCGGAAGTTCCCCTTGCAGTTCGTGCTCTGCGCCTCCGGGTTTTGAACGTGCAGAGGCCTGTGGCTTAGTCACAGCTGCACAGAGGATGTCTGTGAACCGTCATCCATCACCCCTCCCAGGGATCCTCCTGCTCCCCAAGCCCCAGACCACCCTGCCTCTTCAGTTTCTTATCCCATAAACACCCCAAGCTCCTTGCCTTCTGGGAGATGGATCTGACATGTCTCTTCACTTGGTTGCCTTTCAAATAAATCATCTCTCTGCTGTGTTACTGTGTCTCATCATTTTAACCTGCCGCCCATCAGACAGAACATATCTGGTTTGGCAACAGGAGTGTGGTAGAGATGAACTGGTGTATCACTTCCTGTTCATTTAGCATCATGTCATGATTAATTGATCGTCTACGACATGCCAGGACCTATGCCTGCTGTTGAGGATGAAACTAAATATGCTCCTCACAGAATTTGCACGTTAGTGGGAGAACGAGAGCCATTCAAAAACCGCAGGACCTCGTTGTGATCCGTGCAGAGAATCAAACAGGTGCTGAGGGGCAAGGCGGTGGAAAGAGAAGCGGCTTCGATGACAATACAGCTAACACTTGAGGATGTGAAAAGCTGCCTCAAGAGCAGAGAGAAGGAAGAGGCTGCCCAGCGACTGGGGAATTCTCGACCCGGAAGTACATGCCTCGGCCAGGTGCTCTTGCCTGAGAGGTCTCGCAACAGGAAAGGCTGATGAGGGATACGGTCCTGCCCCGAGAAGTCAGCCTACAGACTTTGGGAGGGGCCCAAACAGGGCGAAGTCATCAGCCTTCCGGAGACCTTCTCATTGGAATCCATGAGATGGAGAAGGCACTGGCACCCCTCTCCAGTACTCTTGCCTGGAAAATTGTATGGACGGAGGAGCCTGGTGGGCTGCAGTCCATGGGGTCGCTGAGGGTCGGACACGACTGAGCGACTTCACGTTCACTTTTCACTTTCATGCATTGGAGAAGGAAATGGCACCCCACTCCAGTGTTCTTGCCTGGAGAATCCCAGGGACGGGGGAGCTTGGTAGGCTGCAGTCCATGGGGTCGCTAAGAGTCAGACACGACTTCACTTTCACTTTCACTTTTCATTTTCATGCATTGGAGAAGGAAATGGCAACCCACTCCAGTGTTCTTGCCTGGAGAATCCCAGGGACGGGGGAGCCTGGTGGGCTGCCGTCTGTGGGGTCGCACAGAGTCAGACACGACTGACGCGACTTAGAAGCAGCAAACAGAAGTCATCAGCCTTCCAGCGTCCTTCTCACTGGAATCCATGAGAAGGATGAACAACACACCTGCCGCCAAGAAGGACGCTGAGGCAGAACGATTGGCCAAAGACAACCGGAAGCTGCCCCCACTCCCGTAAAACCCCTGCCTGCAAGCCCCAGGGCAGAGCAGTTCTCCTGGTTCTCTCACCCTGCCGTTCTCCACCCGCGTGCCCCTTTCCAGTAAAATCTTTTGCATGGTCAGTGCGTGTGTCTCCTTGGAAAATGCACTTCTGAGCGTTAGACAGGAGCCCACTGTCAGGCCCTGGTGGGGGTCCCCCTTCCTGCAATACAAGGACTAGGGTGAGAAAGACTTTGGCATGTGTGAGGGTCTGAAAGAAAACAGGTGTGCCCAGACACGACGGTGGGGTTGTCAGGGAACGGGTCAGCAGATCCTTGTGGGGACCGTCGAGGGGTCTGCGTGCAAGGAAAATAATTGAGAAGTCACAGGGTATGGCAGGGTATACGACAGGGTTCCATTTAAGATTCAGTATACTGGCCTGGATATGCCGTAATTATATGGCCTCCTCTCAATGTCATTCCACAAAATGCAACTGATACTAGAGAGTCCACCCATTTGGGGGCAGTAATTCTGCACTAACACTCCCAACGGCGGCATTGCAAGATAGAAGGGTCCGCCCCATTTTTAAGAACTATTTGCTAGCTCCTTGCGTAGCTAGACTTGCACTTCTCCTCAGACTGAACTCTTCTCAAAATAGACTATACCTGAGGCTTTGGGGGTGAGCAGTTGGCAGGTTTAGTTGAGCACTGCTCCTCTATTTTTAATCCTTAGGTCAAGCCTCCTTTCTCAGAAATAAACTGCATACCAACCAGCGTGTATTTCAGGTGAGCGGTTTTGCCGACAAACACATGTCATTCATTGGGGGTTATTTATGAAAGTCTCTGAATGGACAGGGGCTCTCTTAAAATGAGGTCTGGAAGATTATTTTAAGTTGGAGGTATTTTTTAAATTTTTTTTTATTTGAGACCTTGGTCCATTCATACTTTCATTGAGCAAGCTGCCAACTTCTTGCGAGCATGGTGGTCCTGTTTTAGCGGATAGCTTCAGAAACTGCCTCTCTAAAACGAGCTCACTGCAAACAGGGTGAACCAGGAAAGCGACCACAGAGTTTCTCAAGGGCAAAAACATTCTGAATTGTTCTTAAGAGAGCTGACTTTAAAAAAAAGAATCTCTGCACAAAAGCAGGGTTTGGTGTCCACTGGGTTTGCCCAGATTCCGGCCCGTTCCGCCTCGTCTGGGGAAGGGCTGCTGCGGACTGAGGATGTTCCTCCCTCCAGCTGTCTCTCTAGCTCTTTGCTGAGTCAGGTCGGGGCCGCCTTGTGGGTGGGAAGTGGTGAAGGCGACAGGAATTCTCCCATGAGGGGAGGGATTGTCCGGGGCCGTGAGGAACAAGATCGAGCTGTTTGAGCTTGGAGATTGGGGTAAGCAGAGGGCCTCGACAGGGTCACCAGGAGCATCAGGAGCTCCAACCTGGGTCGCATTTCTAGGAAGCATCTGTCCTTGATCCCTTCTGTCCCATCCATGTCCCCACCCCTGGCAGGACGTCTAGTTTCGGATGGAATGTGAAGGTGGACGTGGTGCCCTGGCCCTGTGAAGCTTTGCCGTCCGGCTCTTGGGAGCAGGCAAAGCTCCAGCCCCTATGTGAGCTCTGGGCTCTGTTCCCACTAATTCCTTCACAGGGTTCTTTTCCTGCCTTTAGGTGGAAACTCAGGTGCTATTAATGTTCAGCTGAATACTTGAGACACTTGGCAGTGTTCTTTATGCGAAAATACCTAAGAAGTATTTTAACTTTAAAAGTCTTAAGGTATATTGGGTCATGCTCATGCATGCTAAGTGACTTCAGTTGTGTCTGACTCTCCATGACCCCATGGACTGTAGCCCACCAGGCTCCTCTGATCATGGGATTCTCCAGGCAAGAACACTGCAGGGGGTTGCCATGCCCTCCTCCGGGGCTATTCCCTACCCAGGGTCAAGCCCAGGTCTCTTACGTCTTCTGTGTTGGCAAGCGTGTTCTTTACCGCTAGCCCCCCCTTGGAAGCCCACACTGGATCACACGTATGTGTTAAAATATAGTTACAGTGTAAAATGCCTTTAGTGAGAACAGTAATGAAGACTAACTCTACCTTAATGTGGAAATTAGCCTTTATTAAGCAGCTGCTATATGCCAGACTATGAGCTAGTGATCTTACCTAGGTTATGCTTTTCACTATCATGACAGCTCTGACGTACTTACTAAACCCCACACTTTACACCTGAGAAAAATTAGACTAATTGTAAAAAAATAAGTTGGTCAATGTCGTACAGATAAAGAGAAGAAAGGCAAGATTTGAGTCCTTCTCTGAGTCCAAGAGCCGTGCTAGTACTACGTACTACAGTGTCTTTGAGGCAGGAGGAGGAGAGGAACAAATCGGAAAGGACACTGAGAAGGGACGATATTCAAAGCAGTAAGACACCCGAAGAATTAGTAAAATGTCTTTCAGGGAGAAAATGATATAAGACAGTTCTAGCAGACACTTGTAAAACTATACATTCTGAGGGATTCACTGTCAGGGAATGGAAATTAGTTTCATGAAGCATCTCGTGCTAGGTTTGGAACGGGATATGGAGATGGAAATTTAGGCTGGTCAGGCTGAGTTCAAGTAACAAGGGAGCTTGCTGAAAGGATTTAGGCTTCACGCTGATGGCTCTTGAAGTCCATTGAGAGAAATACAATTGGGACTGTGAATGAGGAAGCTCCATCTTCTTTCAGTTCGTAGCACAATTTGGAGACATGTCCAGGATCGTGCGTTACTGTTACTGAATGTAAGGATGGAGGTCGAGACAATTTCACCAGTTTCGGGGATGAGTAGCATCCCTGTGCTATACGGCACGCGCCCAGTGGCCGTGCAGCCTCTCAGCACCAACGGTGCATGCCCGTCAGTCCCAGGCTCCCAGGACACCCCGCTCTCCCGGGTCCCCTTGGTGTCCATACTTGTTCTCTACATCTGTGTCTCTGCTTCTGCTTTGCACATAAGGTCATTTGCACCATTACTCTAGATTTCACGTATATGCATGAATACACGGTATTTGTTTTTCTCTTTCTGACTTAATTCACTCTGTATGACGTTCTCTGGGTCCAAAATGGAGGGGATATATGTAAATGTGTGTGTATGACTGATTCATTTTGCCATGCAGTAGAAGCTAATCCAGAGAAGCCAACGGCACCCACTCCAGTGCTCTTGCCTGGAAAATCCCATGGACGGAGGAGCCTGGTAGGCTGCAGTCCATGGGGTCGCAAAGAGTCAGACACGACTGAAGCGACTTAGCAGCAGCAGCAGCAGCAGAAGCTAATACAATATTGTAAAGCAACTATCCAGCAATAAAAATTAATTAATAAAAAAAGAAAATTTAGGGAAAATCTCTTATAGGCATGATTTTAATTTAATGTAATGAAATGGCAGTGAATAGATTTTTATCATGCAATAGACATTTTTGCATCTATACATAATTTTGAACTACATATGAAAAAATACAGTAACTCAAATTAATTTATTTATAACATATAATCAATGGCATTGTATTTCCTGGCTGTTAAAATTGTATTTTATAGTGTTAATAACAAACGTAATAAAAAGTATTTCCTTAAAAAACAAAATAAAATATATATTTAGTACATAAAAGTAGCTTTGGGGGCGGAAAGGAGGGGAAAGTTGGCAGATAAATGTGTGTGCCTGTGTGCTTAGTCCCTTCAGTTGTGTCTGTGTGAACCCATGGACTGTACCCAACAGGCTCCTCTGTCCCTGGGACTCTTCGGCAAGAACACTGGAGTGGGTTGCCATTCCATTCGCCAAGGGATCTTCTAGACCTGGGGATGGAACCCGGGTCTCCTGCATTGCAGGCAGATTCGTTGCCATCTGAGCCACCAGGGAAGCCTGACAGGTAAACAGGAGACTCAATACAGAAACAGAAAGAGGATAATAAGCATAATTCAGAGGCTTTTAGTTCTGGCAAATGGGGAGATGATGGGGCTGAAACCTCCAAATTCTCAGAAAAGGAACAGGTGGAAAGATGCTGGTGGAACAAGGAGATAATAGGTTATTAATTCATAAGGGCTGAAATGGAAGTATGAACAAGCCATCTTGGTGAAAGTGATCAGGAAGCAGGCAGAGAAGGACACCCAAGAATAGGAAAAATCTACACACCTGGTATGTAGGTGTCAGATAATATAATACGTGTGGCCCCATGACCCCTGAAAGCACGCAGACCGGGCAAAACCAAGAGAGAGGAGGAACGCCAGCACTTCAGGGCAGAGAGACGGCAAGACCACGTTAGGCCGTGGGCACACTCTGGGGATCTGCGGGCACATGGTTTCAGGCAACTTTAAGCCTGGTGTTTCTCATCTGCAAAAGGGTGATGGGGGACCTGCTCGGCGGTGGTGAAAGCTCCATGCTACCAACGCAGAGGACACAGGTTCAGTCCCTGGCTGGGAGCTACGATCCCACAGGCCTCGCGGTGCAGCCAGAAAAAGAAAAAGAAAAAACGTGATGACAATAACTCTTTTCAGCGTCAGCAAAAGAACTGTGGCGAGAAACCTCATCGAAATATAGATTGATGCCTTGCCCTCCATTTTTAACACCACTTCCCAGCAAGGAAGGCATCCCCTTTTAAAGTGTTTTCTTGGCTTCAGGGCTTTTTGCAGAGTGGGTGTGGGGAGCGGCAGTAGTCTGTAATTAATGGATTTCCTGTCTTTTGTGAAAACCTAAACCCATGGAAGAAGTGGGTTAAAAAATAGTCTTTAGTGTGCCAAGAGACAAAGGGGCCTTTCCTGGGATTCAGGACAGAGAGAAGTCTGTGGATCGGAGAGGTGATTATACCCCAGGAGGGCTTCCCTGGTGGCTCAGACGGTAAAGAATCCGCCTGCAGTACAGGAAACCCTGGTTCGATCCCTGGTTGAGGAAGATCTCCTGGAGAAGGAAATGGCAACCCACTCCAGTATTCTCGCCTGGAGAATCCCACGGACAGAGGAGCCTGGTGGCTGGAGTCCACGGGTCGCAAAGAGTCGGACATGACTGGGCGACTCACACCTACACTCCGAGGTGTGCTGTGTGCTCCTTTTAGGGGGCAGAGCCCTAGATCCCGGCACCCTGACCTCGGCCTGGACATGGAAGATTTCCAAGGGATTTCAAGGGACTTGAGGATGCACTGTGGAGGCACCCATGCCCGCTGCCCCTCTCCCATCGTTCCCCATTTACTAGATTCTGGAATAATCAGGGGTGGGGCAATGACTGGACTCTCCACAAAGACTGAATTAAACGTGTAAGCCATGTAAGCTGGAGTTTAGATTAGAAATGCATTTTAGGGAAATAGATTAAGGAAGTGAGCTATACTATAGCTACATTTGGAAAATGCTTAGCATCAGCTCGGTCTATGTCAAGTGTTTAAGAAAATTATCTAAATAAAGAGTGAAGGAAAGTCAGGAAGACAAAAAATCTTAACGCATGCATGTGGAATCTAGAAGAACGGTACAGATGAATGCATTTGCAGGGCAGGAAGAGACGTCTACGTAGAGAGTGGAGTTATGGACATGGTGGGAGCGGGTGAGGCGGGTGTGATTAACTGGGATGTTGGGATTGAGTATGCGTGAGAGAGAGCTATAGAGGACCGTCGTGTATTCGGGGAGCTCAGCTGTGCTCTGAGACCACCCAGCTGGGTGGGATGGGGAGGGTGGGGAGGAGGGCCAAGGGGGAGGGGATGTATACCTTTCCATAGAGCTGATTCCCCTCCTTGCACAGCAGAAACCAACATGGTAAAGTAGCTGTATGCCAATGAAAACAAATGATCCAGGAATAAACATTTTCACGGAAGAAGTATCTTGAAAGGTGGGGAGAGAATAGAGAATGAGCATTGTGAAACCCAAGGACAGAGACATTTTCAAGACGGAGGAAGTGGTCAGTGATACCAAATGCCAGAGGGAAGTTAAGTTAGACAGGAATTTGAAAGCATCCATTTGAATTTTGCAACAAGGTGGCCATCCATGACCCTCCTGGAGGCACTTTCTTTTTTAATTTTTTATAAATTTATTTATTTTCATTGGAGGTTAATTACTTTACAATATTGTAGTGGTTTTGCTGCACATTGGCATGAATCTGCCACGCGTGCACTTTCAGTGAAGGGGTCTGAGAAACAGCCGCACTGTCCTGGGAGGAGGAGAGAATGGAAACCTCGATGGGGGCGGGCAGCGCAGACTGGCCCTTTGAAGTGCGGAAGCACGAGAAACAGACAACGGTTGCAGAAGATGGGGAGAGCTGAGGGAGCACTTTCTGCTATTTAGGATGGAAAACCTTTTCACAGGCAGCTGAGAGGATTTGATCATGCTGGAAAGGCACTCCTGGGTAAAGCAACTGAATTAGAAACAAATTCACAATTGAAAGCAATGGACGAATCCAGCTTTCATGGATTTGCCTTCAAATTAAAGAACTAATAGAATTATTTCTTGGGTTGTGTTAGCATAGAACATATGACATACATCGCTCTTTGCAAAATGGTGGCCTGCAGGCTGCATACAGATTACTTTTGCTGTGCCCGTGGGATATTTTAAAAAAATTAGACACCAAAGGTTTTAACCTCTCCTGAAACATTGAGAATCTTTAACTTAGTCATTGTTCGTAGGCTATTGTTCCTGTCAACCCTCAGTGGAAGTCTACTGGGCTGCCCTTAAGGCAACGGCACCCCACTCCAGTTCTCTTGCCTGGAAAATCCCATGGACCGAGGAGCCTGGTGGGCTGCAGTCCATGGGGTCACTAAGAGTCTGACACGACTGGGCGACTTCACTTTCACTTTTCACTTTCACGCGCTGGAGAAGGAAATGGCAACCCACTCCAGTGTTCTTGCCTGGAGAATCCCAGGGACGGGGGAGCCTGGTGGGCTGCCGTCTACGGGGTTGCACAGAGTCGGACACGACTGAAGCGACTTAGCAGCAGCAGCAGCCATTAGCAATGTCGTGATAGTCGGGTGGACAGCAAATGGACTCAACCATACATATTCATGCACCCATCTCCCCCAGACTCCCCGCCCATCCAGGGTGCCACAGAACACTGTTCCTTGCTTGTCTTTAGACCCTTGGTTTTGACTCCCATGTGGGCTGACCAGATGCCTTAGACTGAAGGACTCAGTGCTGAAACCCAGAGAGTCTTGAGTAACAATGATGCACTGGTCACACCTGATGTTTGCATTATGTTACATGTCTATTCTAATCTACTTTGCCATGGAAAATGCACCGCCATTTTCCTTCATTAGTTTAAAAATCTTAGTAATCTTTGATCTCTTTCTCTCTTGGGGCTTTGCCGTTTCAGTAATAACTCCAGCCAGTGTTCTGCTTTAGTAAGTTTATCTCCTCCACTTCAAAAGGGGGGGATCTTGTCTTGTTCATCATTCCGTCCAGAGACATTTGCTGAGTGCCTCACAGAGATTTGATTATCACTGAGAGAAAGGTGGGTGGCTGGTGGGCCTTCCTCTCTCTTGACCCTCTCAGATAATGTCATTGTGGCTGAAAACCTCTAGGCTGAGAAGATAAACTGGTAATTCAGCGATCAACATATCCTGAAACGAGAACTGTGCTGCTTCTGTGTGCTGATAGTCATTCACTCCGGGCTGTGATAACACCCCAGCCAGAGAGCTACAGTCTCCTGTCCCCTTCTCCACTTTGCGAAAACTCAGCTGCTCATTCGGTCAAAGGAGCCCTGTGCCTCTGCCGCCCCCTTTCACACAAACAGCGTGAATCTGCAACATGAGGAAAGACCCCAGGGCGCTGAAATCGGAAGTAGGTGCAAGCTTGCACTCTGCCCTCTACTAGTTTCGGTCGTGTTTCTTTCCTGGCAGTCAGTTCATTTGCAAAATAGGGATGCTCATGTGTATCTCTTTGGGTGTTAATGAAGATTAGAGACAATTGTCGACTGAAAAAAAATGCACAACCTCCACATTGAGAATGATGTTTTATGTGGCAGATTTTCTGAGGACTCCAGTCCAGAGCACAGCCTTTAGAACACAGGTCTGAGGGGCTGTTTCGAAGAGACAGGAGGAGCCAAGATACAATGGAAGTTTTGCAACAGAACCCAAGTAATGGGGACACAGCAAGAGTACTGTTAATTAGTATGGATGTGAGAGTTGGACTGTGAAGAAGGCTGAGTGTGAAAGAATTGATGCTTCTGAACTGTGGTGTTGGAGAAGACTCTGTAGAGTCCCTTGGACTGCAAGGAGATCCAACCAGTCCATCCTAAAGGAGACCAATCCTGGGGGTTCTTTGGAAGGACTGATGCTGAAGCTGAAACCCCAGTACTTTGGCCACCTGATGTGAAGAGTTGACTCATTGGAAAAGACTCTGATGCTGGGAGGGATTGGGGGCGGGAGAAGAAGGGGACGGCAGAGGATGAGATGGCTGGATGGCATCACTGACTCGATGGACGTGAGTCCGAGTGAACTCCAGGAATTGGTGATGGACAGGGAGGCCTGTCCGACACGACTGAGCGACTGAACTGCACTGAGACATCACAGGAGGAGGAATCTGGCGTGTTTTTCTGTGCAGGAAGACCCCAGAGTCCGGCTCACTGAAGCCGTTCCCTGATACGCAGCCGAGCTCTCCGGGGCCAGCACCTCGGTCTCTTCTTCCCTCCTGTGTTTCCTCCGGTGCACGGTCAGGGGTGTGCACAGTCAGGGGTGCGCAGGGCCCGCTGGCTTGAGGGCCGCAGCAGCTCTGTTACTGACACGGGGGTGCGGCCCTCCACCCACACGGAGAGCGGGCATCCCTGGACGCCGTGCTCGCCTCAGTGAACACCCGGTACATCCAGGGAAACCCCAGGGTGCGGCAGTGGGGCTTTACACCAAGCATACCGATACGCTGTAAATGCGTCGTGTTTCAGACACTGAGTGCAGCACTTCACAGGTGAAACTGTATTTAATCCTCACAAAAATAACAAGATCCACTGTCCTGGGAACGAAGGTGTTCCTAGAATGCAGAACTTTCAGCTCTAATACTTGGAAGAGCCCCTGGGACAAACGGGTCACCCCAAAGCCCATCAGTTAAGTGTATTAGTGGACCCATTTTATAGACGAGGAAGCTAAAGTTTAGAGAGGTAAAGAACCTGCTGTAGACCGCATGTAGCCGAGCTGGGATCTCCAGCCACAGCTGCACAAGGTCCGATCCAGAGGCCTCCGTCTGGCCAAGGCTCTCTCCTTTCCTCCAGCGCCACCGGGCGGGCAGAGAGCTGTCCTCAGTAGGGAGCTGGCCGAGCACTCAGTTTCACAGAAGCCTGGGATTTGCTGGACGGATGGACGGGTTGAAGGAAGGCTGGTTTGAGTTCTCTCCTTTATTTAACACCTTCCCTGGTGGGGAAGCATCTTAACCTGGGGGTGGGGAGTGAGAGTGGAGGTGAAGTCTGATCTCTTTCCTCTTTTACACTTTTAGTAAAAGTGCAAAATAAGCTCAGTCCCATCGAGGTCACAGTGTACAGCTCTCTGTGGCTTGTACAAGCCCACGCTGCCTGCATCTGGGGACATAATGAGTCCTGTTGCTCTAAAGCTGCGGAAGGTATCTGTTTCCCTGCGTGTACAAGTCAGAAGTCTTACCCTGAGAGATATGAACAGCTTACGGTCTGAATATAATAAAACGTCAGTTCATCTTTGACAATACCTGTGCACGGCACCCACCCTCACCGTGACGAAAGTCCAAGTATTCTAGAGCAAAATGAACTCTCTTGAATTAAAAACTGTTTTGTTCCTGAGTGTGTGTGCGTGCTCAGTCATTCCAGCCGCGTCTGACTCTGCAACCCCATGGACTGCAGCCCACCAGGCTCCTCCGTCCATGGGATTCTCCGGCAAGAACTCCACCGAGTGAGTTGCCATGCCCTCCTCGAGGGGATCTTTCTGACCCAGGGATCGAACCTGAGTCTCCTGTATCTCCTGCATCGCAGGCAGATTCTTTACTGCTGAATCATCAGGGAAGCCTTCCTGAGCAATATTTATTGACAATGATACTAATGGAAAAGTAATTGTCACAGGCCCATTAGTGAGAATGCTCCACAGGTGAGTAATACCTGAGATTCCCTAAGAAAAATGTGTCTTCCATTCGTGTGTTGGACCTGAGACAGGACACACAAGAGTGATTTGGGGGCAAGCTCCAAAGAATTGCAGCCCTGAGAAGCGGGGCAGGTGGAATCAGGAGGCATTTTCTACAGACCCAAGAAGCAAAGCCAGCTGGGGACTGCAGCCTGGAGAATGGCCAGGTGAGGGATGGGGGCCAGTGCTTTGGTATCAAGTAAACTCTCTTGTGAAAAGAGGCTCCAAGGTACCTTCCATACGTCTCCAAGTCTTATTCACACTGCTCCTTCTGCCGTCTTTATCAATACTTATGTCAATGCGTTAGCTTTATTTTATTTAAGTATACTTGGTTTACAGTGTTAGTTGCAGGTGTGTGGCCAATGATTCAGTTTCATATACATAGAACAAACCTAAACAACATATTAAAAAGCAGAGACATCACTTTGCCAACAAAGGTCTGTCTAGTCAAAGCTACGGTTTTTCCAGTAGTCATATATGGATGTGAGAGTTGGACCATAAAGAGGGCTGAGCGCTGAAGGATCGATGCTTTTGAACTGTGGTGTTGGAGAAGACTCTTGAGAGTCCCTTCAATGGCAAGGAGATCCAACCAGTCCATCCTAAAGGAGATCAGTTCTGGGTGCTCACTGGAAGGACTGATGCTAAAGCTGAAACTCCAATACTTTGGCCACCTGATGTGGAGAGCTGAGTCATTAGAAAAGACCCTGATGCTGGGAAAGATTGAAGGCAGGAGGAGAAGGGGACGACAGAGGATGAGATGGTTGGATGCATCACCGACTCGATGGACATGAGTTTGGGTGAACTCCGGGAGTTGGTGATGGACAGGGAGGCCTAGCGTGCTGCAGTCCATGGGGTCGCAAAGAGTCGGACCCGACTGAGCGACTGAACTGGACTGAGCCGGCAGGACGCAGAGGGCACACTCACAGGGGGAGATGGAAGACAGTTAAGAGGAGGCAGAGTTTGCAGGGGTTGAGGCAAACCAGCTAGAGGCAGTGGCACACGCTGGTAAGGGGAATTACTGCCCTTTGGTCTTTTGAGCCAAGAAAAGGAGAGGTTTCTGGAACCTGGAGAAAGAGCTGTAGCTGTGGAGATGGTTCTCGAGTAGTGGCTGTGGCTTTGGAAGAAGGGTGCAGCATGTCAGACCCAGGGCCTGGCAGGCGCCCAAGAGAGAAGCACAGTGACACTGTCTCCCTCCCGCTGGGGTCTCCCCTTGGCCCAACCCAGTCGGAGGCCGGGAGATGGAGGAGCTTGTTGGTCAGTCCGCAGTGCCCTGCTGAACCACACGGCAGAGCAGAGGCGAGGGGGGCAGCGGGGACAGGACGCGCAGCAGGATTCCCCGCAGTGAAGTTGT
This sequence comes from Bos javanicus, assembly GCF_032452875.1. NCBI lineage: Eukaryota > Metazoa > Chordata > Mammalia > Artiodactyla > Bovidae > Bos > Bos javanicus. The sequence goes on along the minus strand of NC_083881.1, from coordinate 80,962,645 downwards.
GCTTTTGGTCACTGCATGGAGCTTCCTTCTGCCTCTTCCTCGTTTGGCTGATTTGCAAATTTGTGTATCACCGACTCAATGAACAGGAGTTTGAGTAAACTGCGGGAGTTGGTGATGGACAGGGAGGCCTGGCGTGCTGCAGTCCATGGGGTCGCAAAGAGTCGGACACGACTGAGCGACTGAACTGAACTGAACCTCCTCTAGGGGTAGCTGACTGCTGCTCCCTTCTCAGGCTCTCTTCGTCCCTTCGTATCTGTATTTAATGATCATTGTCTGGAATAGCGTCTACCTCTAGAGCGCCTGAGGAGCACGGCTGTGCTTTAGTTGACACTTTTCTTTTTTAAAACTTGAGGTATAGCTGACTTACAATGGCATGCTATTTTCAGGTTACAGCACAGTGATTCAGTGATATATATAACACGAGTGTGTGTATGATACATATTATATATACGTGTGTATATATATATTCTTTTTCAGATTCTTTTCCCTTATGAAAGTCTCAGTCGTGTCCAACACTTTGTGACTCCATGCATTGTAGCCCACCAGGCTCCTCTGTCCATGGAATTCTCCAGGCAAGAATACTGGAGTGGATTGCCATTACTTTCTTCAGGGGATCCTCCCGACCTGGGGGTTGAGCCCAGGTTTCCCGCATTGCAGATAGACTCTACCATTTGAGCTACCTGGGAAGCCCCTTTTACCTTATAGGTTATTACAAAATATCGAGTGTAATCTTCTGTGCTATATGGCGGGTCCTTGTTGATTATCTACTTCATACACAGTGATATGTGTATTTTACTCCCATCCTCCCAATTTATCCCTCCCCTGTGCCTCTCCCCCTTTGGGAATGGTAAGTTTGCTTCTACGTCGATTTCTGTTTGTTAATAAGTTCATTTGCTTTTTTGTGTGTGATTGTATATATATACACTGTACATATGTACATATATACACTGGAATATTACTCAGTGTTACTCAAACATAAAAAAGAATGAAACACTGCCGTTTGCAGCAGCATGGATGGATCTAGAGATGATCACACTAAGTGAAGTAAGCCAAAGACAACGATCACTTATAAGTTGTCGCTCTTCCCCCATCAGGTCCAGCACCGCGTCTAACACACAGTAGGTGCTCAGAGGTGCTGAGACTGAGTAGCATCGGCCTAAAGCAGTGAGCAGGGCGCCAGGCAAAGGCAGGAGCCTGAGGAGCACAGCGCTAGGCTCTCCCGCCGCCGCTTCCGGAGGCGCCTGCCCATTTTGTGCCTCAGTTTTCTCAAAAGCAGAAGGAGAGTGAGTTGGACGATCTCTCTGGATTAATCCAATGATTACGATCTTATAAGTTTATTAGCTAGTCAATGGGAATTTGCTGTACCACTCAGGAAACTTAACCCGGGGCTCTGTAACAACCTAGAGGGCTGGGATGAAGTGGGAGGTGGGAGGAAGTTCACGAGGGAGGGGACAAGGCATACCTATGGCTGACTCACGTTGATCTTTGGCAGTTCAGTTCACTTCAGTCCCTCAGTCGTGTTTGACTGTGACCCCATGGACCGCAGCCCGCCAGGCCTCCCTGTCCATCACCAACTCCCGGAGTTCACTCAAACTCATGTCCATCGAGTCGGTGATGCCATCCAACCATCTCATCCTCTGTCGTCCCCTTCTCCTCCCGCCTTCAGTCTTTCTCAGCATCAGGGTCTTTTCCAAAGAGTCAGCTCTTTGCATCAGGTGGCCAAAGTATTTTAAGTTTCAGCTTCAGCATCAGTCCTTCCAATGAATATTCAGGACTGATTTCCTTTAGGATGGACTGGTTGGATCTCCTTGCAGTCCAAGGGACTCTAAAGAGTCTTCTCTAACACCACAGTTGAAAAGCATCAATTCCTCAGCACTCAGCTTTCTTTATAGTCCAACTTTCACATCCATACATGACTACTGGAAAAACCATAGCTTTGACTAGATGGACCTTTGCTGGCAAAGTAACATCTCTGCTTTTTAATATGCTGTCTAGGTTGGCCATGTTTGGCGGAGACCAACACAATTCTGTAAAGCAATTATCCTTCAATTAAAAAATAAATTAATTTTTAAAAAAGAATCTTATAATTTTGAGCTTCTAACCTTTCCTTCCCTCTCCACCCCCAATTTTTGAATCCGTCTCCTCAATTCAGATATAGAATTCTTACTGTGGCCTTCGCCAGTGGTTTATTAAGATTATTTACTCCCATCTTGGTACTCCCATTGCTGTCTAACCAAGTAAGAGATAACAATTATCTCTACATTCTTTAGTTAGTTGATTGCCACTGGTTCCTCTCTGGCTGGGTTAGAAAATATTTGGCTCATAATATCTGTTATGCATTAGTGTGTTCCTGGTATCTACCAAGAACTTGATAATGTCAGAGGAACAGATGAATGTTAGGACGAGAAGTTTCAAATGATTTTCAGAGGGAGGGAAGGATCATCAAATTATTGTCCTTAACCAAAGACTTCCCTGGTGGCTCAGACGGTAAAAGCTTCTGCCTACGAAGCGGGAGACCCAGGTTTGATCCCTAGGTTGAGAAGATCCTCTGGAGCAGGAAATGGCAACCCACTCCAGTATTCTCGCCTGGAAAATCCAATGGATGGAGGACCCTGGCGGGCTGCAGTCCATGGGGTTACAGAGTCGGACACGACTGAGCGACTTCACAACCAAAGCTAATATAAATGGCTCTTGGTTTTGTGCTGCTCTGGCCACTGCCTACGGCTGGGCCTAAACCCATCTCTCTTCACCTTTCCCCCGACCTCCCCACCTTTCCCCTGACCTCTGCTTTGCATCTTTACTTCCCTGGTTGGCTGTTTGAAGAGACTTGAGTAATCCTGCAAGATGGACTGACTTCTAGACCTCAATGACATCTTGTCTTTGCAGTCATTTAGCTTTGCAGGAAAATAAATTTAAGGCCTTCTCAGAAGTGAGCTGGACACCAAAGCTCTTGCATGTAGCTTTAAATTATATAAATTCTTATAAGTGTCTTTGCATCTGACTCTACGGGTAAGATATTTTGTCCCTCAGGGATTTTTTTTTCCTTAATCATCTCTAAAGTGAAATGTCTGGACCAGACTTTAATATTACTTGAAAACTTTCAAAAGCAGCCTCTCTGGCTTAAGTCTGCCTGTTTGTGACCGTTGACTCGCCCACTAATTAGCAATGACACCTTGCAACAGTCACTTTGCTGAGTATCACTTTCCTGTCTGTAAAATATGGTAAGGCACAGCCTTTGTAGAATCATTGTCAGAATAACATAATTCAGATAAACCTGGCATGAAAATTAGCTATGTTTATTACAGAAAAACTCACAGTTACATAAACTAGATTTAATTTAGTTTTGTTGATCTTTTTAGAAGTCATCAGAATATAGAGATCATTACAGAGTCTCAGCCAACTGTGACATGTGCAGTGTGTCTGGCTGCTGGGATCCACTGCACCCCTATTTTGAGAGCAGCACTCCAATTTCCTTCTAAGAAATCATCTTTCGGGACTTCCCCGGTGGTCCAGTGATTAAGAGTCTGCGCTTCCACTGCAGGGGTCAAGGGTTCAATCCTTGGTAAGGGAACCAAGATCCCACATGCTGAGAGGTGCTGCAAAAAAAAAAATCTTTCTTACCCATCTCTGATTTCAGGTTGTTTGAATGACAAGGATCCATCCCAGTTTCACAGGCAGATTACTCAGCTCTGACCAATTATAGATGTGCTTTTCCTTGAGTTCATGAGTGATTCTGAATGGCATGTGACCTCATTAGGACAACAAGACACAGTGGGTCTTCAGCTGGAACGTCCTGAAAGGAGATGCTTCTTCCCACGAAACTGGGCCCAGGAGGATGTGAAGCTGGACCATGATAGTCTTCTTTCTTCCAGGAGGAGCTGTCACTCCAAGTAGAAGGTCACAAGTGGACTCAGAACAAGGCAGAGAGACACCCCAGGTTCCTTATCTCAGCCAAGCATGCAGGTAGACACTTCTGCCAATCTTTTCAGTAACATGGGCCAGCAAATGCCTTTCTTGCTTCAGTTAGTTTGAGCTTGAATTTGATATGTAATTGAGGGAATGCTGACTCGCCCAGGAACTGGTCTTTTCTTCTTTCTGTGAATTAGGGTTTATGAACCCATTCAAAACTCAGAAAGCAATCATAACCACACACTCCTCTCCCAACCCTACCATCATCAGCCTCGTCGTTTCAAAGGTCTTGCTTCAACTTCTTTTTTGCCACACAAGCACCTTCACCAATTCATCTCCTCTGCGACCCACCTGGTCGCAGCGCTCCTCACTAGCTGCCTCCCAGCGCCTGGCTCCCTTGTTAATGTTGGCTGGTCCTCGACAGATTCTAAGCTGGCCACTGGCACCTCTTCAGTGCTGTAATGAACAAGTACCTAACCAATAGTCACCTATTGACTGGTTCTGTCTCATTCTTTCTCAGTGACAAAAATTTGAGTGTCCTGATCCTGAGGTTGCTGCTGCTGCTGCTAAGTCGCTTTAGTCGTGTCCGACTCTGTGCGACCCCATAGACGGCAGCCCACAAGGCTCCCCGTCCCTGGGATTCTCCAGGCAAGAACACTGGAGTGGGTTGCCATTTCCTTCTCCAATGCATGAAAGTGAAAGTGAAGTCGCTCAGTCGTGTCCAACTCTTTGTGACCCCATGGACTGTAGCCCACCAGGCTCCTGCATCCATGGGATTTTCCAGGCAAGGATACTGGAGTGGGTTGCCATTTCCTTCTCCAGGGTATCTTCCTGACCCAGGGATTGAACCGGGTCTCCCACACTGCAGGCAGACTCTTTACCGTCTGAGCCAGGTTAGGAGAGACCTCGTTTGTTGATTTTTTGAAAAGCCATGAGCCAGCTCTAATTCAGCTGAGTTAGATGAGAAAGGGAGGTAGCTGCAGAGGCCTCCACTGTTAACTGGTGGGCTCCTCGCTTGCAGAGGCTGTAGAGGGCAAAGGAGAGAGAGTGTGGTTTGATTGCAGTGTAATTTTCTTCCCTCTGGGAGCGTTTCAAGCGAATTCTACCAATGTCAGGGAAGCAATGACTCATCAAACAGTGGGGTGTTGATTTCGGGAAAGGGAGGGGAAGTTCCTGCTTTGGGGCTCACGGACGGCTCTGCACTAAGGTAAGATCTCATGGCCCCGGTGGGACTGACACGTTGGCAGGAATCCCTGCTTTTTGCTGAGCTGGGGAGACGCGCCGTGTCCCCCGGATTTCAGGGCTAGGGTGGCGCCCTTGCAGTCAGAGAACACCGAGGCCGAGCCTTGCCGCGGGGACGCCTCCTGTGTCTGCAGGGGCCAAGCGCTGGGCCCCCGAGGCGAAGCCTCGGTGCCCTGAGGGCACAGAGCAGACAACCGCCGCTTTCCGGCCCGCGGGGTGGCGAGGTGAGGTGAGGAGCGCATCGGGGCAAAGGCGGGCCGCCCGAGAGAGGCCGACCTCCCCAGCCCAGCCCTTCTCTCCCCTCCACCTGCCCGCCCGGGGGGTGAAGCAGCCCAGCTATTGACAGAGAAAGGGCCGCGGGCCCCGAGAGGGGAAACGGTCACCGAGAACCGCGGCTCCGCAGACGGCGCTGGTCTCGCGTGAACGCACCGCGCCTGCGCGCCCCGGTCAGTGCGAGGCCCACGCGACGGATGAGACACACGCACGCGGATGCTTTCCTTCTTCCCTTGCCCTCAGGCTCTTGAGCGAAGACCCGGCTTTCTGAGCGCTTCCGCATCCTCCCGAAAGCCTGCAGCCTCCCGCTCAGTCTGTTTCCTTGCTGCTAAGTCGCTCAGTCGTGTCCGACTCTGTGCGACCCCAGAGACGGCAGCCCACCAGGCTCCGCCGTCCCTGGGATTCTCCAGGCAAGAACCCTGGAGTGGGGTGCCATGTCCTTCTGCAATGCAGGAAGTGAAGAGTGGAAGTGAAGTCGCTCAGTCGTGTCCGACTCTTCGCGACCCCATGGACTGCAGCCCACCAGGCTCCTGCGTCCATGGGATTTTCCAGGCAAGAGTACTGGAGTGGGGTGCCATTCCTTATTCATCCCTAAAATGGTGACGAGCTGCTTACAGACACTTGCGCATGTTTGGTGATACTGAGGGGGTGTTCGCCGTGAACTGTGGTCCGAGGGCCTTGTCCGCCTCTTCTCAGGGTCCTGGCCGTGGGACTGAGGCAAAGTGGGGGCCGGGCCCTCGTCGGCAGCCGCGGAGGCCGCCCCTAGAACGCGGCGCGGACATGCGAGCGGCCCTCAGCTTCCGGCCTTGGTTGCAGCTCTGGGTGCCCCGCCCAGGGCCGTCCCAGCCGGTACCGCCCGCTTGCGAAGAGGGGGCCTCGGTGCCAGCCCCCAGACGCACTCTGCCTCCGCGCCGCTTGTTTTTTCTCACGTTGTCATGGCAAAACCCTGACCTTATTTTAGGGCTTCCCTCGTGGCTCGGATGGAAAAGAATCCGCCTGCAATGCAGGAGAGCTGGGTTCAATCCTGGGCTCAGGAAGACCCCCTGGAGAAGGGAATGGCTACCCACTCCAGGATCCTTGCCGGGGGAATCCCAGGGACAGAGGAGCCTGGTAGGTTACCGGCCGTGGGGTTGCAAAGACTCGGACACGACTGAGCGGCTAACACACACCCTTGTTCTCTGCTTTTCCAGATCTTTGTCTGAGTAGGCCGGTGATGGCGAAGGCCGCGCAGCAGGCCGTCGTGGAATCACAGGAAGCTGGTGATCGCAGGTCCTGTGGGCCTCCAACACGGCGCTCAGCTCTCTCTCCGCGGGGACCATCACCCTGTCCCAACCTCTGTTCAAGCTCCCACCCTCTGAACAGCTCACTGTCTCCTTCCTGCACAGAAAGTTGAGGCCATCAGACCGCAAGTTCTTTAAGCTCAGCCGAGTGAGTGTGCGCCTGTCTCCAGAGCGAAGCCCATCTCCACCTCCTATTCCATTACTGGGGTGGTCCCTCCCCTAAGAGCAACCCCTCCTCCATGTGCTTCAGACTCCGCACTTACATTATTAATGAGCCCCCTCAGCTGGATCTTTCCATAAATAAACACACGGCCCTCTTCAATCTGTGAAAAAAAAAAAAAATTCCCCTCATGTTACACCTGTGTCCTCTTACAGCTTCTTCTGTTTTTCCTCCAAACAGCCTTCTAATCCTTTCCAATTTTCAGGGCTAAACGTCTCTGAAGGCCTGTCTGCACCCGGGGCTCCGTTTCCTCTCTGCCCCACCGGCTCTCTCACGCCTCCAGCCACACTCGCTGAGATCACAGTGACCTCTGCGCTGTCTAATCCGAAGGCCGCTCCTTCATTCCCCGGCTCCGGGCAGGCTTTCCCACCGCTGATCCCTGCCTTCTTCATGGGGACTCCAAGTTGCCGCGCCTTGCTGGATGTCTCCCTCCATCTCTGGGTGAGTCTTCCTTCTCTTTGCAACGTCTTTCCCCCTCTGACCTTCCATCACAGTTTCTGGAGGCTTTAGGGGAGACTTCCCTGCTGGCCCAGTGGTCAGGACCCTGCACCTCCTCCTCAGGGGTACAGTGTGTACCAAGGCCCCACATGCCACGCAGTGTGGCCACAAAGAAAGAAAGAAGGAACATGTCCTCAAGGGTTAGCCTTAGACCCTCTTCTCTTCCTTTTTCTACTTTCTCTCAAGAATCTCCTTGATGTACACGGCTGTCGTAACTGCCTAATCAGGGATGACTTAAACCTCAGTCTCCAGTGCAGATCCCCCCCAGAGCCTCACACGTGTGTGTCCCTCTCTGTTCACCATCACCTCCTGCGTGTTCCAGGGCCGCCTCGGGCGGTCGCCCTGTGTAAAGAGCTCTGGAGTCAGGTGTTGAGGTTTCCGTGCTGACTCTGCCCTTAGACCTGACTCCTGCAAGCAACTTTACTAAGCTTGAGGGACTAGTTCTTATTAGCCTGGGCTTTTGCAATTTTTATGTGATTTTGAAGCTAAAACCTTACAGATAGGTGAGTTTTCAGTAGGCAAACATGAGTAGACGGGCTTAGAGGACACATGAACAAGGCCATAGAGATAACAAAAATGCATAACTATTTAGGCACACAGGGAACTTGGAGTGTGACGGCAGAAATAGGCTGAAGAATGTCAGTTAGAACAGTGTATTTTTTGCTGTGTATCTAGGAGACACTATTTGATGAATGGAGTAAGATGGTTGGAGGCAGACTTAAGATAACTTTGGTAGGAATAGAAAATGGATCTGAGAGGTATAAGAATAGTATATGAAAAACGTATTTGAAAAAGATAGAGCAAAAGGTGATGAAAGGCCCGAGGCGGGTACTGAAAGCTGTGAAGTAGTAGCCGTGGCCCAGCAGTCAAGGCTCCCAGCGTCCAGTGCAGGGGACGTGGGTTCGATCCCTGATCAGGCAGCTGAGATGCCGCGTGGTGCGTAGTGCTGCCAAAGACAAGCAGTGACAGAAGGGCCTCGGAAGAAGAGCCACTAAGAGGGCGGACACAAGTGTTTGGTATCTGGGGGACGATTCGGTTGGAGAGTCATTTATTCAACAAATATTTTCAACACCGATTTTGTGCCAGATACAATATGGGTATTGGCGTCCAAAGATGAAAAGGCTTGATCATTGATTTCCAGGAAATACGTTAATTAATAATTACAAAGAATATGGTACAAGTCAGAATGAGCACATGTTCAAGAAACAGGTAAATCATAAAGAAGTTTTGTGTCTTCCTGGGTGAATAAGGATAAACATCATAGAAGAGGTATTTGATCAAAGATTGAAAGAATGAACTAAGAAGGTGATTGGGGTAAAAGCAGAATATTCAAGACGAAGGCTCAAGTCTTACTCATCTTTATATTCCTAGAGCCCATTTTGTAATGTGCAGAAAACAGAATGACCATAAAATTCTGGGGTCTAGCAGAAGAGGGCTACAAAGGGAGGTGGAAGATGATGAAGCAATGAAAGAGAGGAAGGAAACAATGACCATAGCGGCTGAACTTAGAGACTAAGTGGTGTCTCCCATGTCCTGAATGGTGCCATGTCAGCTTGAAGGAGCTGATTCTGCCTTTGAAGTTTGCCAGCCTACAGTTAAGAGAGTTCAGCCATCAGGAGAATCTGATTCAATAAACAGAATTACAAATTTTTATTCTAATTACATTCAGAAGCTTTAAACGACAATTATACTTTGGGCCAAGGGACAGGCCACAAATTTAAAAGAGTCAGAAGTCTTGATATTTTCTGGAATCTTTTTGCTCATCTTTAATTGAAAGGATATTTACTTTTCAAGCCAGTTTTCAGGTCAATCCAATTATGCTTCTCTGTGACACACACTCTCATTTCACCTTGGCAGATTGGTTTCATTAGAAATAATCCATGGTGGGGGTAATGTTAACATAATATTGCTTCTAAACTCGGCACAGTTTGATGAAAGATTTGGATATACTTGGTGGGTTGCCGTTCCAATTTCAGACGTTTTGCTGGCATTCCCGGAGAGTCTGCCAATAGCAGGGGATGACAGCTAAATGGGCTTTTCATACTCTGAATGTGGCCGTGGAGACTCAGTCCTATGACTCTCCTTAAAAGCCTTGGGGAATTGATGATTGAGAGGCCCTGAGCTCCTCTGAGAAATGTTGTTTCAAATGAGTGCTTGCCAATTCCAAACTTACCAGTTAAAACTGGAAGATGAATTAGGTCATCTCTCACATTTATGCATTGTTTAATCCAATTTGCAATGTTATGTCACATACATTATCCCATTGGATCTTCATAGTCGCTCTGGGTTGTAGTCAAGAACAGTCTTACTTTTTCCATTTTATGGATTTTACAGATGAGGAGTGGGTTGAAAGACAGTAACTTGTTTGTTAGTATTTGCAAAGATAATTAAATGTTTATGAGGTCTGGGAATCAACTTGGTCAGTTCGTTCCCAGTCTAGGGCTTATTATACTTAACCAGGTGGTTTTACTTGGTAAGGCTTTTAAATTTATTCATCGAATGAATGACAATCCAGTCTTTGCGGCAGATAATGTCCATACCACAGATTGAAGCAGGCAGGTATAATGAAGGTAGAAAAGGTACTGAAGACCATGACTTTGCTCTTCAAGGCTTGGACTTCCGTGCATCTTTGTGTCAAGCACAATGACGGCTTTACTGGTTCAGTAATCTGACTCATCATACATTTGAGCTTCCCAGGTGGCACTAGTGGTGAAGAATCCGCCTGCCAATGCAGGAGACATTAGAGACACAGGTTTGATCCTGAGTTGGGAAGATCCCCTGGAGGAGGGCATGGCAACCCACTCCAGTGTTCTTGCCTGGAGACTCCCATGGACAGAGGAGCCTGGCAGGCTACAGTTCATTGGATTTCAAAGAGTCAGACATGACTGAAGGGACTTAGCATGCATGCACACATCATACATATACCAAGTATCTCTTCCTGAGGTGTACAAAGAGTTCTCCAGAAAGAAGACAGAATGACCGTAACAGGAATCTTTCATGAGTAAAAGTTCCATTTCATTAAGCCCATTTGCCTCACCCACTTCACAGTACAAAGGAAGATTGGTCTTAAACTTTTTGGTATTCACATTAATTGCATCTCAAGTTGCTTTGGTAGAAGACACTGCTGGCCCAGGTTTCTGTACCTGCCACAGTGGTTCTTCAAGGGAGAGCAGTCTGACTCCCCCCTTGTTATCTGCTGCCAGAGAGTTGACCATTGTTAGAGTGCTTTGGTTTCTCCTCATGCAAAGGTGTTATTCGCAAAGGGCTCACAATGGTTGTTGGTAGAGACAAGCTTGGACGTCAGCAGCAGGCTCCACTAGAATCAGCTCTCCCTCTGTAAGCAGTGGGCCTTGGCCTTGAACCTAGACTTGTCTATGCTCCATCTTTGTGAGCCCTTTTCAAAGGCCTTTGTTGGACTTGGGTTGACATCATCCCAGTCTATCAGAGAGAGTTTAATGTTGACTATCACAGTGGAAGTTGTTGAAGCATCTACCACCTAAGTGGGCTTCCTAGGTGGTGCTAGTGGTAAAGAACTCACCTGCCAATGCAGGAGATGCGGGTTTGATCCTTGGGTCAGGAAGATCCCCTGGAGAAGGAAATGTCAACCTGCTCCAGAATTCTTGCCTGGAAAATTCCGTGGATAGAGGAGCCTGGTGGGCTACTGTCGATAGGGTTGCAAAGAGTCGGACACAACTGAGCGACTGAGCACACACACCACCTATGTATCCCAAAGTCCATGAAGCTCCACGCAAACCTCACCATCTAATCAGAGATGTGCTGTGCCTTTGGCACAGCAAAGAACATCTGGAGGGGCTTTTGGCAAATACCTCCAAATGGTTCCCATTAACTCTTGTCTTATCTTCACATATCTAAGAGAGGTATTTTGGATGATTCTTTGTGGGACCAAGAAGTCGAGAGGATATGTCCTTTACATATTTTGCCTAACAAAACCAGGAACAAATTCATGATTTCCTATCAAGGCAACTTGATATACCAGTGTCCCAGACTGCTGAAGAAATTGAAAGCCTTAGTGTGACTTAAATATTTAGGTAAGCCTTCTATACCGAAGTAGAACTTTGTCCTGACATTTGAATACTAAATGTATCTAAGAAACAATTCTAAGAAATTATATAGAAATATTGAATTTATGAACATTTGACTTATAAATCTCTGCTCAAGCTATACCTCACTCTGTTGTGAGAGAAAGGGAGAAAAATGTCTTCTGCTAGAATGTCTAATAAGGGGATAAAAGGACAAAGATGAGGTGGCAGAAAAGACAACAGAGCTCTGAGTCCAAGAAGGATAAAAAGGCTGAACTACATGTTGACACTAATTTCAGGGTTGGTCTGCGGCTGACGTGAAAATGCTGGAGTCAATGGACTAAAGAAAGAACTGCCGTGAATTAGAGGTTATCAGGACAGCTGCAGTGGGCTGAGCACTCGGTGGCGAGGGCGTTCAAGTTCAGTGGCTTTGGGGCTGTCAAGCCCTGATCATCAACGCTCACTGCACCCTGCATCGCTGGGGCCATGAGCGCTCTGTGGCGCCGACCTGAGAGGCGGCTCTGGTGCGGTTCTGATTGTTTTGCCTCCTTTTACTCCATTTGGAGCATCGTTTTCCAACTTTCCTGTTAATCCTGTTAGCTACCAGTTTTCTCCCAAGAAGTCACTGCTTTTGCTTAAGTAATTCAGTGGTACTTTCTGTCCTTTATACACAAGAAGCTTGGCAAGTGCGGATCCTGGAACCGTAGTATACGCTGGTGTATTTTAGGACAGTGTGAGCTGTGGGCTCCTTGAATCGATTAGAATGAAGAACAATGGAAGTTCTGCTCAGATTCGGTCTTGAGCATCCAGAGCTCATGGTGCACAGTTGAGAATCCGCTAATGAAGCTTGTCAGTCTGGGATAAAACGCATATCAAAAGCAAGATTTGGTGGACTGAGTCGTTTCATGCCCTGGGGTGCAATGAAGACTCCCAGAATTTGAGAACTATTGGCTGAGGTGTGTATCACACGGTGTCTCAGCAGAAAGGAGATGGCACACTCAAATAGGGAGCTGAGGAAAGTCTAACAAAGGGCTTATTAGAGTATTGTGAGCAGGGCTGAGGGAAATCAACTAGAGGCCGTGCAGCAGCGAAGGGATATGAACTGCAAGGTCCCCACAGCCCCTGCGCCTGAAAGAGCGAGAGGGAGGAGCAGTCACCAGGGCCGCAGACAGCTGGCGGTGCAGCCGTAGGTTTATAAGGAAAGCAGCTGTGGACTTTGGTAGAAGGACCCAGTCACTGCCTTCTGTCCTGGCAGGCTGCAGGCCAGGAGGCAAATCCTCCCTTATCTTTCTCAATCCAAGTCTCCCCCTCAGGCACCCCAGGGGCTGCAGCCAACCTGAAGCTGCAAGGCTGAGGTCACCCGGTTGATGCAGAACCTGGAGAGGGCTTTTGGGGGCAAAGAGCGAGGAAGTGAAGAATGGAGTGTAGATCAGGGCGGACAAACAGAGGCTGTTCTTCCCTGGGCGGCTACTTCTAATGGCACTAGAGAGAGCTTTCAAGAGATTAGCCAACTCAAATTCCTACATTCTTGGCTCAAGGAACAGCCTAAAAGAAAGGTATTTTTTATGGCTATGGAAAAGAATGTCTTATCTCTCAGAGGCTTAGGATGGGGATGGCCCCAAACCAAACAGTTTTGTTCCAAGGTTTGACATATCACAGAATCAGCTTAATTCAAAGTTTGTTAAACTTCTAAAGTTAGAAGAAATGAAATAGGATGGGACCTCCGTGAATTAGAATGGGACCCTGTGAAAGAATTAAGTGTCTACGCTCGCAACTGCAGTGAGCCTGCATGGCCAGCTGAAATAGTTTGCCCCTTTCCAAGACTGCTGTAGAACTTTGTGACCAAGTCTCTAGCTCCTACAGAAGTCATTTCTTCCTCTGTCCTCTCTACCAACCTTACTGACTATCTGTCTGTTAAACACTTGCTCCTAGGATATCTGGGCTGTGTGTGTGCTCAGTCATGTTCGATTCTTTTTGACCCCCCAGGCTCCTCTTATCCATGGGATTTTCCCTTCAAGAATGCTGGAGCAGGTTGCCATTTCCTACTCCAGGGGATCTTCCCCACCCAGGGATAGAACCTGCATCTCTTGCGTTGGCAGGCAGATTCGTTACCGCTGTGCCACTGGGAAAGCCCATTTATTTTTATTGTCCCCATGAAAATATGAGTATAGTGAAATACCCCACTTTTATACACTTTCTATCTTACAAACTTTCTAGTTTCTCAAATTCTTCTAATAGTGAAAAGTCTATTTCATTCAAAGTCAAAATAGAAGACAGCACCAACGATTTTTAGACTGTCGATTCCAAAGGTTGAAAGGTACGCTAAAATGTAATGAGGACAGAAGCATCCAGAGGCTCGCAGTGGACAGTGAGGGAGCTGAGCTGGAGACAGCTGCTCACTTCAGCATGAAGCCTGAGGGCGCAGGAGAGGCGTTGCAAACGCTGCCGCTTGACGTCTCTGCAACCCCACGGCCAGCACGGGATCAAGTACAACTATCAGGCTGGGGGCAAAGGTATTTATGGGATTTTTCCCTAGAGGTGACCTGGGAAGGGGTGTGTAGCATCCGGATTCAAAGAGGAAAAGGAAAAAAAGAGGCCCCCCGAATAAAGAGTAGAGCTTGAGGGTACAGATAGACGTTGTAACTCTTTCCTAAATCTATGGCTCCTTTCTAAGTTGACTGAGTAGCAGGGCCTAATACTTCATGTGCTGTCTTGACATCTTTGAGCCTCATGTGTGCGTGCTTGGTCATGACCGACTCTTTGCAACATCATGGACTATAGCCCACCAGGCTCTTCTGTCCATGGAATTCTCCAGGCAAGAATCCCAGAGTAGGTTACCATTTCCTTCTCCAGAGAATATCTGGGTTGGGGACATTTAAAAAATTAAATCTGAGAAAAGAGTTTTATACTCCACAAGTATTATCAGACTTTACTAACTTATGTGGACAAAAATCTAAGATATGTGTGCAGGAGTTGGATTCTGAGGGTGTTGGGTTAAAAATGGAAGAGGATCATTTTATTTCAGGCTGAGCTTTTGGAAATTGGTCTATTTTCAGTTTATGTTGGGTTCATCGTGCATGTTTAAACATCTGGGAGTGGTTCTAATTTTTTTTCACTTGGTTGACTGAAATCTGGACCTACATGAAAAAGATGCTAGTTTCACTGTAGAGATGGAATCTAAAGACTTTAAAGATGGGAGGGTTGAGATGGATGAATTATGTATGACTCACCTGCCCGTTGCTTAACCAAGGTCCCCAAATGGCCTGCGCTGCAGCTGGACTCTGCCCTTGTCTGCGCTGCTTCCTTCCCCACCTTTCCACAGGGGCTGATCCCAAGGGGTCTCTTAAATAAGTATACTGAATTTAAATGCCATCTCAGAGTTTACTTCTCAAAGAACCCAACCTGTAACATCAGCTAGGTGCGTGTGCTAAGTCACTCAGTCGTGTCTGACTCTTTGCAACCCCGTGGACTGTAGCGCACCAGGCTCCTCTGTCCATGGGATTCTCCAGGCAAGAATACTGGAGTTGGATGCCATGCCCTCCTTCAGGGGATCTTCCCGACCCAGAGATTGAACCCGTGTTTCTTATGTCTCCTGCGTTGGCAGGCAGGTTCTTTACCACTAGCGCCACCTGGGAAGCCCCACATCAGCTGTAGCCTCATCTCAATTACAAAAATGAGGACTACAACATCAACCCATATCTCTTACCTTGCAATGCATGTGTGCACACAGGCGTGTGTGTGTGTGCACAGGTGTGTGTGTGTGCACACAGGCGTGTGTGTGTACTTCATTATCTGCTTTATCTATCTCATTTTCATATGTGTGTACATATCATATATTGTGAGGTAATGACTTTTATCTATTTGGCTGTGCTGAGTCTTAGTTGCAGCATGTGGGATTTAGTTCCCTGACCAGGGATTGAACCTGGAGCCCCTGCACTGAGAATTTGGAGTCTTAGCCACTGGGCCACCAGGGAAGTCCTGAGTAATGACGTCTTGTCTAGTCAAAGTGGAAGAATATCAGGAAGGAGTAAGATCCAGAACCTGGGGCTTGCTACAGGACCCAACAAGACGTTGTTTTTGTTCCCATCAGATGACTCTAAGAGTCTGGTTGTCATGAGAAGCGTTTCACTGTGTTTACAGGACCAATGCTTTTAAAAATGTTAAGAAGCAAAGAAGGATCTGGGGAGACCTTAGTCAGAATGGAGGATGTCATGAATGTTAGTCATTCTGACTGCCCAGAACCTAAAAATGTCCTTTGCGTTTTGGAGAAAGTCCTGAGAGAGGTGGCAGGTTACTCTCGCTATAGAACTGGAAGCAGTGGGCTATTCTCTTTTTAGCTTTGCTCTAGTAGCTGAACATTATTATGCAACTGGTGTGTAGCCAATCAGATTCTCCAGCATCCAACTCCGAATGTTGAGGACACTCTGCCAGCACTGAGCACGGCCACTTACCAATTCTTTTTGCACAGGGTGGCAGACTCACGAGCCCAGGGTCGTTATAGCAGAACCTGGTGGCCGAGGGGTCGTCGGTGCAGAGCAGTGACGTTAGAAGCAGACCATCTCCAGGCTGTTTCCCTAGGTCCCTGCCACACTGGTTCCCTTTCCTGCGTCAGTTGGTCAGAATCTCTGTCATTTGCATCCCATGCTCTCACTGGTATCTGAACCCCGGGGCACTCCTGAGTCCTGGGCACAGGTCCTTAGTGGGGTTGAGGAGCTCAGGCACTTGAACTTCAGGGCAAATTGGTGCAAGGTAGATGGAAAGAGGGGAAGGCGAGCACTCCACCACCGACACCCTCTGACGGACCGGCTCTCCCGGCCTTTGCTCTGAGCACCTCGGTCTGTCCCTTGAAGGAAATGACCCTGCGGTGGCCCTGCAAGTAAAAGCAGGAGGGACCTTCTGTCCTCTGGCCTGGACTCTGCTCCTTGTGGTCTCTGCTCTCTGCTTTCCTTGTTTATCTATGACGCCGGCACATTTTGCGTTGGCAGGGATACATCCCAGAGACCCCCGCTGCCTAGAAGTGAACAAAACCCTGATTTTATTTACAAGTGATTACCGGCAAACTGGAGCACAGCTGCTTCATGGACTTGGACTGGTGTCTGAGCAAGTGGCGTGGAGCCATCTGAAAGGCCCCCTCCTTGTTCCGTAGCAGCTAAAACACTGGCGGGAACGGAGACGCGTGTGGGATCCCACAGTTAGAAACTCTGGAGCGTGGACCGTCTCCCGTCAGAGCAGTCCTCCAGGTCACCCATTCGGATGCGCTGTCAAAGCTGTGCACCTGCCCTGTGGCCGTCACAGCAATGGCAAGAAAAGAGGTTACTGGTAAACCCAGACAGGCTGCCAAGGCAAGCACAAGCAGTTATCCATTTCTTCTTGACATTCTCATTGCAACAAGTAGGTCGTAAATCTCCTCTTATTTAAATGGCAGATGTTAGAGAGTGTTATATTTGTTTAGGTAAACCTATAAAAGGGCAGAGTTAACGCACAGCATCTGGAAAGTAGGCTATAGGTTAATCCCTTCGGATTCAGGAAGGGATTGAGGAAGGAAGTCTGGGAAGTAAAGAGCACGCTAGGGATCAAGAATTAACAGAGCAGAGCCCTGCTTGCAGTCTGAAGTCGGGGCACTGTTAATGAAACACTCCCTTCTGCGATGGACTACATGTTTGTGCCCCCTTCGCCTCCCTTTCCAAGTTCACACGTTGAAGCCCTCATCCCCTAGGCGATGGGATTCGGAGGTGGGAAACGGGGGGTAACATGGTCACGAGTGCTGAGCCCTCACAAATGAGATTTGCGCCCTTTTAAAAAGAGACGTGGAGGCTTCCCCAGTGGTCCCGTGGCTAAGACTCCGTGCTTGCACTGCAGAGGCATAGCTTGGATCTCTGGTCAGGGAACTAAGACCCTACACGCTACACGGTAGAGCCAAGAGATAAAGGAGAGAGACTTGACAGAGCTCCGTCTCTCTTTGCCATGTGAGGAAACAGTCAGAGGGTGTCATCTGCAGCCCAGGAGCAGGGTTTTTACCAGGATGAGATGGTTGGACGGCATCACTGACTCGATGGACATGGGTTTGGGTGGACTCCGGGAGTTGGTGATGGACAGGGAGGCCTGGTGTGCTGCGGTTCATGGGGTCGCAAAGAGTCGGACACAACTGAAGCGACTTAGCAGCAGCAGCACTGAGGGATAAAGGTTTGCTATTCCACCCAGTCCGTGTTATTCAGTTGCAGCAGCCTGATCAGATGAGGAGTAAGACCATTTCCAAATAGAAAGGCAGCTGGTGTCTCTTGATGAAGTAGGAAATGATTCATTAAAGGCTAATAATCATAACAGTGGCTTGTATCTCATATACAGCTGAACTAACGCACTAGACACTGAGAAAGCGTGACATCTTAAGGGAGCTTCAGACAGAACCTCTGCACACCACTTGTTAAAAGTTACCGATTGATTACCTGCTCTTTGCCCGCCTCTGCAGGCATTTTCCCAATTCCTCCTCGCAGCCGTGCTCGGTGGAAGTGTTCATTGTGTCCATTTTACAGACGAGGCTCGGAGAAGATAAAGGCACTCTTCAAAGTCTTTTTCTGTGTGCCAGGATGCCAGAACCCGGCTTTGTCTGATTTCAAAGGCCAGGCTGTTTTTACTGTTTTGACTAGAGTTGGAATAAGACAGTCATAAAACATCTGCCCACAAGATAGGCATGTTAGTTGCTCACGGCTCATCCCTGTCTTTTTGAGGTTAACAACAACCAGTGCGTGTTTTGTTTTTAACCACATGTCCCTGGGTACCACTGTCAGATTCAGAACCCCAGGCTGCCCTGAAATTTGATCTTACCCAGTGTGGGATCTTTCATATTCTCTTGTTCTTTGGCCTCACGATTTACCTAAAGCACATCAGTCCAGTTTAGTCTGGAACAAGTTCTAAAAGAAAGCACATTACGTGACATGCTCGGGAAGAGAGGATAAGGGAGTCAGGATGGAAATGAACTTGGTGAGGGTGCTGTGCTTTGTCACAAGGACCAGGGTCTCGTGGTACTTTCAAAGAACCCAAACAGCCAAACCACCAACATGCAGAGTGGTTTTAAGACATACGGTTCGAATCACCCTCATTCCATGGAGCAACAGAAATAGGAGCCGAAAACGACCTGCTTGGCCAGCCTGTCCTTCCGGAGTTTTTTCAGATGGTTCTCTGACAAAGCTGAGTGAGGGCTCTTGGGTTTGATGAGCTCAGTGTTGGGGGAACCTCGTTTGCTTCCTCTGTGAGTCGGCCACCTAACTCTTCTCACTGCTTGGAGATTTTCCCAACCCCAAGCCAAAGCTTTCCTTCGCTACCCTTCATCTCATTGTTCGTCCGGTATACTCATGGGCCTCTGACTCATCCTTTTGTCTCTGGCAGGTTCCAGTCTTCGCAGAGGCTGGCATGCCACGCTCAGGGTGCTCCCCTAGGGCCTGACTTCTCCCAGTACCCATCAGCAAGTCATGCTTTCCCAAGATCAGGAAGCTCAGGCATGAAGGCCAGAGATGCTTTGCACACGAGTGGCCTTGGGAGGTGGTGGAGAGCTTAGCCAAGTTTCCTTAGGTCTCCTCATAGCTAGTCTTTCTCAAATGTTGCCATTAGTCAAATGAATGCATATCTCAGAGGGCTCCGCCCAAAGTAGCTTGCGATTTCTTCAACATGGCCTATTTGCTCTTACATTTTCACATCTTAAATGTATCTGTATTTCTTTAAAGAAAAAATGTTTTAAACACTCGTCAATGAAAATATTCCACTTTGCATACTCTCCTACCTGAAACCCCCGCCCTGCAGAATCCTCACGTAAAATTCCTCCATCATAGGGGGAAAGCCCATGGTGGTCCAGTGGTTGGTGGAGGAGGAAATGGCAACCCACCCCAGTACTCTTGCCTGGAGAACTCCATGGACGGAGGAGCCAGGCAGGCTGCAGTCCATGGGGTCGCAGAGAGTCGGACAGGACTCTCACTCACTCACTCCAGTGGTTAGAACTCCGTGCTTCCACTCCAGGAGCTGTGGGTTCAATCCCCCATCAGGGAGCTAAGACCCGCACGCCAAGTGCTGTGGACCAAACAAATGAATTGTCATTGTAGGAATGTGCTTATACTGCGTCTGGGACCTCAGAGCCCCCAGACATGTTATACAGAGAATACAAATCCCCATTTGAGAAGCAAAACTCTGAGAAGTACAAGTGCCCATCAGGGCCACGTGTGGAAGGAAGGGTTTAGCATCTAGTGGGGTGAGAGAGCCAGTACTCCCAGAGCATGGAGGCACTCTGCTCTGGGTAAACGAGAGATGACCCTGACCCTCCTGAGCTCTGACGGTCTTCATGTTTTCAGAGTCTGTGACACCCGCTTCTGCCTTGGTAAGATTGAGGATAGCCCTTGTGCGGTTTTAAAGAGAAGGTATTTGTGAGACAGTCTGAGTCCTGCGGGCAGGGAATAAACGTGACTGGCCCTTCCTTCATCTGGAGGAGAAGACAAGGAGAGAAGCGCTCTCCGAGCCTCCCTCTGGGTCTCCTGGCGTCCGTCTCAGGCGCTCACTTGCTGGAACAGAAAACTGAACTCGCAGGCTCCCTGCGCCTTCTCGCAGAAGGCGCGGTCTGGCCGCGTGTGACCACAGGTGGAAGGCCCTCCTCCGCCTGCTGGGAAGAACCGGCCGCAGCCTCAGGGCAGCGCTGCGCTGGGCGGGGGGCCGCGGTCTCAGGTCTCTCTGATCCCCGTCTCTGACCGGGTCTGCGCCCGTCTCCCCAGCGCGTTCTTCTGCTGAGCCCGAGGCCGTCCACCAGCCCCAGTCTGTCCGGCTGGGCCCCACAGCAACCCTAACCCTCACAGCCCTGCCCACCTGGCCGAGCGGGCAGTGGGCCGGTCAGCGCCCGCCGGCCCCACCAGCCCCGGGTCTGCCCCGGCGTGCGTTCGGGGGCCTAACCTCTGCGTCACCCTTGTTGAAACAGCGTTTCCTTTGTTTGCGTTGGCCGCCCTGGGTCTGGCCCTGCAGGCTCTCCCTGGGGGCGGCAGGCAGGGGGCAGCCCCCAGCCGGGTCGCGGGCGTCCCATCGCAGCGGACCCCCTGTCGCAGGGCCGGGCTCGGGGCCGGGGACTCGGTCGTTGCGTCGCGTGGGCTCAGTGGCCGTGAGGCTCGGGCGCTGTCGCCCCGAGGTCCGCGGGGTCTTCCTGGCTCAGGGATTGAAACTGTGTCTCCTGCGTTGTCGGCGGATTTTATGTCGCTGAGCCCCCAGGGGAAGCCCTGCGTGACCCTCGTTCACCCTTTCTCGTGAGCGCAGGGCCAAGTCGACGGGCCGGTCTTTGCACGATCTATCAATCTCTGTACCTATCGATCCATCCACCCATCTATCTGTCTCTAGAATTTTAAAAGATCGGTCCGGAGTCTGAAGCCCCTCTGATGTTGATGGCCGAGGACACGTTTTCACGAGTTGACGTGGAAGCCAGGTCCTCCCCTCTGGCCAAGGATGCCGGCAGGACACAGCCTGCCTCACGCTCAGTCCTGGCAGCTGGCGTGTGAGCGCCGCCTGGACTGGGCCAAGCACGGGCTTCGACCTGCCTCCCTGAGTGTGGAGCCCGTGATGCGGAGCAGCGGGGAGCACGTTAGGATTCGTCCCAGAGGCAGGGTGGCGGCGCCGTGTGCATGGCCTCAGGAGAGGCATCCAGGGCAGGCTGCTCGGAGGAGAGGACCTCGGTGGGGACCCTGGGCCCCCATCCTCTCTTTGCTCTTCCTTCCACCTTGGAGCTTCTTTCCTGGGCCTTCTCATCAGTTTCCCGAGCCAATCTCTGCCCTTCCAGAAATTCTGGTGTCCTTCAGTTCGCTGGAGTTTTGATTCCTTGCGTTCCAGAACCCTGACTCTACAAACCCTTCGGCCCAGCCCCACCGACCGGAATCATACTGCTGCCCCCTGCTGGGTGGTCGTCTCGCGTCTGTAAACGGGTGAGGTGGCTCGCAGGGAGCAGCGTGGGTGAGCCCCCCACGTCCCCCACCGTGAGGGCCTTGTTCCCCAGAGGCTGGAGTGCTGGGCAGACCGTGCCCGCCGCACGGCAGCGCTGAGTGCAGCGCTCACCTGGCCTGAGGCCGCGCCCAGCAGGCCCACTCAGCGCGGGTGAGGGGCGTCGTCTCCACCCGCTGGGAGCCACCCTGCAGGGCCAGCCCCCGGCCCGCCCGGAGCCCTGGGGAGGTTTGCTGAGGTTGCAGCTCGACCCAGCCCTCTGTGCAAGCGTGCCTCCATCCTCTCCCTGCACATCCGGGGCTGATCTTCAGAAACGCCTGTCAAAGCCCCTACACGCTGGTCTCCACCGCAGAGCCTAGTTCCTGGGAAACACGGTGCGTGGCCGCCTTTTGTCACTCAGCTGTTGGGGCCCCAGTGCAGCTGCTAAGGAGTGAGAAACGTATCTGCTGAATAACCAACTGGTTCCTTTTAGAGAACGGAAGACCATCCTTCTCTTGCCTAAAATCGATCTCCATATCTACTCTGGATCCATCTCTTTTTCCCCAACTTGCTTCTCTGTAGACCTGTCTTCACCCTCTTTCTTACATACCCCTGACCCTCAGGCATGGGAGGATCTCAAGGCGTTGTCTTGGCCTTTCCTCTCTCGGTGGAGTCAGTCCCCAACACGGACGGCAGGGTCCAAGGGCCATTGACCTGTGTGTCTATCACATTCCCAGCACCTGTCACCATGCCTGGCACTTAGCGAGCACTCAATACATCATTTATTGACTGAAAAGTGGTATCTTCTACCTTTCTCTGTTGGGGAAAAGAAAGTTAACCCAGTAGCAACATAGAAGATGTTTTGGAGAGGAGAAAGTTTATTCTAAGCCTCTGGGAAGACCTGTTTGCTTTCATAGTTAGTCTAACATTATTATTTCTTAGAGCCTTTCCTCAGTCATCAAGCGAGGCAAGGCCTCTTTACTTTTGTTTTTATTCACATTAAAGTGCAAATAATTGGTGTGACTGAAGTGCTTTTCTCAAAGGGAAAAGCTATTTTAACAGATACCAGTAATACAAGATAAATGTGTAATGAATAATAATTATAAACACTTCCGTATTAGCTATGTATATTTTGTTTGGCTTTGCAGAGGAGAACCACTTACATGATCTCATTTGTTATATACAATCTATGAGGCCATTTCTTATTCTTTCCGCTTTATAATGGATCAAACTGAAAGTCAGGGAATGTAACCTTCCTACCCCAAATTACACAGCTAGGAAATGGAGGATTATTTAAACCATTTACAATCATTTAATTGTAAATTGCGTGCTCTGGGTTTTATTTGATGCTGTTGAAGCTAAACCTAGAATTTCAGGCTTCTTTGGTTTGCCAGGTGGGGGTGGGTTGGTCAGATTCTACCCTAGGCAGCTTGTCGAGAGGACCTGTGTCTGTGTGCGCTCAGTCGTGTCTGACTCTTTGTGACCCCATGGACTGTGGCCCACCAGGCTCCTCTGTCCATAGGATTCTCCAGGCAAGAACACTGGAGTGGGTCGCCATGCCCTCCCTCAGGGGATCTTCCCGACCCAGGAATCGAAAGTGCGTCTCTTGAACTGGCAGGCAGATTCTTTACCAACTGTGCCACCTGACCTATTTATGAAAGCTAAACCCTCATGCCTTTTTGTGATGACTCTTAGGAGAGAAGTCCCACTGTCTAGCTGTCTAAGTCTTTTCTGAAAGAACTCCTGGATAAGACAGAAGCTATATTCGTTTGGAGGGTATATCCAGTTCATAGGCTCCAGGGAGAACATTTGTCCTGAGAATCCAGCAGTCAACTAAGGGAGAGATGGCACAACCAAGTAAGACAAGGCTTCTACGTGTAACCGCTACTGATTCGGATTAGAAAAGGTAGCCGACTTCGGTGACTGCAGAAGTCCTGTTAGAAGCTGTTTCTTTAAAGCAGAGGAAGGCAGAAGAGTCAGTCTGGGAAGAACCCAGTTGCACCCTGATAGCGATCTGGCCCCAGGCTCAAAGCATTTCTTTCTCTCTGGAGCCGGGTAGAGCCCTTCATGCTGGAGTGCCAGCTGTGACTGTGCTATACTTTTCATTTGGAAACAAACCTTCCTTTCCAATTTTCCAAGCCTCTCTGTCTAACCATGTTCTTGGCACACCGTTTGATCACAGCTCAGACATTTTAACCTGCTTAAAAATACTGTGGATGGATTTTCCAGGAAGGCTAACCTAGACTTGAAAACAATGTTTGATCTTAAGGAATAGCTTTCTTTTTTTTTTCTTTTCTTTTTGCCCACTGTCATGCACAAAATATACTTCAATAAACTGTCTAGAGTGTGTGTGTGTGTGTACATGTGTGTGTGTGCACACGTGTGTATGTATGTGTGTGTGGTGTTTGGGGACTGGAAAAGCAATTTCAGCTTATTGATGGGGAAGCAAAGTGCCTGAAAGGTTTTGCCCTGCTCTGATTATTCACAGATGGGATAGGCGAACTCGTTATTGATAATGTGGAAGAACTGGCAAAGAGTTAGGGAGAAAGCGCAGTAGTCAGTATAGACTCTTTCTGCGGAGGTCCTGATGGTATGTGGACACCCGCGCTCCACGCTCCCGCCTTCGTCTCCTTGGCCGGATCTTTAAGCACTCGGGTGCAGCTGCTGAGGTTGTTACTGTCGCGGGCCCTCCCTCTTTCTGGCTGTTGTCTCTTGAGCGCTCACGGCCTGCTGGGTGCCCTGTTCAGCGATGGATGGAAGTCTCTGTGCTAAACCTCGCGGCCCAGAGGCGGGGCACTAGTTACCGTCTCCACGGCACGGAGGGGAATGCAGCCGTACGTCTGCGGTAAGAAACGTGTCCAGTGGCCCAGAACTACTAAGGCGCCAAGGTTTTAGTCAAACCCAGGAGTGTCTGACTCCAGAAGCTGCACTTCTTCTAACCGTTCAACCAAGCTGCCTCCACCAAGAAGCCGCTGCAGGTGCTTGCTTCCGAGCAGGACTTTCCAAATGACCTCCAGATTCCGGCCACGTGGCCGTGACCTCCAGGCCTTTCAGGAGACCTGGGTAGGTTTCTCTCTTCGCAGGCCAAGCACAGGGTGAAGCTCGGTGAACGGGGAGCCAAAAGGAAGATGGGTTTAGCAAACCCAGACTCTCCCTGCCGCGGATGGTGAGGCTGGCTGAAGGCTGCGATGTTTATTAGCAGTGGAGACAAGGATCTGCTTTGCTGAAGAGTTTTACGACATACTAAGAGCTGTGCCTGTGGCTCACTTCTGAGAAAAGCAAATGCCAGGCGACAGGATATGAGTGAATAAAATGTGAAATTGGGTGGAGAGCACACCCCAGCTCTGGTGGGTGTCATCACTGAGAGGAACCATCGTGCTCTTTTCATGGCCCGGGTTTTGCTTCTTTTCCACTTCCCTTAGTAGGGTGTGTTCGTTAAGGTGCTTTAAAAATGCCAGAGTTTTCTCAGTAAAAACATGTAGAGGGAAATACAACTTCAACTTTTTTTTTTTTAGCAATCTGGACTATGCAGATGGTGGGTGGGGGGAATACTTTTTAGGATGTTTTGGTTGCATGAGCAGAAAAATAGTAAAAATAGACAGATGTATTCAATTAAAAAATGTATTGATTTCCATACCTATAAAATCCAGTGTGAGAATGCACTTCAGGCCAGCTATGAGCCAGTGACTCAACAGCAGAATCAAGGTGTTAGTTTCTTTTTATTGTTCTGCTTTGCCTTCCAAGGGCTTAATGTCATTATAAAGTCCCCACACGGTTTAAGATACGTACCAGCAGCAACTCAGGCCAGTGTTTTCTTGTTTACATCCCAGAGAGAAAGAGAAAATCTTTGCGATCAAACTGAAGTCCTTTGCCTGATTATGGCCAACTTAAGTATGAAATTAATCACTGTTGCCACGTGAATTAGAAGGGACTGTTGATTCTAACAACAATCTCTTGTTGCTGGTGGCTTCAAATTGGTTTCATCAGGCAGCAGAATTCCATCTCCCTTCCTGTTGCTGTTCAGTCTCAAAGTTGTCTCTGACCCTTTGTGACCCCGTGGACACAGACAGTCAGGGAAGATAGTGAAGGACAGAGAAGCCAGGCTTCCGTGTCCATCGCTGTCTCCCGGAGCTTGCTCAAACTCATGCTCATCGAGTCGGTGATGCCATCCAACCATCTCATCCTCTGTTGCCCTCTTCTCCTCCCGCCCTCAATCTTTCCCAGCATCAGAGTCTTTTTCAAAGGGTCGGCTCTACTCATCAGGTGGCCAAAGTATTGGAGCTTCAGCTTCAGCCTCCTGTCGTGATTAGTTCAGGATTGGACGTGCAGTTGGTACCCAAACAAGCTGGAGATGGATGTCCTTGGCAACAGTGGTTGTTTCGTGATGGATGAGGACAGGTCCAGTGGGTGGTGGCCATGCAGCTTCCATTTCAGGAGGAGGCATGATCAAAATATAGCTATCCAGTCAGTGCTATTCAATTTTTTGGTCATTGAGACAAATGTTAATACCTGAGAAAATTGATTACGCTATTTTAAACAAATTGAATTCCACTTGCCTGCTGTTGCTGCCCCTGTTTACCACAATAGATTCGATTTTTTTCCCTCATGTTCCACATAGCATCGAGACAGGTGATGTAAGCTGTCAGAGTCACTATTTACTGGTCAAAAAATTCAGGAGCAGCTCTAGATGTGGGGATGAGTCTTGTTTTTCCTCTTAACATTTTCCTGCTAACTCTCTCAGTAAAATTACACACGTACCAAAAATACCTACAAAAAATGCTCACACCGCATTCACTACATAAATGCAAAGTTATGTAAAGTAAATATTAATGCATTTCTTCACTCCAATTACTCCAGAGTAATGTTAACACTTCAAGGTCCTCTATCCTTTTTTCCCTATTTATGGACAAAGGGTACAGAGACGTGTCTAGAATTGTTTTGGCTGATCTTTTTTTTAATAAAAAGTGAAATTATATCATGTACATTACTCTACAAATGTCCTTTCTCACTTAATAGTGCATCATTGATATATTTCCACATCAATAGCTGTGGATATAACTTATTTTTCAGTAGACAACTATGAATGCACTTCAGAATTTTTCCAACTATTACATCATCCTGTTCTATTATTGATGGACATGGAAGACAATGCTAAATATTTCACTTTATTTAATCTGGCATGATAGTCTTTTTTTCACTAAACAATGGGGTATTGTACACTTAAAAAGGGGGAATCATATGGTGTGTGAATTATGTTTCGGTAAAGCTGTGATAAGATATGTATGTGTTTGTCTATGTTTTAAGTCAATGTGTCCATCCTCAGAACCTGATCCTGTGCTTAGAACATAGTATCAGCTAAAAAAAAATATGTTTATTCAATTAATTTCCCTTTGTGACATAAATCCACTGAAACCAATCCTTTTGTAGTTCTATGTCGTAAATTAAAATAATATAGTTTAATCATAAAAACATCTGTGCCTTAATCGCTTTCCCTAAAGAGGTTAAATTTATGATTGAAAAGTAAGATTGACTACGAAATGATGCAAAACTAATGAACATAAAGTATGTATCTTAAAGGATCAAGCCAGGGAGAAAACCTCATGAAAAACCTTCTTTTATTACATCGAAGCCAAGCACAACCTAAGCTAAGAGTCAAAGAGAAGCTGATTTCATATCCCGTCTACCGCCCCAAACCCCGCTGTAACACAGATTTAGAACATTAACCAAAGTCGTGAGCGATTCATGAGGGAATCCATTCCAAGGCGTTTACAAAGCTTCGAATTCCTAACACCGTGTCTCTCAGTCAGGGTCTGACAGAAAACCCACTTAAGCAAGGTGCTGGCGGTGACCGTAACGAATGGCCGAGCGTGAGCATCAGGCTGGGAGCCAGCCCGGACGAGCGCGGGGGCCGCGGCCGCCCGTGTCTCGCTCCCGAGCCTGGCGGCTCAGGCCTGGCCGTCGGGCTGACCCGGGTGCAGAGGCCGCGGGGCGCGGTGCCCCCTGAAGGGAAGGAGCGTCCCCAGGGTGCAGCCAGCGCGCCGCGTTTCCGCCCCGCCTCACTCCCCCGGCCAGAACCGCCCGCGGAGAGAGGACCCAGTGATTGTGCCGACACAGCTCAACCCTGCCGGTCGGAGCAGGGCGGAAAAGGAGAGTGGGGAGTACCCGGCACGTTCCTGCAACATACAGATCACCTCTCAGATCCAGGAGCTATGAATGAAAAATGGACATGGTGATTAAAAATAAATCAGGCACAAATTTATACACATGGACTAGAGTATTTGGAAGACGTTTTCCAGCATGAGTCCCCTTCCTTTTTATTAAAGCTTTTATTTTATACTGGAGTGCAGCCGCTTAACAGTGTTGTGACAGTTTCAGGTGGACAGCGAAGGGACTCAGCCGTGCCTGTGCTCAGTCGCTTCAGTCGCGTCCAACTCTGTGCGACCCCACGGATGGCAGCCCACCAGGCTCCCCCGTCCCTGGGATTCTCCAGGCAAGAACACTGGACGTGTCCATTTTCCCCAGACTCCCCTCCCACTGAAGCTGGGCACTCCTTTCTTAATGCTTTAATTTTACCATCAACGTTTGCAATGAGGATGAATTAAAAAGATGATAAACTTTTCCATATAGGATCGTGTCTTTGCTCTGCAGTGATTAGTTCAGAGCTGATCTGCTTCAGGAATTTCCTTGTCATTGGCATCATTTATGTCCAGAGGGGCTAAAAAACTGATCATTCCAGAAAATAGCTCCTTCTGAGCTTGGTGGAACGAGTGATGTTGTATAATTCATTTGTTTTCTCAGCAAAACATGTGTTGAGTACTCGCCCTGTGATAGAACTTGTACCAGACACTGGGAAAAATACAAAGAAGAATTAGACAAGCCCTCCTGGAGCGAGGCTGCCCTCATGGAGCGGGGCTGCCCTCATGGAGCAAGGCTGCCCTGATGGCTCAGCAACGAGGACCCAGCTGCCGATGCAGGAGACACGGGTTTGATCCCTGGGTCGGAAAATCCCCTAGAGAAGGAAATGACAACCCACTCCAGTGTTCTTGTTTGGGAAATCCCACGGACAGGAAGCCTGGTCGGCCACAGTCCGTGGGGTTTCAACAAGTTGGATCCTGACTAAACAACAGCTCTAGAAGCACAGCATCTCTGAAGAGAAAGGCAGGCAAGCAGGTGACTGATTCAGTGCGTGAACGGACTCTTGGAGTCATTAACGGGCGTTCAAGTGTTTATATGCTTACGTTTAAGATCTGTTTCCGCCTACTACCTTTGTGTTCTTAAGCAAGTTACTTAACTTGACATGTATAATAATAATGATTGTGGCAGATTCAGATCAGATCAGATCAGTCGCTCAGTCGTGTCCGACTCTTTGTGACCCCATGAATCGCAGCACGCCAGACCTCCCAGTCCATCACCAACTCCTGGAGTTCACTCAGACTCACGTCCATCGAGTCATCGATGCCATCCAGCCATCTCATCCTCTGTCGTCCCCTTCTCCTCTTGCCCCCAATCCCTGCCAGCATCAGAGTCTTTTCCAATGAGTCAACTCTTCGCATGAGGTTGCTAAAGTACTGGAGTTTCAGCAGATTATAGCTTATCAAAAATGGTCATAATGCTCATCCCACATGCAACATGACTTTGTCTTCCCCTCCCTCATTAGGGGTAGAATTAAGTTTTCTACCCCCTTGAATCTGAGCATGTCCTGGGATTGCATTAAGCAACAGAATATGGTGGGAGGTGGTAAAGAACCTGCTTGCCAATGCAGGAGACCTAAGAGGCATGGGGTCAATCCCTGGGTCGGGAAGATCCCCTGGAGGAGAGCACAGCAACCCACTCCAGTGCCTGCAGAATCGCATGGACAGAGGAGCCTGGCGGCCTACAGTCCATGGGGTCGCAAAGACTCGGACACAACTGAGCGACACACACACACACCCCGTGTACAAATCAGCAGGCTTTCCATTTTTGTTCCTTTTTTCTAATTTTAGTGAGCACCGTGCCTTTCCATTGTAGTCACACACATACAAGACTGTGGCCCCTTACAGTCAGTTCTCAGGTACAGAGCTGCTGCATTCTGGGGCACGGAGTCTGACAAATGTGAGCGTTTTCACTCACTGACACTGTGACAGGGGCGAATCAGTACCTAGCTGCGACCTCCAGTTTGCATATGCAGGTTGGAAGATGATAAGTAAGAAATGATCCTCAATGGGCCAATCTGAAGTTATATTCAAGGGTAAACTTCTGTATCCTGCATAAATCTCAGGATTAATACAGCCCAATCCTAACTAAATGTGGCAGTCAAAGGACGCGTTCGGTTATAAAAATCATCGCTGAAATAAATCAATGTATGCCATTTATCTCTTAGGGGAATTTAGTCAATAATGCAGGGCAAAATATTTTTAAATGCCCTTTTTTCTTCCCTTCTATTCTCCCATCTTATAGTTGCTCCAGAAGGAATTTTCTCTTTCTCTTTCTGCCATTTTGCCAGATTTTGTTTTCTTTCATGTGTGTCTCTCTCAGCTCTTATCCGTACATTGGCTTAACTTCAGGTCAGTTCAGTTCAGTTGCTCAGTTGTATCCAACTCTTTGCGACGCCATGAACCGCAGCACGCCAGGCCTCCCTGTCTATCACCAACTCCCGGAGTCTACCCAAACCCATGTCCATCGAGTTGATGATGTCATCCAGCCATCTCATCCTCTGTCGTCCCCTTCTCCTCTTGCCCCCAGTCCCTCCCAGTATCAGGGTCTTTTCCAATGAGTCAACTCTTCTCATGAGGTGGCCCAAGTACTGGAGTTTCAGCTTTAGCATCATTCCTTCCAAAGAAATCCCAGGGCTGATCTCCTTCAGAATGGACTGGCTGGATCTCCTTGCAGTCCAAGGGAATCTCAAGAGTCTTCTCCAACACCACAGTTCAAAAGCATCAATTCTTCAGCGCTCAGCCTTCTTCACAGTCCAACTCTCACATCCATACATGACCACAGGAAAAACCATAGCCTTGACTAGACGGACCTTTGTTGGCAAAGTAATGTCTCTGCTTTTGAATGTGCTATCTAGGTTGGTCATAACTTTCCTTCCAAGGAGTAAGCGTCTTTTAATTTCATGGCTGCAGTCACCATCTGCAGTGATTTTGGAGCCCAGAAAAATAAAGTCTGACACTTTCCACTGTTTCCCCATCTATTTCCATGAAGTGATGGGACCGGATGCCATGATCTTTGTTTTCTGAATGTTGAGCTTTAAGCCAACTTTTTCACTCTCCACTTTCACTTTCATCAAGAAGCTTTTGAGTTCCTCTTTACTTTCTGCCATAAGGGTGGTGTCATCTGCATATCTGAGGTTATTGATATTTCTCCCGGCAATCTTGATTCCAGCTTGTGTTTCTTCCAGTCCAGCGTTTCTCATGATGTACTCTGCATAGAAGTTAAATAAACAGGGTGACAATATACAGCCTTGATGAACTCCTTTTCCTATTTGGAACCAGTCTGTTGTTCCATGTCCAGTCTTAACTGTTGCTTCCTGACCTGCATACAAATTTCTCAAGAGGCAGATCAGGTGGTCTGGTATTCCCATCTCTTTCAGAATTTTCCACAGTTTATTGTGATCCACACAGTCAAAGGCTTTGGCATAGTCAATAAAGCAGAAATAGATGCTTTTCTGGAACTCTCTTGCTTTTTCCATGATACCTCAGTTCAAAAGCATCAATTCTTCAGCGCTCAGCTTTCTTTATAGCCCGACTCTCACATCCATACATGACTACTGGAAAAACCATAGCTTTGACTGACTTCCCTGGTGGCTTTCAGATGCTAACGGCATCTGTCTATAAAGCAGGAGACCAGGGTTCGATCCTGGGGTTGAGAAGATCCCCTGGAGAAGGAAATGGCAGCGCACCCGAGCATTCTTGCCTGGAAAATCCCATGGACAGAGGAGCCTGGTAGGCTACCGTCCATGGGGTCGCAAAGGGTTGGATACAACTGAGCGACTTCATTTTCTTTCTTTTTTCTTTTGACTAGATGAACCTTTGTTGGCAAAGTAATGTCTCTGCTTTTTAATATGCTCTCTAGGTTGGTCATAACTTTTCTTCCAAGGAGCAAGATTCTTTTAATTTCATGGCTGCAATCACCATCTGCAGTGATTTTGGAGCCCAGAAAAATAAAGTCTGTCACTGTTTCCATTGTTTTCCCATCTATTTGCTATGAAGTGATGGGACCATATACCATGATCACAAAGATGAATAAAACCCCTAGGGAGGTTTCCATACTCAAAGACCAGCTGTAAGAATGGATCCAGTCTTATTTCACTTAGCATTATGTCCTCAAAATTCATTCATGTTGTTGCATATGGTAAGACTTCTTTTTATGGCTGAATAATATTCCATTTCATGTCCTGCTGAAGCCTAGCTTGAAGGATTTTGAGCATAACCTTGCTAGTATGTGAAATGAGCCCAATTGTACAGTAGTTTGAACATTCTTTGGGTGCCGAAGAATTGATGCTTTTGAACTGTGGTGTTGGAGAAGACTCTTGAGAGTCCCTTGGACTGCAAGGAGATTCAACCAGTCAATCCTAAAGGAAATCAACTCTGAATATTCACTAAAAGGACTATTGCTGAAGCTCTGATACTTTGGGCACTTGTTGCAAAGAGCCAACTCATTGGAAAAGACCCTGATGCTGGGAAAGACTGAGGGCAGGAGAAGGGGGCAGCAGAGGATAAGACGGTTACAGAGCATCACTGACTCAGAGGACAGGAGTTTGAGCAAGCTCTGGGAGATAGCAGAGGACAGAGGCACCTGGCTTACTGCAGGCCATGGGGTCGCAGAGTTGAACATGACTTAGCAACTGAGCAGCAACAAACGACTCCATTGTATACACACACATTGTGCTCCCCGTGCATCCCTCAGTGGACATTCAGTTTGCTTCCACTTCAGTGAGGTATTTTAAACAGTCAAACTCAAAGAAGCAGAAAGAAGAATGGTGGTTGCCAGGGGCTGGGAAAAACGGAGCGTTACTGTTTAATGGGTGTACAGTTTTAGTAATGCAAGATAAATAAGCTCAAAGAAGCAGAAAGAAGAATGGTGGTTGCCAGGGGCTGGGAAAAACGGAGCGTTATTGTTTAATGGGTGTACAGTTTTAGTAATGCAAGATAAATAAGCTCTAGAGGTCCGTGTACGACATCGTGCTTGTATGTAACAATATTGCACCTGTACTAAAAATCTGTTGAGAAGGTTGTTCTCATATTATGTGCTTAACACAACTGAAAAAATAGAAACCAGGACATCCTGATCCTGGATTTAACAGCATCTTTAAGGGCAAATGAAAAGTTGAGGGAAGAGAGATTCTAGGGTTCTGGGAAGAGGCTGGGTTAGAGAACTGGTGGAGCTAGAAGATGGTTAAAATACGGAGAAAAGGAAAAGAAGCCGAGGACTGGAAGTGATGCGGAGCGCAGAGCAGGGGTGGAGCCAGTCGAGGGGCTCAGGGGCGGGAAGGAGGACGCCCTGCCTCGCTGCCCTGGACATGGAGGATTTAAGTTTAGGGCGCCCTCTTTGGGGGAGTATATATCCTCTCAAACTTTTTCTCCCTCTACCCTATACGTATTAAAAAGCAGAGACATTACTTTTCCTACAAAGGTCCGTCTAGTCAAGGCTATGGTTTTTCCAGTGGTCGTGTATGGATGTGAGAGTTGAACTGTGAAGAAAGCTGAGTGCTGAGGAATTGATGCTTTTGAACTGTGGTGTTGGAGAAGACTCTTGAGAGTGCCTTGGACTGCAAGGAGATCCAACCAGTCCATTCTAAAGGAGATCAGTCTTGAGTGTTCATTAGAAGGACTGATGCTTAAGGTGAAATTCCAATACTTTGGTCATGTGATGAGAAGAGTTGACTCATTGGAAAAGACCCTGATGCTGGGAGGAATTGGGGGCAGGAGGAGAAGGGGATGACAGAAGATGAGATGGTTGGATGGCATCACCGACTCGATGGACGTGGGTTTGAGAAAACTCCGGGAGTTGGTGATGGACAGGGAGGCCTGATGTGCTGCGGTTCATGGGGTCGCAAAGAGTCAGACGTGACTGAGCGACTGAAGTGAACGGTGTTCCCAGTACATAGAAACACAATATTGTTGAATGCATACATGACAGAATGAATGAATCGGACTTTTACCAAACTTTTTACCGCCCATTTTCTACTGGCTGCTACCTCCTCGTTGCCAATCCCTGTCTCTGTCGATAGACGGCTCCTTATTAAATGTCCACAGCAACTATTCCTGATCTCTCACCCACTCATACCCTGTGCCTCTTCCCACCACCATCATCCCTCTTTCAGTCAACCCAGTCTCTCTTTCCAGCTTGCTGGTGAGAACAAGCTTTGCACGTAAC
The DNA here is from genome assembly GCF_032452875.1 of Bos javanicus. Classification (NCBI taxonomy): domain Eukaryota; kingdom Metazoa; phylum Chordata; class Mammalia; order Artiodactyla; family Bovidae; genus Bos; species Bos javanicus. Next base: position 80,928,893 of record NC_083881.1, on the reverse strand, counting down.
CATTTAAGGTTATGCCTCACAGTCCCCAGCTCCTCCTTGGAGTTTTCTGCTAACAGAAACCTTTTCCAAATCTCGTTATTATGATTAAGTGCACACTTTTTCCTACCGAATGTCTAAAATATATTTCGAACCACATGGAACCATTTTTAAACCCAATGTTTTCTCAAGAAGCCCTGATTCCCCTTCATGTTACCAGTCTCCAGAGCTTGCTTTATGAGAAATCAAAGAAAAAGGAAAATTTATGTAGATATGTCAACCAGTTTTGTGCTAAAAATAGTTACTTCTAGAAGCCTATCGATTTTAAAACCAGGCGCTTCCACATCAAGAAATCTCACTTATTTTTTCTGAGCTCTAGATAACCTCCACTTTCCTAATAAACTGTAGCAGGACAGAAGTCAGACAGCGTCTGGACCGCCTGATGGCTCAGTGGCCAAGTATCCTCCTGCTAACACAGGGGACGTGGGTTTGCTCCCCTGGAGGAGGAAATGGCAACCACTCCAGTATTCTTGCCTGGGAAGTTCCATGGACAGAGGAGCCTGGCAGACTGCGGTCCATGGGGTTGCAAAGGGACATGACTTAGCGACTGAACAACATCAGCAAGACGGCTTCCGCAGACACAGAGTATCTGCTCTGCAGAGCTCAGGTTAACTATGAGACTGGCTTTCTTTGGGTGAAAGATCGCTGATAGGCAATCGAGTTCCCTGGGCCCATGTCAGAATGGAGGAATTTTGAGCTGATTCAAGATAGAAAAATGCATTTAGCCAGTTTCCATAGGAATTATTGTCAAAAGACTTTGAGGAGAATTATTTGAGCTTGGACCCTTTAATTATTATAGGAGAATTATTTGAGCTTGGACCCCAGACGTGAGACCAGTATCTCACGTCTGGTTCTCTAGGAGCAGGAACTGGTGTGCCCAATAAAGGTGGTTTACTGAAGGAGCACCTTTCAGGAAGATCCTATTAAAAAAAAAACAAGGGAAGAAGGAGCCAAGATCAACTATCAGGGTATTAATAAAATCTAGTCTTGGCGTCACCCGAGCCCGCAGAACATCAGAGACTCCGTAGTAAAGCCAAGGTCAGTCTTTTGTATTCCTGTGTCAACCAGGAAGATGTGTGCCTTCCCGGACTAGAGGACTTTCCTTGCCTGAGTTGGGGGCAGGCAGCTGTGAGCAGTGGGGCAGGGCTACACGGAAAAGAGAAACCGATGTGTTTTGACCACCTTCTACCAGGCAGCCCCCTAGGTGCTTTGCATATGTGGTCTTGTGTGATCTTCCTAAAGCTCTTCTATCCCCTTTCTACAAATAGCTCACATTTATTCCAGGCTCTGCAGTGGATCTTGTTCTTGTCCAGTCGCCAAGGTGTGTCTGACTCTTCGAGACCCCACGGACTGCAGCACACCAGGTGCCCCGTCCACCAGCATCTCCCGGGGTTTACTCAAGTTCACGTCCACCGAGTCGGCGATACCACCCAGCATCTCGTCTTCTGTCGCCCTCTCCTCCTCTGCCCTCGATCCTCCCCAGCATCAGGGTCGTGGATGTAGTGGATGAGTGACCACAACCCAGATTCATGTTCTGTCATCTGTGCCTGGGTTCAAAGCCATTGTGTCAGAAGTAGAGTCAGTGTACTGAGAATATGTTCCTGACGTATCATGAAAGGCACAGCATTAATTGAAAACCTAAAATCTGTAAATAGCAAAACTTCTAGACTTTCTGAAATGTTGTTATATTATTTTTTGACATTTAAAATTATCTATCTTTAAAATGAGAGCTATCACATGGGTTTCAGAAACTAAGCCTTAATTCTGTATTTGTCTTTGGCAAGTTACCTAACTATTGGCAGTCTGGGTTTCTTGATCTGTAAAATAGGACTCCTGATAATATCACCCTATTAGGGTCATTATGCAGCATTATTTATTATCTTATTTAGATAGTATACATGTAAAGAACTTTGTAAACTAAATATCATGCTCTGAATGATAGTTTTACTGATCACGAAATTTTGTGTTCATACAGCTTTGCAAATATTTTTTATATTTCATAGTGCTCATATTTATTCTGTCTAAATGCCCAAATTCTACTAAAATGATATATTGCAAGTCATTTAGGATGTGGATTTAAGTGATTTGACTTAAGTCACCCAGGAAGTATTGGCACTTAAGGATATGAACGTGGTTCTCTTTGACCTCAAAGCTTATGTGATTAATGTAATATTGCTTAGAAATGGAAATAACTGCTGTGTTTATCCAAAGTCTCACAAGGAAAATTAAAAATTAAAGTCAACTCTGCAAGGATAGGGCATTAATGGCTTTAATCTAAAACTGTGCATGTTCTCAGCTAAGGAAAGAAAATTGTGTACATGTGTGTATGCGTACGTGTGTGCATTGAGTGTAGGAAAGAAAAGTGTATAAAAATAAGTTCTTCCCTGGAGCACATGACCAAGGAAAAAGGGACAAAGTGCAGTTCTCATTCTGGAGTCAGGTCTTCAGACAGCTGTAACTCAACGTTCAGGGAGCCGCCCCCCTGACAGGTAAGAAGGCCGTTGCTTGTTCACGCCAGGGCCGGTGCAGAGCTCAGCTGGGCCGCATGGCTGGTGATGTGGAACCCCCTTGAAATGAGATTTGTTCCCCTTCAACTGTTATTCTATTATTCTTAGGAATTTTTTTCTCTCCCAGAAAGCCGCAGCCTTGAGTTTTGCTTCAGCAATACAGACCAACTTGGCAACGGAAGAAGGCAGACTGCTGCTACAGATTCAATAGGAAACGGTTATAAAAAAGGCTTCAGACCTTTGAGGGAACGGAGCTTTCACTTTGGTCTGTTCTCCAAAGAGAAAGAAAATGCCATCTCCTTGCAATGGGGGACGTGAGGTGTATTTTCCTTCTCTGGGTTGTATTTAGAAACCGTGGGGCAGCCTTTCACTCGCCGACGCCCCGTGTTACCAGAGCAGGGTGCCCGGGGCCAACGTGGCAGGCTTCTGCCCTGCCACTCCTCGTCTTTACAGTCTGCGACGTGACCCAGTTCCACTCTCTTTTCTCAAATGAGTGATAAAGTGAATGTGACCAGTAATGGGGCAGTTTGAAATCACGTGCAATGAGAAGACCTCAGCATCTCACCTGGGATAAGCCTATCCAAGGTGCAAACTTGGCCCTAATCATGAGGACACATTATTGTGCTCAATCGCTCAGTCGTGTCCAAGTCAACGATGCCATGGACCGTAGCCTGCCAGGCTCCTCTGTCCATGGGGTTCTCCAGGCAAGAATACTGGAGTGGGTTGCCATTTCTTTCTCCCAGGGCATCTTCCCAACCTAGGATCAAACCGGAGTCTCCTGTGTTTCTCTCATTGGCAGGCAGATTCTTTACTGCTGAGCCACCTGGGAAGCCCAACCACTGGATTCAGATCAGATCAGTCTCTCAGTCGTGTCCGACTCTTTGTGACCCCATGAACCGCAGCACGCCAGGCCTCCCTGTCCACCACCAATTCGAGGAGTTCAACCAGACTCACATCCATCGAGTCAGTGACGCCATCCAGCCATCTCATCCTCCATCGTCCCCTTCTCCTCCCGCCCCCAATCCCTCCCAGCATCAGAGTCTTTTCCAATGACTCAACTCTTTGTGTGAGGTGGCCAAAGTACTGGAGTTTCAGCTTTAGCATCAGTCCTTCCAAAGAAATCCCAGGGCTGATTTCCCCCAGAATGGACTGGTTGGATCTCCTTGCAGTCCAAGGGACTCTCAAGAGTCTTCTCCAATGCCACAGTTCAAAAGCATCAATTCTTTGGCGCTCAGCCTTCTTCACAGTCCAACTCTCACATCCATACATGACCACAGGAAAAACCATAGCCTTGACTAGATGGACCTTTGTTGGCAAAGTAATGTCTCTGCTTTTGAATATGCTATCTAGGTTGGTCATAACTTTCCTTCCAGGGAGTAAGCATCTTTTAATTTCTTGGCTGCAGTCACCATCTGCAGTGATTTTGGAGCCCCCCAAAATAAAGTCTGACACTGTTTCCAGTATTTCCCCATCTATTTCCATGAAGTGATGGGACCAGATGCCATGATCTTCATTTTCTGAATGTTGGGCTTTAAGCCAACTTTTTCACTCTCCACTTTCACTTTCATCAAGAGGCTTTTTAGTTCCTCTTCACTTTCTGCCATAAGGGTGGTGTCATCTGCATATCTGAGGTTATTGATATTTCTCCCGGCAATCTTGATTCCAGCTTGTGCTTCTTCCAGCCCAGCGTTTCTCATGATGTACTCTGAATATTAGGAGGCCTGAAAACCCTAACCTTTTGCTTGAACCAGTGAAGTCGCTCAGTCATGTCCGACTCTTTGCGACCCCATGGACTGTAGCCTACTAGGCTCCTCAGTCCATGGGATTTTCTAGGCAAGAGTACTGGAGTGGGTTGCCATTTCCTTCTTCTGGGGATCTTCCTGACCTGGAGATCAAACCCAGGTCTCCCACATTTCAGGCAGACGCTTTACCATCTAAGCTACCAGGGAAGCCCTTTTGCTTAGGTTTGTGATATTCAATAGATCTCCAGGTAGGGTTACCAACGTAATGTGGGTGTCCCTTGACATGAATATGCTCATTTTTTTCAGAGGTGAAAAGTGAAAGTGTTAGTTGCTCAGTCTTGTCTGACTCTGTGGCGACCCCTACAGACCCCAGGACTGTAGCCTGCCAGGCTCCTCAGTCCATGGGATTCTTGGGGCTTCCCTGGTGGCTCAGATGGTGAAGAATCTGCCCGCAACGCAGGAAACCTGAGTTTGATCCCTGGGTTAGGAGGATCTCCTGGAGAAGGGCATGCAACCCACTCCACTATTCTTGCCTGGAGAATCCCATGGGCTGAGGAACTGGGCAGGCTGCAGTCCATGGGGTCCCAGAGAGTCGGACGCGCCTAAGCGACTGGCACTTTCACCTGGGGCTTCCCTGGTGGCTTAGACGGTAAAAATCTGCCTGCAGTGCAGGAGACCCAGGTTCAATCCCTGGGCCAGGAAGATGCCCTGGGGAAGGGCGTGGCTACCCCACTCCAGTGTTCTTGCCTGGGGGATTTCCATGGACAGAGGCTACAGTCCATGGGGTCCCAAAGAGTCATATGTGACTGAGCGACTAACGTTTTTTTCAGATGAGGTAACTTAATCCCAGATGGTTTGAAAAAGTTTCCCAAGAACACATTTTCCAGATTTCTGGCCCCGGTGACACCTAAGCCCAGGGTCCTTTCTCCATCAGATTTGTCTCTTCCCCAGTCCCCCATTCCTGTCATGCCAATGACGCGTGCAAAGGGTCTCCAAGTCAGCTCTTTTCCATGACCTTTTTTCCCAGCTAAGTTTCCCGTCAGTGGCTTACTGGACGTGGCAGGCCCCCAGGGGACTCTTCTGTGGGGCTGAGGTGTGGGTGATGGCAGCTCCAGGGCGCGCAGGTTAGCTCTTTGGATGCGCTGTTGGACAGGCTCTTAGGGTAACAGCAGTCTTGGGCCTCAGGAGCTTCCAAGCAAAGGAGGGACGAGGCACGAACTTTAGAACGAGCTGCTGCAGAGTGGGTGCCACAGGCCCCGATCGTTTATCAGGACTTTGATGGTTGTAAACTAATCTCAGACAGACACGGAGGCCGAGACTAGAGGTGCGGGGACAGCCGCTCTCACCTAGTTTCCTGGAGATACGGGGCATTTTCCAGTTCAGTGCTCAGAAGTTTGGGATCAGTCTGGAAGTTACGGTTACTTTCAAAGCTTTAAACAGACCTGAGCTTGTTCTTGGGTCTTTCCCTTGATCAAGTTAGTGTTATTTTATTTATGTCTGATATGTTTTATACATTTTTGCTTTAAACACATTTTTCTACTCTATCTTTTTTAAAAGGCAACTTAACTGGGGTATCATGTACGTGCAATACATGCACCATTAAAGTGCAGTTCGATGAGACTTTAGAAATGTACACACCCATGTAGCCATCACCTCGGTTAGGACACAGGGTATTTTCACTCGCCCAGCAAGTTCTCTTGTATGCTCTTGCAGTCATTCCCTCCCTACCAGGGGCACCCACCATAAAATTTCTATCACCATTACTTTCGCCTGTTCCCACAGTTGATATGAATAGAATCATACATTATGAACTCTTAGGTCTATTTTCTTTTACTCATAATTTTTTTTGAGACCCATCCGTATTTTTGCATCTATCAGTAGTGAATTATTATTCTTTTCCTAACTTCAATATAATATTTTTAAAAATGAAGTATAGTTGATTTAGCATGTTATGTTAGTTTCTGCTGTACAGCAGAAAGTGATTCAGTTTTATCTACCTTCTTTTTATATCCTTTTCCACTGTGGTTTATCACAGGATACGGAAGCTAGTTCCTTGTGCTGGACGAGAGGGCCCGTTGCCTCTCCATCCTGTGGTTAGCAATCTGCGCCTGTTAGCCCCAGTCTCCTACTCGGCCCCTCCCCAGCCGTGCTCTCCTGCGGTAACCACAAGTCTGATTTCTGTGTCCGTATGACAGAACTTAATTCTAAGTTTATATAATTTATTAAATGTTGAAGTAATTTATACTAATTGGGAGTTGGTAAAAATATTACATCCACTCTTCCTGTTTCCCGTCATGGCGGATCAAGGTGAGAAGGAGAACCCCATGCGGGAACTTCGCATCCGCAAGCTCTGCCTCAACATCTGCGTTGGGGAGAGCGGAGACAGGCTGACCCGGGCAGCCAAGGTGCTGGAGCAGCTCACGGGCCAGACCCCAGTGTTCTCCAAAGCTAGATACACTGTCAGGTCCTTCGGCATCAGGAGAAACGAAAAGATCGCCGTCCACTGCACCATCCGTGGGGCCAAGGCGGAAGAAATCCTGGAGAAAGGTCTAAAGGTGCGAGAGTACGAGTTAAGAAAAAATAACTTCTCAGATACTGGAAACTTTGGCTTTGGGATCCAAGAACACATTGACCTGGGGATCAAGTATGACCCGAGCATCGGTATCTACGGCCTGGACTTCTACGTGGTGCTGGGTAGGCCAGGTTTCAGCATCGCAGACAAGAAGCGCAGGACAGGCTGCATTGGGGCCAAACACAGAATCAGCAAAGAGGAGGCCATGCGCTGGTTCCAGCAGAAGTATGATGGGATCATCCTTCCTGGCAAATAAATTCCCGTTTCTATCCAAAAGGTCAATAAAACATTTTCAATGAAATGTAAAAAAAAAAAAAAAAAAAAAAAAATTACATCCAGGTTCTCCTTATGTTAACATCTAGGAAATACATGTATTGCTGCTAACCCGTATATACACACACCTCTGTTCATGTCTGTACTGATCGGTCTGTATGTGCACGTGCACGCCAACATAAGTAGATACGCAGATTCCAAGGTGCACGCGCATTGGGAGAAACTTGAGGTCACGTGATATCTCTGATGCCAACCCTGCGGCCTCACAGGACTCATTCTAACATCTCACCTTTGTTAACTTGCAACTTTTTTTCTCTGATGGTGAGAAACCTGTCTCTCGTCCTCGACAGTTTATTGACTAAACTGTTCAGTCTCAGTCTACATGTAAAGTTGTTTCGGAATGCTTATCCATATCCCTGTAAGGAACAAAAATTTCAACTGGAGTACAGAGTGCGGTTTCCACAATATACTGTATACATGCAGTATATAGTCAAATAGGTTTCTTTTCCTACAGGTGTATCCAGAAGTGATTCCTCCCAGACCCACTTTTTGACAAAGATATTTAGACCAGTTTATTTCTTCCCCTCCCCTCCAGTTGGGTTATGTTGTTCATCTGTAATAAAGGTAAATTCACTTGCTGCAGCCTACATTTAATCTTCCTTCCTCCCCACTCTCCTGGCTGAGTGCTTCCATTTTGCATATGGTAAAAACGACTCTTTACTGGTCTAGTTTTTAAAAGTGTCGAGTCCTGTGTCCACCACCACAGTAACATCATCTCAGTGGCTGTATCACACTAGTAGTTCATTGTTTTTTAGTAATATCCCATTGAAAAAATATTCCATAATTTATCTATTTAGAGAAATTTATTTACCCATTTAGAGATGGTTAGATGGCATCACCAACTCAAAGGCCATGAGTCTGAGCAAGCTCTGGGAGACAGTGAAGGACAGGGAAGCCTGGCGTGCTGCAGTCCATGGGGTCACAGAGTCGAACAAACTTAGCGACCGAACAACAACAATTTCACCCTTTGCTTCTTGCTGGACACCTGGTTTGTCTGCCCCAGGCGTGGCCCTTATAGATACAGTTGCAGTAAACATTCTGATACAAGCCTTTTTGTGGACACAAGCTTTTGTTTATTTTGGTTAGATTCCTAGAAGTGGAGTTGCTAGAACATAAGGGAAGAGGATGTCTACTTAAAAAAAAAAAAAATCTACTAAAATCTTTTCCAGAGTGCTTGTACAATTTTATATTAACTAGTGATGATGAATGAACATTCCAGTTCCTCCACATTATCATCATTTTGCTCTAGAAGGTTTTAATCTCAGCCGTTCTAAAATTAGAACATATGTCACATGGCTTTAGTTTGCACATCCTGCTGGCTAGCGCTGCCGAGCACACTTTGATGGCTGTTGGCCTGTACCCACCAGCACACCTACAAAGTCAGCTGTCGTGTTCATACATTGAGAAAAGACACACAGGTTGTGGATGTAGGACGTGGGCATCGCTGAGAGTCATGACTCTGCTTGCACATGTGGTGTGGACGTGCCAGACTGCTAACCCCGCACTTGTTAAAGGGCGTCTGGGTTGTTTCCCGCTCTCACTATTATGTATAAAGCGTCTGTGAACATCTGGGTGCTGCTTTCTGTTTTATGCTCATGTTTTGTTTCTCTGGGGTAAATGACTAGGAGTGCCATTACTGTTTTTGACCCGTTGGATATCCAAGAGTGCGTTCAATTTTCATCGTATGTTAGGTCTTACGTTACATAGTTTACTCTGCTGGGGGCTGATGTAACTGTTCTGAGCACATTTAAGGCAGGCTGGGCCAAGCTTTGATGTTCAGTAGGTGTTTTCAATCCATTTTGGCTCAACAGTATTTTCAGCTTACAATCGTTTACAGGGATGTAACCCCATCAGCTGGTGCTGGTGGTGAAGAATCCACCTGTCAATGGAGGAGATGCAGGTTTGATCCCCGTGTCGGGCAGCTCCCCGGAGGAGGGCACAGCAACGCACTCCAGTATTGCTGCCTGGGAACTCCCATGGGCAGAGGAGCCTGGTGGGCTTCAGTCCACGGGGTCACAGAGTCAGGCGTGACCAAAGTGCATGCACGTGCACACGGACCCCATCATGTGCCACAGAAGATCTGCATTTTCTCTTTTATCTACATACCAAGTTCTGTACTTAAACGACCTTTATTTCATTCCTAAAAGTTGTCTTGTTCTTTTCCCCAAATACGTCCGCTCATTATTTGTTTGTTTGTGTACCTTCTACCCTCGTTTCCCAGGTGGCTCTGGTGGTAAAGAACCTGCCTGCCATTGCAGGAGACATAAGAGACGCGGATTCCACCTATGGGTCGGGAAGGTCCCCTGGGGGAGGGCATGGCAACCCGCTCCAGTGTTCTTGCCTGGAGAATCCTGTGGACAGAGGAGCCTGGCGGGCTACAGTCCGTGGGGTCGCAGAGTCAGACACAACTGAAGAGACTAAGCATGCACATTTTACCCTAGCTTTATTTCAACAGTTCACATCTAGCTGTTTTGTATCTTGTGTCTGACGGTTCTGAGATCTGAGGTCCTAAGGTGTCTAAATTGTTGCTTCCTGTAACTTTCACTGGTGGTGGCTTATCCTTTGTTTGGTGACCTTTGACTGTAAGCTCACAGATGGTTGACTTTAATTTGTGGGCACCCCAAGGTCTAAGTTAAGAATGCTGTCCTTCAGAGAAGATTCCTATTTGTTCAGCCACTCTACCCCTCTCTCGTGGTCGTTGGTAAATGCAGATTCTAAGGTCCACCTTCCCTGTCCTCCTGTTCCAAAGCTAGTCTTCTGATTCATTGAATACGTTGAATGCAATGTATGGAATACACTGAAGGTATATCCTTAAGAAAACCTCAGGATTTACTAGTTAGTCCCTCAACCATCATACCTCTTTAAATAGAGACCTTGGGGATTTCTTCTTCCACTTAGAAAGCACATTTTTATGCAAGATTGACTGTTTTGTTTCGAATAGGCCATCAATAGTAGAAACTTATGCAAGTTTAAAAGAAACTTGTTCTTTTAAATTTTTTTTGTATTTGCTCTTCCTAAATTGGCTTACTCAGGACTTCCCCGCCAGTCCAGTTGTTGAGACTCCAAGCTCCCAAAGCAGGGGGCATGGGTTTGACCCCTGGTCATCGAACTAAGATCCCACAAGCCACACAGCATGGCCAACCCCCCCCCAAAACCCTAAATTGGCTTTCTCCTCCCCTAAGTCCTGCTAAGCCCTCCCCGAGCCCTCCCTGGAGCCCAGCGAGTGGACCCAGTTGTTTCCGAGTGCTTGCACTGCGGCTTTATTTGCACACTTATTCTTCTGTGCTGTTACCTCTTTAAAACGCCCAAAGTTACTTTTTTTCACCTTAGGTTGTAAATAGACCAACTAGCTATGTCCCAAGTCTTGGTTACTCCCCCACCTATGCACACCTCAGCGCAGTGCCTGCTTCCTAATACATGCTGGTGGAAACTGTTCTATCTGCGATATTTTCTGTCAAACTGGTTTCTGTAGAGTTGGAGATAATGTTTGGTTCAGTGAAGAATTTGCTGGAGGTAGAGGGAAAATGGGGAGTTGAGTTTTCTTAGCAAACATTCCAAATATGACTGTTGGCGGAAGGATTTCTGAGAGGCACGAAGAATGGAGATACGGGGTAGGAAGTTTAAATGTTAATTTTCTTTCAAAAGTCATGCATAGCTAAACAACCGTGGGTCATAAAAGAGCTTTTTGTTTTCAAAACTGGCCTTTGCCCTGAAGTTAATCACCTCTCAGCGAATAACGCGAACGTGACTGTGGTGCTCCCTAGTGGCCATTTTCTGCCAGCGCAGAGGACAGAGTGGAGGGGGTCTTCAGCAAATAGACACACGGGGCATTCTGAAATGCAGATACTCCGTTCTTTAAGCCAAATTTATCTACTCAGAACTAAAAAGATTCTACTTTCTCCAGAAAACAATCACTCACAAAAGAACAAACTATGGCTGAATAAATAAAACCCATTCTCTTAAAAAAAATTAATACATACCAATTGTTTTTCCCCACCAAAATATTGACGTTTACTGCTTGACAGTCAGAAAACTGACTTACTCATGATCCTTGCTCCCAAAGAGCTCATTGTGGGGATACAGACACACAAACAAAAACTTACTCACTGAGACAAATTCAATATGAGTTTGCACACAATCCTAAAGAAGAGGTAAGCCAAAGGGGTAGAGAGGCAGTGACCTTTGGCTTATGTTTTGGAGGCTGAGTCTGGTAGGAGGAGGGGATTCCAGGCAGATGAAGCTTGGGTTGGAGGCCCACTCTGGTACTTTCTGGTGGTGGCTTGGTCACAGGCTGCCTGTGGGGCTTTGGCCAAAAGCAGCTGGATGGAAGGAGCGAGTACAGGAGTCCAACAGTGCAAGGAAGCGGGCATCAGTGAGGGATTCAGGTTCGCATGTTGGAAATGATGGATCAGAGATAAATTCAATCCGGTGAGTGGTGGTGGTGGTGGTGGTGTAGTCGCTAAGTTGTGTTTGACTCTTGCAACTGTAGCTGCAGCCCACCAGGCTCCTCTGACCATGAGATTCCCCAGGCCAGAACACTGGAGTGGGCTTCCACCTTCCACCTCCTCCTCCGGGACCTTCCCGACCCAGTTGAACCCGGGTCTCCTGCACCGCAGGCGGCTTCTTTATTGACTGAGCCACAGGGAAGCCCAGGTGTATGTTACATGGGCTTCCACCCCAGGATCCTTGCCTGGGGAGGGACTGGATCTGAGAACAGGTTTTCTGCAGCTGCGCTGTCTCAGTTGCAGCACGAAGGCCCCTCTGTTGCTGCGGGCAGGCATCCCTCTACCTGTGGACTGAGCTGCCCCACAGCAGGGGGATCTTCGCTGGGTCTTAGTCGAGCACACAGGCCCCTCTGTTGCTGCGGGCAGGCATCTCTCTAGTGGATCTCACCTGGGCTCCTCTGTCACTGTGGGCAGGAGTCTCTCTGGTTGTGGACTTGCTGCCAGACAACAGGGGGGATCTTGGCTCCCCGAGCAGGGCTTGAACCCGAGTTCCCTGAATTGCTAGGGGACTTGGAGATTCTTAACCACCGGACCACCACAGAAGCCCCCCCCCCCTTTTTTTTTTTTTCATATTTATGTGAGTGATTAGATTTTAAGTGAGATCTGGGTGTTGGCATGGAGGAGAGACTGGAGGGGGCTCTAATGACTCAAGACCACTGTAATAATTCAGGAGGTAACTGTCCAGGTGTTGCAATGGAGATGCGGAACTGGAGAAAAATTCCAGAGAGACTTCCTTGTACATCTGAACACAACTGATGGCCAACTGCATGTAGGAGGTGAGAGGCACGGGAGGGTAAAAATATCACCTGTCTGCCTGGGTAAAATATTAACTAAGAGAAAAAATGTAAGCAGAGGAACAGATGGGAGCAGGGATTGAGTTTATTTGGAGACACGTTCAGTATGAGACATCTGCAACACATTGAGAGAGAGTTCACTCGGCCTCTGGAAGCATGAGTCTGGAGCTCAAGAGAGAGAATTCTAGAATGATGCTATCTATTCGGGGAATTCCCCAGCCTTTGAGTGTGGCTGACTTAGAGTCACATCTATTGAACAGAAAAGAATGGAAGTGATGGTGATACTTCACAGACTAGGTTACAAGAGGCACAGCCGTTTCCTGCTTGTTTCCGCTCTCGGTTCACTTCCGGGGGAAGGCCATCGCCAGGCGATGAGGACACTCAGCTACGAAGATGGAGAGGAAGGTAACCCTCCGGCCGCCAGACAGCAAGGAGCTGCCGCCACCAGCCACACAAGCGAGACTGAGGAGGAGCTTCAGCCCCCGTCGGACGCTGAGATACTCCAGCTCCGTTCAGCGTCTCGACTGCAAGCTCATGGAAGCCCATCGGGACAGGATGCTCGCTAAGGTGCCGGAACTCCTGACCGCAGAACTGTGCCACAATAAGCAGGCCCCACTGGACGCTACTAGGCCTGGGGACAGCGTGTTCTGGGCAAGAGGAAACCGATACACGCAGCCCCACGCAGGCGCGAGGACGGCGTCTCTGGCTCGCTGGGCTCTCCTCTGCTCTAACTGCGGCCACTCCACACTTAAAAGCACAGGCCGAGAGGGGCGAGGTGAGTTCTGTTTGGTGCAGTCACCGGAATGGCATCGTAATATGAAATGTGAGCAGGAACGGTAGTGTAAATATAGAAAGGATGACCAGATAGTTCTTACTCCACACCTGAAGTAAACTCACAGAGCGATCAGCTCATTACTTTCTGTAGCAACTAGGCATTCCTGCCTTCAGAATATCACTCTTCCGATGCTGCTTTTTGGATCGCCTATTTGACAGGTACCATGCTGGGTGCTACACTGATGAATAAAGCAAGGTTTTCTGCAGAGAAAGAAATCTTGGTCTTCGTAGTATTCATTATACACTTCTTACAAATTTAATTTACTATGGCTTTTGAAACTAAAAAAGAAATTTTTCCAAAAAGTTAACCATCCCATTAGGAATGCATATCCACAGAAATAGTAAGTCAAAATTTCACAGGCTCATAAATACTTAGAAACTCTAAATTGCTAACTGGCTATTTCAGTTGACCTGATAACCTGTCTCACCAACGGCCTGCGTACTTTCCCAGAGGACATTCTTACCACACAGACATTTTTAAAACAATGGACTATTTCATCCACTCTTGCACACCTACTCTTAGTAAAACACAGAACAAGTTGTAGTTTTTAAATATGGATGCTGAAAGCAGTTCACACCAATCATATTATTCAACTGAAACAGAAGTCCTGAATTTTGTAACACCATGAGTGCATTAGAAAACCTGGAGAGACGCAACTGTGATTGAATGTGTGAAGCTGTCGGAGTTAATCTTCATCATCTCTTTGAAGAGGTATTATCTGGATTTCTTTGGCTATCCTTTCTGCTAATGTTTTATTGCTTGAAGCAATTACTCTTCGTGACATCAAATCAAATGGTCCACCTAAAATAAAATATGGAAAATGGTTATATCTTGTAAAAAATAATTCCTATAAAACAAGCATAGCAGTATGTACTATGGTTGATCATAACATTTAATATTTTCTATTATCTTGAAAAAAAAACTACACTGTGTCATAACCACAATGTTTAAGCTTCGCTAGTACATAATGAGTTTCTAAGCATCTTTTAGAAACCCGTTTTGAAGGGAGTGGGGGTCTGCACCACGCCACCTTTCTCTCTCCTTTGATGAAGGGAGTGTGGGTCTGCACCACACCATCTCTCTCTCTCTGTCCTTTGATGAAGGGAGTGGGGGTCTGCACCGCCATCTCTCTCTCTCCTTTGATGTGCTCCGCTCCTGCTTTTGTTACTCTCACTGCCTCTTTAATGTTTGGAACCTCTGGACAGAAAACCCGAGGCCAGGGATTTGCACACTGCTCTCCTGCCCACCTCCTTAATTCTTTGCTGCTTTTCTCCCAGACTGCTGGTAAACTGTTTTAACCCAGGTTCACTCTTTACTTTTAAACATGTCATCATCAGTGCAGAGAAAGTATGTAACTCCCCCAGGGCCAAGGCAGAAAGTGATGGTGGAGGAAGCCCATACTTAGCTGCCACCACGGTCACCACTCAAAGGGATCTTGGTACGACCTCAGATCCGGTGCCTTTCTAGACTTTTTCTACAGCCTCTCAAGAGTTCCTGGTACTCACAGTTAAAGAGGCTTGAGAGTGAGAGTGAAAGTTGCTCAGTCGTGTGTGACTCTTTGTGACCTCATGGACTATACAGTCCTTGGAATTCTCCAGGCCAGAATACTGGAGTGGGTAGCCTTTCCCTTCTCCAGGGGAATCCTCCCAACCCAGGGATTGAACCTGCATTGCAGGTGGATTCTTTACCAGCTGAGCCACCAGGGAAGCCCTGAAGAGGCTTAGCCATTTATTATTATTAATTGTACACTACCATTAGCTTCTCATTTTTGCCTCTGTCTCCCAATATCTGCTATTTTGATTCTGCAGAAAATTACATGGTTTGTGTTGCCTGAAGAGCTGAGGTGTAAACATTGAAAAAAATATTAAAGGGAAACATTAAAAGATATATCTAAAAAAAACTGCCATATTTGGAGGACAGTCCCATAGGTATGGAAAGAAAACAACGCCTTCCTGTTCCGCAGTTTTACCTGTGACATCCAGGAGCACTCCGCCAGCTTCAGTCACAATGATGCCGGCGCCTGCAACATCCCAGCAGTGGATCCCCATTTCATAATACGCGTCCGCAGCCCCAGCGGCCACCAGGCACATGTTCAGAGCTGCTGTTCCAACACCCCGGATCCTAACAGACAAAACGGGGAAAAATAATTCTTCACATAAGGCATTCCTCCTTAGCTGCAGTTCCAAGTGTGACTGAGATCACTTGAACCAATCCACAGACTGTTAAAAAGAAAAAGGTGGTACTTAAATTTAAAATCAAAATACGTAAATCCTAATTATCATGATATACTATATAAATGACAGAATGAAGCCTAACAAAGCAATCATGTGTAAGATAAACATTAAAATGATGATACTTTGGGAAGAAAAACACTGAAGAAAATGCATTAATTCTGCCACCATGGCACGCATGACTTGTCACTGTGGTCTAAACCCAGGGACGAGAGCCCCACGACACAAGGAGTCTGTAGGAGTTTAGGGCAAGTGTGCCCCTGGCCACCCCCAGCAGTGCGGGCGTCGGTGCGTGTGCCCAGGAGGTGACCGTCCTGCTGGGCTCTGCTGTCACCGAGGCCTGCCTGCGAGGCCTGCTTCACATCTGCCTTCTCAATGAACCTCGTCCTCGGAAATATACCAAGTTAGGGTAAGTACAGACATCACTTTATCAGCCATTATAATAATAACTGATGCAGGAAAGAATCATCAATAAATGCTAAAATGATTGATATTTACACATCAGAGTATCTCCCTATAAGATACATAATGATTACGATGGAAAAGATGGCAAGATCACTACCAAGTGATCAAAGTTAGCATCCAGTAATGGGACAAAGGGTGTCCCTGGTGGTAAAGAATCCGCCTGCAATGCAAGAGACCTGGGTTCATCCCTGGGTTGGGGGATTCCCTGGAGGAGGGCATGACAACTCGCTGCAGTACTCTTGCCTGGAGAATCCCATGGACAGAGGAGCCTGGTGGGCTACAGTCCACGGGGTCACAAAGAGTTGGACACGACTGAGCGACACACACCACGGAACAAACGTCCCCCGTGTCTCCTGATAGAATGCACTGAGGAGGAGGACATAACAGTGCTTCTGTTGCGTTCCTGCCAAAAACGCATAACCCAAATCTAATCAAGAGCAAATCCAACAGACTCAAATCAAAAGGCGTGCTGTAAAGCGAGCACCCTACAGTTTTCAAAAATGTCAAGGTCATACAAGATAAAGGCTAAGCACCGGTTCTAGATTAAAAGGCCCTGATGAGGGCTTCCCTGGCGGTTCAATGGTAAAGAATCCGCCTGCCAATGCAGGGATACAGGTTCGATCCTTGGTCCGGGGAGACCCCATGTGCCAAAGAGCAGCTAAGCCCAAGCACCACAACTACTGAGCCAGGGCTCTAGAGCCTGGGGGCTGCAGCTTCTTCACCCATGAGAGGGGCTGTGCGCCCGGACCAGAGGAGGCCCTGCAGCGAGGACCCCCGCAGCCCCGTGGAGCGCAGCCCCCACCGCCACAGCCAAGACCTAACACAGCCGAGTTCTATAAATCTTAAAAAAAAGCTTGATGAGAATAACACTTAAAGTGCAGCATATGATTCTGGCTTGGACCTTGGATTAGAATTCTTTCAAAATGTAATTGTCACTATATTAGACAATGTATCAAAGCTAATTTCCTGAGTTTTATAACTGTGTTGTGGTTATCTTAGCGTATGTCCCTTTTATCAAAAATATACACACTGAAGTGTTTAAGAAAAAGGAATTGTCATGTCTATAAATTAACTACTTTCAAATGGTTTTTACTCAAAGTTCTTTTTTTAACTGTTTGAAAGTGAAAGTGAAAATCACTTAGTCGTGTCTGACTCTCCATGGAATTCCCCAGGCCAGAATACTGGAGTGGGCAGTCATTTCCTTCTCCAGGGGATCTTCCCAACCCAGGTCTGCCGCGTTGTGGGCAGATGCTTCACCCTCTAAGCCACCAGGGAAGTCCTCTGAAAATAAAGCAGTCAGGTCTGTTCACTGAGACCCTTCATTATTTTTTAAGAAATAAAAGGATTCCACATGTCAGTGATATTGTATGATACGTGGAATCTAATTTTAAAAAATTGAGACAATTGAACTTACAAAACAGAAACAGACAGATACTGAAAGCAAGCCTACGGTCTACAGGGGAAATATGGGGGAGGGGTCAATCAGGGCTGAGATGAGCACACGCCACTGTACGTAAGACAGACAACCAACAAGGGCCTACTGTCTAGCACCGTGAAGTCTACTCAATATTCTGGGATGACCCATGTGAGAAAGGAACCTAAAAAAGAACGAATACGAGTGTGCGTAACTGAATCACTTTGCTAAACACCTGAAACTAACACAACATTGTAAATCAACTATACTCCAATAAAATTAAAATTAAAAAAGAAGCAATGTGGTATCTGTTTTGTATTTAAAAAATAAATATAAACTAGTACTGTGCCTAGTACATCCTTCATGCCAAAACAATTTAACAACAAAAAAGGACCAGAATTACATGATGCCCTTGATTTTTAAATACATTTTACTGCCTACAGTTTTATTATATATCAAAATTAAGAACTAGCGATTCCAAAAATGTCCATAGATATATAAACCCAAACTAACATTATGGCTTTTTTCAGTTATCAAGAATGGTGCCCTTTCCCCACTTTCTCAGGGGATATGTGATAGTTCATATCTCACATCATAGAAAGAAAATACCAAGATCTTCTACAAATCATCTCTTGGCATTCTCTTCAGACACGGAACCCTGGGCTGGAAGACCAGCGCTAGAGGCAATGCTTCTGTCTACTTCTGATGTATCTCAACAGCTCTCTGGCAAGAGGTCTTTTGATCAGTAAGTATATTCTTTTATGGGTAAGTATTACTAAAGATAGTACTTAATCACCAAACAACTGAGGCTGTGGCCTAGATTTTGCAAATGTGTTCTGTCTGAACCCTATGTTAGTCTGATCTTCCTTTACAGTTAGGATGGTTCTTGCCTGGAGAATCCCATGGACAGAGAAGCCTGGTGGGCTGCAGTCCATGGCGTCGCACAGAGTCGGACACGACTGAAGCGACTTAGCAGCAGCAGCAGCAGCGCTAAGAAGAATCTATCTATCTTCAGAATCACAAAGCTTTGAGTTTGCTCCCCTGCTCAACTGCTTGAAAGCTGTAATTTTGAAAGAAGTTTCTTCTTCAAGTTTTAGTCTTCTTGTCATCGAAATGGGGATAACCAACTTGGCTATGGCTGCAATGATTAGAAACAACAGAAGCAAAGCGCCCAGCAGAGGGCGTAGCAAATTAGAGGGCCTCAAAAGAGGAGCATGTCATGATCAAATCGTTCCCTAAAGCAACACGAAAGAAACATCATTGAAGTAAACAAATACAGTGCATTTCATTAAATGAATCCCAAAAAATTAAAAAAAGGAAATGGATCCATAATGATTTACTTTGCCTCATAAATCTCACTTACAATTAATATACAATTATACTTCAACATAAAATAAAGGAGGTGGTGAGCTTCCCTGGTTATCTAGTGGTAAAGAATCCACCTGCCAATACATGGTATGCGGGTTCAATCCCTGGTCTGGGAAGACCCCACATGCCACGGAGCAGCTAAGCCTGGAAACCACAACTGCTGACCCATGTTCCAGAGCCCGAGAGCCACAACTGCTGAAGCCTGAGAGCCACAACTGCTGAGCCCGTGTGCCCCGGAGCTTGAGAGCCACAACTGCTGAGCCCGTGTGCCCCGGAGCCCGAGAGCCACAGCTGCTGAGCCCGTGTGCCCCAGAGCCTGTGGCCCACCGTGGAGAGCAGCCCCCAATCGCCACAGCTAGAGAAAGCCTGAGCACAGCAACGAAGACCCAGCACAGCCAGAAATAAATAAGTCTTTAAAAAGTAAAAGAAATGAAAAATCCTGAGAAATGAAAGAGAAAATGACATGCCAATCCCCGCCTCCTACACCTAACAGAGATTCATAACAGAAACTACACAGAAGAACAGAACTAACGGAAGAAAGAACTGAAACCAGGAACCCAGATCACAAAGGGAACAGAGACAGAAAGAAGTGGACGAGGCCGCACGTAGCTACAGTGAACATCAAACATCATCAGTAATTAAGTGTTGGGTTTTTTCTGTCTGATAAGGTTGCTCTGCAAAAGGAAAAGTAAGCCCAGAAGTGAACGAAATAAAAGAAGGATAAAATAATACAAGAGATAATAGAACTCAGAAATGAAGGGGAATAAAAAAAGACAAAACTTTATTAGAAATTAAGACTGAATCACAAGGTACCCTTAAAGAGAACAGATGCAAATGAAAACTTGAAAAAGGGCAGTGAGAAAAAAAAAAAACAGTAAAAGAAAGTAAAAAGGGCCAGGGAGAAAGTAACAGAAGAGAAGATACAAAGGAGGTTTAATGTTCCTGCTGGTGTCTTTGAAGAAGAAAATGAAAACAGCATAAGTGAACTAATATTTAAAATTCAAGAAAACTTGCCAGAAAAAAAGAAGAGAGACATTAATCTACCGATTAAAGGGAAAAAACCATCCCACACAAGCAACTGTAAGAATTCCAAGATATACCCTTATAAAAGTGTCAGCCATGAAAGATTAAAAGAAAACAAAAATGTCTCAGAGACTCCAAACAAAACATGAAATAATTTAAAAGCCAATAATATCAGACTGGCACCAGATTTCTCAAAAACAACATACAAAGCAAAGCAACAATGAAATAGCATTTTTAAAGAAATATTCTTCATACTTTCTTTCACTAAGGATGTTCTATTCAGCCAAGCTGCCCTTGGAGTTTCAAGACCATAGGAAAACAGTTTGGAATATGCCAGAAATCATGGCATACCATGCACAGGTGCCCTTCCCACGGAATCTACTAGAGGATGAGCTTCACCAATCCAAAGGTGATAGGTGTCAAAGCAAAAAACAGAGAATTTTCAAAACAGTTTTGAAAATTCCCTGAGCAGACCAAATCAGTTTAGTCATGAAAACAAAGCTTAATTTAGCACATTTTGCAAAAGTAACTAGACCTGGATCATCCCTTGCTTATGCTTCTGAAAATTACAAGCAAACCTTCAATTGTTTCTCAAGGTAGATATGAGTTAACCACTAATCAATTCCCTGTCATTTAAGAAAACTCTATAATAGCCAATCGTTTTGAAGAATAAGTAGTCACTGCCTTCTCACTGTATAAGCTGCTTTATAACAACACATGGCTGAGCCTCATCCCATGTTTTGGTCTGGGTGTTCCTGGTTTGCAAAGTATCTTTTTGGTGTGTGCACAATAAATATTGAATTCAGTGATTCAATGGTTTTACTTCTATTATTTCTGAACTTTCGACACCAGGAAAACTTCACAAGACAGTGACCATTTTATAAAGGAAAAACTAAGACCACAGCATGGGACTATGGGTGAAACAATACGTAGTAATAATATGCCCGACAAACTAGAAAGAATGCAACTTAAAAAAAACTAGATTAAGAGGGAGAGAAGAAGAGAAAAGCAGAGTAAAATCACTGAATGTTATATAGGCAACAGGCAGAAGCTAAGCAGTTCTGGAGTCTTTACAGAACTAACAGAACGGTTAAGTAAGAAAAGAGAATATTAAGGGCATTATAAAGAGTTTTAATATAAAAGAAACCCATGAGAATAAAATTGAATCTTTTATAAATAGAAAAAGAGAAAAAAGAGGATACACTAAATAAGTACAGAGTACTTAATATACAACATAACATAATATACAAATCACAATACAATTACAGCATAAGATAATACAAAATTGATAATACCAAACAAAATGGTCATATAAATAAATGAACAAGCCTAACTTTTTTATTAAAAAGAAAAGATTTTCAAATTGATTATAGAGCAAAACTCCACTCTATGCTGTATTCAAGAGGTGCACTTAAAATGCACTGATTTCAAAAACACTAAAAATAAAGGTGGACAAAGATTAACCAGACAAATGGAAACAATGAGAAGAGCAGGGACTGCAATTCTGATGTCAAAGTAGATTTCAAGCCCAAACATCAAAGTACAAAATGTACTTTTTTCCAGTGCATATAGAAGTTCCACAAAAGCTGATCATATACTGGGCACAAAGGAAACATAAAGCTCCATAAAATATGTTTATTACAATGTAATAAAACTATAAATTAAAAAACAAAACTAAGAAAGCACAAAAAGCTTAAACTTCCCCATGGAAGTTTAAGAATACAACTCTTGGGTAAAAAGGGAAATACAAACAGAAGTTACCAGAAAAATAACTGCAATGAAAACACATCAGAATCTGTGAGATACATTTGAAGCAGCAATCAGATAAAAACTCAAGCCTAAATACTCACCTCAATAAAAATCAAAGCATAAAAATAAATTCTCCACTTAAAAAGGAAAAAAAAAATAGGAAACAACAAAATGAATGACAAGAAAGCACAATGATGAAAATAATAAAGCAGGGAGGATAAAGACAGCAGACCAGATTAATAATCAAAATCCTGGCTCTTTCTTTGAAAAAAAAACTGACAAACTGCCAAGTAATTTAATCAAGATTTTTAAAAAAGAAGAAGAAATAACATAAAATAAGAAATGATAAGGGGGGAAGAAGACTACTGATACAGACAGGCCAGAAATAAACTGTGAGTCTACCCTGCGTACCTTGTGCAAATAACTTGAAAACTCAGAGAAAGTGGGTAATGCTTAGGCTACGGAAATGTTCCAGATTAAAGGCAGTGAATAGACATGACAACCAAATGTAAAGCTAACCCTAGACTGAATCTTGCCCTGGAGGAAAAAAATGCTATAGACGACACAGTTAGATCAACTGACAAAACTAAGTATGTGTGGATAGATAAAATTATGAAGTCAATAGTTGTACTGTGGTTATGGAAGAGAATATGCCTATTCTTAGGAAATAACAAACTGAATTATTTAGGGATAAAGAGCCACACACTAAGTAATTTACCATGAAATAGTTGAGGGGAAAAAAAGGAGAATATTTACACAAACACACACACATACACAAAGAAAGAGAGAAGGAGTGAGAAATGATAAAGCAATGGGTACAATGTTAACAATAGCTGAATTGTTTCTTATAGGTTTTTAACTGCATACTGCTGTTTCTTATAGGTTTTTATTTCTGCAAATTTTTTAAAATTTCAAATTATTTTCAAATAAAAGTTTTAAAAATCACATTTTAAAATTAGAATTATGGTACTGACTCCATGTCTATTAATTAAAAGTTCATTTCTAAATAAAAATTCATTCCTTAGGATGTCAAATTATCTATAGCATTAATAGAATGTTCAACTTTAGGGATAAAGTGAAGAGAGCTTACCCATGGATGGGAAGGCAAAGAAGCCTTTCTATATTAGAAAGAATAATTCTCACAGTCTCTGGTGTTCTGGAAGAGCCCAACTCTGTCACCAAGAGAGATTTGGTAATATCTAAAAGAAAAAGTTTCAAATAATTACTACAGTTTATCAATAAGAACCTGATAAAAAAATTTGACACTTGAAGCTCACCAAATTGGACAATTTTATCCTTCTTCCTAGTTGAATCATATTTCTTTCTTTCTAAGGCTTTAAATATTTATGAACTTTTCTTCTCTTCTAGTCATTTTATCATCATTTTTATGATCATCAAAAGGCATCTAGCTTCTTAGACTACCTCCCCAAAAGTGCAGAATATAACCAGTTTGGCTACACGCATGATACATTTAGCCACCAATGCCTTATATATTTTTTAAAAAGTAGAATTTAGAAATAATTTATATATAGATTTGAAATAAAACAAAAATTAAAACTAAATCATACCACTGTTAAGTGAAGAAAAACTAAAGAGCCTCTTGATGAAAGTGAAAGAGAAGAGTGAAAAAGTTGGCTTAAAACTCAATATTCAAAAAATTAAGATCATAGCATCCGGTCCTATCACTTCATGGCAAATAGATAGGGAAACAATGGAAACTGTGAGACTTTATTTTTTTAGGCTCCAAGATCACTGCAGATGGTGACTGCAGCCATGAAATTAAAAGATGCTTGCTCCTTGGAAGAAAAGCTATGACAAACCTAGATAGCATAATAAAAAGCAGAGATATCACTTTGCCAACAAAGGTCCATCTAGTCAAGGCTATGGTTTTTCCAGTAGTCATGTATGGATGTGAGAGTTGGACTAAAAAGAAAGCTGAGCCCCAAAGAATTGGTGCTTTTGAACTGTGGTGTTGGAGAAGATTCTTGAGAGTCCCTTGGACTGCAAGGAGATCCAACCAGTCCATCCTAAAGGAGATCAGTCCTGGGTGTTCATGGGAAGGGCTGATGCTGAAGCTGAAACTCCAATACTTTGACCACCTGATGCGAAGAACTGACTCATTGGAAAAGACACTGATGCTGGGAAAGATTGAAGGCGGGAGGAGAAGGGGATGACAAAGGATGAGATGGTTGGATGGCTTCACTGACTCAATGGACATGAGTTTGAGTGAACTCCAGGAGTTGGTGATGGACAGGGAGGCCTGGCGTGCTGCAGTCCATGGGGTCTCAGAGAGTTGCACACGACTGAGTGAATGAACTGACTGACGAGACTGACTGACTGTTGGTAGAAAGGTAAACAGGTGTAAGCACCATGGAAAACAGTACAGAGGTTCCTCAGAACACTAAAAATGGAGTTGCCATATGATCTAGCTGGACATATATCCACACAAAACTGTAATTTGAAAAGATACATGCACTCCTACATTCACTGCAGCACTATTTACAACAGCCACGATATGGAAGCAACCTAAATGTCCATCAACAGATGAATGGATAAAGAGGATGTGGTACATATACACAGTGGGATACTGCTTGGCCACAAAATACTGCCATTTGCAGCTACATGGATGAGCCTAGAGGTTATCATACTAAGAGAAGTGAGAGAAAGACAGACATCGTAAGGCGTCGCTTACACGTGGAGTCTAAAACATGACACATAATATACCTGTGAAGCAGAAGCAGGCTCAGACACAGAGAAAGGCTTTGGGGTCGCCCAAGGGGAGAAGGGTGGGGCAGGGAGGACTGGGAGTTTGGGATTGGAGAACGCAAGCTACTACATATAGAACAGATAAACAAGGCCCTACTGTACAGCACAGTGAGCCACGCTCAACATCCTGTGATCAACCACAATGGAAAAGAATATGGAAAACAATACAAATATGTACAGTGGAACCACTTTGCTGTATAGCAGAAATTAACACACTGTAAATCAACTATATGTCAATAAAATTAAATCATCTGACCTCCATTTACTAACTTGACAAATTATCCTGTATTTTCCATTTTCTCTTTGAAACATCGTGACCAACGCTCACGACACACTCAACCCTCCTGGCTCACAGGCTACTCTTAGGACACCTCACACTTCATCTCCACCCACAGCTGAGATGTATGCTCACCACCTTGTTCCGAGCCTTGTTTATAACTGTGAACTCTTCTAACAATCACATAACCTGTTTAAGTGAGATAAATAACAGAAAAGGGGAAAGACTTCTTTCTATGAAAGCTGCCACATTCCTTCAGTTCTAAAATGCACATTTTTTTCACGTTAACATCTCAAGAATTAGGATGTATCTTCTAATCTCTGGGGTCTTAGAGTTCAATAAAAAGAAAACAAAATCAAAATCTGCCCTCAAATTAAGTGCCTGAGGAGAAATATTATAAAAGCGGAGGAGGATTCTCAAGTTTTTGCTGCACGTAAAAGAATCTGAAAAACAGAGAAAAGAAACGGATCTGCAAGTGTCAACCGTGGAAAATGTTGGGATTGCCTTAGGGAAGATAAGTGCCTCCAAAACAGTGAGCTGTCCCAGAGAAAGCAGACTTAAAAACGCCAATCACTAAGCTCATTACAAAAAGTTTTATGCCTCATTTAAGAAAAATGTATTATGGTGACTTTTTATATGCCCTCTATCCCAAGACTATGGCCAGAGGGATGTTAAGGTCACCAAGAATAATTTGGAGGTGACCAAGGACTTGTTTTTAAAGTGTTTTCAAGTCCTACTGATAACTCTTGACATTTAGAAATGAATAAGATATGAATGTTTAAAATTAAAAAAAATAATAAATAAAAATAAAAAAATGTATTGAAGTATGGTTGATTTACTATGTTGTGTTAGTTTCTGTTGTACACCAAAGTGATTCAGTTATAGCTTTATATATACACACACACACATACACACACACATATATACACACACATATCTAGGTATTCTTTTTCGTATTCTTTTCCATCATGGTTTACCATGGGACCCTGAATATAGTTCCCTGCGCTATACAGTAGAAAGGTGCTGTTTACCATCCTATATATTTAATAGCTTTATGTCTCATTTTTAATGATTCCCAACTTGAAGGGCCTTTTCTCTTTCAATTTACTAATAACTAGTCCCAACGGCATCAGAGCAGAGGAATTGTAGAAAGAATCTGAGACGCGGGGGCTGAAGCAGTGACCCAATACCGCCGTGAGGGTGGGGGCACTCTGGCTCCTCCAGGTCCCCTGACAGAGCCGGAGCCCCGTGGACACACCGTCCGCTCCACTGCCCTTGCCTCCCCAGCCTCCACGACCGCATCCACAACCGCGGTCACGATGAGAAAGTACAGAGAAACAGACACACTTATGAGTCAGTAAGCCTTGGAGAGCTCTAAGGTTACCGTACAAGTACATGGTATGAATCACGCCAAAAATCAGAGGGTAAACCTACCTTCTTGGTGTGAAACTTGTAGTTTTTGACCATTACAAAAGGCACCTTTTCCTTTCCGGCCAGTGTACATCTTATCCTCCAGGCAACTGTACACAATTCCAAACTCCATCTGTAGAAGGAACACAAGCTTTCTTTACCAAACCTGAGTATTTGTCTTCATTCAATCAATACTTTTTCTAAGAAAGCAGCAAGAATATGTGGTATGTTAATGTTTTTAACATACGGTTAGACCATGGTTAGACCGTGGACTATGTAAAATGCTAATTCCCAACCGAGTCGAGGAAGAGCTCATCAGGTCTGACTCTCCTCCCATCAGTTTCCAAACTCGGGGCATACGTTTTGACCTCTTTCCTTCCCACCTCAGATGAAGGCAATCTTCCCTGTTTTCTAAGGTGAATCCTTCTCTGAAACACTGCTCCATCAACAGCTCCCTGCCTCTTGGGCTTTGGTTCTGATACTTTCTCGCCACAGTGGCCCTCCCTCACCAAGCCTTCATTACCTTCTCCATTTCTCCTCATTGCCACAGAGTGGTCGAGACTTTGCGTCTCTCATTCTCTTTCTACATTACAATCTGGCTTCTGCTCTGACCATGCATCTCTTGAAACTCCCTGCAAAGAGATCACGAATGGACTCTTACGGACCAAATGTCTTCTCTGCAGACCTGGAGGCTGCGGACCACCAACAGTTAAGCCCGTACTCTGTGCTCCTGGTGGTGCCCTCCTACCTCCGATCTCTCTTAGGGTCACTTTTTTTTTCTGACTTTCTTCTCTGCCTAACCCCCAACAGTTGTGTGTCTCAGGGGTTTTCACTTTTCCTTTTCTTCCAATTCCCTTTTAGCTCTCTCGATTCTGACAGGTTTTTCTTTCTGGTCCCTCTGTGTGTGGCTCCTACCAACCCCATCAACACAGGTTAGGACTGTGCTTCGGAACCTAGGCATGCAGAACTTCAGCCAAAGAGGCCACACTCACTTGCTACCTGATCACGCAGCCTCAGTCCTTCCCCATGAGTCAATTTTATCTTGAAAACACTTCCTGATTTTGGCCATTTCTTCAGTTATTATCATCACCTCCATCTCAGCTCAGAACTGCCCACCCCTCTGGTGTGACTTCTAATGTTGCTGGAATTATCTGGCACTCTGCACTGAAAAACCTCTCCTGATTTCCAACCACCTCAAAGCCACTAAGTGTTCCAGCACAGACAGGCCACAGTGCCTCACAGCCTGACCACAGCGAGCTCACCTCACCAGTTCTGCTCCAACCATTTCCAGAGTTTCACGCACAATGAACATCTCACTGTCGCCCATACACATCCCGCTCGTCCCCAAACTGTTCTTTCTGATTAAAATGCTTTCCTTTTCTTCTTTACCTGGAAAATTCCCAATATGACCCAACTCACATGACCAAATTCTAAGATCCCTTCTATTTATTATGAAGATTTCCTCAAACCGCTGCTGGCAGAGTTATACACTCTTCATGTTCTTAGAGTACTTTTTAAAAATTTTTTTCATAGTTCGACATCTAACATTTGCACTGAACTGGGAATTCAACAGCCCAGAACTGATGGTAAGAGAAATGCTCACTTATCTCCTTTTGAAAGTTCTCACTGATTAATACAATCCTGTGCCTAAGATTTCATTTGCACTAATTTATGTTTTTATTTTCAGGGTTTTCTTAACTCTTTTGTGTACATGTTGATCAAATATATCGCAAGCTCCTTGAAGACAGTTACGTAAGGTATTAGTAAACATCATTCATTTTTTCTTTATTAATCAAATACTCAAATAGCATGGAAATGCAACAGGTGTAGAGTGTACTCTACTGGGCTTTAGATATAGCAAGTATTTAGGTTACTGAATATACTCTGTATTTTCTCATCATACTTGGCCCTACCACTTCCTGGTCTTTCCCTTCACTAAAATGTCTACTAAAGCATTCCTAGCTCAGCACCCAACTCTTCATTACACATTCAGATCCTACATCAATTCCTATCATATTCACATATATAATGGTGATTAAATACTGAATCGTATTTCAGTTACTTGTGCATATTTTTTCCTTGTAAAATCTTCTCGGAAGACATTGTATTTTCTTCACTGGAAAAAAGTATCATAAGTTTAGCAGGTCTGTATTTTATTCCAAAATAATGCAGCTACATATATTGAATAGAGACAAACCTAAATTTATTACAGAGACTCGTTTACTCTTTCTCAGAAAATGAGAGCAAGGCATTCTACCAACCATAAATTTAAACAACATACCTTTTTATTTACCACAAAGCCAATTGAAACAGCTACAAAAGGAAATCTTTAAAAAAAAAAATACACAAATTTACCAAGATAGAACTTATTTTCAACAAACTTGTTTTCATAATATAACTGCTTACAATTTTTCCCTGTGAAGAGTCTCATCCCTCCCCAGAACTGTGTATACAACATGCAGTTCTCTGTGTGAATGCAGGGGTTGGGGGTTGGGGGGCAGAATACACAGATGCATACATGCATAACGCTCCTCCAGGCACGAGACATCTCTGAAAGGATTCACAAGAAACTGATAACAACAGCTGCCTCCAGAGATGGGCTCTGAGAAGCTGGGGTCGGAAGTGGCAAGGCCACTTGGCACCGCATGCCTTTCTATACTTTTGGAATGCCAAGTTCCATGAATATAGCTTAAATGTCAACAAAAATGGGATCATACTATCCACCGTACTATAATCTTCTGTATGTTACCTCACATCATGAGCATCTTTCTGCACTAACATTCCATCATACATAGATCCTACCTCTTAGCTTTATGGCTTTAACAGTTCTATTTGTAAAGATACGTACAGCCACGTACGGCAACTTCAAATATAACAATTATGTGTCATCCCACCAAACTCGGCTACTTGTTGAAACTCTTAATTCCATCAGGCTTTCTTCTATATATCTGGACTTACATACTTAATCTGTGTTTGTGTGTATATATATATATATATATTTTTTAACATATTCTTCTCAGCATATACTGAATTACATACTTACTTTGTGCCAGGCACTATATTAAGTTTTTATATAAATGTACAACTCATTAGGTCCCATCAACAATCCTATGAGGCAGGTACCATCAGTGTGCCCATTTTAGAGAATGAAAAAAATAAAACTGTGGCTTAAAAAGATTAAGTAACTTGCCCAAGGTCACAAAGTCACACATTCTAAACCCATGTTCTTTTTAACAGTTTTTTCTCCTGGATTAAATGCATTCTATAAAGGCATACACTAGTACTGAGTTAGTCAGTTCCTTAATTGATTTCAAAGCAGCAATGTTGCTTGCGTACATTTTTATGTGGTTTCAACAATGAGAAAAAGAACGGTGAACAGGGCACTTGACTGCACATGTCTATAACATTAATCGTTCATTACCTCATCCACAGCTGATGAAAATTATGCATAACATATTTTACAATCACAGAATTCTCTAAAGTATATGTGATTATGAAAACTATATTGAACAGTCCATTCAGTTAATATACAAACAGTAATTACAATATTAAAATTTTAAAAACATACCCATGTACAAAGTTAGTTGTTCCATCAATAGGGTCAATGATCCATGTAGGGTTGTCGGTTAAGATACTTTTTTCCCCAGCTGCCACAGATTCCTCACCAATGAAACTAAAAGCAAATATGACAAATTCTGAATCTTTCAACTGTTTTCAACAATTTTCAAACCTTTAGTCTACTATAAAACATAACAAAAGTCTACACAACTACACTTTTCTATTGTTTTTCCTTCAGACAGATCAAAGTGAGAAAATTTTATTTCCCCCAGAACAAGTCATGTGAAAGATGACAGAATTCAAAATTCTCAAATGTATTACCAAGATAAGAAGAGACACGCTGAAAAAGGCTTTTATTGCAGATGATAACTTACTAAGGAAATGTGGAGGTTTAAGTCTACCAATTCTCTCATAACCCTGTCTTCAAGAGGTAGAGCTTAATGTCCCTGCCTTGAGTGTGGATTTGGACTTAGAGACTCATTTCTAGCCAAAAGAACAAAGTGTACGTGACAACATGCAATTCTGAAAACTCTTTGACAGAACGACACTGAGGTTTCGTCTTATTCACTCTATTTCTGCCCCCTTCCCCTCCCCTCTGCTCCCTAGGCGAAGCCGCTCACCACACCGTGAGCCGCTCTGTGGAGGGGCCCGCGTGGTGAGGAAACTGGAGGAAGCTGCCAGCGGGCAAGCCACGAGGAACCGAGGCCACCAATAGCCACAAGCGAACGGGCCCTTCATCCCCGGCTGAGCCTTGAGAAGACCCACAGTGCGACTGTGACTCTACGAGACCCTTGCCAGAACCACGCACTCCAGCTACTCCCATATTCCTGATCCTAGAAAACTCTATGTTATCTAGAGCTGTTAAGTTTTTCAAGAGTAACTTGCTATGCAGCAATAGATAATACAGAGAACATGAAATAAGTTAAAGAGAAAGAAAATCACCCACCAAAATTACTGTATCAATATGCATTCCTAAAACATACTGTGCAGTAAATGTCAGGCAAACTCTGTAAATGGTATCTGAATTCATAGGATTTCTTCTTTCCTTTCCTACTTTCTTTGTTATTTATGTCCTTTATTCAAAACTGAAAAGTCCTAATAATCATTACCATGAATTTCTTTTATGTCTTTTTCTCTTAGCTATAAACCTTTTTACTGAGAGAGAGCATATGCAGCTTTAAATAATATTTTTTTCTCCTCAGTAGCTGAAATACCAGGAAAGGCTGATGGCATGATCAAGAAGAACT
Organism: Bos javanicus; assembly: GCF_032452875.1. Classification (NCBI taxonomy): domain Eukaryota; kingdom Metazoa; phylum Chordata; class Mammalia; order Artiodactyla; family Bovidae; genus Bos; species Bos javanicus. The sequence goes on along the minus strand of NC_083881.1, from coordinate 80,898,061 downwards.
GGTGAATGACAATGTTAAAACTTTAAAATGATGACAATATTTCAGTTGTATTTCTATGCCCGTAAGAGAGACAGATTTTAGTATTTTCTCTCAAACTCAAAGCTACCACCCCTTTAGCACCTAAAAATGTTTGCAATGTAGAGACTAAAACTGAACTTTCAAATCTTCTCTATGACAGACATTTGTCACATTAACTTCCCAGCATCCAACACTCCTCTTTCTATAAAGGAATCCAAATATCCCCTGTTCACTGCTCCCTGGAAGTTTGAGCTTAGGGGAAAAAACCCCTAAGTTCAGCAAGGGATGTTTTTGCCCACGATTTGTAACCTTGAGCTAATGGGGTAAGACATCCAAAGAGAACAGTCAGGAGTGAGGCTACCAGCAGCTTCTGAATGATGGTGCCTAACCCTGACCCAACCCTAACCCAACCCTAACCAGCTCTGCCTTCCTCGCTGGTTGCTCAGTCCTACTCTCAGGGATTCTGACACCCTCCAAATAAATTCCAGTTCAGCTTAAATTAAGCGCAGTCAATTTCTGAGTCTAAAGTCAAAATCTTGGAGACCAACCTAGATTTCATTTTTATCACACGAAACTGACATAAGCAATACCTGTGAGATGGATACTTTTCCTTTATGGATGTGATAAGCATTTTTTCAACTTTTTGGTCAGTAGCAGTTACCAAATCAGCCGGAGAACTTTTAACCATAATATTCATTTCATTCTTGAGCGCTTCACGAACCACCTAAAAAGATTTTTTTGGTAAGCAAATAAGAAAAGCATATAAGTCATTTTAAATCGAATTAAAAGATGAATAATAGAAATGATTTGAAACAATCAATCTGTCTGGAATGGTATTCTTAAATATTTCTTACCACAATGTATATAAAATAAACCCTTAGTGGTTACGACTTTCTACGTATAAAACCATAGAATCTTACAGCCATTTTAGATACACAACCGTTATTACAAAATGTTTAATGACATAAAATGGAAGTATTCACCCATTAAGTAAATTGAAAACAAATCCAGTCAATAAAAATACATGTTTTGTTTAAGAAGACAACCACATACTGCCCACATCCATCACATCGTGGCTGAGATTTCAGTTCGTACCTCTCCAGCTTGTCCTGCCAGGGTTACTGCATAATCCATGCATTCCTGCCAAGGATCAGCCATCTTCTCAACAGATTGAACACATACAAAGACAAAGCAGTTACAAATTGCTTACAAAGTCTTAATTACAGAAGTTTGTTCACAAAAACATCTCAATTTGCAAAATACTTCCATTCAGGATTCACCCTCCTTCCTGATTCTAGATTTCATTTTTTTTTTCAATATTCATTCACAGGTCCATTAAGAAACATTTTTAACCTAGCTTCATTCACTTCTATTGTAGAAACATTTTCATAACAAAAAGTACTCTATGAAAGTGTTTCTCAAAGGGCCCATACCATATCACACTAAAAAACAACAATCATTTGAGGAACAGAGAAGAAATGACACAAGAAATATTCTAAAAGATAGATGCATATTTGGGTTTAAGAATAAAGTAAAAATTAGAAAAATACAGGGAACAGTCAGCCCTCAGTATCTGCAGTTTTGGAATCCATGGATTCAACTGACCATGGATGGAAATTAAAGAAGTTTTAAAGGGAAGGGGGAGAAAGCACTAACTGAGTATCAGGCAGTATGGTGCTTTGCACATGTAAAATTATTTTTAAAGAGATTGTAAAGATGAAGAACTTAAAGCTCAGTGAATATAACTAATTTGCCCAAGGTTTTATAGACAGATGACACAACCAGAATTCGAACTCAATTCTGAATTGAAAGTCCACTGCTCTTTCCACTGTGACATTCCGAGGGAAGAAAATTCCAGGACTAAAAAAATGTATAAAGCTAAAAAGGAATTGCTGCAGGTTTCAGAGACGACAAAAAATAAAACAGTTTTGTCTTCTGAACTGTCCAACTTTCCACTGACTTTCGCAGAGAAGACTAAAATAACTCACCACAGGCTTAACCACACTCTAAAATCTGTACCTAGGACAGTGAAGCCTTTTAAGCTGTCAGAGTCAGAAATGTGTGGCATCATTTATAAAGCAACCCTAATTGTGTAATCTTTACAGTTGAGAATAACTGCCAGAATTTCACCCTGGAGACTGGTCTGAAATCCCAATCATGGTGCTCACAGTATCTGAATGGGGAGGAGAGGGGATGGGGGTGTGGGCAAAAGACAGATACTTTGAGCTGTTTCTTCTTAATATATATATATTATATGCACGCGTGCTCAGTCGTGTCCGACTCTTTGCAACCCCATGGTCTGTAACCCGCCAGGCTCCTCTGCCCATGGGGTTCTCCAGGCAAGAGTACTGGAATGGGTTGCCATTTCCTTCTCCAGGGGATCTTCCCGACCCAGGGATCGATCCAGGGTCTGCTGCAACGCCTGCCTGGCGGGCAGGTTCTTTTCCCACTGAGCCACGTGGGGAGCCTGTTTCTTAATATAAGCATTTAAATGATTTTAGAAGGAAGCCACTCTTCGAGTTACTCAGAGCAGTTCAAGAATTGTTTCTAAGATCTTCTTTCTTCTTTTCATTCTTATTCCCATTCCCTTCTTCTAGGCTTCAACAGAACTGGATGTTCTCACGGTGAATCTGCTTTCTAGCGGGAAACTGTGCTTAAGCCACTCACATCTCCCCCTTCTCACAGCACTGATATGTGTAACTCCTACCAATTCTTCCAGGCTCATTTCAACAGTTACCCTTTCTTTTGGGGATTCTCCACCCAGAGGCTGTACTTGTTCAATCATTCGAGAGCTATGCATTGAGTATTTATTCAATGAGAAGCACCTAACAGAGAACACTGACCTGGTCTTAGGTACCAGATGTCATTTCCCTAAGAACACGATTCAACCAAGATTTGAAGGACTAACTCAACTGCAGGACTCCTGGTATGTGAAGAGGAACCAAAAGGCCTAAGTGACACGACAGCTCAGAGATTAAGAGGAACAGGAGGAAGGATGTGGCTGGGGGTCATGCCATGATGATCACCCCTTAGAGGCATGACTTCGATTTGGGAGCCATGAGGAATCATTACATGGGGGCTGCAGAACAAGGGACGGGAGGGTGGAGGGAGGAACCGACGGTAGGGAAAAGGCTCTGGGAGGAAAAGGTGAGGGCACTCGGCAATAGAGTGCATACGGGGCTTGAGGGCGGGGGAGAGTTTAACGAGGCCCAGATTTCCCACTTAGGCAAGTGAATGGATAACGTGACATTAACCGCAGCATGGAACGATAGAAGAGAGTCAAATCTGAGATCTGGGTAGGAGGTGGGGAGATCGAAAGTTTAATTAGGAGAGCGTGAGGAGCCTTTGTGAAGCCAAAAGGCGAGGTCCATCAGGCCGCTGAACACACGATCCTGACCTCAAAAGAGAGGTACGGCCTGCAGATCCAAACACGTAAGTTACGTGAGCAGGCAGCCCCTGAGCGCCGCCTCTGACGGACACCCTGAGGAGGCCGCCCCGCCTGGAAGCCCACGGGCCGCCGTCCGTCACCCCTGGCGCACTCGGGGGCCTTCCCCACACTGTGCTCGGCTGTGTGCGCGCCTCCGCCTTCAACCGGTCTTACAACAAGCCCAAAGGCAGCACCTTCGCCGCCTTCGCCTGCTCGGAGACGAACCCCTGAGGCGCGGTGGATGTCTCTGCCCCGCTCGCCGCCTCCTGCCGCCCGTCCGCGGAAGCGCGACACGCGGTCGGGGGTTGGAGGGGACCACCCGCCCCGGACACGGACCGGGCCTCCGGGACCGGCGGGACGAGAGCCAGTGGGTCACCCCGCACCCGCCGCTCAGAGGCCCCGCGGTGCGGGGGCCGTCCCGGGCCCTCAACCGCTCGACCGAGGCCTCCGCGCCAGGTGGCCCCGGCCGAGCCCACCCCCCCGACCCGCTGTGCGGGGCCGCAGGCGCCAGCCGACCCCACGCCCGCCCAAGTGCAGCTGGGAGACCGGGCTCACCTCAGGGCGGCGGGCGCGCGGCCGCGGGCGCACCAGCCTGTCAGACGCGCGGCGCTTCCGCAGCGAGGGCAGCGGGAGGGGAGCGAGCGCGTCCACCCGACAGGAAGGCCCGCGCCCGCCCATGGGCGGGGCCTGCACATGCCCCGCCCACACCGCTCACCCCTGCGCCCAGCCCCCAGCCCCCAGCCCCCAGCGCCGCGGCTCACGTCTGCCGGAGCCGCCCCGCCCTGCCTAGGCCTTCCGGGTCTGCACCTTCTCTTTCATCTGTGCTTCTTTCTCCTGCCCATACATTTGTCTGTAATTAAAAGAAAATTCCTCTCCTCTATTTTGCCATCTCTCGCGTTTTTCATTCCTTCCAGTTTTCCTATTTCCATTTCTTTCTCCCTTTTACTCCATACTACTCTTTTGACAAAACACAAACTGGAGGTATGTCTCTAGCTTTTCAACTTTCATTTGTTAAATCTGTGTTGCATGAAGGCAGTGGCACCCCACTCCAGTACTCTTGCCTGGAAAATCCCACGGACCGAGGAGCCTGGTAGGCTGCAGCCCATGGGGTCGCAGAGTCCAACGCTAGTGAAGCGGCTTGGCGGCAGCAGCATCTGAGTGCGAGTGAGAGAGTGAGAACGTTGGCCTAGAACTCAACATTCAGAAAGGAGATCACGGCATCTGGTCCCATCACTTCATGGCAAATAGATGGGGGGACAGTGGAAACAGTGAGAGACTTTATGCTTCTGGGCTCCAAAATCACTGCAGATGGTGACTGCAGCCATGAAATTAAAAGACGCTTGCTCCTTGGAAGAAAAGCTATGACCAATCTGGACAGCATATTTAAAAGCAGAGACATCACTTTGCCGACAAAGGTCCATCTAGTCAAGGCTATGGTTTTTCCAGTAGTCATGTATGGATGTGAGAATTGGACTATAAAGAAAGCTGAGCCCCAAAGAACTGATACTTTTGAACTGTGGTGTTGGAGACTATTGAGAGTCCCTTGGACCGCAAGGAGATAACCAGTCAATCCTAAAGGAAATCAGTCCTGAATATTCATTAGAAGGACTGATGCTGAAGCTCCAATACATTGGCCACCTGATGCGAAGAACTGACTCACTGGAAAAGACCCTGATGCTGGGAAGGATTGAAGGCGAGAGAAGGGGATGACAAAGGATGAGACGGTTGGATGGCATCACCAACTCAATGGACAGGAGTTTGAGTAAGCTCTGCGAGTTGGTGATGGACAGGGAAGCCTGGCGTGCTGCAGTCCATGGGATCACAAAGAGTCGGACATGACTGAGTGACTGAACTGAACCGATGCTGTGTAAACCTACACTATATGTTTGCATGTTATAGGGGTTCAAAAGGAGCCTCTTGCAAATGTTCCACTTGTGCAAAAGGATTATTTTGAGCTAAAGGCAACTGAGACCTGGTGAATGCAAGAGAAATTACTGTCCCTCCCTTAACTACCTAGAAGAATTTAAATTGGGGGGTTTTCTCAGAAAACAGTTTATTACTGGAGATATACTTTATCTAAAGGGCCCATCTATATGGTAGGGCAAATATCTAATTACCAAACATCTGCTTTTCTTCTTATCATTCGCCTATCCTTGGAAGCTCCCAGGACCCATCCCATTCCTTAGCTCAGGATGGTGTATCAGTTCAGTTCAGTCGTTCAGTGGTGTCTTGATTCTTTGCGACCCCATGAACCTCAGCATGCCAGGCCTCCCTGTCCATCACCAACTCCCAGAGCTTACCCAAATGCATGTCCATTGAGTTGGTGATGCCACAACCATCTCATCCTGTCATGCCCTTCTCCTCTCACCTTCAATCTTTCCCAGCATTAGGGTCTTTTCAAATGAGTCATTTCTTCACATCAGGTGGCCAAAGTATTGGAATTTCCGCTTCAGCATCAGTCCTTCCAATGAACACCCAGGACTGACCTCCTTTAGGATGGTATATAGTCCTCATTTTACTTTTCTGCCTCTGACCCTCTCCTGCATGTGGGGTCTCTGGCCCTCTTATGTTTGTGGAATTCTCATAAGTATAAAATTAAATTTGATTTTCTCCTGTTACCTCTGTCTCATATCATTTTAGGGCTTCCCTGATGGCTCTGCTGGTAAAGAATCCACCTGCAATGCAGGAGACCTGGGTTCAATCCCTGGGTTGGGAAGATCCCCTGGAGAAGGGAAAGGCTACCCACTCCAGTATTCTGGCCTGGAGAATTCCATGGACTCTATAGTCCATGGGGTTGCAAAGAGCCAGACATGACTGAGCAACTTTCACGTCAATGTAATTCTTAGTCCAGCCAGAAGAACTTAGAAGGTTTCCTAGAGGCAAGTTTTCTTTCTTCTGAACAATAAACACTATAGTTAACCCATGATTAATAGATAGTTGATAGACAGATAGGTATTTGTTGGCCAGAACCAACTGCCCCTATTAAGAATTATTTTGGTTACTTACCATTTACTGAGGACTTACCATGCTTCAGGCACTTGTTTTTTCACATGCATTATTTTACTTGAATGTTGCAACAGTTCCATGAGAAGATATAATCAGCTGCATCATATGGATGAGGAAACTGAGGCTCAGGGTGTTTATTTATCCTCAAGTCGTACAGCAAGAGCAAAGCATAGAAAACACCGACTCCAAAGTCCACACTCAGGGAATGTGGAGTGTTGGCATGATGAGGTTGCATCACATGAGGCGCAAGGACTAGTCTACAGTCCTTCAGATGTTTCCTCTTCTTGAAATAACACATCTGGCATCATATACCATTATAATGCAAATGGCACAGATATAAGATGTCACAACAGGATCAAGGAAGCAGGTTATTTGGCTTTTTGTATTTGCAGTGATTTCTTCTCTTAGCTTGAGCAGAAGATGGGATATTGTCACCAATGTATTGCAAATGAGAATTCTCAAAGGTAAATGACATGAAGCGTGGGACCAATTCTCAAATCTCACAAAGAGCCAGAATGTTGTCTCCTTTGAAAGAATGATGCTGTATCTGATTTGACAACCTTGATTTGTCTAATAAAAGTTGCTTTTGTTTTCTTGATGGAAAAAAAACTTCAGAAATTAGATTTTTGGTTCTTCATTGTCAGTTATCTTAAAATAATAATCTTGCCAACTATGTGATGACAAGTGTTGGGTTTTAACCAAATAAAATTTTCCAGGCATTTGCAGAAATGTGATGAGTCCTCTTTAAATCTCATTTAAATAAACACGGTCCCACTGCTTTGGCAAAGCTGCTAAAATCAGAGTACTGGAAGTGAAATAAGATGGATGGACTATCTCACTCCTTCAAATTAAAAACTATTTCAAGCTCTCTACCTCAAATGAGCAGAAAGTACAGCCTTTTTCTAGTGGCCTCAGCTGCTAGTTTACCATTGTCTTCAAGTAACTTGGAAATTTCTCAGTCCAAGGAAGCTGTTCTGCTTTCAGATGCCTGACCGAAAGTGAAATGAAGAGTCCTCTAGTGCACAGAGAGGTCTAGTGCTCAGATCTGGTTTTGGCGGTGTTGCACACTGGTTGCCCTCTATCCACAAGGCTTCTGTCCAGTGCTGAGCGGTTCAGATGGCTGCGGAGACTGGTGCCTGGTGCGTTGCTCTTCGCTTCCCAAAGGGGTAATTTTTAAAGTTACAGTCACGCCTGCAGGTTTTGTTCCCAACCCTCGATTGTGTACTATGCCAGAGTGCTTGGGGGTTATAGAGGGCTCAGCTTCCACTGCCTCAGGATAGAATCTGCTCCCTGGCATGCTGTCCAGGTCACCACTCCAGGTTTCCCTAATGAGATCCCTCTTAGGGGCTGTTGATACCTTTTCCTACTAGCTGACTTCCATCCATGAGAACCTGGAGGAGAGGTGAGATGCAGTGCCGATGACACCTGCTGAGACCTGAGTGTTCATGGAGAGGTGCTGGGAAGGACAGCCTTTGTCAAGCAGAGTGCTCCGTGGTCACCTGCCTGAGTGATGGGCGTCCAGCTGCATTGTATTTGTGTGATAAAGAGTGACCTTCATCGTGATTCCTCCCCCGGCAGTCCTGGGTATCTTGCTAACTCTATTTAGTCTCTGGAGTGGATTTCTTTTAAATGGAATCTCCTTTCTCTCTCTCTCTCTCTCTCACACACACACACACACACACACACACAGAATCTGAGTCTACATACCAAGATTTTCTTAATTAATAATTGTTTAGTGGACTTTGATTAAAAATGACAAGAATTCATACACACAAAATGGGGGTCTTCATGAGTGGAATCTTCAGGATACCTCACAAAGGTTTCATGTTTTGACATAACATAGGCTGAAATTGCTGACAGTTTTTAGTTGCAAAAAATATATATATATCAATATATATCATAGAATCATCTCTATTAACGATTGGGATGAAACTTTTTTTTAAACATGACTTACCCCTTTACCCTCGGATCTTTTGTCTAACTAATTATGGCTGTGTGAAATGTGTGAAAAGAAAATCAAGATGGAGCTGGTAGGCAGGATGCCATCGAGGAAGTATGATTTACGTCTCAGCCCAAATACACCTTAATATCTTAACACATGCACCCAGAACATCTACCCAGTGTTCCAGAAACTCAAGAGATTATTGAGCCCTTAACCTAAAATGACTCACAACAGCCTGTCCCTTAAGGACAATTATTTCCTTTCTTGAATCAAGGTTACTCAAAATTCGCGAACATCCTTGTAACTTTCACCTGTATAAGCTCCTGACTCTCTTTCTCCCCTATGATACTCTTTCAGGCTTACCCAAACCTGTGTCTCTTGAACTGCAGTCTTAAAACCTCAAATAAAGCTCTTTGTTCTCTGCAGCCTTGATACTGATTATTGCTGGACAAGTTGTTGGTCTGAACTCAAACAATTAGGTAGACTGCTTTATGTCTCTCCTTCTTAAAGAACAAGTAAGTAGCTTGAATAACTTCATCCCCATCTAAATTAGACAAACTGTCTCATGTAAGATTTCAGTCTTTCCCTGATACATCTGTAAGATAAATGAAATACATTTCAAGTTCCATTCACACACATTTGTCTGCTTTTAGGTGCAAGATCAAACATGCATAGAGTAACCATAATAATTAGAGTTTACTGTGTGTTAGGCATTATTCTGAGGATCTTACTAATGTTAACTCATTTACTCCTCATGAAAATACCATTAGGTATGTATTATCATTATCCCCACTTTCCACATCAATTTAGGCACAGAGAGATTAAGTAACTTGACCAATGTCACCCAGCTGGTGATAGAGCTGGGAATGAAGACCCAGGCATAACCTGGCCCCTAAGTATATGATATTGACTTTTACAGACATTAATGATTAATTAACTCAATGTTTTCTGAGCACCAACTTGATTAAAGCCATTGGTTAAAAACTACAGGGAATTCAAAGAATAATATGTGGTCTCTGCCTTCAAGAAACTCCTCTTTTGGTTTTTGCCTCCAGTAGAAAGCAGCTGCTGTGGGTGGTTATTACCGTCAACCTGAATCCATCACCATCTATGGTGTCAATGACCCAGACTTTCATGCCAGAATTACAGGCGTAGGAGTTGAGCAATATCTTAAATTTCAACTGAATCTCTTCCTTTTACAAATTTGAAAACTGAACTGCGGAGAAATGTCTTGTTTCTCTGCAAGGTAAAGGATAAAGTACAACTGGAAAGGCAATTTCTTATCTCCCTATCAGTAAAATATGTTCATGAAAATGTGCAAAAGTCAAATGTATGCAAGCTTAATTATAATTTAATGTCCTAAGTGGAGATTTCTGTTTTAATGGAGTCAACAGTAAAGTGTTTCATGTAGGCAATTATCATTTTATAAAATGAATAATAACCATCCACCAACCATGCCAAACCAGGGCTTTGATAAATCTTGGTATTCAAATACTGGATCTGGTAAAATACGAAAAAAAAAAAAAAAACCCAAAAAACTATGGTTGTCTTGTCAGTTGGCAAACTGAACAAAAGTTCCCGAATACTCTAAGTCAGATGGTGAATGACACTGATAGGAAAATGTTCAAAGTTTTAGCTTCCAGACTAAAGTTATCAGATTGGTATTTCAAAACAATAGTAGGTACACCAGGGTCAAAAGTTTGAAGTGTGGTAAAATAATTATAGCAGCTAACACTTGAGGAGCATGTACCCTGTTCTAAGTATACTGTCCATAAGATCTCAGTTAACTCCTATGACAATTTGATGGCGTTTACACTATCATCTCCATTTTTTAGGTGAAAACATGGCACTACAGAGTGATTAAGTACTTTGCCTACAACTACAGGCCTGTGAAATGTGGGAAGCAGATTTATTTAAGAGTGATATTTTTCTTTCTTGATGCTCACACTCTCTTTGGAAAAAAGTGAAAACTGAAACTAGATACTAAAAATTGCCTTTAAAAACTCAATGTTAGTATAAAAACAAGCATACTATTCATTTAGGCCCTAGTCTGTGCTTCAACACTTTATTTGAATAAGCACATAGGAAACGTGCTAGACATTATATAAAGTATCAAAATAAATATTATTTGCATTAGCATATTCTACTGTTTATATTATACCGTTTATGCTATTATATAAACTTATTATATTGCATTGTTTACATGTTTATAAAATACATGTTCAAAGACTTATAGCAAGATAAGGAGGATACAATAGCAACACAAAGAACTGTAATGCAAGCCAGACTGGCTAAATACTATGAATGTAAAAAACTGATGAGAATTTAGAGGAAATTTCAATTCCCGGTAGCTAGCAGGGATTAGTTAAAGCTTGTGTTTGAGCCAGGTCTGTGAGAGTGGTCTGAGTTTAGACAGAGATGATGTGGGCCCCTCAGGTTGCAGGGACGATGTGAACAAAGGGCACAGTCATGAGTGACCCAGTTATCTGCTGATTGGAACAAAGCCTGCGTGTAACAAGTGGGAGAGGAGATAAAACCGGAAAGCTAAAGTCAGCAGAGTAGGAAATGCCTCACTAGGAATACAGACTTTATTCAAGAGGTGACACGGCTTTGCAGCAGGGAAAGCGCATGATCAAAGTTAAGTTTTAAGAACATTAATCTGCCAGTGATTGGAGAGTAGACAGGCCAAAAGCTGGGGAAGAAAGGTTTAGGGAGGCAGCAATCTAGGGCAGAACAAAAGCGAGACTGGGAATGGAGAGGAGACCGCTAGAGAGCTTTTACAGGAGACGGTCTGTAGGAAACAGCTACTGCAATGAAGGAAAGAGGAGGGAAGAAGGGAGAAGAGTGGGGAGAGAGGACCCTGTGCCCCAAGGCAAACGGTGGAGATGACGGGAGGGACACCGAGGAGACCAGAGGCGCTGCATTTAAGATGGACTGATTTCAATAGGAATTTACATGTCCCTTCACTGTGTGAGTGGTTACCAAATGCCTATTGTGGAAGGGCAGCCCTCCTGTAAATACTTGGGATATATCATAATAAAGTATTATATTCCAATCCAATGCTATAGTAGTCTCCTTCTGAATTCCTGCACATTTAACAGTCTGGACTGTCCATTGGGTGTTAGGCACATATGACTGTATTTCTCCCCTAATGTCAAGTTTTCAATCAGAGCATAAGTGAGTTGAGAGCAGGAATCATCTTGGATATTCTTTGCCTCTCCCACAGTATCTCATTCAGAGTAGGAAAATTCAGGAAAGCTTTAACCGTTAGACTGGGGGATTTTTCATTCTTTTTTCTTCTATGTTAAGGATACATCTTTTCTTAGCCTTGTAGAACAGAAGGATCAGTAACATTTCACATCCAGAACACATGGCCACTGTAAACGGAGCCACAGACGCTAAGTCTGCATCAGACTGTGAAAAGGAAAGCTGAATAATGGCAAGGGCTAAGAAACTATTCAGTACCCCACCTTCAATAGCAACAGTTTTACAAACAGGAAGAGGCAGCATAGAAATTTTAGCAAAAAAGTACCCAAACAACAACCCCAAAGCAGGAACTAAGACACCCAACAGAAGCACGCCTAGGTTCACTGTTTTCAGGAATACCAATCCCATGCTGAAAGTCACATAAATCCCTATAAACATTAAAATAAAACTCAGAGGCCTAATGATCCTCTCCAAGAACTTTGCTTTGTCAGGTAGTCTATGCTTGATGACTATTCCCACTGACATTGGTGCGAGGATGAAAAGGAGGGTTGACATAATTTTAGAAATAGGAATATGCAATGTACCCGATAACCCTAAGATTCTACTGTATATGTAAGAATTGGTAGGCATCGTGACCAGGGCCAGAAACGTTGACGTGCAAGTCATCAGAATGGCCAAAGTGACATCTCCTTCTAGAAGCAGAGCAAAGAGGTAGCCCCCACCCCCACCTGGGCACGTACAGGTGACTATAAATCCAAACGCCTGGGCCTCAGGCAAGGCCAAAATCTGCGTCAGAAGGAATCCACAAAACGGCATAAGAAAAAACTGTATAACCGCCCCAAGAACTACCGGCAAAGGTCTCTTCCACACTGTTTCAAACACCTGGAACTCAATCTTGCAACCAAACGCACATTTATTTAACAGTATCATTGGCAGAAACAGCATTAGGATGTTTCTGTTGATGAGGTTTGATGCCTGGAAAGGACTGTCTTGTCTCTGTCTGAGCACTCTGACTCGGACATTCTTTATCTCTTCAATGAGCCTTTCGCGCCTACCTTCTGAATCCCACAGCTGAACGGTCAGATTTGTCTCTCCGTCTCCACCCGTCACCAGGTGTATGGTAAAGTTGGTCACATCCGATAAGGTCTTGGTCACATTCACCACTTGGAGCATTTTATCATCTTCCAGTTGCACACGGAGGTAGCTGGAGTTTGGCTGTTTATCTCTGTAACTTGACCTTACAACCACAGTTTCTTCCGTCTTTGTGATAAACAGCACTTCAGTCTTTTCTATGTTCAGGAAACTGAGAAAGGATTTCCTGGCTTCTCCAAGAGTCACAGATGACAAAAGCAGGACAATAAAAAGTTTTCTAATCATTTTAAAAGTTTAAAAGAAATCACGTATGCAAAGCTAAACTGAAGAACATTCTTCGTACAGGTGTTCAGTGATGGTCTGAAGTTGTTAGTTAACAGTTGTTTCTGCCGGATCAAAGTTCAGTAGGAGGGACTGTTGTACTATTCAAACAAGTGCAGAGCTGTCCAAGGAGTGACACAACCGGTTTAACCCAGTTATGAAACATAAAAGACACAGCATTTAACAGGTTCAGTTTATCACCGTCGAAACCTAGCTCCTTCCCGCCCAACCCCACCCCTTTCCTCATTTCTGCCACTGGAAAAACAGCCTCCTATTTACCTGAATTTAACACCTTAGTGTCATCGTCTTTGAGTTCTGTTCCCCTCTATGCTAAAAGCAGACAGGATCCAAAAATTTAAATAGATGTTGAGGAGGCCTAAAGTTGAGTACTATTATTTTATTCATTCAGGTCAAAATCAAATAAAAATTTACTAAACGCATGTGCTGGGGGCCTGGGCCAGGAGCAGGGTACACCACAGTAACCAAGCCAGCCGATTCTTCTCTCCTGGAGCGTGGTCCTGGTGGCTCTTTATCATTACTTAGGAAACTGCGGAGCCCACAACCCGGCCTTGCAGCAACCTTAGGCTAGTAAGTTTTCCCACAACTCTAAATAGTGATCCTATCAGTGAGGCAAAAACTGAAACTGTCTGCGGTGTCCTTAGGTAGAAAAACAATTTCCTGGGTGGTTACCCGATAGCTTGGCAACCTAGAGAAAGCATATAGCCGTACGCACGGCCAATAGTGGACCACTGCTGCTGGGCACCTGGACTCTGACCCAATGGGTGACGGAAGGCCACTGGGACTAACTCTGAATTCTTCCTCCTTCCTTGTAACACTACTCCTAGTTCACAGCTAAGGACAAAGATAGTTCAACTGACCCAACTTAGGCCATATGCTTGAGGGCTGCCAGAAATAAGGAAAAGTATCAGGCTTTTTGGACTTCAATCCATAGACTCACAAATGCTTTCAATTTTCTAGACAAGAGGAGGGGTTTGTGATGCTAAGCAGGAAAAAAAAAAAAAAAGACAAAACAACAAAAAACCCTTTATAGTTATCTACTACTGGGCCTATAGAACTAGTAGTCTCTGATCATATAACCATTTCAGCAGACCCTTCATGTAATCATGACAATGTGTCTCATCTAACCATGACAGTTATGTACTGAGTATTTTAGATCATAAAACGTTTGCTCTTCAAAAACTGTCCAAGCAGTTTTTATTGCACATTTTTACAAGTTTTTGAAAATTTGATTTATGTAGGTTAATATTTCGAATGCAATACATTATAGTTCATAAATTTTATTTCCATGTATCACATTAAGAAAAACAAGATACAGTGTACCAATACTGAAAATAGCAACTGGAACTGTTTCTGTGATATCTCAATTAAATTCTCAGGGAACTTCCCTGGTTTAAAAAGACGAGAACAACAGACGTGAAGGACTTGAAGCCAAAGCTGCCTTCATGTTCTGTGACCTAATATCTTCATTCAGTCATTGTCTCCCACGTCAAAGAGGTGTGACATGTAAATTTTACTTTCCTCAGATTCTTCCATCTGCAGCCTTTCCCCTTCTCCTTAAGAATTATCTAGAATACAATCTGACAAATCTGGGGAAAATCTAGTAGTTCATCATTCACATGTCTTTACTGGCTGCTTATATGACAACTCATTTCTATCATCATGTACGTTAAATATTTATCTGAGTTTAAAACTTATTTCAATTTGTGGGTTTTCTACTTTCAGTTCTAGTTGCCTGTGAGCAGTGAAAAGATTCTAAAGGGGAAGGTGGGTACAGTCAACCTTAGAACTCCTCCACCCCTGGGATTTTCCAGGCAAGAGTACTGGAGTGGGGTGCCGCTGCCTTCTCCGTATTAAGCAGACACAAAGCCTTAAAAGAAAGCCTGAGAAAGGGGTCGGATTGCAAGAGTCATTTGGAAATGAGACCCTTGAGGGACTTCCTCTCCTGCCCACAATGCATCTGGATCCTCCCAGCATCTGGATCCATATAGCCTCCAAGAATGCTGGCAACTGTGTCTCTTCCAACTAGTCCACTCAACTATCCGAGATAAGATTTCTGATGATTTAAGTAAGTCCTTCCCACCACACTGCTTTCTCTTTTCTAATCATGACAGGCATGACAGGACCTGTTCTTTGGTCTCCTCAAGTTTAGCTCAATCTCTGCAGCCTTACTTTCTCTCTTTTCAACCCCACTGGTATTTTTTCTGGTACATTTAGCTTTTGTTCAATTCATGGTCAGCTTACTCTGTGCAAGTAATTATGACAGATGCTAAGGTATTAGTTGGTATTAAAACTTTCTGGTATTTGGTAATATATTTAAGGATTATTTTTACTTCTGGTCTTCTGGTTTCTCATAAAAGAGTTATTAGAGCGTAACGACACTTACTATATATTCATTTGGCACTTGCCATACTGCTTTGTATTTTAGTTTTAATTAAGTATGCATTTCTTCATTGTATCCACCATGGCAGTTAGCATCAAATCCTTACATTTAGAAGGTACTTGAATAACTTGGTTAATAAATCAATGTATAAGCAGCTGATAGAAATCAGAAGTTATCTCCATTCACCGCATGAAAACAGTATGAAGAAAGAATTAGAGATGAAATAAACATTCTGAGTTTATTCCCTTAATTAAACGTAAAGCCACTACCCCTGTCTATTGCAAAGTAGGAAAGGGACAGATAACAAACAGAAATAATTTCCATTCCTTCTCTATAGTGGTACTTTGTGGAGTATAGATGGAAGACATCAGTCAGGAGCATTAATTTTAATGTGTTGGTACAAGGTTGTTACTTTTGGCATGAGTTGTGCTTGGGTATATATAAAGGGCCTGTAATGAACTTCAGCTATCCCATCTTCCTTTTTATTGTAATATATCCATACCAACAAAATGATGAAGTCACTGGAGGGGGTTTTTATCAGAGATATGCCCCAAAGCACTTAGGTGGCAACAAAAAAATAATTTCTTCTTCCTAGGCCTGAGATTCCTCATCTACAAACTTTGTAGAGTGAATGAGATGACCTCTAAGTTTCTATGATTCATGTATACACACCAATTTACGCATCATAATGGAGGCAGATACTAAGGCTATACTTCCCCACCCCATGAGACTAGGCTTGGTCATGTGTCTTGCTTAAAGCAAAAGGTCATGCATCTTATCTTCTAAGAGCCATTTCTTTCTTCTACCATAAGAACGGCAATGTCCCCCAAAACGGTCATTGCCTCATCTTAGATTCTGGGTAGAGCAGACTCACGGCCCATCAAAGCTGACATTTAACCAAATGAGAATATATCTTTGTTGTTGTAATTACAGCATAAACTAATAAAAGTTAATTAGATACAAGCATTTGTTTAACTGGATGTCAGTTCATGGTTACACTTGAAAACACAAAAATTCAAATTCAATTTAATAGAAGACTAATAATATAAATTATGACATAATGGCATTTGAAAGGAACTTTTATACACACACACACACACACACACATAGTATTTGTAGTAAAAGAAGTTGACGAACGATGAATTTTCCTCGTGATTTCTGGCTTGAGTCCCTGCATGGCTATTCCAAGTAAGAATCAACATTTTTTAAAAACTGTTCTTCATCACTCAGATATTCCAAGATAATATTTCCACCACTGTACAAAGGACAATCCTCCTTAGCAATCCAGGTTTCCAAAATATGATCCAAGGGTAATGCCTCTCCTGAGACACTGTGACATAACCTCAATTTCTGTTAAGACAGAAATACATCATATGCAGTAAATAAACATGCTTTATAGAGTATTCTAAAACTTCCAGGGAAAGTTACACCCTGTTGTTACCTTAGCTGTTAGTCTGTTGTTGTCATTTTTAAGGCTGGCTAAAGAAGCTGCGAAGTCTGTGGCCTTTCCGACGCTCCATCCTCGGCAGAAGAACATAGCTTTCCTCTTCTCTTTGCTCCCCTTAGGTAAGAAAACCTGAAAGTAAATTCTTTCCGTCTGTAAAGATAAAAATTTAAAATACAGGTTATACACATGAGGTAGACATCTGGTTTTGTCTGGTGACATCTCTTCCTTGCTTCTCCTGGCCAGAGAAGGCTTATCCTCTGATGACACACCTTTGAGTGGGAAGACAATCATAGAGCCCAGCATCCATCTAAATGCATGGGCAGAGGACCCAAGTCCCTAGTGAAAGGTTGTTGTTGAATCACGTGAAGACACCGGGATTCTTGGCCCCCAGAGTAGAAGAATTCAATCTGGGGCCAGTGACGAGGCTTGATTGCTCAGAGATTTTGTGTAATAAAGTTTTATTAAAGTATAAAGGAGATAGAGAAAGCTTCTGACATAGGCATCAGAAGCGGGCAGAAAGAGTACCCACTTGCTAGTGTTAGCAATGAAGTTTTATACTCTCCAATGAACCCAAAGAATGTCTGGAGGTTGTAAAGACTTCACCAGACCTACTCCCATAATTTACATATTTAGATAACAGAATTAGCCAGAAGGTTTAATCCAGAGACTGTCCTCAGGCAGGATACATTATTGTTATATAATCCTAAGGAATGTAGAGAAGGAAAAAAAACGTTTGTCCTTTCTTCCTCCTTGAGAATTCCAGACCCCTCTCTCCTTGGGGACCCCCAGACTCCTTATCAACCTGCCTAGGAAATGACTCTCTCACTAGTCTGGATGATCTGTGCAAAAATAGGCATGTGACCTAAATTAGGCTAATCATTTCCTGGGATTTTGCATTCAAAACCTGGGGGTAGGGAGGAGCAACATTTTTTTCAGAGGTTTTTTTTTTTGTTTGTTTGTTTGTTTTAAGTCTTGCTAAATTACATCCAAAAGTTTCTACAGTTATCCCCCATGCCTCTCAGCCACTCCTGAACCAATGTAGAAAAGTTTTTTCAGAGGAAGAACAGTGAATCTAACAGAAAGAGACAAGTCGAGAAAACAGATGGCATCTCTCAACAGCATTTGAGTCCTGGACTTCAGTCATCCTGTGAGACCAGATCAATGCATTACTTCTCATTATATAAGAGAAGATATGGCTAGTGAGTTTCAGTCACGTTTCTGTCTCTTACAACTGAAAAATTCCTGATACATATACATTTCTGTTCACCTGAAAGACCTTGTTGGGAAGCGTAGTACAAAATAGCCGAATTAGGAGAAAGTCCTTGGGAAAATGGCAAAGAGCCAGAAGTACCCCGGCTTTGTGTACTGTGGACAGAAAAACATCTCCTGCCTTTGGTTATGCTCAGCGCCAAGATTTAATAATAAATAGGGATGTTACTTGAGAAAACAGGTTGTAGGATAAGCACATGAGTCACTTAGAGTGCTGTCCTTGAAATGTTTTTACTGATTATGTGTTAACCCTGTATGCACTCTGCTTATACTTTAAGCTCTTTGTTCCTGCTTATATAAAAAGGCTTGACTGCAGAAATAAACTTGTCAGTCCTTGCAAGAGACTGTCTGAGTGTCATTCTTTCAGGTTCATCGCTTCCAAGTCCCGGGGAGAAAATCCCCAACAGACCTCACTACACACTTAGATAGCAGGGCCTTTGAGAAAAAAAGAAACTTTAAAAATCAGAAAAGTACCACATCAACAAAAGAGAAAGACTCAGAAATTCAGAGATGGTTCCTCTAGTATTCTATACCCTATATGCTTCCCTTATATTGCATTTTCTTGCAAAATTACAAATGTAAGAAACAAGAATAGAAGCAAGGGTATTTAGCTTCTGAGCTACTCTTCTTTCCTAAAATCACTTTAAAAAAGTGCTGGCTTTATAGACCAATTCCTGCTACAATAAATATTTTGGCATAACTGGAAGGTCTCTCAGTTATAGGGAAAGATCACAATTATTTTAAGAAATACTAGATTCAACACAATTTCCATCTTAGCACTAAGAAATTTAGATTTGTTAAAGACCAGTGGAATGTGTTATTACATATAACAGGAAAAGAAGAAATTATGGGAAATTCAAGCTTTGGGACAACTCTGTAACCTCACAGTTCTTGCTCCAGAAACATGGCAATAAAAGCATACACATGAAAAGAGAAATTTTAAAAGATATACCCTCACCTAAAAGTAAAAAAATAACTATGTCTGAGTATCCAAAATGAAACAGAAATGCAGAGTGACAGCAGGAGGGCTGAGCCACAGGCCCCAGGGCCCAGAAGAGGCGGGTTAAGGAGAAAAAGCAAGGCCACAGGCCGAGGGGCCCCTGCCTCTGGCTGACTGCCTGGAGGCAGGGGCCTGTTGGGGATGGGGCCCCCAGCAGAGGAGGCTGAGGAAGTCACTGCTGCAGGCCGACTTAGGCTGCTGCTCACAAAGCTGCCATTCAGGGAGGCACAAGAGCGCAGATACAACCTCCTGAGAGGGAACAAAGCCAAAGCCTTCTAGCTCAGTAGTGGATCTGCAGTAGGCTGAAATCTGTGCAGAGCAGAAGCAAAAACTGTCAGTCTCAGACTTGGGTTTGGAACAGAGGGCGTGGGTAGGTGGGCCTGTGGAAGAAAAGGCAAGACTCGGGGAGAGGTGAGTGAGACAGTTCGGAGAGACACAGAAGCTCAACACAAACATGCAGAAGCTAGAAGGTGAAACTTCCAAACACATCAGAGCTTAGCTTATTATGGGTAGGAGAAACTAAACTTGAAAAAGACATTTTAAAGAGTTGTTTAGGATATCTGTGGGTCCTCAGTCACGTCTCCTTGTGACCCCACGGACTGTAGCCCTCTGGGCTCCTCTCTCCATGGGATTTTCCAGGCAAGAATATTGGAGTGGGTTGTCATTTCTTCCTCCAGGGAAGCTTCCTGACCCAGGGATCGAACTGGCATTTCTTGTGTCCCCTGAATTGGCAAACAGATTCTTTCACCACTGAGCTACCTGGGAAGCCCCTATTTAGGATGAACAATGAGAAAAATTAAAGAATAATATTCATAAAAACAGAACAAACAGTTATAAAACCAAAACAGGCAGAAATGAACCATGAAAAGCTATGAAGAACCAATTAGAAATTTTAAAAAACTTAAAAATACAGTTTCTGAAATAAACTTAAACAATAAATTTCTATAATATTCAATAAAAAGGTTTAATTAATTGAAAGATGGATTTGAGGCAGTCATCTAGAAGGCAACACAAACAGACATAAAGGTAGAAATTATAAATCCCCAAAACATGTCCAATAAGAATTTCAGAAAAGAAGAGAAGGAAGCAATGTTCAGAAAGAAAACAACAATAATTTTCTAAGGGTAAGGGATCAACAGCTAAAATGTACCTCAAGGGTCAAGGTGCGTAATTGAAACAAATCATACCTAGAAACCTTGCACTGAAACTGCAAATATCATAGACAAAAATCTTAAGTTACAAAAAAGGTATAGATTACCCATAGAGCAACAAGAGCAAGATCCACAGCACATACTTCCCAAACAAACAAAAGAGGCCAGTGAATAGTCTATTAGAAGAGCTGAGAGAGGCAAACGGACAATCCAGCTCAAGTGAGGGAAAATAAGCACAGTTTCAGACAAAAAAGATTGAGTTTACCACAATGACCCTTGACGAATGAACTACTAAAGAATGTGCTTGAGCCAAATCAAAAGTGAGTCTTAAGAAAAAAAGAAACTCAAAAAATATACTGCAAATTTAAATAGCAACTAATTTAAAAACAATCGTGTAAACAAAGTCAATGAGATGGGAGATACTCAACTGCAGAAAACATGTCAAACTCTTTGTCTTATTCAAGAGGATACAATCTCAAGTAACTTTAGGTTTTGAGAGAAGAATTGGTATCTAATCATTAAAATTTTAAATATAAGCACATGCCTCTTATCACCATTATTACAAAACATTATATTGGAGATTATATATAATATAGTACAAGAAAATGAACTAATTATTGAAAGGTGAAAACTAAAGCTGTTTGTCAATGGGATGTAATTGTACACCTAGGAAATCAAAGGCAAAAACAAAACAACTTCTAAAATAAATAAAAGAATTTGATGATTCGATGCTGTGACTGAATACAATGAATATACAGAAATCAAGACCTTTTTTCCTCCTATGTGAACAGTAAGTTCTGGAAACAGGTACAGGGAAATATTCTGTTCACCAAAGAAAGAAAATCTGTAAGATAATTAGAGATGTTTATATGTGCTCAGTGGCTTCAGTCATGTTTGACTCTTTGTGACCCTATGGATGGCAGCCCACCAGGCTCCTCTGCCCATGCAATGAGCCTCTCCTCTCCAGGCAAGAATACTGGAGAGGGTTGCCCCTCCTCCAGGGGATCTTCCAAACTCACACTTCCTGCATTGCAGGCGGATTCAACAAGGAATAAGACTTAGATGAAGAAAAACATATAAAATGTTACAGATGGCAATAAAATATCTAAATAAAAGAGAAGACATAAAGTTCGTAGACAGGAAGATAATTTTATAAAAATGTCATTTCTCTCAAAATTAATATATATCATGTAAAGCAAAATCAGAGAAATCCTCAGGAATGATCCTCAGTCAGGATTTAATAGACGCTGCTGGGAAATTGAGTTTACTTTACCTAACTTTGCAGAAATCACCTGATAACATGAAGGAGGTCTTGTACCAATTACTTACACCTGGTGGGTAGGGAGGGCGCCAGAATCCCTAGCACAAAGAGGAGGAAGCCAACAAGGTGAGAAATCCTCCTGAGAAGGCAGTCAGGCTTCTGTAGGCACTGTTATTCACAGCCTACATCCTTGTGGGAAACAGTGACAGATAAAAGAAACTACATTCTAAGATCAAGCTGTGTTCTTTTTTGCTTTTCATAATGATTTCTCTCCGTTTCTCCATTTTGGCTTTTAAAGAGCCTACATCCTTCAGCAGTATTTGCTGGAGTCTGTCACTGACAACCTTGTCCCATTATGACAACCATAGAGATCCCAAGATGGATTAAAAAAAAAAAAGTGTATATAATAATCGTAAGGTTCATATGGATGAATAAACCAAAAGAAAAAAAAGAACTGCTAAGACAAAATTTGGGAAAATATGGATGGGATTTACATGGTCATATGTTAGAACATTCTATAAAGTTATTACATGAAGTCAACTTGGTATTAACATAACAAGTAAAAAACAGATAAGGGATTAGAATAGGAAATCCAAAAACAAACCTAGTAAAAAATAAATCTTGAATTTAACATGAAGGTGATATTTGGTATTTCAATTTAATAGGACAAAAATGATTTGTTTAATAATTAGTGGGCAAAGGAGCTAAACAACTGGAAGAAAATATCCTTAGCTCATAGAATATGTTAAAATCAAATTCCAGACCAATTAAAGACAGATGAACAAAAAAAATTAAAACCCTAAGAAAACCAAACCAGAAATGAAAGAAAAGACAGACCCTAGAAAAATTTAGAACACTGATATGTCAATAAGGTACGTAAGTAAAATCAAGATTATTTGATAGATTTTGAAAAAAAGTTTCCAAAGCAGACTGATTATAGGTAAAGGATCAATATCTATTCTATTCCAAGAATATCCACAGTTGACCAAGCAAAATAAAAGTGAAATAAAAATAACAATGTGAAAGAAAAATGATCACAGGATATGCAAGGGCAATTCAGGGAAGAGCATTCATATATGGCCAATGAACATAATAAGATACTTAAACTGAACAATACTTTGGCTACTGAACGCAAAGACCTAAAGAGCCGACTTATTGGAAAAGACCTTGATGCTGGGAAAGATTGAGGGCAGGAGGAGAAGGGGGCGACAGAGGATGAGATGGTTGGATGGCATCACTGACTCAATGGACATGAGTTTGAGCAAGCTCCAGGAGACAGTGAAGGACAGGGAAGCCTGGTGTGCGGCTGTCCATGTGGTCACAAAGAGTCGGACTCGATTTAGTGACTGAACAACAACAACAAACTCAACAATGGTCAAGGAAACCCACAATATACAACAATTAGAAGATATCTTTTCACAGCCATTAGACTGAACACATTTAAAAAGATTATCTAAACAGTTACTAGACACCACGGGAGGGGAGAAGTATGCTCATAAGTGACCACAAGAGGCAGTGTACTAAACAGGGCAGATGGCAGGTTCTGACCAGGCAAGTGATCTTAACACTTCAGATTATTCATCTGTGAAATGAGGATAATGATATATGACGGGATAGTCATGAGTATTAAGGGAGGTAAAAAACCCAGAGCCACAAGACAATGCTTGGCATGATACAGTCAGTCAATAAAAGTTCACTATCCTAATTACTGATGGTAAAAATGTAAATTGTTGCAACTTCTTTGTAAAGCAGCTTGACAACATCTATAAGGATTTAAAATAGACATACCCTTGGACTCGGCAAACATACTCCAGGGAATCTACCTCACAGACAAAAGAAATCAGAAATAGGGAACTAGTCACCCAAATGGGAAACGAAGTGAATGTTCATTAACAGGAAAAAGGCAATGGAACTCAGGATCCCTTGGATTATCCATCTTTCAAAGAAAATGATTTAAAACCATACTGTTTCCCTTGGAGGAACTGCTGTTAGAAACTTAGAGAGGAATATACAGAGCTCAAAGAATATATTATCTATCTGAAAACTGCTTTATTTTTATTTATAGGCTTTATCACTATCTGAAAATTGTAGTATACATTAAATAACCATCTCATCCTACTAGAATATAAACTCTATATGGCAGGGACTTTAACAATTTACTGTCATATCCCCAGGGCCTGATTTATAGCAGGTATTCAAAAAAAGTGTTGACTAAATGAATATGATGCCCTTTTTATGAAATAATGATCCTAAAGCACTCTTTATATCTTTGCATACATATACCAGTAGATACTTTATGTAAAATATACATACATATATTAATATATACATGTGTGTGGATATATATAAATAACTTATGTCAGTACATACATACATGTATACACACACAAATCTTAATGATGCAGGGGGAAAAGTTCTATGTACAGACCTGCACGCTCTGTGGTAAAGTGTTAAGTGTGCTAAGAACATGGTTTCTGAGCCAGTCCACCTGATTCCAGTTCGCAGTTCTCACTAGCTGTGTTACTACCAAGTTACTTAACATTTTTGTGCCTCAATTATCACATCTATTAGGCAGAGATAACAGTATATATTTCACAAGCCTGCTGCGAGGATTAAATGTGTTAGAAGAGGGCCTGGTACAAAGTAAGTGCTACAGAAATTTCTGCTACTATGTTTTAAATCATAAAAGAACTGGACACTCTAGAGCAGGCCTCTCAGTTACGTCACTGCTGACACCTCGTGCTGGACGGTGCTTTCCTGCGGGGGCTGTCCCGTGCCGAGAGCACCCCTGGCCTCTGCCTGCTGTGCCAGTAGTGTCCCCGTGCGCAGGGGTGACAACCAAAATGGTCTGCAGACACTGTCCGGCCTCCCCGAGGGGCATAACCACCCTCACTTGACAACCATTGCTTTAGTGGGATGAACGTGGACACAGGAGGGGGTGTTTGGCTTTTTCCCTGATATAGCTTTTTAAATTACCCTTGTTAAAAGTATGTAGTATTTCTATAACTGAAAAATAAGGAAGGCTTCAAAAAAGAAACATCAAAAAAAGTATTAAAAGAAGTTTATAATCAATGGTTTCTAGACCAGCAGAATAAAAGAGAATATAGAAAATTCAATCAATACAAAAGATGACTGGAAGGAAATAAATAACAAGAGCAAAAGGACAATCAGCAAAAAAAACGTAAGATAGAAGAAATATATTTAAATGCTTGTGATCATAATAAATATAAATGGGTTCAACTCACCTATAAAAGACAGATATTATCAGATTGGATTAAAAAAACAAAGTCCAGCTACATACAGCTTACAAGAAACACTCTAAAAATAAAACAACACAGAAAGTTGAATACAAAGGAATACACACATAGTAGTAACTATTCACCAAAAGGAACGCAGTGAAACATCATAATTCAAAATAGATTTAAGGCAAAAAATTCATACTGAGGACGTAATGATGAAAAAACTAAATGTACTTGATAATATAGAACTCAGCAAAACTACTAAGAATTATAGGGGAGAAAACTGACAAAACCACAGCTACAGTGAGAGATTTTATTTAATACCATCTGTTTCAGAACCTGATAGATCAGGCTGACCAAAAGTTAGTGAGCGCACACACACATATGCACGTGGACAAACAGAATGATTGCACGTTGAAAAACAAACAGGACAAAATGTAAGTAATTGGAACATCTGGGTAACCAGTATGAAAACATTCTTTGTACTATTCTAGAACTCTTCTGTGTTTGAAATTGTATTAAAATAAAGTTGCATGCATGTGTGCTAAGTCACTTCAGTCATATCCAACTCTTTGTGACCTCATAGACTGTAGCCCACCAGGCTCCTCTGTCCATGGAATTTCCCAGGCAAGAATACTGGAATGGGTTGCCATGCCCTCCTCCAGGGGATCTTCTTGACCCGGGGACTGAACCCACATCTCTTATGTCTCCTACAGTGGCAGGCGGAGTCTTTACCACTAGTGCCACACAGGAAACCCAAAATAAAGTTACCTCCCCTAGAAAAAAACACCTAAATAAGTAGGTTGAAAAAGTAAGCTCACCATTCAATGTGAGAAGTTAGAAAAACAACATCAGAGACAATCTGAGCAAAGCAAAAAAAGGAAATAATAATATAAAAACAAAATCAGTAAAGCAGAAAGCCAAGAAACAATAGAGAAGTCAATAAAACCAAAACATGACTCTCTGAAAAAACTAAAATGCAAATTAAAAAAGTAAACACAAACCCCTAGCAAGACTGTTCAAAGGGAAATCAAAGTACAAGCGAAAAATATGAAGGACTAATGAAAGACACAACAGAGACGTGGGAACGTAACAATAAGCTGAAAAATCTGTATTAAACAGAAATTTTTAAGAAAAATGTTATTTACCAACATATATTTCAGAAGACATAGATTATCCAAATAAACCAAGGAACTATTTAACAGATTAATTAGTATTCAAAACTCTCCCCCTACAAAAGGCAACAAATCTGAAGGCTGTAACAACCATTACTAAACCTTCAAGAACAATATGCCTCTATTTCAAAGAATAGAAGAGGAAAGCTACTCAACTAGTTTTTTTTGTTACTAATGTCAGGACAAAACAGTAAATAATATATTAGTGAATCAGTTTAGCAGTACATTTCAGAAGAATTATATACCAGAGTCAAGTGGTTTATCTGAGAATATGTGGGTGATTCACAACAGAAGATGATCAATGTAATTCATTACATTAATAAGGGAAAAAAACTATATAATCATCTTACTGCTGCTGCTGCTGCTAAGTCGCTTCAGTCATGTCCGTGAGACCCCATAGACGGCAGCCCACGAGGCTCCCCCACCCCTGGAATTCTCCAGGCAAGAACACTGGAGTGGGTTGCCATTTCCTTCTCCACTGCATGAGAGTGAAAAGTGAAAGTGAAGTCTCTCAGTCATGTTTGACTCTTAGCGACCCCATGGACTGCAGCCCACCAGGCTCCTCCGTCCGTGGGATTTGCCAGGCAAGAGTACTGGAGTGGGGTGCCATTGCCTTCTCCAGATAATCGTCTTACTAGATGGAGGAAAAAAATTATAGCAATATTTACTACCCATTCCTGATACAAATTCCTAGAAAAGTAGGAACAGAAAAATACTGTTAACCCAAGGAAGGCTACTATCAAAAATCCACAGCAAATATAATATTTAGTGATGAGACTTTAGAATTATTTGCACTGAAGTCAGAAACAAGACAGGAAAAAAAAAAAAAGAAAGAAACAAGATGGAGAGCCCTGCTGTCACTTACGTGACCTGACGCGGTGGCGGGGGTCTCAGCCAACAGTGACACAAGAGTAGTAAGGAGGAGGAAGAGTCACAGAGAAGAAAATTTGAAAACAAAAACCACACAAAGTTACCATTTGCAGAAGATGTGACTGCACAGAAAACGAGACAGGAAATCTACAAAATATGGGAACTACCAGAGTTTATTTGCTAGACAGAAAGACATTATACAACAACCACCAATAACCAAATTAGGAAAATGTTAATTTAAAAAAATTACCATTTATAATGGCAGCATAAGTTATGAAGAGCCAAATAAACTTAAGACATCTAAATGTGTATGGTAGGCATTATAGAATGTTATTTAAAGACATAAATAAAGACCTAAATAGAGTTGGGATAGACTATGGAGATGAATAGGAGGAATGAAATTTTAAAGATGTCCACTGTCTCTTACTTAAAGTTTAGCACAATTTCTATCAAAATCAGCATTTCACAGAACAGGACGAAGTGATCCTAAAATTTTTACAAAAGAATAAATGGCCAAGAATAGACACAGTTGGAAGCCAAGAATGAGGTGGACAGCCTTCTCCTACTTACTACTGTAAAAGCTACTACGATTAACACAGTACAATATTGATGCCGAGAGTCAGACCAAAGGAACAGAACTGAGATTCCTAGACGAGTCCCACAGTTACAGAACAAGCTGGTGTGTAACAGAAGCGACATTACAAGGATGAACTCTTCACTTTCTTACGTTATGATAAGTAGCCCATTGGTTGAGAGGGGGAGGAATAAATCTCTACCTCTACTTACTTACAATTAAGTTCTAGATGGAATAAAAAGCTAAACAAAAAATGCAATAAAACTTTTAAAGGAAAATGTAAGTAAAAAACTCATTTTAAGAATTACAATCCTAAAGAAATAATTAATAGATTTGAGTGCGTTAAAATTTAAAAAGTCTGTATCACTAAAGAGATCAAAAACAAAGTAAACACAAGCTATAGACCAAGAGAAGATATGTGCAACATATTTAATCAAGAAAAGATCAGAACTTAGAACATATACCCTTATCAGTTCAGTTCAGTCGCTCAGTTGTGTCAGACTCTTTGCGACCCCATGAACTGCAGCACGCCAGGCCTCCCTGTCCATTACCAACTCCTGTAGTTCACTCAGACTCATGTCCATCGAGTCAGTGATGCTATTGAGCCATCTCATCCTCTGTCGTCCCCTTCTCCTCCTGCTCTCAATCCCTCCCAGCATCAGAGTCTTTTCCAATGAGTCAACTCTTCGCATCAGGTGGCCAAAGTACTGGAGTTTCAGCTTTAGCATCATTCCTTCCAAAGAAATCCCAGGGCTGATCTCCTTCACAATGGACTGGTTGCATCTCCTTGCAGTCCAAGGGACTCTCAAGAGTCTTCTCCAACACCACAGTTCAGAAGCATCAATTCTTTGGTGCACAGCTTTCTTCACAGTCCAACTCTCATATCCATACATGACCACAGGAAAAACCATAGCCTTGACTAGACGGACTTTTGTTGGCAAAGTAATGTCTCTGCTTTTGAATATGCTATCTAGGTTGGTCATAACTTTTCCTCCAAGGAGTAAGTGTCTTTTAATTTCATGGCTGCAGTCACCATCTACAGTGATTTTGGAGCCCAGAAAAATAAAGTCTAACACTGTTTCACTGTTTCCCCATCTATTTCCCATGAAGTGGTGGGACTGGATGCCATGATCTTCATTTTCTGAACGTTAAGCTTTAAGCCAACTTTTTCACTCTCCACTTTCACTTTCACCAAGAGGCTTTTTAGTTCCTCTTCACTTTCTGCCATAAGGGTGGTGTCATCTGCATATCTGAGGTTATTGATATTTCTCCCGGCAATCTGGATTCCAGCTTGTGCTTCTTCCAGTCCCGTGTTTCTCATGATGTACTCTGCATAGAAGTTAAATAAGCAGGGTGACAATATACAGCCTTGACATACTCCTTTTCCTATTTGGAACCAGTCTGTTGTTCCATGTCCAGTTCTAACTGTTGCTTCCTGACCTGCATATAGGTTTCTCAAGAAGCAGGTCAGGTGGTCTGGTATGCCCATCTCTTGAAGAATTCTCCACAGTTTATTGTGATCCACACAAAGGCTTTGGCATAGTCAATAAAGCAGAAATAGATGTTTTTCTGGAATTCTCTTGCTTTTTCCATGATCCAGCGGCTGTTGGCAATTTGATCTCTGGTTCCTCTGCCTTTTCTAAAACCAGCTTGAACATCAGGAAGTTCACGGTTCACATATTGCTAAAGCCTGGCTTGGAGAATTTTGAGCATTACTTTACTAGCATGTGAGATGAGTGCAATTGTGCGGTAGTTTGAGCATTCTTTGGCATTGCCTTTCTTTGGGACTGGAATGAAAATGGACCTTTTCCAGTCCTGTGGTCACTGCTGAGTTTTCCAAATTTGCTGGCATATTGAGTGCAGCACTTTCACAGCATCATCTTTCAGGATTTGAAATAACTCAACTGGAATTCCATCACCTCCACTAGCTTTGTTCATAGTGATGCTTTTTAAGGCCCACTTGACTTCACATTCCAGGATGTCTGGCTCTAGATGAGTGATCACAGCATCGTGATTATCTTGGTCTTGAAGATCTTTTTGTACAGTTCTTCTGTGTATTCTTCTCACCTCTTCTAAATATCTTCTGCTTCTGTTAGGTCCATACCATTTCTGTCCTTTATTGAGCCCATCTTTGTATGAAATGTTCCCTTGGTATCTCTAATTTTCTTGAAGAGATCTCTAGTCTTTCCCATTCTGTTGTTTTCCTCTATTTCTTTGCACTGATTGCTGAAGAAGGCTTTCTTATCTCTTCTTGCTATTCTTTGGAACTCTGCATTCAGATGCTTATGTCTTTCCTTTTCTCCTTTGCTTTTCACTTCTCTTCTTTTCACAGCTATTTGTAAGGCCTCCCCAGACAGCCATTTTGCTTTTCTGCATTTCCTTTCCATGGGGATGGTCTTGATCCCTGTTTCCTGTACAATGTCACGAACCTCAGTCCATAGTTCATCAGATCTAGTCCCTTAAATCTATTTCTCACTTCCACTGTATAATCGTAAGGGATTTGATTTAATCAAGAAAAGATCAGAACTTAGAATATACAGACCCTTATAGACCTTTTTAAAAGTTCCAAACAACCCAGCAGAAGATACGCAATTCACGAGAGAAAGTCAAATAGCCAATAAACATATGCAAAGGAGCTGAACCGCACTCATCACAGGGAAATTCAACTTTAAACCTCAGTGATGTGTCATTTCAATCTGTCAGACTGGTAATAATGAATAATACCCAACACTGTCAGGAAACTCAGACACTGCAAGAAGGAGATAAATCAGTACAATTACTGACAATAAAAAACTGACAATATTTAATAAAGCCAAAGATGAGCAAACCCCATTCTCCAGTTTTCTATTTCTAGGTATGTTCCCTGGAATATCATTTTTCAAGTTGATGGTCTCAATCCTTCAGGGGCTATAAAGTCAACAGTCTTTATATAGAACAAAAAATATCAGAGTAGATACACATCCTCATGAGGCTAGATCTTACTTACTAAAACTGTGTTAAGGTATATATGTAGGTACATATGTACTGGATAGTTGTAGAAAATGTAGTTGATAATACGGAGCTTGAAAGAAACTGCCTTAGAGAAATGTTCCCATGTATACACAGGGTGTTCACTGTTGAACAGTTTATAACAGCAAACAGCTTGGAAAAGGAATCTGAATCGTGTTCACTAAGAGAATAGATAAACTGGTACATACATACTACAGAAAAATGTGAGCTACCAAAATGAATGAAAGAGACTAAACATATCAGCACGGATCTATGTTTAAAAACATGATACCAAGGGTAAAAAAAAAAAGGTTGAACGATACATATGGCTTACAGCCATTTCTATAACGCAAAAAAAACTTGCAAGACTATTATTTATGCAGGCTTATACCTTGTAGTATCAAAAATGATACACATGGAGTTCAGATTTAGCTGTTACTCATGAAAGGGAAGACTACAAAGGGGGCTCCAATCGTATCTGGAACCTTTTTGTTTCCTAAATATCAAAAACCAACCTGTGGCAATGATTTGTCTCCAGCAGCATGCATCTTTAATTTCATCAGTGCTACCTTTGCAGCTGTTTCACTATTTTTTGCACCTTTCCGTCGTTTACTTGTTATCTCTCCTGTCTTGGAATCTAAGAAGCAAGCATAGGGATATAAGCAAATAGGAACTTGCACATTTTCCAAAGTTTTATTAACTGTGGCCTTGAAACATATATGAATTACATATACTAGAGTCGGACACAACTAAAGCGACTTAGCAGCAGCAGCAGCAAAGATATATGGAGACCACATTCATTTTGTAGATATTATATTTACAAGAACAATGGAAGAATAGCACTGAGTGGACGTAAGTGAGCTGCACATTAAAAAACTTAAGTTACATGTCCTTCTTTCCAACTTAAATCTATTTAATCCAAAGCAATCACTAACACTTCTACAGAGAAGTGTTACAGAAGATTTTTTACTTAATTAATAGAATTTAATTTAAATTATTATGGCATCACTGACTCGATGGACATGAGTCTGAGTGAACTCTGGGAGTTGGTGATGGACAGGGAGGCCTGGCGTGCTGCGATTCATGGGGTCGCAGAGTCGGGCACGACTGAGCGACTGATCTGATTATCCTTAATATAAAATGAAAATTCAGTTGAGTATGTTGGCAGTAACACTGGTCAACATCACAAATATATTCTTTCCTCATATGTCAGATTATCAGCAGCATTCAGAGGACAGCTGACTCGGCTTAAACTTTAGTCTTTTTATTTAAAAGGGATCTTTTTCTTTCATTTTCTTAGTTTTTTTTTTAATAGTTTTACATTTTATTTTTTCATTCAATTTTTACTTATTTATTTTTGGCTGTGCTGGGTTTTCGCTGTAGCACGCGGGCTTTCTCTAGTTGTGGTGAGAGAGGGCTCCTCTCTAGTTGCGGTGTTCAGGCTTCTCTTGAAGAACACAGACTCCAGGGCACACAGGCTTGGCTGCCCCACAGCATGTGGGATATTCTCGCGTCAGGGATTAAACCTGTGTCCCCTGCATTGGCAGGAGGATTCTTAACCACTGGACCACCAGGAAGTCCTAACTTTAGTCTTTGAAGAACAACCACTACTTTAGCTTCATGAATGGAACTTCTAGCCAAGATGGTAACCAGCTGATACAAGGGGTCCAGCAAAAGAGAACACCTACCGGATATTTCCATGGAATTCCCAAATTTCCACTGGCTAGGTAAGACTTGGAAAAATACTGTCACAAGAATGTCCTCAAAATCTATAGCAAGTTATAACCATCAGGGCTGCTAACAGCATCTTCCATAACCGGCAAGCTGACAGAAGCAGGGCTCTGAACTCAAGAGTATACGGCAGTAAATAAACAACAAACATGCTTTCCAGGTACTTGCCAATAATGTCTTTAACGAGTTTCTGAGTGGCAGCCATACGAGGCTTAGGGATTTCCAGTTTTTCACATTCGTGATCTGACTGGTGACGGTGTCTGTGAGCGACAGAAGAGGGACAGTAGTTCATGTGCTTGCATGTGACTTAAACAGACACAGTTTGAACGGTCTTAGTGGTCACCTCAGGCAAAAGTTCTTCTCACAGGAAGGACACATAATGGGCACAAGCTCTCTCTCAGCACAGTCCCTGAAGGAGCATGGGTGAGATGTACTGGTGTCTGACTTCAGTCTCTCGTTGATTACAGTCACCTGAAAAGGTGGAAGGGGGGTATGGCATCATATTTCACATTAAACGTTAAATCAACAAATCTATTCTCGATATCCAGAGCATTTTTGCTTCAACTTGTAAAAGCAACCCACACAATCTTGCACAGATTATAACAATTGTGTGCAGAACGATTACTGTAATGACTGCCCCACATTTTCAAATTTTCCCTACTGTGGCGTGTTTACCTTCTAAGTCACGTTAAAATGACTACTCTGTCCTCCTCCACGATTTCAGTCTTCTACTTTGTAACGTACTACACAGCAATGTCCCAGTAATAGCTCAGTTGGTGAAGAGTCCTCCTGCAGTGCAGGAGACCCTAGTTTGATTCCTGGGTCGGGAAGATCTGCTGGAGAAGGGACAGGCTATCCACTCCTATTCTGGCCTAGAGAATTCCATGGATTGTATATAGTCTGTGGGGTCGCAAAGAGTTGGACACAACTGAGTGACTTACACGGACTGGGAAATCAGCCCATCACTCCTCAAATGAAAAGTCATATCCACCTTCCACACTGATTTTAGAGGCTTAAATATATGTAAAAGAACACTTAAAATTATATTTTTCCAAGATACACAGAGTTAAAAAAAGTTTTCACAACGATATAATATTTTTTGTGTGTATGCTCAGTTGGTTCCGATCTTTGCAACCTCATGGACCATGGATCGCCAGGCTCCTGTCCATTCGATTTCCCAGGCAAGATTACTGAAGTAAGTTGCCATTTTCTTTTTCCAGAGAATCTTCCTAACCCAGGGGTAGAACCCACGCCTCTTACATCTTCTGCATTGGCAGGCAGATTCTTTACCACTAGTGCCACCTACTGTATTACTAGCAAATACTACACCAGAGGAAAAAGATTTTATGAAATTAAGAAAAAAAAAAAAATCCAGATCACTTAGGCTATTGTGAGTACTAAGTAACCAGGTTTCTAGAGTTAAATGAACTCAGCTGACTCTTGGACAACTCAGGAGTTAGGGTACAAACTCCCCACACTGTTAAAAATCCGAGTGTGTCTTCACAGTTAGCTTTCCATAGCTGCAGTTCTGCATCTGCAGGTTCATCGCTTTGTGCAGCACACATTTAGTGAAAAAAAAAAAAAAGATCCACGTGTAAGGGAAACACACAGTTCAAACCTGTGTCATTCAAGGGTCAATGGTAATTGCTTGAAATCCATGACCAAAGGGTATTCTCTATAAAAATATAGTTACATCTCATTGGAAGTAATTTCTTAACCATTTTTCCAAATTCATTTCAATGGTCTAAAGGTAGAAGATTTTTATTTCACTATTTAATTAATAAGATCTAACTGAGAGACATTCTATGAGACATTCACAGAAAGCAAATTATATCACAAGAAAAAAGAAAGCACAGAGATTTATAAGCTACGTGAGAAATAATGTTTACTATATGACTCTGAGTATTTCTCTCCAGTTAATCCTGAGTAATACCAGTATGTTAATTAATTTTTATTTCCCTCAAATCACCAAAACTTCAGAAGGCCAGATTTTGACTGAAGCTCATTTTATCTTAATTTTTATAATTGAGAGAACAGATGTAAAAATCCTTGGTAAAGTGTTTGGTAAATGGTGGGAAGGAATAAATATCAACTGCAAAATGGCAGGCAAATGCTTCTTTCCAAATGGAGTGAATTCAGTTTAACGTCCAGCCGACCTCTGACCCAAAGGAGGTGGAGCAACTTCTCTGATTACAAATTCAGGAAAATTAGGCTCAGCTTTCTCTTTATTTCCTAAGAGGCCTAACCTGGTGCAGCACTGCTGTGACAGGTGGCAAATCCACCTAATTCTGGATTTTCTTTGAAGATCTTTTTGGCTCTACATTAAGCTTCATCATTCAACTTATTCTTTACATGTCATAAAGACGGTATTTTGGCTTTTATCTAACAGCTCTTTTTAATCTTTGACGTGGTCAGAATTAGGGTAGGGATTTTGCTGGACTGCAGGTTTGCTCCTGATGATCTAAGGCTGATGGAGTCAGCACAGTTTATTACCACAGAATCCTAACCCCAGGCACCAGTGAAAATGAGCACAACAGTGAAGCAAACTGGAGGGAGCATATGATGAGGATGTTAATTCCATTACATATTTAGAAATATAGAGCCTGAAGCTAAAAGTGGGCTACCTCCACAGAATGGTAGTATAAAGGAATGAAAATTATAAGAATAAAAATTTATAAATACCAAGTAGGCAAGTTTATTTTTAAAACAAATTGGGAAAAAATATAAAGTAACAGTCTCTTATAAATCAGTTTAGTATGCCAAATTTTAATCAGAATCAAGACTTCCCTGGCAAAACAGTGGACAGGAGTTCGCCTGCCAATGCAGGGGACGTGTGTTCGATCCTTGGTCCAGAAAGATCCCACACGCCGTGGAGCAACTGAAGCCCATGGGCCACAACTACTGGAGCCCGTGCCTTCTGGGGCCTGGAGTCACAGTCACTGAAGCCCACGAGCCCGAATCTGAACACAGCTCCACTGCACCTCGGTGCCTAGAGCCCTCGTCCTGAGACCAGAAAGGAGTCCCTGTTCTCTGCAATTACAGAAGGCCTGTGAGCAGCAAGGAAGACACAGCACAACCAAAACAAACAGATAAATAGAATCTAATTCTGAAATACAAACACGTTTCACTAGGAGATATTAACATACCTCAGGACAGCTATGGGACTCTCTGCTCCTGTGTTCAAGGCTTAAATAACAACAACAGAAAAGTGTTTATTTACATGTAATCAAATAACGTACTTAAAGATAACTGCAGAAATTTGAGATATTTTAATGGTTAAATCCTTAAGATTAATTACACTCACACCACATTAACAACTCTGCATACAAGAATTAGCTGAAAAGACAAACAAAAGACAGAGCGCCTATAGTCTCATAAGTTTTAAAACCCAACTACTGTTCCACTTCAATGTGAGTGCAAATAATTCACCTCAATTACCTTTTTACTTTGAGTGTTCTAAGGTATGTGAAAACACAAGAGGCTCTTTTGATTCCTTTTATTTCTCAAAAATAACCAATAATAATATGTCAAAGGAGTATTCTAGTTCTGAATGACTTAAACATATGTACTATTTTTATTTACTTCTAATAAGTCTTTCTGAACTATTGTCTGAAAAGAATTTATTTTCAGTGTTCTATTAAATACATTAAATGCCTGATACTTGAAAGTTTAATTGAAAATACATTTTCCAAAATTCTTGTTTGTTCCCAGGTTTTACATTGCATGTAATATATATGCAAAGGCCATATAGTACCCAATTTAAGAAATATATAGGTTGGACTCTTTCCATTGTACTAATAAAAATAAAAACTAATAATCATAATTGGATTTTAAAAACCATATTCTTTATATTCTGGATATATTCTCTCCTTGTGATTAATACACATAATTTTTACATAAAACTCACACACGTAACTCTAGAAAGTTTAAAGACTAGCCACATATATGCATAAGTAATCAGAGCCTATGACTAATCTGTTTTTTCCTCAAGTGATTATTCTAGTGAATATCAGATATCAATGGCTAAAGTACAAACTATTTAAATCATTCTGCTTTTTAGAAATAAATCTCATATCAACACTAAAATTACTTCTAAATCCTGCATAAAAACTTAACTTACCAAAATACTCCTGAACATCCATCACATACAAATGGAAGAAAATCTAAAATAAAGGGAAAATGTTATATGTTCTGGTCAGTAACTGATTTTGACTTAGGTTTCTTAAGTAAAAAGGAATCAAGCACTGAACTGTGGCTACAGGAGAACTTTCCTTTTGAACAATATCCTAGTGCAGCAAGCAGTGGTTAAACAAAGGCTATCACAACCTCAAGTGCTCTGAAGTAACCAGATTACCAGGAGATAAATATTACTTGCAGTAACAGACTAAATCAGAAAAAAAGAAGTTCTGTGAGTGTTTTTCCCATATTTACCAGATGTTGCTTCTGAGGAACATATATCACAAAAATCCTGCATTTGAAGTGACAATCTTGGATTTCAATTTTGATTGCACTGCTTACTAATCTAGCAATGCTAGGCAAGTTACTTAACAGTAGAGCTCTGGGTTATATATATATACACACACACACACTAGATATATATATATAGATATAGATACAGTATATGGTATTGTATATGTATACAAAATCAAAAATATATTGTTAGGTAATATAGATAAAAATAGGATATAAGTACATTGCACCTGTGTGGATATGTATACGTGTGTGTATGTATATCTATTGTGTGTACATACCTGTGTTATATGCCACACTTACTTCATAGGGTAATTGTAAAAACTAAATGAGATATGTAAAAGATAATAGTAAGGTCAGAACTGTTAATTAACAAGAATAATTACAACAATTCACTTGTTTTGAATAGACTCAAACTCTGAGAAAAATCCTGGGGTGACTAGGTAGAGACATGTTCAAAGATATTCCAGAAATTAAATAGATGGATTGATAGTGAAAAATTTAGTCCTGAATTGTTTCTTTCCTTGCTGTTAAGGAACAACTAAGTTAGGACTAAGCAACAATTAAGTCAGGAAATGAATTTTTGGAAAGCACACGAAAGCATCTGTTTTTAGATGTGGCAATTGACCACAAATCACTGAATATAATCATTCATTCTCTAATCTGTTTTCAATGTACCTCATAATAAATTACAGAACACAGACAAGTGAGGCTGGATGTATCTAATCACACTGCCTTTACAAAATGAAAACAGAAAGTACTGCACTTAAGAGAAAGCCACTATTACTCCAAAAGATCTCATCCTACAGGGTATCTTAACCCATAAGAAAAAAGAGGTCCTACTGTAACCCAGGGCTTCCCTGTTGGTGCTAGTGGTAAAGAGCCTGCCTGCTAATGCAGGAGATGTAATAGACACAGGTTCAATCCCTGGGTCAGGAAGATCCCCTGGAGGAGGGCATGGCAACCCACTCCAGTATTCTTGCCTGGAGAAACCCATGGACCAAGGAGGCTGGAAGCTATAGCCCATAAGGTCATAAAGAATCAGACATGAAAGAAGTGACTTAAAACACGTGCACAGTAACCCAAAGGGACCCATGGCTACTTGCTGCTTGTGGGACAAGAGGACTCTAATATAGTTCTTCCCTCACCTGAGAAGTGAGCTTAATGCACTGTCACTACTGTCCTGAAAGCATGATATTGTAAGCATCTGTTCCATACCAGGTATGTAGATATACATTTGTCAAAGAGAAGAAAACTGAAATACACATTACTCTGCAAAACTCCTATGTCTCTTTAAAATGGGGAAAATGTGCATGATTGCTACTTTTAGAGACTTTGGTGACCAACTAAGTATTAGATGGAAACTAAGAGGACCCAGGGGTAAGAGTTAAGGTAACTTCCTAACACTTGACACCATTCTTCTATTCATCCAGAAGCTAAATGAAATCTAGTACACTCACTGCTAAGTCACTTCAGTCGTGTCCAACTCTGTGCAACCCCATAGACGGCAGCCCACCAGGCTCCCCTGTCCCTGGGATTCTCCAGGCAAGAACACTGGAGTGGGTTGCCATTTCCTTCTCCAAAGCATGGAAGTGAAAAGTGAAAGTGAAGTCGCTCAGTCCTGTCTGACTCTTAGCGGACCCCATGGACTGCAGCCCACCAGGCTCCTCCGTCCATGGGATTTGCCAGGCAAGAGTACTGGAGTGGGGTGCCATCGCCTTCTCCGAGTACACTCACAATATCCTCTAAATCTTAACTGCTCTCCACTAGAGACTGCGAGAAATCCGAACTCCAAAAGAGCCAGACCCTGGCCTCATTTCAGTGCATACATTTTAAGAGACACCTGAAGTTGGAAGGGAAGATGAACTATGTCACAGATGGTAGATATCATGGACTTGATAATCAGGTATACCAGAATTACATCACTTATGGTCAAAACCCAATAGGCTAAGCTTCCCTATGAGAGTCTGCAAAGAAACATCGGTCCTTGCTACTGAATGGCAGAGGATCACAGCCAGTGGTGAAAGCTACAGAGTCCTGTAAGTAACAAGCCTGGTAGGGATTGAGCCCTTTAGCCCATCGTCCACAACAGGTCATCACTGATCAACTGGAGCACTCCCACTAATTCTGGGCTAACCCCCAGAGCCGTTCTCAATAGTGACAGGGTACCTGCTACCAACGACTGAAGCTGCAATGGGAGAGAAAACTTGTTTGGCCCCGAGATGTGTAACAGCACGAGCCAGATGTGATAGCATCCATTTGGAGTGCAAGCCGGGTACTAGAGACAGACGGCGTTCTGTGTGGCTCTCGGCTTCAGGACTTGCCTGCTGCACATTCCTAAGGCCTGTGCCACACGCCCACTGGCCGTGAGCTTGGACTCCGTGTGTCACAAGGTCTCTCAGTTCAGCAGAGACAGAACATCACCTGACTAAAGCTCTAAAACGCAGCGAACTACCCTGAGAGCTTTTCTGTGGAAATGGCCATGTCCTGGACCCTTACGTGGGCCAGAAGCAAGGCAGGTGCTCAGTAAACGTCTACTGAGTCAGAAACAGTCGGAGCCGAAGAAGACAGAGCTGAGAGCGCACAGACACGCTCCCAAGGCGATGCTTGGGGCCTTTTCACTGGAAGTCCGTCCCCTGAGCAGCCAGCGAAAACGAGGCTCAAAGCTGACGCAGCCCAGTCCTTCCCTGACAGACAACGGAAGGGCTGTGGACGACGACCCAGATCGCCGCGGCGGGACGGGGCACCTTCCCGGTTTCCACACCGAAACGCGCTCCCTCCCGGGCTCGTCAGACAGCAGCGGGCGCGCGCGGCTCCTCGGCGAGGCGGCCTTGGAAACCGGAGCGGGCGCTGCCGGGTACGCTTCCAGGAGTCGCGCAGGCCCCTCAGGGGGACAAGCCGCTCCCAGGCCCCAGGGCCGCCAGAAAGCCTCCGACCCGGCCAACTGCAGAGCCCGCGGGACACGCCCGGCCCCTTCTCAGCCTCCGCCCCGCGCCGCGGCCCTCACGCCCCGCCGCCCCGGAGGCAGAGCGCGGCCCGGACCCCCGAGGCCGGGGCTGGGGCGCCGCATCACCTAGCCGCCTGCAGCGTTCCACCTGGCAGTGCCGCCCGACGTCCATCTCCGCCATCTCCGCGCGCACGAGGGGCTAGGCGAGGGGAGGGGCGGCGGGGCGAGAGGCGGGGCGAGGGGGCGAGGCGGTGCGCGGCGCCCGCTGGGAACAGGCGGGGAGGGGGCGGGGCATGAAGGTGGGGGCGGGAAGAGGGGCGGGATGCGGGGGGCAGGATGAGGGGGGCGGGGCTGGCGCAGAGGGGGCGGGGCGAGGCGGCGCGCGGCGCCCTCTGGGAACCGGCGGGGTGGCACAGGGCCTGCACGTAGGGCGGGGGCGGGGCGAGGCGGTCCCCGCTGGGAATGGGCGGGGAGGGGGCAGGGCCTACAGGTGGGGGTGTGGCCCGTGCCGAGAGGGACTGGGCACTCCGAGCGTCCGGAGCCAGAGGAGGGGTTGTTGATCTGTCCGGCGTTTCTTCGGGTGCAAGTCCTGTCGCCTAGTCCTTAGAAAAAATACCCGGTTTTCTGGGAGATTGCGTGCTTGTGTGCCCTCTGTGCTTATCTTCCTTCCGCGAAATTGGAGTTGTGGAAGGCTTCCTCAGAAGTGTGTGTGTGTGTGTGTGTGTGTGTGTGTGTGAATTCCTGACTCATTCTACACCAGTGTTACTTGATGATATAAGAACGTTCTGGCAGAAAAAAAGGTCTCTAGCTCTTGAAGTCCTGAGTGTGCACTGAGCTGCCTAGGGCCCCTCAGTTGAGAGAACACAGACTCATTTAACACATATCCTGAAGAAAGCTTGTGGTCATTCCATGGGGAGGTAGGAAGCTTCATGTGCTTGATGCGTCACTTCAAAGGTACTGAGAAAAGAGAGGCTCTTCTAGGTGGGGTTAAAGGGATGCCGTGCCGCTGACGTGACACCACCCGCCTCAGAGTGGGTGAGTGACAAAGCTGTGCTAAGTACAAGAACTGTGAAATATCCAGTGCGTCCTATATACCTTTGAATATTTCCCAACAAATATTCATTGAGGAAGGGGGCGTGTGGATTGGGAAACAGGTATCCTTACTTCAAGATTTGCTCTTCAAAAATCTGTTTAAAATTTTCATCTCAGGCTTGTTTGGGTCTGGAGAGAAACTTTAGATTTTAAAGCTGGAAGTAGCAGAAGATATCTAGCTATCCCAGCTTCCTTATTTATTTATTTTTTTTTTAAGATAAACAGGTTCAGAGAAATTCTTTTTGTGTGTGAATTCTTTTTTAAATTTTAATTGGAGGCTACTTTATAATATTGTGGTGGTTTTGCCATACATTCACATGAGACAGCCATGGGTGTACATGTGTTCCCTGTCCTGAACGCCCCTCCCACCTCCTCCCCACTCCATCCCCCAGGGTCATCCCAGTGCACCAGCCCTGAGCACCCTGTCTGAAAGCCCCTCCCACCTCCTCCCCACTCCATCCCCCAGGGTCGTCCCAGTGCACCAGCCCTGAGCACCCTGTCTGAACGCCCCTCCCACCTTCTCCCCACTCCATCCCCCAGGGTCATCCCAGTGCACCAGCCCTGAGCACCCTGTCTCATGCATTGCAGGTTGAGAGAAATTAAATGATTTGCTCAAGTTAGTAGAAGAGTTCGGACTAAAATCCAAGTGTCAACAGCTTCCGGTATTTTGAAGAACCAGTGGCTTGGAGGAGATTGGTGATTTAGTCACTAAGTTGTGTCTGGCTTTTGCGACCCCATGGACTGTAACCTACCAGGCTCCTCTGTCCATGGTATTTCCCAGGCAAAAGTACTGGAGTGGGTTGCCCTTTCTTTCTCCAGGGGATCTTCCCGACACAGGAATCAAACCCCTATCCCCTGCATTGCAGGCAGATTCTTCACCTACTGAGCCACAGGGAAGCTCAGCTTGGGGGAAGGGATAAATTGGGAGGTTGGGATGACATGCTCACTGCTATATATAAAAGAGATAACTAGTCAGAACCTACTGAATAGCTCAGGGAACTTTACTCAATACTCTTTAATGGCTTTTATGGGAAAAGAACCTAAAAAAAGAGTGGGTATATGTATAACTGATTCACTTTGCTGTATAGCAGAAGGTAAAACAATATTGTAAATCAACTATAGTCCAATAAAAAATAAAGAAATTAAACATTAAAAACCAGTGGCTTATATAGATTTTGTATGTTTCTTTATCTGATAGCATTAACCAAGGGCAGATTCTATAGAATTTTACCGTTAAATGTTCTAGCTGGGTGGCAAATATTTATTTATCAGTGCAATAATAATGGAAATGTTTTTGTTCTTTCAGTTCACTAGCATGGGAGTATAGGAAGCATTAGATGGTCCCACAAACCGGAGAACAATTATACCAAAGAAGTTCTCACACTGTTGTGAAAGTTCTAGGACCCACAACAGATTTCCCAACCTGGGGATCTGGCAAAGGAACTGAGAACCTCCAGGGAATTTGACTTTGAAGGCCAGTGGGATTTGTTACAGAACTTCCGCACGACTGGGGAAACAGACTCTTGGAGGGCACAGACAAAACCTCATGCGCACCAGGACCCAGGAGAAAGGAGCAGTGGCCCCACTGAGACTGAGCCAGACTTGCTGTGAGTGTCCAGGAGTCTCCAGCAGAGGCGTGGGTCGGTGGTGGTCTGCTGTGGGGTCAGAGGCAATGAGTACAACAGTCCTGGCATAAGCCCTTTTGAAGGAGGTTGCCAGTAGATGGTGAGGACAGCCGAGACACAGTTGCTAACTCTTCCGTCTCCATCGAGTCTCTTTGCTGATTTCTCCCCTTGTTGCTGTTTGGTTGCTGAGTTGTGTCCTGCTCTTTTGTGACCCCGTGGACTGCAGCCTGCCAGGCACCTCTGTCCATAGGATTTTCAGGCAGGAATACTGGAGTGGGTAGCTGTTCCTTGTCCGGGGGATCTTCCCGACCCAGGGGTGGAACCTACATCTCCTGAGTCTCCTGCACTGGCAGCTGCGTTCTCTATCACAGAGCCACCTGGGAAGGATTTCCGTAAGTGTCGCTTAAACATGCCCATTTCCCCATAATTTTGTGCTTGGACCATTTATCAATTTACATCCTCGTACAAGTGACACTCCCATGGTTCCAATGACTTCCTTAACCATATTTTCTGCCTTGAGAACTTCCTCCCAAATTGGAGGTTTCTCCTTCTGTATTTCTAAGTCTAAAACGGAATGCTTTCTTACCACATCATCTGCTCCCTAACAAAGGCACTCTGCCACATGATAAGCCTTGGATTCATTCTCCACCTCTCCTTTCTCACTTCTCTCATAAAAGTAGCCATTAAGCACTCTCAATTATTTCTCAAAAATGTCTCTCAAACCTGTACTTTTCCATTTATTGAATTATTTCCTTCCCCAAACCTCACTTCCTTGCCTAAGATCTTCCATTGGGTCTCCATTATTCACAAGATTTTTCAGCTTAGCGAGGACAAACTTTACCAGTAAAGCTTTTCACAATTTCCAGCCTCAGTAACAACCACTTCCTCTCAGGCGCCCTATTCCCCAGTCATTTTCATGATATACCTTCTGGCTCTTTCAGATGTTCATACTTCTGCACATGCCTTTCCGTTGCCCTTAAAGGTCCTCCATACCAGAGTTTTCCAAACCTGCTTGAGAATAAGAATCAGGTAAAGTGCGTGTCAATAAATACA
Organism: Bos javanicus; assembly: GCF_032452875.1. Classification (NCBI taxonomy): domain Eukaryota; kingdom Metazoa; phylum Chordata; class Mammalia; order Artiodactyla; family Bovidae; genus Bos; species Bos javanicus. The sequence continues at coordinate 80,854,755 of NC_083881.1, read as the reverse complement.
GCTGCGCACAGCTTCTCCGGAGTCTTGTTTACAGGGTCTAGGACGGGTCCTGGGAAGCTATGTTTTAACAAGTGGCCTCACTGTCATTCTTGTCATTGGGCCAGTTTAGCAGACAGGTTTCACTCTTACTCCACTTTCAGAGTGTAACGCTTTTACCCTTTCACCTGCGAAAGACTTCTGAATGCACAGGCAAAAATTCAGTCCTCCAGGACATTAGCCGTCTGCTATAGTAAGTGAGTGGGACTTGAAACATATGTTTCTTACTAACACTAACCAGGCAAGATTATAATTTACCTGTCCCCCCCCCAAAAAAAAACCTTCAGTGGCTTCTATTAGCTACAAAATGAAATCTGCACTTAAGTCAACTTAGCAAGTCCTTTGAGTATCTATTATATATCAAAAAAGATTCTAGGTTTGATATAGAATCAAAGATTCTAGGTTTGATTAAGACCCAATCTCAAGGAGCTCACATGATCTAGAAAGGAATGACTCTGCTTGGCATTTAAAGTCTTACAAATCTTGGCCCAACCCGTCTTTCTCTTCTGTTTATCTCCCCGGGGCCTCTTCATATTCAGTCTCAGGCCCTTCACACTTGGTGTTCTTCGTGCCTGGAATACTCTTCCCTCTCCCATTTGATCTGGCTCACTTCTGCTGTTCCTTTAGCGGTTACCACAAGCATGTTTTCCTTAGGAAATTCTTTGTTCTTCCTGTCTTGGACAAATCCTGCTATTGTAACATTCACCTCATATCCCCTCCAAGACATTTGTCCCAGATTTGATTTTCTACTTGTTTATATGATTATTTGATTAATGTTTGTCTTCTCTGTACTGCAAGCTCCACGAGGACAGGGGGCTGTGTTGTGGTTACACAGATGTTCACTGTGTAGCTGTTCGTTAATCTGTCTCTGTATGTTTATGTAACATTCAGTAGATTTGATCTATCCCTAACACTTATCTTGCACAATATATTCAAAATCAAATCTTGAACATTTATTCAAACCTAACAATACTGGAGAAGACTCTTGAGAGTCCCTTGGACTGTAAGGAGATCCAACCAGTCAATCCTAAAGGAAATCAGTCCTGAATATTCATTGGAAGGACTGATGTGGAAGCTGAAACTCCAATACTTTGGTCACCTGATGCGAAGAGCTGACTCATTGGAAAAGACCCTGATGCTGGGAAAGATTGAAGGCTGGAGGAGAAGGGGACGACAGAGGATGAGATGGCTGCATGGCATCTCTGACTTGATGGACATGAGTTTGAACAAGCTCCAGGAGTTGGTGATGGACAGGGAGGCCTGGCCTGCTGCAGTTCATGGGGTCGCAAAGAGTCAGACACGGCTGAGCGACTGAACTGAACTGAACAATAATAACAGCTAAAATTTTGGATTATTTTATTATGTACCAGGCCCCTAAATGAATTATTTAATCTTTATAATGAAACTTTAAGATATATTCTATTATTACTCCCATTTCATAGAATGGCTTAAAAAATTACCCACCCCCTGCTTCCCAGTCCCTAGCATCTGAAACTACTCTCCTTCTCTGTCTTCCCATTGACGTCTTAAGTAATTGTACTCACCAGCTATTCTGCTCCACCACATGGACTAGTCTCTCAGTCTGGGATGCTCTCTCCTTTCCTCACTTACTTACTTTTCTCCTCCTCATCGCTCTCAAAAGAGTTTCTAGGACCCGCCCTAGATCAGATCAGCTCCTTGTTATATGTACTAGTTTTATATTGTTACTACAATAAATTCCCACAAATTTAATGGCTTAAAAAAACACAATTTATCATCGCACAGTACTGGATGTGAAAACTCCTACAACCAATGTGTTGGCATAACTGTGTTCCTTCTGCAGGCTCTTGGGGGAGAATCCAATTCTCCAATGATCTTTGTTAAGAACCAGGGGCTTTCTAGGTAGACGTAAGAGACGCGGGTTCAATCCCTGCATAGGGAAGATCCCCTGAAGGAGGGCACAGCAACTCACTCCAGTATTCTTGCCTGGAGAACCCTATGGACAGAGGAGCCTGGCCGGCTATAGTCCATAGACTCACAAAGAGTCAGACACGACTAAAGTGACTTAGCACTCATCAAGAATCAACTTTGGGAAGGTTATGTGATAAAGATGATGCTGAGGTGGATGGGTTACCTCTCCTTTTATATTCATTAAGTGGCTGGTGTAGAAAACACTTTACAGCTCAATCTGAGAACCCTTAGATTCTTTAATTTCTTTCTAATCAGGCATGGACAGAGATATGAGAAAATATGCATACAGAGCTATGCAGGCAAAACTCAGTCAGAGGCACCATAGATCTTCATTATCAATTAGGGCAATAAAACTTATTTTTGCAAAATTATTGTTTTTCATAATGGCTACTTTTGTATTTATTACTGTCATTGTGTTATATACAATGAATATCTAGTTCTGAGAAACAAACAAAAAACTGCTGATGGAAAGACTGTGTACATGTTCGTTGAGCTGTTTAATAAATAACTATTTGATGATTCTGCAGTGTGTTTAAAGGGTAATTCTGCTGCTGCTGCTTTGGAGAGTTCATTTGACATTCTAAAAATGGATGTAATTTCAAGGGGTGACCAAAATGTATCAATTAGCCTGACATCTAAGTCTTTTTAACAGACCTATAAATTTCCAATTTCCTTTGCCATCTTAACCATGGTAAATCATTCTGAACAAGATCATTCTTTTGAACAAGAGCCTCCTTATTAGCTGAGATCAATTGAGATTAAAAAATGAAAAACACACTAGCTGCTGAGAACTCTTTATGAAACCACATTTATAGGATGAGTATTGAATGAAGATTAATGTGTTATTTTCAGCTTCTACATCATTGATTTAAACATTTATTCTCTAAATCCCACCGCTGGATTAAACACTAATATATATTTGGATGGATGGCTTGCTTGCCAGTATTATTTTTTCCCTATTGAATTTACATATTAATGGAAGGGAACAATTTTTAATTCAAATGTAGCTTGCTTTGCACACGATGTGTGATTCTGAAAGTGTGACACACTAAATTGAGTAAAATAGATTTTTCCATTGAATTTTAAATTAATGATTACATCCTTTCTTTTAAATTCTGACTGATTTTCATTTGCTCTTTGGATACAAAACAAGATCCTTAGAACATCAGGTGGCCCCTATGTGACCAGAACTCAGCTGACGTTTAGAGACAATCTCACACCTCTTCTGTCACCAGAAACCTGGCCTTATGTCAAAACCTAATTTTTTAGAGTCAATGTTTTTCCACATATTGTCTGGATCATTAATTCTCTAACACTACCTGCTTTATTTTTTCCATCGAGTACATTGCTTTCTTAATTAATTGTCCATCATTTCCTGACTAGAAAGTAGGCTTCAAAAATGCATGGATTTTAGTTTCTCTTTCTTCACTGCTGAGTCTCCAGCATCCAGATCTGTACTGGCTACATTGTATGCACTCAGCAAAAAATAATGAATGAATGATTCCTTATCTTGGAAAACCAGTTTCCCTTCTCTATACCAAGCTATTCTCTATTCATCATTCAAATTCCAGGTTAAATGTCACTTTTTCAAGCCACCTTTTTTTGACACCCAAGACAAAATCAACTTTATCTACAATTTGTTCTGACAGGTCTCTGTCCTTCCGAGTTCTCCATAGCACTTATTAAAACTTTAACTTATAAAGTCTATTATTTGTGGGATAAGTTGCTTACCTCCTGTCTTCTCTCCTAACCTGTAAAATGCCTTCATCTTGTTCTTAATCATCTCCTCACTGTCTACCATAATGCCCGAAACAGAGATGCTCCATAAGTAGCTGTTGAATGAAACTATGGATAGATGGATGACTAAGTAGCTCATAACTTTCCGTCCCTCTGTTCTATTTCTTCAATGTTATCTCAACAAAAATACAGAGTCTAGTGAGCCAGAAAGGAATGTTTTTTTTCTATACTGGAGAGGTTCTTATTTAAACATACCCCTTTATGGACTCAGTAATACTTGTATGATCTCTGAAAGTTGATACCTCATAGCAGCCTCTTTACTCCCCCTGTTATTTAATTAAATAAATGCTCTGTGAGTTTCTCCTCTGGTCCGAACCACACAGAGGGAAAGGTCATGTAAACAGCAGAAAGACCAGAAGCTTTAAAACAAAAGGATCTTTTACACTCACTACCTATGTGAACTTGTCCAAGTCACCAGCTGAGCCGGGTTGTTTACCTGTCAGAAGAGCGGCAGTACCTGTTTTGTGTGGTTGATGTAGGGGTTATTAAGAAGACATGTGGCATGCTTGCCATATAATAGGTGCTCAGATATGGCACCCGTTGCTACTATTACTATAAGCTGAGCTCCCAGATGGCAGACTATACTTGCATTCCCAGAACCTTATGTGTAGAATATTCTCAGTAAACTTTGGTTAAACTGACCAGCAGAACATGTGCGATTTCTCCACTCTCAAAGGGCTTAAAATCTAAGCAAGAAAATAAGTTCCAAAACAGATTTATGAACCATTTAGATAATAACAAAAGATAATGCTTATTATAGTGTAATATACACGAGATTAGATGTATTACAGTTCATAAGTGCTTTGGATGGCCAGGCAGGAAATGGGAAGAGACGGCAGGCTGTAGTTATTGGGAAATTATAAGTTCACATGTTTGTGTGTCTAAGATATAGGACACTAAGCCTCTTATAAAATTTTCCAATTTCTTTGTCAAGATGTAATGCTGGATCTACCAATGTTGGGTAAAATGGACTGAACTGATGCTTCTGGGTTGGTGTGATAGCAGACAAAAGTGGGTTATTGGTCTTGAGTAGCAAGGTGTGTCTGTCATAGTAATGGGTGCTTCCTCCGCTTTAATAATCAGTGGGTAGCTAATGATCACAAACAGGTCCTGATGGCAGTGGGTAATGTGGCTCAAATAGGCCTGTATTATGTGGAGGCCATCAGAGCCCTGGAAAACTAGGACACAGACTCAGTCCCGTATTCCACATCTTTGTAACATGCTCTGCACAGATTTTCAGTTGAATTGCATCATCCATAATCATTACCCATTGCTGTGCTTTCATCTTACCAAATTCTTTGTTTGCAGCTCTAATAGACGGGACTGAGATATTGAAAAGGAACAAAAGAATGTTGCTTTTCTCTAAGACATTCTTTCCCTTTTGTTACTGAGGTGTCTCTGCAAAGGCATCTGATATAGATCCAAACACAAGGACGCCCCATTAAAGGCTTTGTATATACTAACAGCTGGAGAAGGAAATGGCAACCCTCTCCAGTGTTCTTGCCTGGAGAACTCCATGGTCAGAGGAGCCTGGCGGGCTACAGTCCCTGGGGTCGCAAGAGTCGGACATGACTTAGTGACTAAAGAGAGAGAGATACTTACAGTGACACTGAATTGAATGCGGCCACGAAACACACTCCAAACTCCCCACGTTAGGAAAAGAGATGCTCCCCGCCTCCCTCACTTCAAGCGGTGTGGGGGGTGGTGGTGATCTAGAATCCACCCATGCCCACGGGCAGCCAGCACACATCAACATGCCCAGTCTAAGTCAGACCAGGTGCTCTGAGAATAAGCCACTTGCCATCACACCTGCATCACAGAGGCACACAAATGTCCCTGCAAGCCGGTGTCCCCCACCCTCCCAACCCACACCACGCACCCCGGCACGAACCTACCTGAATATTCTTATTCACAGAGACCTGACCCTGTACTCATATGCAGTCACAGACAAAAACACACAGGACGCACGCGTGGAACACCAGCATCTTGTCCTTCCAGGCCAGGTCGGCAAGGTGCACGTACATTACACACCGGCTTTCAGGGAAACAGTGGAAACAGTGTCAGACTTTATTTTGGGGGGGTCCAAAGTCACTGCAGATGGTGACTGCAGCCATGAAATTAAAAGATGCTTGCTCCTTGGAAGAAAAGTTATGACCAATCTAGAAAGCATATTAAAAAGTAGAAACATTACTTTGCCAACAAAGGTCCGTCTAGTCAAGGCTATGGTTTTTCCAGTGGTCATGTATGGATGTGAGAGTTGGACTGTGAAGAAGGCTGAGCGCCGAAGAATTGATGCTTTTGAACTGTGGTGTTGGAGAAGACTCTTGAGAGTCCTTTGGACTGCAAGGAGATCCAACCAGCCATCCTAAAGGAAGTCAGTCCTGAACATTCATTGGAAGGACTGATGCTGAAGCTGAAACTCCAATACTTTGGCCACTTGATGTGAACAGCTGATTCATTGGAAAAGACCCTGAAGCTGGGAAAGATTGAAGACAGAAAGAAAAGGGGACAACAGAGGATGAGATGGTTGGATGGCATCACCGACTCGATGGACATGGGTTTGGGTGGACTCTGGGAGTTGGTGATGGGCAGAGAGGCCTGGCGTGCTGCGGTCCATGGGGTCGCAGAGTCGCACACGACTGAGCGACTGAACTGAACTGAACTGAACTTCGGGCCCCGCACTAGACCCCCGACAGCCGTCTGCGCTTCTCTGGGCCGGCATCAAATCGGTCACTGGCCCCGGGTGGCCCCCAGCGTGGGTACAACAGCCCCGGGCTGCGGCCCCTGCGGCCCTTCCAGCTCTTTCCTTCTCTTCACTCCCGATGCCCGGGGCCCGGGCGGGGCCGCCGCGTCCGCCTGCGGTGCCCTCCCCTCCCGGCGCGCGGGGCGGGCCCGGCCGCCAGGAAATGCCCGGGAGAGGGAGTCACCTGCGCCCGACGGCGTGTGGACTCGCGGGCGCCACCTCCCCGGGCCTGGCCGAGACCCGGGCGAACGTCGCTCACCTGCTCGCAGGCGCGCCCGGAGCCCCGAGCCCCGAGCCCCGAGCCCCGCGGACCGCGGCCCGGCCCCCCAGCACCATGAGCAAGTTGGGCAAGTTCTTCAAAGGCGGAGGCTCTTCCAAGAGCCGCGCGGCCCCCAGCGCCCAGGAAGCTCTGGCCCGACTTCGGGAGACGGAGGAGATGCTGGGCAAGAAGCAGGAGTACCTGGAAGGCCGCATCCAGAGAGAGCTCAGCCTGGCCAGGAAGCACGGGACGCAGAACAAACGAGGTAGGCACCCCCTGGCCTGGGGCAGCCCCGTCCGCCCGGCGCCTGCCCGGCCTTTCTGGGAACCGGTGATGATCCCCCGGCCCGGACTGGGAGAGGGCTGAGCGCAGCACCATCCTCGATGGCGAAAGAGGGAGACACACCAAACATCTCAGTGATCAAGACGAATCGCATTTTTAATGCAATCTTTAGAAAGCTCAAAGTTGACACAGAAGCATCTGTGATGAACAAAACATCAACATTTAAAGTAAAGACCGGATTGGTGTTATTGGTTCTTTTCTTTTGCAATTGGCTCCTATGTGTTCTGGAGAAGGAAATGGCAACCCACTCCAGTGTTCTTGCCTGGAGAATCCCATGGACAAAGCAGCCTGGTGGGCTACAGTCCATGGGGTCGTAAAGAGTCCGACAGGACTGAGCAACTAACACACACACCTATGTGTTCTGTACAGACTTAAAAAAAAATCAAATTCATTTTAAAATGTGATGTTTTGTTCATCATCGAGTTTTTTGCCTTAATTTTGAATTTCAAAAATATTCCAATAAAATCTTACTTATCTGGGTTATAAGATAATCTTTTTTTTGGGGAGGTGCCGCTTTAAAGTTTGCCCCCGGCTTGTCTCACCCTAGTCCAGTCCTGCTGACTCCAGCTGCACATATCAACTTCTCTGCCCTGCGTTTGTGTTTTGAATCACACAGTTTACCTTGCCTGTAAGTCTCCAGGGACGCATATTCTGGTGTGTTCCGGTTCCCTTCGCTGTGGAAGACTTTAGCTGGTGGTGCAGTTGAGATATGAAAAAAAAAAAAAGTCAGAGATTTAAATATTAATTCTACCACTGGCTATTGCCACTTGGGAAGGACTTTGAGTCAGTAATCATTCTGGATGCTTCTTTTGCACCTTGAACCCTTTGTTCTTTGCCAGGGTGAATTGCTTTCTTTGGTGAATGGCTCTCTCTATAGAGAACAAATCTAAACAGCCCCCGTGGCGCATATAAAAACCCAGCAAGAAGTTGAAATGATTTGCTCTTGTAACACAAGGTCAATGGCAGACCCAGAAATAGGGCTGGCAATTCAGGACTGTGCTCTCCACCGAACCCTGAACTTGCATTCCCAAGAAGTTAGGCTTTCTGAGTCATAATGAAACCTTGGGAAGGTTTAGTTCGCCCTAAATGCCCTGCCATTGTTTAATGCTGGAAAGGAACCATGTCTTGGAGTTGGCCTTGAAAGTCTTGCTCTCCCCACAAAATGTGTCCGCTACACTTGTGCCCATTTTATAGCCAACAATAAAGAAACCAAGTTTCATTTTCCTCCGCTCTGGCGTACAACTCTTGTCCCCATTATGGCCTGTTTTAGAGTTAAGTGCTGGTTTCTATTTTTACTTCATGTCTGAAAATATTTTGGGATGTTATTCAATGGCAGTTTATGCGGAGAGACTGACATTAAGACTTGCTAAAAAGCCATTGGTTGTTCTTTTCCTGGGTCCCTCCTCTTCAGTTTGATAGGCACTCCGACATTTGCTTAGTGTCTGTCAAGGTTTTTTTTGTTTTGTTTTGTTATCCATTTGGATCTGTTTGTAGCTTTATCCACAGTGGTTGTTAAGTAAACATTGGCTTAAAAAATCTGAAAAATAAAAAACATCTGCTTCTGTGAAGTGGTGGAAATACAGATTTGCTTTCAGAAGAAAATAATGTAAAATAATATAGAAGTGTCCTTGAGGTGGCAATACACTAAAGTGTCATAAGCAGACTTTATAAAGATTCACACAAAGACGACACGAATAAGAGCGCCAACCTAACTTCCTGGAATCGGAGTAGCTACAGATATAAGTCTCAAGTTCAAGTATTAATCATCAATTGATGTCAGAAAGGCCATTTATCTTTTGTCATTTATCCATGGGACCTTCACTGGTGTGGCCCTCACCTGGTTCTGCAGCGGGCCTTGAATAGGAAGAGTGTGGCTGGCGTGAGGCCATCTGTAGTCTGAGCTGTGAGAGAATCTGGTCATAGACCATGCGTTGGATACACTGTCAGTATCAGCATCTTCAAATAAACCAAGTAACTTCACATGCTCATGGCTACTGTGTTCCACTAGCCACTAAGAAATATTTTCACACATGTAATAAAGCCAAATAGACTTACTACTAAAAGGGCCTTGTGCTACACAATGTCAGTGTTAGAATGGCTGTAAATTACCTGGTAATCAGAGTGACACATGTACCTGCAGTTAAAGTTTTACTTCTAGAGGTGGTTAGTCCAATAACATGCTGTCAAGAACACTCGTTGGGTGTCCAGTTAATATCATTTCAGAAAGGGCCACACTCCCAGACACAACAATTAAAAAAAAAAAAACTTTTTATTTTGTATTGGAGAATAGCCGATAACAATGCTGTGATAGTTTCAGGTGAGCAGCAAAGGGACTCAGCCACATATATGCATGTATCCATTCTCCCCCAACTCCCCTCCCATCCAGACTGCCGCATGACATGGAGCAGAGTTCCCTGTGCTCTACAGTAGGTCCCCGTTGGTCGTCCACTTTAAATACAGCTGTGTGTACACATCAATTCCAAACTCCCTCACTATCTCTTCCTCCTGTTCTTATCCCTCTGGCAACCATAACCGCGTTCTCTAAGTCTGTGAGTTTGTTTCTGTTTTGTAAATAAGTTCATTTGTATCATTTCCTTTTAGATTCTTTTTATATTCTGCATATAGAGAATATCATACTCTTTCTCCTTCTTTTTGTTACTTCACTCACTATGACAATCTCTAGGTCCATCCTTGCTTCTGCACATTATTTCACTCTTTTTAATGGCTGAGTAATATTCCACTCCAGAAGGAAACGGCGGCCCACACCAGTGTTCTTGCCTGGGAAATCCCATGGACAGAGGAGCTTGGCAGGCTAGAGTCCATGGGATCGCAAAAGAGTTAGCTACGACTGAGTGACTAAACAACAAGGACGATATTCCACTGTGTGCGTGCACCGCATCTTCTTTATCCGTTCCCTGTCCGTGGACACAGGTTGCTTCCGTGTCTTGGCTGTTGTGAGCAGTGCTGCAGTGCACACTGCACATTCCCGGCCACTTCACGTTCCTCCATGGTCTCCACAACAGGAGTTTTGACAGCTAGCATCCTCAATGTCAGAAATGGGTTTTATTGGTAAAATGAGTAACTGTTATATTAGCATAATAAACCTTAGAAATGGGGTTTCATTGGTGAAATTGTGGCTATCCCAAACATGTGGGTTGGCTAAGAGTTTAGAGGTACTTCCTTGCTCGCAATGTAAGGACAGGCATTAAGGATGAATGAGGTTTATAACTAACATTAGGATGGCGCCTGGGGCTTGGTCAGATCAGTGCAGCGTCCAGTCCTGGGTCCAGGTGGGTGTCTGACCTTCCATAGAGCATGGCACCCTGCCAGTGAAGGTCATTGTCTGTGCTCAGTGAGCCTTTCATATCACGTATATTAGACTAAAAGACATGGAGCTGGGGCTTCAGTGAGCTCATAAAGCTGGTTGACAAACTGTTTTGGCCCACATGGCCAAGATGTGTTTGTTTAATAGGCGCATCTGCAGATCCGAGTCTGAAACTTGCTTTCACTGTAACTCAGAACAAGGCCATGCAGTGGTGGCTAATGCTCCTTCAGACTTCTCTGGCAGTTTCCATGTTCTACCTAAACGAGCCTGAGTGAAAACAACCATGATATCAAGGCCCTGTCAATCTGAAAGAGTAAGATTTGGAAGCAAGGTCTATAGTCTGGTTAAAAACTGGAGAAGAGTAGAAAGTCTTTAGCACAGTTCGTTCAGATTACTATGACAGAACTCCTTTATAACCAGCAATCCGCTTGGTGGGAAAGCACATTTTTTAGATACCACTTAATTCCTTTTTCTGCTTCTGCTGAGCACTATCCTCCAGAGCAGTCTTCAATCCTGGCTGTATGTGAAAGTCGCCTTGATGCTCGGAGGATCCCACCCCCACAGATTCTAGTGTAAGTGGCTGGAGTGGGGCTGGGACGTTGGTTTTTGAAGGTGCCTCTGGGGGTGACTCTGCCCTGGGGCCAGGGTTAAGGGTGAGGAAACCAAATCCATGGTCATGTCCATGGGGTGGAATTCCAAGTGTTTCCTGGCCATTTTCATATCATGGCGCCCGTGAGCACGGATGACACTTGTGTGTGTCACTGGGATAACCAAGGACCAGCAGCTTGAGGACTTGTAAACAATTGTTTTTATTCGTTTATTTTAAAAGTCTTATTGGAGTATAGTCGCTTTACAACGTTGTTAGTTTCTACTGTAAGGCAAAGTGAGTCGGCTATACATATACATGTGTGTGTGCAGCTGCTCTCTGTCTGCCCCACCCTCTCCCTCCCGGCTGCGTCCACAAGGCTGTGCTCCGCGTCTGCGTCCCCACCGTAAACGGACAGTAACAGCCGTGTGTCCAAGGACTCTTGCCCCCCAAGCGGGGCCTCAGCGTGTCAGTGCCTTGCCGTCCCCTCCTGCCGCACGGGTCGGTGGAACCCTTAGACCTTGGGTCCCGGTTCTAACCTCCCTTACGAGGCTTTTCTTTTTTTAAAAGCTGGTATCATTAAGAGATGGTCACAGGGATTCGCTTAACAGAAGCAGATGTCCAACCGTTGGCTGGGCCGGCCTGAGTCTCCGTCTCCTCACCTGCGTGAAGTTGACGATAAGGTTGATCCTCAGGGCCGAGGGCGCTTGACTTTACTGTGTAAAGCCCTTAACTCGGTGCTCTGTAAGCATCCGCCTTTGTGATTCCGCGGCGGTTTGTTACAGGTGAGGTCGCCCCGCACGCCTCGAGTCTTTGCAGGCGGTCGGCGTCTGGAGGCCGCGGTCAGCCAGCCCCGGGCCGCCTGCGCTGCAGCCCCGCGTCTGTCACCGTCCCGCCCCTCGCAGGGGGTGGCTCGGCCGAGAGCGGCGCGCGGCCTCTGCGCCCTCGCTGCCCTCTCCTCTCAGCCCGGGGCGGCCTCTCAGGCCGAGCAGGAAACCAGACTCGTCTCCGTGCGGGAAGGGGCGGCCCGGGGCGAGGGGCTGCGGCCGCGGCCGTCCGCGTCCCAGGGCGCCGACCGCGGGGCCGAGGCCGGCCACCCCGCTGCAGGCGTGGGTGAAATGAGAGCCCCCGGGTGGGGAGTCCGCTGTGGGCGTCGCTCGCTCACGCTGAGCCCCGCTGCTGGGGGCAAGGATGACTTTGCTTGAGTCGGGATGCGGGCTGGGCTTCCTCGGAGTCGGCTGTGCGCACAGCCCTCCCGGGTTAGCTCCGTGTTGGACGCCCTTTGGGCTTTTAGGACAGTGGTCACAGAGCCGAATCCTGCAGCCGCACACTAGGGCCGCGAAGAACTGGGCGAAGAGAACGACCCCAGTGCCAGCGGGCCGAGGCCAGGGGCTCAGGTAACAGGAGACAGACCGGCCGGCGGGGAAGGTCCCCGGGGAGGCCTCACCGACGGGGCGGCCTCCTTTCTGAACAGAGCTCCCACCACCCGGGCCTCAGTCCAGCCGCACCGGAACCCCGAGGGTGCTGGTGAAGGGGTGCACTTACAAGGAGGCCCCTAAAACTTCCAGTTCAGTGGGTGAGTGGAGGGGTCGGAAACCTGACCTCTGAGCAGACAGCGCGGTGACTCGGCTGCCGTCTGAGGGTCTGTGACGTGTTCCGCGGCCGGGAAACAGGGGGCCCCGTCTCCGCTCTGCTTCTCCGTCCCTCTGTTTCTCCCCTCCGCCTGCCGCCGCTCAGATACTAGGACGGGAAACGTGCACCGCCTCCCGCATGAGGGCTGTGAGGGAACATTTCCCGAGCTCCGGCAAGGCCTTTCAGGCACCAGCATTAGCTTCCAGTAGGAAAGTCACACGGTCCTGTAACTCCACAGTCATCGCGAAGGGCCCCAGTATTCAGATCGCCCCCAAGCATCTCAGAACGAAGCGTTCTGTTGGTCTCTGGTTGTCCGATTATGTTTACAACACTATCCTGAGTCAGGGAAAGGAACTTTATTCCTGGACACTACGGGGCACAGTCGTGTCGGACTCTTTGCGACCCGTGGACTGTGGCCCACCAGCTCCTCCGTCCATGGGATTCTCCAGGCAAGAGTCCTGGAGTGGGTTGCCATGCCCTTCTCCAGGGGATCTTCCCGACCCAGGGATCAAACTTGCCTCTCCTGCATTGGCAGGTGGATTCTTTACCGCTGAGCCACCTGGGAAGCCCCTAACAAACAGCATCTAGGTTTTATTCTCCTGTCGACTGCCTCGCTCTCTCTTGGAAAAGACAGATCAATATAAATGTGATACTTTCTTAACCCCTACGCTCAATTTCCCTCCCTCACCTCGGGAGCCCGTCGGGCTTTACCCGGTGGTGTGTGTGATGTATGCTAAGTCACTGCAGTCGTGTTCACTCTTTGTGACCCCATGGACTGTAGCCCGCCAGGCTCCTCTATCCATGGGATTCTCGAGGCAAGAATCCTGGAGTGGGTTAACATTTCCTCCTTCAGGGGATCTTCTCGACCCAAGGATCAAACCTATGTCTCCTGCATTGGCAGGCAGGTTCCTTACCAAGACCTAAAATACCTGAACTAGCCCTGGGAGCTCTATTCACTTGAGCTGTAATTTTAAAAACTTCTTGCTTTCCTAATCCCTCCTTCTCCCCTCTGGGCCCTGCATAGATTTACACACTCACTTACACACTTAGGTACTGACCAGCTCAGAGTCGTGTTTCTTTTTTGCTGACACAGTTTGAGTTTGTATCTGCTTTTTCCAGATGCCATTTTAGTTGCTTTTTGTTCAACTGGACTTGGAAAGAGTTAAAAAAATCCCAGCCAGATTTACCCTTGCCCCTTTGTGTAAATCAATATGTTAAGCTTGCATTCCGCATTTTATATTTATGTCTATTCAATATCATCTTATTTTCAGTTGTCTTAAAATTAAGATTTTTAAATTGCAATTTCATTATCTTATGTATGAGACATAAGACATATTGATAAACCGGTCAACCTTAAGGGAAAACAACCCTGAATGCTCATTGGAAAGACTGATGCCGAAGCTGAAACTCCAGTATTTTTGCCATCTGATGCAAACAGCTGACTCATTGGAAAAGTCCCTGATACTGGAAAAGATTGACAGCAGAAGGAGAACAGGGCATCAGAGGATGAGATGGCTGGAGGCATCACTGATGCAATGGGCATGAGCTTGGGCAAACTTTGGGAGATGGTGAGGGACAGAGAGGCCTGGCGTGCTGTGGTCCATGGTGTGGCAAAGAGTTGGACACGACTGGGCAACTGAACAACAAACAGAATGTATGAGCGATTTCTTTTAGTTGAATCAGCTGCCCTTTTCTTCTTGTTGTTGTCAAAGTATTTGTTAAAATATACTGAATAAAACTTCCCAGGTGGTGCTAGTGGTAAAGGATCACCTGCCAATGCAGGAGATGCAAGAGATTAGATCCCTGGGTCTGGACGATCCCCTGGAGGAGGAAATGGCAACCCCCTCCAGTGTTCTTGCCTGAAAAATGCCATGGACAGAGGAGCCTGGGGGGCTGCAGTCCATGGGGTCACAAGAGAGTGGGACACGACTGAAGCGACTGCACTCACGCACAAGGACAGAGCCTGGTGGACGCTCCCAGAGCCTTCGGTCCAGGATCCTGTCTGCACGCACAAGGACAGAGCCTGGTGGACGCTCCCAGAGCCCTCGGTCCAGGATCCTGTCTGCACGGAGCAGTGCTGTTTCGTGTGAGACTCAGCTAAGGCGATGTTACCAGTTTGACAGCTCAGCACTCAGTGAGTTCAGTTGCTCATCTAGCTGTGAATACACCTGACCTCTATCTCTGGCCCATATACCTTACTCCTCTGTTTTTTTCTCTTTTCCCTAACAATGCCTCAGCACACCTTGTGAATTATCTTCCTAAAACCGAACTATATTCACACGCCTCTGGTTCACAAATGCCAGTTTATGAATAGATAGTGTGTTAGCTTCATCAGATTCACCTGGAGAGCTTTTAAACTGCCCCAGCAGGAGATTCTGAGATCTGGGATAAGTGGTACTCATAGCTTTCTGGGTGATTTTGATATATTTAAGGTTAGAAAGCCAGTGGGTGGTCCATATTTTTTCTTAGGGTCAGCTTTGCGTAACCCAAAGAAAAGAAGCCTATAAGATTAGGTTTTGAACTCATTTTTCATCTTTGTGAACTTGAATTGACTTCTAGTTACCACTGGCTTCTTTTCTACTTCCTCGGAAACTAGAGTATATAGTGTTTCTCTTCTAGAATCATTCTTTCAAGTACCTGTGGCACAAATTTTGACAGTTTGCTGATGTATTATAGTTCCTTATATGAGGCTAATTGTTGCTATTTTTTGTATTATATAACATTTTATATATACAGTTAACTTTTTCCATCATGAATTTGAAGCAATATTATAAATATAGGAGCATGCATTTGTTATTATTCTTCATCTAAATTCCACAAAGCTGAAAAAAGAGCACCTTATTTTAGGAAACAATTCCATTCAGCAAAGATATCATTTTCCATGATTTATGCTATCTTACAGTTTATTGAGTCAGCCACAATAAAATAGAATAAGATAGAAAAGTTACTACTAATACCATGATTATGCCAAAATCCCATGACCTGTTGTAGCTTTAAGAAACTGACAGGAGAAGACCCTGAGCTTGTCCTCAGGTGTGCTTAGTATTATTAGTACGTTTCTCAGTATTTAGGGCTACTTATTTCAGATCAGATTTTATTTTCAAGATAACAGAATAAAACACAACTCAAAACATACGAGATATAAGGCAAGAGCTCCAATTCTGAGTTTTAAAGTTTATGATGCCTTGCTTTGGGGCTCTGGTTTGGAAAGGACATAATTAATCCAATTTGGCACTCAATTTTTGTTATATGCTTAAGTACACATGGATTTATTTGTGCTTTTAAGGGACAAAATTATCGCCAATGCTTTAAATATATAGATAATATTGAGGATTTATTTTCTAAAGTCACACTCTCAGTCCTCTGCTTTAGCAAGCTGTAGTCATAACTTCTAGTATATACTGGTAATTTTAGTTTCTCCTACTTTTTCTATCATTTGATAGAAGTTCTAATATACACAATTGGCTCAAAAATTTGCAGAAGGTGAAGGAACAACAACAACAACAAAAACCAATATGGAATAAATATAAAGCAAATAGTAAACCATTTCCTGAGTAACTAACTTTCTTGTACCAGAGATTTTAATTACTTACCTCAAAGAAATGGTGCTAATAGGGAATTGTTGTTGTTCTATTGCTAAGTTGTAGCCAACTCTTTGTGACCCCATGGACTACAGCACATCAGGCTTCTCTGTCCTTCACTATCTCCTGGAGTTTGCTCAGACTCATGTCTATTGAGTTGGTGACTCCATCCAACCATTTTATCCTCCATGGCCCCCTTCTCCTCCTGCCCTCATTCTTTCCCAGCATCAGGGTCTTTTTCAAACTCACTGGAAATATCTAGTACTTAGTCTGAAGTTTATATGGTTATACTTTAAAGCAGTAAGAACTCTTAAACCTGGACCAGAGGCTTTCTCAGCCCACGCTAAGCCTTTGTCTCAAATAGTTCTACCTTGTGGGTATTTCCAGTGAGAAGATGGGAAAAAGCTAAAGCCCCACCCGTCATCTGCTCTGTGCGGCCTCCGTCAGCTCTTCTGAATCCGGCAGTCTAGTGACTGAAGTACCAACGGTGTAACTGCTACCCTCAGACAAAACAAGCTCTCCAAGAGCAAGCAAGCAGGAGTGGTGACTTTAGAAGTACAGGAAAGGAAAAGTGGGTTATTCTCTGCTACAAGTTGGGAATCCCTGCGTTAGAAGTTCTTTATTTGCAAATTAAAATGTAATGCCAACCACCTAGTTTAAATGAATGAAGTTTACACTTTTGTATTTGGTTACTCATAAAAGAGACAATTGTGTGGCCAAACATTTGGCAAGCACTTTGGAGATTCCATGCTCTGAACATGAGCTTCTGGCGACTCTGCTTGCTTCTCTCACACAGTGCTGCGTGTTGCTTGTCATAGTGGGTGTGCCTTTTTTGCTGTAGCAGGAACCTTGTTCAACAGCCTTTCTCAGTGAGCAGAGCTATTTACATTACCAGTTCTTTCCATCTATTTCATTCATGTAAAGTGAAAGTCAATATAACCTTGGAGTTTGAATAAAGATATTATCCTAACTCAGAACTTCTACTGTGTTAACTGCAGAAAGAAAAAAAGTTGCGATTATGTTAAGCCAATTTATATTGATATGTAGCTCAAAGATCATACACCCAAGAACCTATGCTTTATCATTTTTTGAGCAACCGGACTGCTTTATTTATGTGAACTGTATTTGCTGAGTGTTTTTCTCTCACGTTTGAAAAACTAAAGCATAGTGCCTGTTGTTCATCACTGAGGTCAAGTTAAATGTGTTGTTTAAGAATTAAAGGTATTGGTAGTGATAGCTTGCTTTGGGGATAGGAGCTATGGGGCGCTCCAGATTTGCTGATCGCAGGATCTGTGGGGAACAGTCATTGAGTCACAGGCAGTGGGAGCAAAGGGGGCTCTAGGGTCAGGGTTTGTTGCCTGTCAGGAGCACCTACAAGGCACAGCGACAGTCATTGGAAATACTGGTACATCATGTGAACAAGGAATGCTCACTGACAAGTATGAGAGGGGCACATCACACACACACGCATACACACACACAGATACGCACACGCGTATGCACACATGCATATGCACGTGTGCACATGCACACGTGTACACATGTGTGTGTATACATACACACATGTGTTCGTATATACAGACGTACACAGACGTACACACACACCACACAGCTACATCCACAGGCGCCTGTGTCTACCCTGTAGAATGGAGCATGATCAGCTGTTTCAGAGTTTTTCTGCTCAGTGTTTGCTGGTTTCAGGTTTATACTTTTCTCCCTGTATTCTCGGCAATAGCAGGCCCTCGGAGGTTACCAGTGTGTAAGGTTACCAGTGATACTAGTAGCAAGAAGAACACATTCATTCAATTGATTATATATTCTGCCTGGACACTTAATTGGGTTTTTACAAAGAATATCAAGTAGACCTTAATGAATAGTTCGGTATCATGTTCCAACATCAAGTTAATTTACTTGCCTGGAAACTGACCTTGGAAGCAATTAATTATTTAAAAAAAAAAGGAATTTCAGTGGATATTTAAAATGAGTCTTTTATGCAAGCCTTTCTTCCTTTTTTGTCAACTCAAGGCTGATGGCACTTTGAGGTCATGACCTTCTCCTCTCAGATTTATCTCCTCTCACGATCTCTTGGGTGACATCCTGACAGTAAGCTCTCACTCATCTCCGAAAGAGAGTCTGAGCTTTCTAGGATGACGAGATGGACATTTCTGTTGGAAAACAACTTCCGCTTCCCTTGTCTCTTTCTTTCTGAGGATGGGTGAGGACACCTGACTGTAATCTTTCACACCGTACAGTATTAATCAATACTCTTTTTTTTCTTTTTACACAAAATTCAGCCCAACCTTACTAGCTGCTTAGTAACATTCCTCTTCCAAATGCCCTTTCCTCAGAATGTCTCTTACTCACTTTGTCCAGTCTCATTCCTCTTTACTGTTTTCTTGGGCATCTGCTTTGCCACTGTATAATTCGCTACATCATTTCTGTGGGCTAGTCTCCTTTTAACTTGCTGGTCATCCTTTTTTCATGACATTTAATATTGGTGAGACCTCCGAAAATGGGATCTTGCTTATAAGTTTCAGCTAGTGTGGCAAGCTGGCGTGATTTGCTCTGGTCTCTAATGTACCTCAGCCAGAAACTTTGCATCATTGAGTAGGAGACTTGCAATAGGGAAGAGGGGGAGGGCCTTTGTGTAATAACTTTCCTCACTCATGGTCCTTACCGGGCTGTGTGTTTGAGAATCCATGTAGACAGTCACCCTGACCCTGGCTTAATGTGCGTCACCTCCTCTGTGAGAGTGTCCCTTGCCCTCTGGAGAGTCGATGCGCTCCTCCGTGTACCTTCTGTGCCTCGTACTTGGCTCTTTCTTTTCCTCTGTGCCTCCTCTGCTGCTTGAAGGGAGCGTGTTAGTTGCTCAGTCATGTCTGACTCTTTGCGACCCCATGGACTGCAGCCCGCCAGGCTCCTCTGTCCATGGGATTCTCCAGGCAGGAATACTTGAGTGGGCTGCCATTTCCTTCTCCAGGGGATCTTCCTGAGCTAGGCGTTGAACCCTCGTCTCCTGCATTGCAGGCAGACTGCTAACCATCTGAACCACCAGGGAAGTGAAGGAGGTACGTTACACACACTAGTATCCATGGAGACAGTTCTGTAAGATGGTACTGTTGCTGAATGATGGATAAGTGATTGAACGCCCGTTTTATCTTTTGCTTCCTCTGAGATCGTAGCTTTCTTTCTTCGTCCCTGCAGTGGCCTAACACAATGATGCTTCAGTACATATTTGTGGAGTGACTGAAAATGAACAGATGAGCAATATATATTTTATATAAATAAGAAGGCCAGGGAGAATTCATTAAGGCCTGGCCCTGGACAAATACATGAGTGTTAGAATTCTCTAATATTTCACTGGCTGTTGCCCATCTAACCTGTGACTTTGAAGAGAGACATTTTGTTTTTATTCCATTTATGGAATGCTCGTGGTGGTGCTTACTCAGATTGTGTTTTTTGAGAACAATAGCAGGGAGCCATAAATTGAAGGTACTGGATAATCAAGTGAGTTTTATGTGAGTCATAGGACTTGCATTAAAGTTTCTCATATAAAACAGCACAATTATGAGACTACTCAGTTAAAAACAAAAGAGAACCATAAGCAATTATGCGTGGCATGCATCAATTAAGCGCTGTCTAGGATTAAATCTTCCAGGCTTCGTCTTTTTAGGCCTTCTCCAGAAATCATCCATTCCTGGGAGAGAGAGGAGCTGTCATAACGCAGTTGCATATTTCACAAACAGTTTTGTCTATAATCCCTGGGTATGATGGTTCCGAAAAGGTTTTTTTGCCACCTGATGGATGAACAATGGACATGTTTATACATCTTGAATGAGCAAAGAACAAATCGACCTTTCTAACCGGGATGCCCTGTACCTTATCTGAGCAGTGAAACTGCCGCTCTTCTCTGCTGTTTGAAGTTATTTTTTTAGTGGGTGACTGAAAGCCTTCCTCCTCTGGCAATGTGATAAAGTCGCATAGGGCTAGTTGAATTTTGGTTCAAGTGGGTAGTTCTTACATTTCAGCCCCAAATGCTCAGTGCATGTACAGGAAGGGCTCTTCCTGGATCCCTCGACAGAACACATACAGCACGTTCTGCAACCATTGCTGGAGGAACATCACCATTAGGCAAAGAGACAAAACCCCTACAAGTTTTTCCCCCTCAACGGAGTACAGCAGATTCCTTTGTTTTCAAAACGATGTTCCCCAGGTTTCATCAGCTGCCTAAAACCGCATGTAGGAGCTTGGAAGATTGAGTTGCACATTTTACACAGGTTAAATTACAGGATTCTAAAAGTGTCCTTCTTTGCGGAAACTGGAGGCATGGTTGATTTGCAACATTTGTTGTATGTCTTTGGGGAAAAAAAATACAGCTGTTTCTTTCCTAGATTGGTTATTAGGAAACAAAGCCTGTCCAACTCTTGGTGGGCGGTAGCATCATCATTTCATGAGAAACAGTTCACAGAGAGACTCCTGACATGTACACCTCTTGGCTCTGAAACAGAAGCCTCTTGTCTCAGCTTACTGTGCCAGATGGAAGCTACAATGAGTGCCCGTTGTCCTGGGGCTGGGTTCAGCCATGCAGACCTCATCAATTTGGCTCACACAAGGTTTTTTTGAAAATGTAGCTTAGTTTTTAAATTTGAAGGATTTGGGATGCAAACCCAGATGTCTGGCTTGTTTTGAGCGTGTGGAGAGCTGGGTGTGCAGCTCCACGGCAGCGGTGGGCGGGAGCCCAGCTGTGTTGCCCCCACGGGTGGGGCTCACCTCTCCTGGTGGCCAGAGGGCCCACTTGTTCCTGGGGGCCCCCGGCTGCAGGAGCCAGCCTCCACTGCCGTTTACTCTCACTCTTGCACTGTTATTGTGATAGCAGTGAAACACTGCCCTGTCTCTTCCTCAAAGGTGAGAAAACGAAGAAAGCTTTTCCCCTTGACCTCTTTCTCCGTCACTTCCTTCATTACCTGCTGGCTTTCAGAGTGTAGGATTCTGATTCAGGCCACTGTGTAGCTCGAGGTATGTGGATTACAATGTAAGCTGAGATCTCACATACTGGTGAATTTTCAAATTACTCCCAATTACTTTGAAGAGCCAAATCCATATGTGAACACAAACATTCAAAACTGTGTCCAAACCAAAACTTATTATTATTAATTAAAAAACATTGGCAAGGTTGGGCGTGATAGCATGTGGCTTCCACCATGTGGTCTGACATCTTGTGACGGAGATGGTGATGATGATGAAGGTTTCTAATATTTATTAATCACTCAGCAGGCGCCAGTCTAGGTACTTTACATACCTTATTTAATTTAATCTTCAACAATAATGTGAGTTTTATCCCCATTTTCCCATAAGCAACTGTGTAAGGCCACGCAGCAGTGGAGGGGTGGAGGCTGATTGGAAAGGAGGCAGCCTGACTCCAGAGTGCAGAGTCCTGTTTACGTCCTCCGTATGTCATTATTGTTGTTCGTGGGGGCTTCCTAGTGGCTTAGTGGTGAAGAATCTGACTGCCAATGCAGGAGATGTGGGTTTTATCCCTGAGTCTGAAAGACCCCCTGGAGAAGGGAGTGGCAACCCACTGCAGTAGTTTTGCTTGGAGAACCCCATGGACAGAGGAGTCAGGCAGGCTACAGTCCATGGGTTGCAAAAGGGTTAATGTGACTTAGCAACCACAACAGTTATTGTTCAAGCAAGGAAGCATCATTTAAGGAGAGTTAAGGTCACACACTAAGGGTATTACACACAGGTTTTAATTGGTATAGGTAGGATTAAAATGTTGATCTAGGGACCCCAAGGAGAAGGCAATGGCAGCCCACTCCAGTGTTCTTGCCTGGAGAATCCCAGGGACGGGGGAGCCTGGTGGGCTGCCGTCTGTGGGGTTGCAGAGTCGGACATGACTGACTCGACTTAGCAGCAGCAGCAGTGATCCCAAAGCCCCGTCTTTTCTATCAAATTATATTTCTCTATTTGTAGAAAGTAATCTAAAATCAATTCTTACTAGGAAACGTGGCATATTTTTAAATGAAAAAGTTTTGTAAAGTTCTCAAAAAGAAAATGTCTTGGGGTTGGTGGTCCCAAAAGAGCATAAACACTGAGCCTGCTCAGCAAGGCAGGGAGGAGGCGGACGCTGATATTCCCCTTCGGGTCTGTCGGGTGGAGACGTGTATTTGGAGTTTAACTTCTGAGGATACTCTGCTGTATTGTAGTATTTTATACTGTACCACTGAAATGTAGAGCTGTTTTCTAATAGTATATTCGTGTTATGGTGAGCTATGGTGAAAAAACAGGTGACTTGTTGCCCAGAGGGTCTCAGAAACAAGATATCCACGGCCTGAGAGTTTGAGATTAGTGGATGCAAGCTGTGATACAGGACGGATAAACAACATGGTCCTGCTCTCCAGTGCGGGGACTGTACTCAACACCTCGAGTAAATCATAATGGAAAAGAGTATAAGAAAGAACGTGGAAAGGTGTAACGGAGTCACTTTGCTATCCAGCAGAAATTAATGCAACATAGTAAATCAACTATTTTGTTGTTTAGTCGCTAAGTCATGCCAGACTCTTTGCTGCCCCAAGGTCTGTAACCCGCCAGGCTCCCCTGTCCATGCTGCTGCTAAGTCACGTCGTCGTGTCCGACTCTGTGCGACCCCATAGACGGCAGCCCACCAGGCTCCCCGTCCCTGGGATTCTCCAGGCAAGAACACTGGAGTGGGTTGCCATTGCCTTCTCCAATGCATGAAAGTGAAAAGTGAAAGTGAAGTCGCTCAGTCGAGTCTGACTCTACTTCAGTAAAAAAAGAAACAAAAAACAAGTAAGATATACAGTCTCATTAACTAAGGAATGTTATATAAATCACTGTTGTTAGTAACAATATTTAGTTGCTCAGTCTAAGGCGGTTTCCATAAATGATCACTAATTCTTAGAATAATTGCCCAGCCTCTGGGGGATTCTGTCTTCCTTTTCCAGCACAGCAGACTGAAGCTCAGAGAAGGGAACTGATTTATCCAAGAATATACATCTATTAAGTCACGGAAGAAAAATTCACCCTCTGGCCTTGAAGGTCAAACTCTTTCCAGTGTACTGTGCTGTCAGGGCGCACACAATTGTCAGATTTATTCGCTTAACATTCCTTCATCTTGTCTTCTGTGAAATGGATCAATGACGTGTTTACTCTTGCAATTTTTGTGAGAGTTAACCATATCGCATGATGTGCTTGAAGCAATTCACACCAGCTTGGTGTGTAACAAACTGTGGCTCAGCTGGTGCAGAATCCGCCTGCATCGCAGGAGACCTGGGGTTTGATCCCTGGGTCAGGAAGATCCCCTGGCGAAGGATAGGCTACCCACACCAGTACTCTGGCCTGGAGAATTCCGTGGAGTGTATAGTCCACGGGGTTGCAGAGTCAGACACGACTGAGTGACTCTCACTTCACTTCACTTCAAATGCTCCATAAAAGTTGGTTTTTGTTTTGTGTTTCGTTTGGCCGTGTGCCCTGAGCTGGGTCAGGTGCTGGGGAGAAAGGGGAATAAGATACTGTATCTTTCCACAGAGGGCTTACTCTCAGTGTGGGGGAGATGGGGTCGGATAGACTTTATTAACACAGAACTGTAGTCCTGTATGAGGCCCGCTCACAGTCGTGGCCCCGGGCGGATAGTACGGCTCTGCGGTCCACCGTGCTGAGCCGCTCCGCAGAGCAGCTCTGTGTGATTTTGTAGGAAGGCCCTTGTGCCCGAGGCCTCTTTTTTTTTTTTAGTTTCCTTCCTAAAGGAAAGATTAAATAAATACACAAAAACTGTTCTTAAAGTCAGAAGGGCTGTTCATGCGATCCTGGAAACTGTGGTGTTGGCCCCGGGGAGGAGGCGAGATGACCCTGGACCTTCCCCGTGGGCGGAAGGGACGGGGAGGAAGAGTTACCACCACGAGGGAAGCAGAAGAATGTCCACACCTACAGCGTCCTTGGCAACTGCAGGAACGCCCGGCCTGTCTGCTTCCTCCCCACCCCCGAAAGCAGGCCTGCCGGTTGGCACGCCCTGCCCAGGTCTATGGAGAGGCCTCATGGAGAAACACACCTCTGTGACTATGATTGCAGCAGCTATTGACATCAAACCACGGTGTCTGCTGGCTCATTTCCTTAATGTTGCTTCCGATATCCTAGATTGTCCTAAGACTTTTTTTCTTTTTTTTTTTTTAGTTTTACTGGAGTAAAACCTTAAAGAATTCTTTTTCAGAAACGGTTCATAAATATAAATTCTCTAAATACCTATGCGTCTCAAGATGACTTCATTTGTTTCAAACCTAAATAATTGCTTGGATTTTTACAGAATGCTGGCTTCAGCACATTGCCAAAGTTATAATGCTGTTGCTGTTGGAGAGCCAACATGTCTTAAGTTTACTAATAGTATCAGTCTCATCCGTTTGTCAATAATCATTTCGTTTGTTTCCTCTCTGGAAACATTTAAGATTTTCTTTTTTTTTTCTCGAGGTGGAGGTCTAGGTATGTGCCTTATATTTTTTGTTTTCCCATCTATGTGTTCAGTGAGTATTTTTATTCTGAAGAATCATCTCCCTTCGTCTTGGGGAAACTGTACTCTTTAATTTCTTTTTCATCACGTCATCAGCGGTAACTGTCTTTCATTTATTTGGCCACAGGACATGGCTCCCAGGGTCTTAGTCCCCCAACCTGGGATCAAACCCTGGGCCTCTGCAGTGGTAGGCTGAGTCCTAAGCGCTGGGTGTGCAGAAAGTTCCAGCGCATTCTGTGATTTCTTTATTGCTTCTTCCCCTCCATTATTTCTGCCTATTTTCTACTAAAACTGCTGCTTATTTTTATTAGTATCCACACTTCCCCTGAAACATTCTCTCTCTTTTGAACTTCCTGTAAGATGGATGTTGGATTCGTTGGTTCTGTCCTCTAATTTATTAAATTATCTGTCTTTTTGTTCTCTGTTCTGGGAGAATTCTCTAACTTTATATTCCAAGTCACTAATTTAGTCTTCAGCTGTATTTATTATTCTACCTTTTAAACATTTTAATTTATTTTTTAATTATGTCTTTAATTTCTAAGAACTGTTTCTTATTTTCTAGTTGCTCATTTTTAAGACAGCCCATTCTTGTCTTATAACACAATAGCCTCTTGATCTCCCTGTAGACACTAATGTAAGTTTTGTTTTTAACAGATTTTATTTAACATATTTTATTCTCTACATTATGTCTCTTCTCTTGGATTCATGATATTATAGGATACAAGAAGCAGTAGTAAGAAAGCAAGCCAGCAGATACTCTCAGTTTAGTGTAAGTAACTGTTGAAATTGTGTCTATGAAGCTTGATGCAGTTGTTAAGAAATATTTCCTTAAACATTGAAAGAATAATTTTAAAAACTGGTAGTCATCTGGAACTAATAAAAGTCAGATTATTTTGTCACGTGAGTGTATGTTCCTCGGTTCTTTGTCTCATCACAACAAAGATTTGGAGCAACGGACATTAAAGCCCTCGGCGCATCACAGCTCTCGGGTCTTGGACAAACCGTGTTGCAGCTCTTAGGCAAATCAGTGTTACAGCTCCATTTTATTTAGAAGATAGCAGGAGAGTGAGAGAGAGAGAGAGAAAGAAAAGAGCACAGGCACTCGGGAGAGAGAGTCCAAGAGAAAGCGCTTTGGCTCCTCCTTTTGTTTTTTCCTCCCCCTGGGCCTGCCCTATGCAAATTGGGCTTAGCCAGGAGTGCTGTTTGTTCTGCCTGAAGTCTTCACTCTGGTCCTCGGACCTTCCTTTGACCTTCCTTGTCTTTTAGCCGCCGCCATTTTGGACTCCTTTTCCCTATTCTACCTACATAACAATTTCAATCAAACACTTGGGGTTTTGGGGTGTTAAGACAATCTTGCTTAGGAACAATTAGTTTTATGATGCTGCTGTGTCGCTTCAGTCGTGTCCGACTCTGTCTGACCCCATAGACGGCAGCCCACCAGGCTCCCCGTCCCTGGGGTTCTCCAGGCAAGAACACTGGAGTGGGTTGCCATTTCCTTCTCCAATGCATGAAAGTGAAAAGTGAAAGTGAAGTCGCTCAGTCGTGTCTGACTCTTAGCGACCCCATGGACTGCAGCCCACCAGGCTCCTCCATCCATGGGATTTTCCAGGCAAGAGTACTGGAGTGGGTGCCATTGCCTTCTCCAAATTAGTTTTATAGATGCTGATTAATTTTCAACATGTATAGAAAGCTTAAGTTTAATTTTAAGCATATTATTTAAATATAAGTGTATCCAGTAGGAGAATAAATTTAGTATGTGTAACTATCATACAATTAAAGGGGGATAAAATAAACAAAGGAAAATTAATCTTTATATAGACAAGAAAGCAAAAAGAAAATAAAAAGCATAACATAAAACACAAAAAATGATGGTAAAAAGACCATTTTGGACCAATATCAGTTATTACAATAAATAAAAATAACTTAAAAACTTACCTTAAAAGTTGGAGACTATCCAAATGGTCAAAAATAATCATACACATTAAACATTCAAATATATTCTACCTGTTATAGGCATACCAAAAAAAAATTAGAAAAAATTTTGAAATTGAGGTACACATAGAACTATTACAGGTAAATTTCAAAAAAAAGAAAGTTGAAATATTAATTTTCTTTAATCCTAGTATATAGTATATAAGTATTAATATAAAACAAAATGGAATTTAATGTAAAAAGGATTAAATGGACAGCAAGTAATATGTCAGCCCACTCTAGGATTCTTGCCTGGGAAATCTCGTGGACAGAGGAGCCTGGTTAGCCACAGTCCATGGGGTCACAAAAGAGCTGGACACGAATTAGTGATTAAACAATAAA
Source organism: Bos javanicus (assembly GCF_032452875.1). Taxonomy (NCBI): domain Eukaryota; kingdom Metazoa; phylum Chordata; class Mammalia; order Artiodactyla; family Bovidae; genus Bos; species Bos javanicus. The sequence goes on along the minus strand of NC_083881.1, from coordinate 80,827,670 downwards.
CAATCACAACAAAGAAATATTTATTTATTGACCACTAATAAAAATCCAACAAGAAAGTATAATGGCTAGGAGTCTTTGTGCACCAAACAAAAAGCATTTGAATAAATATACTAAATCTGTTGGAAGTGCAAGAAGAAATTATTCAAAACAGAGAAGAGCCTTCTCACAGAAATCTCTTGCAATCCCATTTCACTCTGAAACCATAAAACTGCGTTCTTTTGTCAGTGCCATTCGATTATCTTCACGTTGCCATTCTTCTGCTGCTCTTTCCTGTACTTTCCGTAAATGCCTTTTCAAAACTCACATTTTAAGGCCTGTTTTTCAGGGTGCCTTCAAAGGTGCTGTAGTCAAATGGACTTGTTAGCTTTGTGATTTCTGAAAGATGCGTGTTAAGATTTTGCTGAGTGCTGATAGAGGGAATTTGGATTTCATTTTTCTGAAGGCAACAGTCTTTTCCCTCAGCAGTCCGCCATCTAATCCTCGAGGATGACTCTTGATTTCATGACATTTAAGATTAGATGTAACCTTACTGATTGTCTCATAGTCACTTCAGATCAAGACTCGGTTGGCTTGCTAGGTTTTGGACTGTTATTAAATTCAGGCAACTCATAACTGTTCTGGGTCTCAACTAACTTGTCTTTGAAATAAGAATAACTTTGCACAATGGCAGTATCATAGCCAGTGACGCTTATTCGAGGCGCGATTATTGCTAACTGAAATAAGAATATAGGGCTCAGATAGATATTCCTTCAGGCTCTTTCTTTCTCAAAAGCTTTATTTTCATATTACACAATAGGTACTTCTATTTTTACCTAGTCTTTTTCTAAAATCCAACTTTAACAAAAACGTTTCTGTGGTATATATTATAGAATATGGCATTCTGACTTTTCATCCTCTGACACCTGGCAGATTTTTGGGAGAATAACAAAATGTTTTAGGGAGTGATAGTTTGTGCAAGCAATTGCAAGGACAGATGCTGCCTCTACGTTCCTCAGGTTTATTTGGAGTCCACTTTATAGGCCTCGCCACTGTTAATGGAGAAGGCAATGGCACCCCACTCCAGTACTCTTGCCTGGAAAATCCCATGGATGGAGGGCCTGGTGGGCCGTAGTCCATGGGGTCGCTAAGAGTCAGACACGACTGAATGACTTCACTTTTGTGGGTTTCTACAGTGCCGAGTCCATGGTTCACTCACTCACTCATCTGGCGCTCAGCTGTGTCTGACTCTTTGCATCACCATGGACTCTAGCCCCCCGGGCTCTTCTGTCCATGGGATTCTTCAGGCAAGAACACTGGAGCGGGTTGCCATTCTCTTCTCAGGGGATCTTCCCCATCCAGGAATTGAACCCGGGTCTCCATGGTTGATGCTGAGTAAATGTCTTTTGAGTAAGTGAGCTTATGTAAAGCTCCTTATAAATGTGGCTTCTCCCTTATTTAGCTGCATTACAGGCCCTGAAGAGGAAGAAGAGGCTTGAGAAGCAGCTCACTCAGATTGATGGCACACTTTCCACCATTGAGTTCCAGAGAGAAGCCTTGGAAAACTCATATACCAACACGGAAGTGTTAAAGAATATGGGCCTTGCAGCGAAAGCCATGAAAGCCGTTCATGAGAACATGTGAGTGACCGCGATCTCCCTCTGAGTCTTACGTTCCCTCAGAGCTTTGGAACTCTGATGGCTTGGGCAGGGATGGGCTTACTCATTTGAGACTCTTTGACATGTTGGAATGGAATGCTCCCACAGAGAAAGAGCAGAAGTTTTAATATATTAGCCAAAGAAGAAAAGATCATGAGAAAATAAAGGGCACTCATTTTGCCTTTAATGTTTTCCAGGCCTCACTGTTCTCTGATACTCCACCTGCAAATATTTTCATCCTATAGTTTCAAAAAGGCTTAAGTGGTAACATCCGTGAGGGTATTAGAACTGTACAATAGTAGCTGTCAAACTTTGTAGAAGTGAAGCTGCTCAGTCACGCCTGACTCTTTGCGACCCCATGGACTGTAGCCTACAGGCTCCTCCATCCCTGAAATTTTCCAGGCAAGAGTACTGTGAGAGGGTTGCTGTTTCCTTCTCCAGGGGATCTTCCCCTCCCAGGGTCAAACTTTGGGAGGACTCAGAAATCAGTACTAAAGAGAACTGAGATGCCCACGCCCCTTTGAGGAAGCTCGGGACTGGGCCTTTTGTTTTCAACCAAGTTCTCCAGGTGGTTCTGACACTAACCAGTGTTCGAGAACCACTGGCATACAATATAATAGATACAAACATGGATTTGGGGCAGATTTTCTGGACTGTAATCCCAGATCCTGGCTGACTGTCCCTGGACAGTGCTTTGTCTCTTCCTGATTCAGTTTCCTTGTCTATAAGTTGAAGATAATAATCATACTTACCTCATGTGGTTCTTGTGAGAGTTGATGGGAAACTAGATACACTGCCGTTAGGAGTTCCTGGCATAAAGTAGCACTCAGTCATCAGTAATCATAGCGGTAGTGGGGCTCGTGGCTGTTTGCTTTTTATTTGCACAGAGAATCTAATCCTTTCCTGAGCTTAAATATGACGGTGAAGTTTGGGCCAAAGGTGTACAAGGGCAACGAGTGTCTGAGGGACTCGTGGAGAAGGTTCTGTGGATGGGAGAAGGGGGAGAGAGGCTGCGGCCAGTGAAGGCGGCTTTGCTGACCTTTTCCTGTCCTGATAACCAGCTGACCACCAGCCGTCATTCTGACAGCTTCTGAGGGATCATTAGATTCACGCTCAGAGTCACCACCCACTGTCGTTGCTGTGAGTTAGGTGCTAACTCTGTTCCAGAATCACAGCCCTTCTCCCAGGCAGTTCAGCCGCATCCTCCCCGGGTGTTCCTTTTGGGAAAAATCTACTGCTGGGCCCACATGTTAGCTGTACATTTCACATATGATTTTTAAATACATGATCCTACTATCTTTGTTATGAATATAAGAAGTGGAAATAAGGGGTGGGTGGAGGGCGGCTGGAGGAGGAACTGGCGGCCCAGGCTCGTGTCCTGACTAGAGATCCGGGGACAGAGGAGCCCGGTGGGCTGTGGTCCCTGGGGTCGAAAAAGGTGGACGTGCCTGAGCAACTTAGCACAGCACGGCACAGCAAGATGGCGAGGTTCTCTTTTTGATTACTGCATGAATGCTGTCAAATATTCAGCTCTTCCTATACGTGGAGTCTGGAAAACACGCAAAGCATTTAATGCCACTAGGAGTGAAAATGTCAGCGTTAGCGGCTCAGTAATGAGTAGCCTTGTCACTTCCCCGGTACCCATCAGCATGGCCTGGCCTCAGAGCTGGAGGCATGATTTGGAGATGGGATGCAGATGCGGCTGCCGGGAAACTCGGACCCGAGCCCATGGGGCTGCAGGGGCCAGAGGGGCTCGGCACCAGGAACTGGCTTGAGAGCTGCCGTCGGCCCTGGGCCTGTGATCCCTTTGCTGAAGCTGCTAATTCTTCTGAGGCCTTCACAGGCCTAACCCTGCTCTCATCTCCATCCCGGCCCATCAGCAGCCGTGGGGAAGTTCTTAGGGAGTCAGAATCTCAGGGCTATGTGGCATTCTGGAAAATGGATCTCTGGTCTCCAGTCCATCTTCTACAAAAAGCTGCTCTGATAGCGGCTCCTGCTTATCTCACTCTCCGTGGTCCTTGATGACCCGTGGCGTCGCTTCCTGCAGAGTTAATACATAGCATGTATTTAACCGTTTCATATGCCCTTCCACCCTGGAGCAGGAAATGGCAACCTGCCTAGGAAATCCCGTGGACAAAGTCTGAGTCTGGTGGGCTACAGTCCACGGGGTCACAAAGAGTCGGACACGACTTAGCATCTGAGCGTGCCCTACCAGACAAAATTTTGAAATGGGTCTACAGATATGCCCCTAGTGACTCCCAAACATAATGGCTATCAATTAACTTACATAATTTAAAATATGTGCATATACAGAATTATTAATTTCTTGAAATGTAAAGTCTTCAAGTTGATAAATCTTACCACCAGGGACGTTTATAATCCTACTGAAATAACCAAGAGTTTATATTAAGTTGACTCACTTTTCATAGGGGATTTTATTGTGTCTAAATTCATACTTTTAAAGTAAAATTTTACAATATTTTAACAAAACATTGTTTCCCAGGGACCTGAACAAAATAGACGATTTGATGCAAGAGATCACAGAGCAACAGGATATTGCCCAAGAAATCTCTGAAGCATTTTCTCAACGGGTTGGATTTGGCGATGACTTTGATGAGGTGGGTGACGCAGTGTAAAGAATGGAGCACATGGCCGCTGAGGAGGACAGCTCTTCCTGGGACTTCCCTGGAGGCCTGCTGGTCACGGCTTCACATCCCAGCGCAGGGGCTGTGGGTTCCATCCCTGGTTGGAGGGCTAAGATCCCACTGCTTCAGGGCCAAAAACCTTAGACATAAAACAAGCAATATTGTAACAAATTCAATAAACACTTTAAAAGTGGTCCACCTCAAAAAAAAAAAAATCTTGACAAAAAAGATAGCTTCCCACCATGTGAAGCAAGCAGGTTTTCTTACACATGTCCTTTAATATCACTAAAGAATAAATGATATCTGTTAGAAAAACACCTGTCTTAAGAGGGAAATGAAGTGTTGGCAGCTCTGATTTAAAGGAAAGATTAATATAGTTTGGCAAATAGCCCCCTAATTAAGTTCTCAGCTATTAAAGAATAGCAGCATGTGATTATGTGAAGTCAGTGAGTTTTAATTGTTGACGGGTTTGTAAATAGCCCCATTATGGGAAATTGAGTGCTCACACATCTGGGTGAAAGAGAGCAGACTGTGTCACTCTGCACAGGACAGGCAGATCACGCTCCTGTTAAATCAGGGCTTATGCTGCCTCTGTTTATTACCCGGGCTATGAAACAAATGTGGAGTGGCATTATTAACACACACATTCCATTGAGATTAATCAGTCCAGTAATAACAGACTATAATTATACTGGTGAAGTCTGTGCTGTGAATTTCAATTGTCCTCCTCAAAGCACACACAAGAAGGACTGGTGCATGTTCTGAAACGTTTCAGGTTAGTGTGGCAAAGAACCTGACTCCTGCATTCACGTGCTATTAAACACAGCACATCTGGGAAGTAAGACGTGGTTCCACAGAGTCCTTGAAAGTGGGGATTGGGTGTCAGCAGCTCTCGTTTCTATACTTACTTCATTTCATCTCATTTTCCTCCATTCTCCTTTTTAAAAAAGCTGAGGTGCAGCTGACTTACCAGTATTGTCTCGTTTCGCGTGTGCAGCAACCTGCCTCTGTTACACACACACATAACTGTTTTTTCAGATTCTTTTCTCTTACAGGTTATCATAAAACACTGAGTACAGTTCCCTGTGCCATGGTCCTTGTGGGCTGTCTGTTTCGTTTATAACACTGTCTGTGTTGATCCCGACTCCTCATTTAACCCCCATCCTCTTTCCCCTTTGGTAACTAACCATGAGCTGGTTTGCTGCGTCTGCTGGTCTGTTTCTTCAGCAGCTTTTTAAGTGATGTAGGCTGCGGCTTGGAAAAGGGTGGCTTTCAGGCCAGATCTTTCCCGAGTTCTGTTTCTGTTTGGCCTGTGGAGCAAGATGGTTTTTATATGTTTAAATGGCTGGGGGAAACCGCAGCAGCAATGGCAGTAGCGACCAGAAGGCCCTCGACAGGGACCGTCTGTGGCCTGCAGCGCTGTCCGGGCCTCCCCAGACGTGCGCCTGCCCCTGGCCGGCTGGTGAGCGTGGGGAGTCTCGACGCCGCGCTGCGGAGGGCCTGGGCGCGTGGGGACGCCACGGACCGCTGAGCCCGTGAGGTCCCTTCACTTTCGGACCCTCGATTTTCTCATTCATAAAGTGAACGACGGTCCCTAGACGATTCTGAAGTCCCTTAAATTCTAAAATTCTTTTACCAATGAATGAATAAGTGTTCGCTCCCTGAAATCTGAAAATGATGGAAATGATTATTTTGTGATCACATATTTGTTATAGAAAATATCAGTCTTTTCAGTGCTGGTAATGACCGTCAAGCGGTGTTGGCGATTCTGGGCGTACATTCAGGGTGGGGTAGTGTGTTCTGCTATTACTACATTTGCTATATTCGTTCCTAATTGTTCTTTTAGCAGAAATAGGATGTCAGAATATTCGTCCTGAAGGCATTTTATTCCTTCAGCCTGTGGAGAACTGAAAAGCCAGCAACTAGCCTGAGGCACTGTTTCACATGGCTTCCTGCTATTCTTTTTCGTGTTTATTTCCTTTTTTGAGGTAGATATACCAGTTCTCAGACAGCTCAGCTCGCCGTGTGTCTGATACATGCTGACTTGATCCAGTGTTGTGCTTGGCTTCAGGATCTCTACCCTTGGCCATAGTATTGTTACTCTCATTTTAAGATAGAATAATTATTTGTTTGTGAGCCTCTCTCCTGCGTTCCAAAAAGCTCCTTAAATGTAGGGACTGTTGATTGGATTTTGTCTCCCGAGCCCTGAGTTCATGCCTGGCCTGGAGTAAGCTCTCGATAAATTTGTTCAGTGACGAATGAATAAATGAAGAAATCTCCTTGGTGGAATATGAGTCTTAGGTCATTGCTCACAACGGCCTCAGAATCATAATGACGACAAGTTTAGTTTTGACTCCCAACCTCCCTCAGGGGGCTGGGCTCAACCTGAGGACTCTTGGAGCCGGTTAGACCTGAACTAGTCATCTCAAGTTATATTATTTCTGTCATAAGGCGGCTTTTACCCTCAAAGTCTCAGCTGGACTTGCTTTTCTGGGTTCTTGGGACAGAGTAATTTAAGATTAAGGACTGTCGGGGACTATTGCTAACAGAAAGAAATACAACGTACCCACCTGGAGTTATTCTTCACTCAGACACACAGCATGGTTTTCACTGGCTCTGGAAATTTAACAAAGGAGCCAGAGTATCTTTGATTCTTTTTACATTTGGTATGTTAAGGTTTTGCTATATCTGTTTTGTTTTCAGTAGCATTAGCCAAAATGAAAATATATATTTCCTCTAATTAAAGTTTCACAGATTCAGAATTCTGAACAGTAGAACATAAAAGTTACATTGCAAAAATGACAGGCAAAGTGTAAAATTTCTAGAAGCTCTGGAGGTTATATATTCAGCTAGCACAAATTACTTAAAAAAAAAAAAACTGTTGACTGAAGTATTATAAGATTAGCTACAACAAATTTGCACAGCCCCAAATATTCATATTTTAATTATTGCTCAGTGTTGCAAAAAAGACTTAGTCTTAAAATAAATATTCCATTTCACTGGATTCTCACATATCAATTGGGTAGCAGATGTTTTTGTTATTGTGTTTGAGGAAACCCACGTCTTGAAACGTTAACTCCATAATTCTTTCTTTCTCCTGTGTTCAGGATGAGCTGATGGCAGAACTTGAAGAACTGGAGCAGGAAGAATTAAATAAGAAGATGACAAATATCCGACTCCCGAATGCGCCTTCCTCCTCGCTCCCGGCTCAGCCGGACAGAGGGTCGGGCAGGATGCCCGGCGCGCCCTCGGCACGCCGCTCTCGAGCAGGTCTGTGCCTCACCCCGGCCCCCGTGGTCAAACGCTGGCCTGAAATCGTGGCCAGGCCCATCTCAGGGGGCCTCTCCTGCAGACTTCCCTGGCGGCCTAGTGGTTCAGACTCAGTGCTCCCACCGCAGGGAGTGGGCTCGATTCCTGGTCAGGGCAGTGAGATTCCTCAGGCCCTGCGCAGCCAAGAAAAGCAACTCTCGAGTAATGAGCGCGCCTGGGCCTCCAGGTGGCGCTAGCGGTAACGAGCCTGCCCGCCCTGCAGCGGACGGAGAGATCCCCTGCAGGAGGGCGTGGCCACCCACTCCCGTGTTCTGCCTGGAGAGTCCCGGGGACACAGGGGCTGGGTCCATGGGGTCGCAAAGAGTCGGACACGACTGAAGCGACTTAGCACACATCTCTCTTTTAGCACTTATTTTCCATTTCATAAATATACACCTTTTAATGAGTAATTCTAATTTGTTTTCTGTGCTGAAAGTGTGGACGTCACCAGTGACTGATTTTTATCCTTTTTTTGTTGTTGTTCCAGCATCTTCTAGGAGGACAGAAGGAGAGGATGATGACATCCAACATTTGGCAGCTTGGGCTACTTAGAGCGGAAGTTTTGGACACAGCTGTACATAAGACACGAAGATGTTTTTGCCAAATACAGCAGCTAACACAGATTGTTTTATATTTATACTGGATGAATGATTGTCTTTTAAGCCTCATAGGTAAAAGTTAAAGGAGTCGTGTGTAGATTTAGGATCCCTTTAAGATGAAAAGGGACTTCCCGGCAGCGTTTTGGAGGATCTCTTCCTCCCGATAGGAGGGACCCTTCCACTGCTTCCCCGCTGTATTTCCAGTCCTGGCACGTAGTTGGTACTCTCTATGTATTTGTTGAAAGAAAACTGAATCTTATTAACACATGAAACCTATAATCAGCTGTAAGCCACTTCAGAGTGACGTGCTCTGCACTTTCCTCCCCGTGCGAAGGCAGGTTTGCAGCGTGTCCATGTTAGGAGATTTGTAGCCCAGGGTAAATGTACAAGAAATACAACTTTTCTTGTAAAGAAGTCTTGTGTGAGTTTACACATAAATAGTTTCATTGAGTTTTGCGATTTAAAATCTTAAAGGAGTTTTAATTGACATTTATTATGCCAATTAAGCTTGGAATGGGCAATGGCTGCATTTCCCCAAATGTCTGAAAGCGCTAACGGCTTCCGCTGCTGAGCGGGAATCTCCTGGGTGTCATCCAGCCACTTAGGGAGCTGCATTACCGTTCCCCGGCCATTATGATGCTATTATGGCTTCAGCGTGCTAAATGTGTGTGTTCATTCTTTTCTGTTTTGGGCTCTCTCGTACATTTATTTACAATTTGTGTCATATTCTTTGTAAATACATAAAAATATAGGCAATTAAAAATATATCTTAGATAAAATTTGGCCATAATGATTTTTAAATGGAAGTAAAATTCAAAATTATGTGTTGCCCATAATGTATCATGGGCCATAAAATGACAAATGTCATTATAGAAAATGATCTAGTAATTCCCAACATTAGCTTAGGGAATACAAGGTCAGTGGAATGGAAACAACACTAGACTTGGAGGTAGGAGTTCTGGATCCTATTTCCTGCTCTGCCTTGAACACGGTACGACTAGGCAAGTCATAAACTCAGTCTGTTTTTTCACTGAGAAATCTAAGGGCTGGACTTGATGTGGCTGGCGGTTCCATCCTGCCACAGGCCTTCTGCGTATGACGTCCTTCTTAGCAGTCTTTCTATCCCCCCGCAACACAGATGCCACACCTTACGTAGTTCTTCAATCTCAGTTAAAATGTCCTTTGTTTTGGGAAGTGTTTTCCTGCTTGCAGACTAACTCAGGTCTTCCTTCTAATGCTTTCGTAGCCATCGCTTTCTCCCCTGCAGACTAACTCAGGTCTTCCTTCTAATGCTTTCGTAGCCATCGCTTTCTCCCCTGCAGACTAACTCAGGTCTTCCTTCTAATGCTTTCGTAGCCATCGCTTTCCCCCGTCACCTGTCACGTTTTCTGTTGCATTTTACTTGAATGATCACTCTTACTGTTTTCCTCTCCTTTGCTGTTGTTCTTCAGTCCCTAAGTCGTGCCTCACTCTCATGGGGTTCTCGTGGCCAGAACACCAGCGTGGTCCCCGTTCCCTCCTCCGCTGGGCCACGTTTCGTCCGAACTCTTGAGTACGACCCGTCTGACTCGGGTGGCCGTGACCAGCATGGCTCTTAGCGTCTCTGAGTTCCTCGAGGCCCTCTGCCACGACAAGGCGGTGATGCTGCACCATGCTGCTTCGAGGGCAGGGACTGTGTCTCTGCCCATTCAATCCAACTGCGTATCTCTGCACAGCCTCTCTCATGCAGCTGTCATTTAATAAAGATTTATCAATATTACATGAAAGACTTTTTACCTCTTTTGGGTCATGATAGAATAACAGGAACTGGATTTACCTTCTACTGTCAAATAACTGGAAAGCTGGACAGAAGATATGAAGCACGGTTTTCAGACATTGGATAGAAGGCAGCAGAGGAGGGAGACAGATGAGACGCGGACTTGTGGTTCCCGCTCGCTGCCTCCACAGAGCCTGGTGGGCTTACCAAGGGAGGAAATCCAAGGGGGAGATTTCTGGAAAGGAGGTTGCTACACGGAGAGGGAGAGAGCGTGCTGGAAATCTGCAGAGCCGCCCCTTCAAAGTTTTTGGCTCAGAACTGATCTGTATACACGTCTGAGGAAGTGACTGTCACAGGAGGGACCGCTGGAAAGAAGCAAGCAGGTCAGTCCCGAGAGCTCACACAGGGCAGGGGAACGTGTCTCCATCAGCCACAGGCAAGACCTCCTACCAAGGGGTATTAGCTTGAGTCCTTGGAAGGATATTGCCTCATTCAGTTCAGTTCAGTTCAGTCGCTCAGTCGTGTCCGACTCTTTGTGACCCCATGGACTGTAGCCTGCTGGGCTCCTCTGTCCATGGGATTCTCCAGGCAAGAATACTGGAGTGGGTTGTCATTTCCTCCTCCAGGGGATCTTCCCAACCCAGAGATTGAACCAGGGTCTCCTGCATCTCCCGGATTGGCAGGAAGATTCTTTACCACTGAGCCACTTGGGAAGCCCTACACAGAATGAGTATTTCTAATTAAAATTTGCATCTGAATTGAGATGTGCTTTGAGTGTAAAACATATATTGGATTTCAAAGACTGAGTATAAAAAGGATGTAGAAAATCTTATTAATACCTTTATATAGAGTTTATGTTGAAATATTGTTTTAAATGTATTAAGTAAAATATATTATTAACATTAATTTCAGCTGTTTCTTTTCACCATTTTAAAATGTGGCTACTTGGAAATTAAAAATTACATATGTGGTTCACATTATATTTCTATTGGTTAGCCTTGGGCAAGAAGACCAGTTTCTCATTATCAATGAGTGCACAGGTAGATTTGAAGTACTAAAATGCCTGTGTTCAAAATAAAACAAATTTTGTAGAAGGTGACTCTTATTCTGAAAAGAAACAAAATACATTGAAATAAAATCATAATGTTGCCCCTCTGTTGACAATAAGGAAGCAGTGAAAGACGTGAGGGAAAAGGTATAAAAGTAAACCATCCTTAGATTGAAGAGGTATTGAAAAGAATAAAGGTACTACCCAGTCAGCTACATACGCTTCCAGCAAGGCATCTTAGAATGGAAAAGCTTCTGTTTGGAAGTCACAAAGTCCGGGATGTTTGCTGAGACCTGGCTTCACTGAGACTCACTGGCACCTCAGGGGTGGATCTCATTTGGTCAGGGCTGTCTTGTATTTTTAAATGAAGTGTTTTCCAGGTCTCTCCGCGGGCCGGGGGTGGGTGTTGACCAGTCGAAGGGTTTTGGGTGTTTTTTTTTTTTTTCCCGCGGTGGCTCCCAAATTCTGCTTCTGAGGCTGCGCCTGGCTGGGGACTCGGCGCGCCCGGCCCCAAAATTAAAAAAAAAAAAAAAAAGTGTTTTCCAATATATCCCTCAAGTTTTTCTCCTTCTTTTTGGTTATAAGGAACACCTGATGGCTCAGCGGTAAAGAATCCACCGCCAGTGCAGGAGACAGGTTTGATCCCTGGGTCGGGAAGATCCCCTGCAGGAGGGCTTGGCAGCCTGCTCCAGTGCTCTTGCCTGGAGAATCCCTTGGACAGAGGAGCCTGGAGGGCCACAGGCCATGGGGTCGCAGAGTCGGACCCAACTGAAGCAACTGAGCCTGCGTGCATGCAACACATTCAGCGTAACTTATGATTTTTTAGAAGTGATTTGGATAGTTCCCATAATCAAAGAAAATGCTGGAAATGCAAATCAGAGGAATGTTAGAAGCCAGAGACTCTGGAGCTCAGACTAAGGGACTCCATCTTCTCAGTCCCCCACAGCAAGGAAAGGTAAGCTGCGGCCATTGTGAAGAAGCTGTTATTCTGTTCAGGATCAAATTTCAAAGCCAGAATATTTAATTGGCCAATCTCCCTGGATCCTCATGAGCTGAGAAGGAGGAAGGGAGGTTTGCTAAAGCGTAATCAAGGTTCTCTTACCTGAAGAAGACGGAATGGATGTTGGCCTTCTCGATCTAAAATGCCACCTCAAACAGCAAATGCCCAGGCACGCAATGAGAATGAGTACGTTGGAGCTGCAGCATTTCCTCCTCCTTGGCAAACGCTGAGTCTGAGCACTGATTTATTTAGCAGAAACTGGAGTAGCAGATACTTTACACACCACAATTGTATAAGTCTTACTAAAACAAACTGAATAATCTGTTAAAGTTAGGAGTCCAAGCAAGAAGGAAGAAAAAGAGAAAGGAAAAATTCCAGAGACGCTAGCACCAATAAGGACACCTTGGTAGCGTTACGCTACAGCCCAGTGGAGCCAGCCTATGAACTGCTGGTCAAAGTCTACTTCATGTCTCTACTTCTTTTTGTTTCTTCAATTTAAGATACAAACTGATGTTTCTTCTGGAGGAAGTATTTCTTATTGCTGTTCAGTCGCTAAGTAATGGCTGACTCTTTTTGACCTGGACTTGGCATGCCAGGCTCCTCTGTCCTCCACCACCTTCCAGAGTTTGCTCAAATTCATGTCCATTGACTAGGTGATGCCATCCAACCATCTCATCCTGGCTTCTGTCGTCCCCTTCTCCTCCTGCCTTCAATCTTGCCCAGCATTAGGGTCTTTTCTAATAGGTCACTCTTTGCAACAGGTGGCCAAAGTATTGACGCTTCAGCGTTAGCAGTAGTCCTTCCAATAAATATTCAGGGTTGATTTCTTTTAGGATTGAATGGTTTGATCTCCTTGCTGTCCAAGGGACTCTCAAGAGCCTTCTCCTGTAGGTCAATTTGAAAGCATCAATTCTTCAGCATTCGGCCTTCTAATTTATGGTCCAACCCTCACATCCGTACGTGACTACTGGAAAAACCATAGTTTTGACTATAGGGATCTTTGTCAGTAAAGTAACGTCTCTGCTTTTAAATATGCTGTCCAGGTTTGTCACAGCTTTCCCTCCAAGGAACAAGTGTCTTTTAATTCCATTGCTACAGTTACCATCTGCAACGATTTTGGAGCTCAAGAAAATAAAATCTGTCACTGCTTCCACTTTTCCCCCTTCTGTTTGCTATTAAGTAACGGGACTGGATGCCATGATCTTAGTTTTTTGAATGTTGAGTTGCAAGCGAGCCTTTTCACTCTCCTCTCTCACCTTCATCAAGAGGCTCTTTAGCTCCTCTTTGCTTTCTGCCGTTGAGTGGTATGTCTCGTACTTGTGGTTGTTGGTATTTCTCTGGGAAATCTCAATTCCAGCCTGTGATTCATGCAACTTGGCATTTTGCATGATGAATTCTGCATAAAATGGGCTTCTCAGATGGCTCAGCAGCTAAGAATCTGCCTGCAATGCAGGAGTGGTAGGAGTCTCAGGTTCGATCCCTGGGCTGGGAAGATCCCCTGGAGGATAGCATGACAACCCGCTCCAGTGTTCCTGCCTGGAGAATCCCATGGACAGAGGAGCCTGGCGGCTACAGTCCATGGGGTCGCAAAGAGTAGGACCTGACTGAGTGGCTTAGCACGCACTCTGCATATAAAATAAATAAGCAGGTGACAATACAGCCTTGTCATCCTCCTTTCCCAACTTCGAACCAGTCAGTTATTCCATTTCTGGTTCTAATTGTTGCTTCTTGATCTACATATGGTTTTCTCAGGAGACAAGTAAGGTGGTTGGGTATTCCCCTCTCTTCAAGAATTTTCCAGTTTGTTGTGATCCACAGTATTTCTTAAATTAGCTAAAATACTCCAACTTCAAATTTACTTTACATCATTTTTTTCCTGGCTGGCCAGAAGTTTTATTGCACTTTATACAAGACATTGGAGCTACTGTTTTGGAAAAAGAAGACAGTGTATATTGACGGAGTACAGACAGGGCAAAACAGTAAAACTGCTCTTCAGAAGAGAGAGGTTCAAACGCTGAGCAAGTAGGCAGTGCCTCTGTGAATCCTTCTCCTGAACATTTCTGATATTCACAGGCTACTGAAGGCTGTCTATACACTATTACTTATGCTATCAGGAGGGTTAAATGTTCCTTTTCAGCATCCAGAAAGTCTCCAATTCAGATTTCTCTGTGAAGCACCGAAAGGGTGACATGTGGGTGGCGTGTGGCATGCTTTTATGTAATATGTTTATATATCTGAAATGTGTCTAAGTGGATCATATATGCTCATGTACAAATTATACACATGTGTTAAGACACGTATAGCTGCAGTCGTGTCTGACTCTTTGCAACCCTGTGGACTGTGGCCCACCAGGCTCCCCTGTTCATAGGATTCCCCAGGCAAGAACACTGGAGCGGGTCATCTTCTCCAGCTTGGGAAAGTCTGCGGCTTCTTGCCCGCCACGATTCTCCTGTGCTCCCTCAGTCCCAGCTTGTGCATCGTTTTCTCGTTGGAGGGCTCAGTCTTCTTCCTGACTCATAAATGTGAATCTTTCCCAGATTTTTAATAATTTAGTTATTTGCTCTCTCTTTTCTATACTATTCGTAGGTATCATTTAAAATTATAGTTTCAACTATCCTTTCTATGAGAGAATGACTTAAATTGCTCATATGAATTTATTCATTCAATCAACTGATATTTACTAAGCACTGTCCTCTGAGCTCCGAGTCAGTATGGGGATTAAAGTTGGGGCAGTGCTGCAGTTGCATGTATATCTAGCTGTGGCCTCTATATCTAGCTGTGGCCTCTATATCTAGCTGTGGCCTCTATCCCAGGCTCCAGTCAGCTAGAGGCCAGAGGTTCACTTTATTTTTCCTGGCGTCACTTCCGTATCGACATCTTTGTCTCAAAGTCTACTTTGTCTGGTGTTTGTAATAGCTACTCTCCTCAGCTCTCTTTTGATTACATTTTGCATAGAATATCTTTTCCCATCTTTTTACTCTCAATCTATATTTGTGCTTGAATCACTGTGAGTCTTTTGTACATAGCATAAAATTAGATATTTCTTTTTTTTAATCCATTCCCCAATCTCTGCCTTTTAATTGGAGAGGTTAATCGTTCATATGTGATGTATTTACTGTATTTGCCGTTTTGGTGCTTGTTTTCTATAATTTATGTCTTACGTCTTTTTTCCCTTAATTTCTCCATTACTTCTTTCTTTCAAAAAGTTAATAAATAACAAATAAATACATTCTAGTGTACTATTTTAATTCCCTTGCAGCTCCTTTCACTATATACTTTATTTTCTTAGTGCTTTCCTTGGGGATTACAAATAACTCTTTATAACAAACTAGTTCAAATTAATACAAACAACTTCAATGTTATATAAAATTTGCTTCTATATATCTCCCATCCCCCTTTATGGTGCCTAAACTACATCTTTAGGCATGTGTGCCCGTAAACACAGACTTATAGTGATTACACTTGTCTTTTAAATAAAATGGAAAACAGAGGAGTTACAACTAAAAATCCTCAGGCTGGCTAGCACTCCCCTCCGCAGTCACCTTGGCTGCTGCTCCTTATTACCTGCGTTGGTGCAGATCGCTGTGTGGTGCCCTTCATTGCTGCTTGAAGGTCTCCTTTTAGCGTGTCTTGTGAGGCAGGTCTACTAACAATGAATTCTTTCAGTTTTTCTTTATTAGGGAGTTCTTAATTTCTCCTTCATTTTTTTTTAAAGAACAGTTTTGCTAGTTAAAAATTCTGGATAAAAATTTTTTTCTCCTAAAAATTTCAATATGCTACTTTCTTCTGGGCACCGTGGTTTTTGATGAGAAAACAGCTGTTAATCTCATGGAGGATTCTTTGTATGTGATGAGTCTCTTCTGTCTTACTACTTTAAAGATTCTTTGTCTTTGGACAATTTGATTAAAATGTGTGTAGATGTTTTGAGTTTTTCCAACTTGAGTTTCATTGAGCTTCTTGGATTTGTTGATTCATATCTTTCATCAAAGTTGGGAGGTATTTGTCATTATTTTTTCAAATATTCTTTCTGCCCCTTCCTCTTCCTCTTTCCGTCTCTTTCTCTTTACCCGGGCACCCAATTACACATGTTACTTTGCTTGGTGGTCTCACACAGGTCTCTTATGTTCTGTTCGTTTTTTTCCCCATTTTTTTAATTTTCAGACTAGATAATCTTAATTGATCTGTCTTCAAGTCCACTGATTCCTTCTCTCTGCCTGCTTGTTTGTTGCTGATTTCCTCTAGTGAACTTTCATTTCAGTTATTATATCGTGTTTTTCAACTTCAGAATTTCCATTTAGGTATTTTTTCATGAAATCTCTCTCTTCATTGATATTTCCTATTGGTGAGAAATTATTCTCATGATTTCCTCTACTGTTTTAGAAATGGTTTGTTTTAGCTGTTTGAAGATATTTTAAATAGCCAATTTAAAATATCTAATAAGCCCAGCATCTGGTTTGTTTTGGGGACACTGGCTGCTCTCCCCGTGTGTTTGGAGCACACTGTCTTATTTGTGTGTGTCGTATTATTTTGTTGTTGTTGAAAACAGGGCATTCTGGTATCATACTTGTGAATGTTATAGTCCTTCCCGTAGTGTTTGTTGTTCCTTGAACTTGTCTGCTTGCTTGCTTACTTTTCTGAACTCATTTTTGTCTGCAGTCTCTGCTGTGTGTCCAGTGAAGTCTCTGTTCCGTTAGCAGTCAGTTAATAATTGAACGCAGATTTCCTTAAGTACTTGGAACTAAAATATGTTGTATAACACAAAATATCCTGCACAAAGTGGTGGGCAGCGCTCTCTCTGTGCCTTTTATGAGAGCAGAATAACAGGCCACGTGGTTTGTTAACATTTCAGCAAGACTCCTGTTTGCTTGAGTGTGACACATGCCCAGCTGCACTGCATGGGCAATAAGGTTCGCATTTACTTTCAGCGTTCCCCAGATTATTCACTTTTTCATATATTCTTTCACCAAAGACTACTTAATGATAGATATTGTCAGTTTAAGCAAGACACAGATCCTGCTCTTAGGTAGGTCACAGTCCAGCTCTGTGACTTTCTTAACTTCTCTGAGGCTGAAATACCTTTATGATATAATAGGAAGACTATATCCTTGACATCACTGGATTATCATGAAAATTAAACGGGAATATATATGTAAAACTAGTACAGTACCTGGTACAAAATTAATGCTTAATAATTTACTTTCTTCCTCCTCTTGCCAATTCTCAAAGCAACAGAGGCAATTTAGGTAACACTTGTCACCATCTGTCATGTGCTAATTCTATGCCAACTGAGTGCAAAAGGTCTTATTCAGTATATCACTAGTTTGTAAAACATGGCTTTGAATTAGATATTAATTAATTGATATATGTAGTCATTAATAAATCTGAAAGTGGCTCAAAAAGATGAAGCAACTTTCTGAGGTCATACAATTGCTAATTAGAATGAAGAATTTGAAATCAAGTTTCCTTGGTGGCTCAGATGGTAAAGAATCTTCCTGCAACATAGGAGATGTGGGTTCCATCCCTGGGTCAGGAAGATCCCCTGGAGAAGGGATGGCAACCCACTCCAGCGTTCTTGCCTGGGAAACCTCATGGACAGAGGAGCCGGTCAGACTACAGTCCACGGGGCTGCAGAGACTTGGCAAAACCGAGTGACTAACACTCTTAGTTCAATACCTACATCCTTCATTTCTTCCCTGTATTTCTGCTGATACAAGTGCTTCCTTCACAAGATGACACGGGCATAAAATCCTTAAAAAAAATCGTTCCAGACAAGTAGAACCTAAGAAAAGACCGTTCGTTGTCTTTCGTTGGCTGTAGAGGGCAGCAGAGGTCCAAACTGAGAAAAAAGGGGCAGGCGTCCCACTAGCACATCTCCAGGAAGGTTATTTTGTCTGCAGAGTCAGACATGACTTAGCAACTGAACCAGAACAAGAAGATTGTTTTACTTGGGACAGCGCAAAATAACAAAATTACATAAGCCTAAAACTATCAGAAGCTCCTGGGAAACTGGGCCAGATTGGTTGCATTTCTAATACTAATTATTTTTCTAACAGAGTTTTTATTTTAATGAACATGTATGCTTTTTGCAGAGAAAGAAAGCAAACTTTAGCTGAGAAGACTGAGCCAATAATAGCTCAAACGCTGAGTCCCCTGAGTCCCTATTGGAAAATGTAGCCCTTTTGTAGTTCTTAGTCAAGATCTACAAGTTCAAGATGATGTTTTCCAATGAAGGCTCAAAGGCACGTGAGTTGCTTTGGCTCTGACTTCTTTTCTGAAGATGCCAGTGGGCAGGATCTGGGGCACGGAGCCGTCGCCGCGGCTTCTGACGTCTGCAGTGCCAGTTACAACGTGCACGACAGGATGCGTGTGATGCACACGCCCTCCAGGCCCAGGGTCAGCGCTCGTGACTTCTCTCTCCTCTTAAAACATTCCGTTCTCAACAGGTTTAAAGATATTTAGTTAATAACATCAATAAGACTTGGATCAGCCTTGTTATTTAAGGAGGAGAAATGTAATTGCTAAATGCTTGAATTTCTGAAAACACTGATAAAGAAAACAAAGTCTAACATTAGAGGGTTTGGGTATTGCTTGAAGCAACTACACTGACCACTTCTGACCTGATCCTGAATCACGAGTTTAGAATATCATTTGCCTGCCCCCTCGAGGCAGCAGACTTCATTGTGAGGCTTCCCAGGGCGAGAACTGTCAACAAAGGAGCCTAAGCAACCAAGCCAGAACACAGAGCGGAGGCTGACTGACAGATACTTGTTGAGTACCTGCGCTGAGTCCCGGGGATACAAAGAACAGAAAGGCCTGTTTATCACAGGAGGGGGTGCAGTCCAGGGAACCACAAGCGGAGCGCTGAGGTGGGCCGCTGGTCTGGTCCCCGGGGTCCATCAATTACTGGCTGCCAGACTCCTCCCGGCGAGGCTCCCTGGGAAGCTGACTCTGAGACAGAAAAGAAATCAGGAAGCTGAATGAGGCTGACTGGCATCAATGCCCCAGGGAGGGATTACACAGAGAAGCTGAGGGGCAGTGTGGTCTCACGGGAGGCCTTACTGACTCCACGAGGGGACCAGGAAGCGGCACCTGAGTGCGGGCGACCCCGAGGCTCTCACTCAGAGTGCGGCTGCCTGGCAGAGGGCATGGTCCTGGGGTGAGGAGAGCCACAGGCAACGCTGCCAGGAGGCGAGCCCGTCAGTCCTCTGCTGGAGGGGATTCGGAAGTTACCTGACAGCTTCCACCGCAGTGACCTTCCATCACTGAACGTTGTTGATCTTCCTTTTCTTCATGTGTCAGATGAGTATTGAAGATATCTTTACATGGTCAAATTTAGGATTAAATATAACAATATAGGCAACAACATCCGTGTTGTGCCCGGCACACGAGATGTTGCAAAAATTCCCCATTGTCATCTTGCTCACAGCTTCTCCAGTGCATACAACCAGCGCTCTGGAGGGCACTAGGTTTTCAGAAACGGGTAAGCACAGCTCCGTGCCCTCAACAAGTGTGGTCAGGGGAGGCTGGCATACCCAAGGCAGCCCAGTATGATGTGTAAGGGTTCCAGCGTTGCTTGGCTGCCTTGGGCTGGCCTTCTGGACCAGCTGTTGCCTGGTTGATCGCTGAAGGGTCTGGCCTGCGCTGCTGATGGGCATTGTGAAAGAGAACGCTGGGCTCCAGGGGGACCGGCACACTGGGAGGGGAGGTGAGAGGCGGCAGGTGGGGAAAGATGAGGCTCCTGGGAGAGGACTGGCCAACAGCCTGGAGGTGGGACTCCCAACGGAGGAAGGAATGGGAGCAGGGAAAGTCCAGGAGGCTTTCTAGCTTCTACCGTGTATTTTGACAGTGTTGAAAAACGTCCTATTTCCTTGCAGTAGGAAGCAGCTTTCCGTCTTTTAATTATTTGAACAAAGCCACTTCGTTCTGAATGTCAACTTCTCCTTCAAAAGGAAGAAATGGAGTAAAGAGGAAGAATTTCATTTTTTCAAAATAAGGTGAGAAAAGTTGTCAAGCATACAATGTTTAGAATACTAGCTGAGTAAAAAAGGAGCTAAAGCCCAAGAAAAGTTTTGAAAACAGAATAAAGAGAATGTGAGAAAACGAAAAAGCTAATATAGGGAGTAGACTTATGAAAAACTTTTAGAAACAGACAACTTTCAAGCTTGTGTGGCTGGCATCCTAAGTGAAAAACAGGTAAAATAATACAAACGGACAGTCTGAAGTTTGCTACAGTGAAAAAGTAGTTGATAATGACTTTTGGAATTTCAAATATAAAAGTAAGGCAAAAGTCAATTTTATGTTCCTACCTTGTGAAGGTAACAACAATTCACCAAAAATTCTACAGTAAATGAAATACCTTCCTCTTTTGCTCTTGGAGGTCTGGATGGGATGGTGGCCCCGTTTTCTCAGATGAGACAGTCACTCAAGAGAAGCCTCCTGGGCTTCACCTCCTTTCGGTCAGACAGACCCTGGAACAGCAGTCCGGCCCAGACCGCGGACCTAAGTTCGAGGCCTCCCGAGCCTCAGCTCGCTTCCCCGGGAGCCACGAGGCTACCCGGGGCCGCGGGCGCCCCTCCCACCGGCGCCCCTCCCATCAAAGCCCCTCCCATCAAAGCCCCTCCCATCAAAGCCCCTCCCGCCGCCGCCCCTCCCACCGCCCCGCCTCCCGCCGGCGCCCCTCCCACACAGGCCCCTCCCACCACCACCCCCGCCGCCCCTCCCACCGGCGCCCCTTCCACCAGGCGGTCCTCCTAGCTCATCGCCAAGGCCAAGAGGAGCCTCTGGCTAAACTTGGCCAGAAGCAGCTCCTTTCCTGAAAAAATGCTGTTTGTATTTTACTCATCGAAACTTTAGAACGGATACTGCTTCTTTATAACCTAGGCAACAAGCCTGGCAGTATGGTTTAACTGAGCCTGAAAGTCGGCCGTCTTTGGGACCTTCTTTTGCTTCATCTCACGCTCCGTCTTGTGCACCAGTGAGGCGAGGCGGCCGGTGACCACCCCAAGTTTGCTGTGAGAGCGCTGGGGGCTCCTCCCCAGCACAGGGGCCTGCGACTGCGCTCCCTGGGGGTCGCCTGGGCTGACTGCTTCTCAAGGAACTGATAGGAGCCAACGTGCTTGCTCAGCCATGCGAGAGGCACCAGTAACTTCTCCAACGGGCGGCTCCCAGGGGCGGGGCTTTCACGGCTCAGGGGCAGAGAGGAATCAGGACGGCATGATTGCAACAGCAGTTGAGGGCTCAACAGCTAAGCGCTTAGCTGCGAGCTTCCAGCGTTGGAATGGGCAGCGATTCTCAAAGCCATCAGGAAGGAGGATAGAATGCATGCATCCAGGCTCAGGCTGGACGCTATTGACCCTGCTTATGAATACTGAGCTCCCCAGGGGGCGCTAGTGGTGAAGAACCCGCTTCCCAAGGCAGGAGACGTAAGAGACGCAGGTTCCATTCCTGAGTCTGCAAGATCCCCTGGAGGACGGCGTGGCGCCCCACTCCAGTGTTTTTGCCTGGAGAATCCCATGGACAGAGGAGCCTGGTGGGCTACAGTCCCCGGGGTCGCAAAAGGCCGGACAGGACTGGAACAACTTAGCACGCACACACTCACACTTACTGGTATTAAAATGTGATGCGTGAAACCCAAGGAAGAGGGAATATATATATATATATGTGGCTGATTCACTTTTCTGCACAGCAGAAACTAACAACATTGTAAAGCAACTACACTCCAGTTAAAAAGAATAAAATGTGCTGCATGAAATACAAGGAAGAGGGTATATATATATGTACATACATAGTCTATCCCATATATACACACACATATATATATGGCTGATTCGCTTTGCTGTGCAGCAGAAACTAAGACAACATTGTAAAGCAACTACACTCCAACTAAATAAGTAATTACTTAAAATATGTTGCATGACCTTTCTTCACCAACCTCTCCAACTGACGTAAGCCTGAAAGGTAGAACTGGAGTCTGGAATCCAGGACAAAATTGGGAACCTCTCTCCAGTGGCTGTGAAAAAGTTAACACTCAGATAGTGGCTATGATCCAATATCCATGCCATTTTTGTGGATATAACCAAACACAACAGCACCAGTCTGGGAACCAAAGAGACCTGTTTTCCACAGCGTTCTACTGCTCCATCAGCATTCAGATAATCTTCCTGGTGTGAGGTTTTACCTGTAAGATGAGGGGTTTGGAGCAGAAGACTTACTTGATGGGCTCCATCAGGCATGAAAGTCCTAGGATTCGGACCTAATGAAGTAGAGTCTGTCTGCAAACTTGCACCCCTCAACCGCTGTGGAAGAGCTTTTTGAATCACAGTAGCTTCTGGGGGAAAGGCAGATTTGATACCTACGGGATTCGTGCTGAGGGTCAGTTTAAACCAGCCAATTCTCAAAGTACTTCTAGTTACAATAGACCCTCTGAGTCCATTTTAATCATAAGGTATTAATTGTCTGAGGGCTAAGAGGTTCAAATACCGTATTTTTAACTTATTTTTAATTTCTAAGATGAATCCATCCATTCACATGAAACACATATCCGTAGAGCCTCTGGCGTGTGTATGCTTAGCGTCTACATGGGGAATGGACTTAAGTACAACCCAAAGCAGTAAGTGCCCTACTAGAGGCATGCACACGGTGCTGGGGGCCCACCTGCCGGGGCGTCCTGCTGGAGACACGCCTTGCAGAGCTGGAAGACAGCATGTCTGGAGTCGAGGGCTCTCAGAGGGGCCTGCGGGAGTAGCTGGGTCAGGAAGGGCCTTGTTCATTGCACACATGTCAAGCACAGGCACATTCAGGTGGGCATACAGACCACAGAATGTTGGGTACTTGAGAGCAAAGTCTGAAATGTTCCTATGATATTTCTGTAGACAGAATCCAAGGCCAGCATAGATTGTGCTTTTGTTGCCATAATTTTTCCAGAAGTGCTATAGACATGGGCAAGACTTTAATGATTAAATTGGTTAAATTTAAGGAAATTCTTAGAACTTCCCAGGTGGCGTGTGGTAAAGAACCTGCCTGCCAATGCAGGAGACATAAGAGATGGGGGTTTGATCCCTGGGTCGGGAAGATCTCCTGGAGGAGGAAATGGTAATCCATTCCAGGATCTTTGCCTAGAGAATCCCATGGACAGAGAAGCCTGGCGGGCCATGGAGTCACAAAGAGTCAGATACGACTGAAGCGACTTAGCATGTACACTGTACACAAGGAAATTCTTATTTACATACCTCAAAATACAAATTTCTCAGATGATGTCACTTCTTAGCAGAAGCTTGTGAACAAAGAATGGAACAACACTACTCAAATGATATTTGCTTTCAAGCATTTTAGAATGAAAAACTCTCTATGCAGTTGAGTGAGGCACCGACCAAGGCACAAGGCATACTGTCTGTCTGGTCACGGTGGCCGTTCTGTGCCTTGAAAATGAATTCAGGAAGTGACTTCCGTATCAGCTTCTTACGCCTTGACAGCACACTGAATCAATGGTATTCCTCTGATATATGTGAAAGGTGAGACTAAACCGAAGGAAAAATGCTTCCAAGAATGTTTGAAGGAATTTGATATCTGACAACAAATAGATCAACTTCTCTCATTTCCCTATTTCTTTGTGTCCTTAAACAATATGCCTATTTGCTTTATGTATTTATATTTACATTTAAAGTTTCAATGTTTATAGAACAGTTTGTAAGCATCACTCATAAAACAAGACTTATTGGCAGACTGCAGAAGCAGGAAGTTGAGGTTTCCGTAGGTTTTGGCTTTATCCTTCTATTGAAAGAAAATGTAGCGATAATGTTGTCCCTGAAGGTTTGCGGTAGGCAAGTAGAACATTCCAGGTGCTGAAAAGGCTAGTATGACTAAGAAGTGAGCAGCGTGAGAGGCGACCTTGAGGAGGTGACCTCAGATTAACTGTCAACCAAGGTGCCTTAAACGTGCGTGTCCGTGAATGTATTCAAACAGAGATCCCGCCATCACCAAAGAAAACTGTGACTGGTAGGAATATGGACAGTTCAGCATTTCAGGGAGCTTTCTCTGCTCCTCTTAACTCTCCGGCTGTGGCTAAACTGCGACCTCTCAGGGACACAGCTTGGTGGGCACTGCGTGAGGCGGAAGTGTGTGCAAAAGAGCACACTGGGCACCTGTGCAAGCCCCTTGCTGCCCTGGGCTCCGCTGCTGGTTCCAAGCCACGGGTAACGCCAGGTCCGCAGCTGCACGCTTGACACACCCTCCCAGGTGTCCTCCTTTCAACAAAACGAGCTGGTGAGCACTCCCATTATCTCTATTCCAAATGAGCGCTGAGGCTCAGAGAGCTGAGGCAATTTGCTTTACTTGGTAAGAAGCAAGAACCCAAGCTTAGGTCTGTTTAATTTTAAAGTATATTCTTAACTAGCTTCGGATTAAGAGATAAGTGAACTTGGAAGGTTCTGGGGTCCCAAGAACTGGAGAAAATAAGGAAACATTTTGTAGATATGACATATTCAGAAAAGCAAACCCCACAGATTTTTACAAAATATTTTGAGGATGGCATTATGAATATATCCACGTAAACTACATCAGGGGCTTCCCTGGTGGCTCAGATGGTAACGAATCTGCCTGCAATGCAGGAGACCTGGGTTCAATCCCTGAGAAGGGAAGATCCCCTAGAAAAGGACATGGCAACCCTCTCCAGTGTTCTTGGCTGGAGAATTCCATGGACAGAGGAGCCTGGTGGGCTACAGTCCATTGGGTTGCAAAGGGGCAGACACGACTGAGTGACTAACACACAAACACACACAAGCTGTATCACCCACAAAGGTTCCTCCATAAAGGAGAAATTAATGTATGGCCTAGCTAAAAGCTGGAAGACATTTCTACACATATATCTTTCAACACATACAGTAAAATGTTACTTTGCACATAAAGCCGTTCACGTACTATAAGACCAGCGTCCCCAAGATCCTGTAAATAAATCACTGACGGACTAGCTAAAGGGTTGCGGTCTGAAACTGAATGATCAGCCTCCCACACCGAGTGCCCTCCTGTGTTGTCTGTCCCACTCTTATCCACCACGCTTTTCTGCTCGCCTTTCCTTTATTCCTGGGGCATGGGCCCGTATGCTGTTATCACTTGCTCCTCCTTATGCATGCTTTCGTTAGTTCACCGCGGGCCATCTTTCACTTCTTCCTGGGTCTTCCAATTCCTGTCTGTTTATCATAATCAAAGCATTATTAATCCGTTTTAGGCAGAAGCACAGCCCTTATTTTGATTGAGTATAAAATTAGAGGTGGTGATCGATAGACTTTTGTGAAACATGAATGCATGAAGACATTAAAAAATAGAACGAGCCGTCAGATAATGGTGGCGCGGCAAAGGGTTCCCTTGCATGGTGGTAGGTGGGCTGACGTGGCTCCACTTCAGCTGGTGGACCGAATACAGGGCGGGAACCGGCAGTTTCTCTGCTTCTGTGACTTCGTGCGGTTGTTGCCTCGAGTGTGCTGTGTGAGTCGCCAGGCTGGAGGCTGGCTTGGAAGTGATCTGTATCCTTCTGGCAAACCGTTTGCACTGCTTGTGGGCCCATTTAGTTGAGGTGGCCCGACGTGTCATTTTTGAGCAGACTCCAAATCTGTATCATCTCTTTGTGCTTGGCCTGGCTCACTTGGAAATCTCCCATTCGATTCTTTACAAAAGTCTTCACTTACCTTTCATCTCTAACTAATCTGCTTTCCTCAAGCCCTGTGCATGCGTGCTACATTGCTTCTGTCCTGTCCAACTCTTTGTGACCCCATGGACTGTCGCGCGCCAGGCTCCTCTGTCCATGGGATTCTCCAGGCAAGAATACTGGAGCAGGTTGCCATGTCCTCCTCCAGGGGATCTTCCCAATCCAGGAATCGACCTGAGTCTCTTATGTCTCCTGTGTTGACAGATGGGTTCTTTACCACTAGCTCCACCTGGGAAGCCCCCTGAAGCCCTGTTTGTCCACACAAATATTTGCTTTAAATTATTCGTGCTTAATCACCAGTTCAAACTTTATAAATTGTCCCATTGCAATCATTATGCAGATTTCCATTATCTTATATATTGAAAGGTATTTTAAGATTAATCTGAAAGACCATCGTCTACCACAGGTGGCGCTAGTGAGTGTCCACCGGCCAACGCGGGAGACAGAGGAGAGGTGAGTCCGGTCCCTGGGTGGGGAAGATACCCTGGAGGAGGGCATGGCAAGCCACCCACTCCCAAGGACAGAGGAGCCTGGAGGGCTACAGTCCATGGGGTCGCACAGAGTCGGACACAACTGAGGGACTTAACATGCAGTCTCAACGGATTAAGTATGGCGAAGCATGGTTAGAACAAAAACCATTTGTAAACCAGACAGCCTACTCAAGCTTTCAAAATGTAAAATATAGGATAAATGATGGGATAACAAGGTTAGTTAAAGAATGACTTTCAGTCCGTCCACCAATGTCAGTTTAATAAAGGATTTCCAGTGTTTTTCCTGCTCACAGGTAGACTCCTGAAGGGCCAAGGTGATGCTATTCGGTGCAGGGGGTCGTTTGTCAGAGTCTGTTCATTTACAAGTGCCTACTATGGGATTGGGGGCAGGAGGAGAAGGGGACGACAGAGGGTGAGATGGCAGGATGGCATCACTGACTCGATGGACGTGAGTCTGAGTGAACTCCAGGAGTTGGTGATGGACAGGGAGGCCTGGCGTGCTGCGCTTCATGGGGTCATGAAGAGTCGGACACGACTGAGCGACTGAGCTGCACTGACTATGGGATAGACCGAGTTGAGGATTTTCACACTCCGTTTGGACCACCACAGTGCCACAGTGTGGACGGCACTGTCTTCCTCTGGTAGGAGCGAAGTAGATGAAGGAACTGGCCTTGAGGCAAACACACTGTAGATGATGGGGCAATACACATACTAATTACTATTAGTTTGAAAATAATTTAAAAATTACAAAGACTTTTTTCAGTACATGCTTATTATAGAAAAGAGAGAGAATACAGATTCATGACAGGAAGGAAATAAGATTCCTTCATAATTCCATCAAGTAGATAACCATGACTATGATTTTATTTTTTTCTGTATGCAAATGCATAAAGGTTGAACACCTTTTTACTTCTAAAAGTGAGATAATACTATCTTGAAGTCTGCTTCTTTTAATTACATCATGAATATCTTTAAATCTTCTGTAACATTGCTTTATTGGGTACAAAGCAGTCCACTTTTTATCTATCATAAAATATTTGACAGAATCCCCTCAGTACTGGAAACTGGCTGACATGTTCAAGATAAATGTGATGGATTATATCCTTTAAACATCATATACATTTCTTTTGTATAAGTTCCTCAAAGTGTAATTGCTAGATTGAAGGCTATGAACATTTTTAGTAGTTTGGCTGTATGTAGTCAAATCAACTCCAGAAATGCTATTCTTGAACCAGTCCACACTCCTACCAGCAATACACAGACTTCATTACTCCAACTCTAGTGAAAATACATTTAAAAAAAATAGAACTATATCTGATTACTAGTGAGGTTGAAGGATTTAAATTTTACTGTATATTTGAATTTTTCTTAACCTTGACTTTAAATGCTAAGTACTAAAATTAGCCAAAACAAGACCAAACTGTGGTATGGTGCCCTTACTGTATCCCCTCGAAAGGAAGAAGAGGACACAGTTCTCCCTGGTTACAAATTACTTTTGGAATGGAAAACAAACTACCTGGATGAGACAGCCGGGCCCATGAAGCGTGTTTCTGTGACGCCTGTCACAGTAGTACACCTGGGATCATGCGCTTCTGGTGTTCATTTTAGCACTGCTAACATACGAGGCCCTGACGGGGTTTAGATCAATGTAGACTAGGCAACGGGTGTGAAGAACAGTTAATCCTTGTGAATCTGACTTGAGTTCTGCAAGGCAGACCACTCCTCTGAATTTTGGATGCCTGCTCGAGAGCTCCACTTGGATGACCTATCTATTTCAAATCCAGTGTGTCCCAAGCTGAATCTAGCCCCTAAACCCCCCTCTTCCTGCATTATTCTCTTCCTCAGTTGGCAGCACAACAACCCACAGGAAGTATCAATCCCCAAGACTTAAAATTTCCTTTCAAATACCTCTATTTTCTCTACTATTGTCCTAATTTAGGTTATTCAATAAATATTTTGAGCATCTGCCATTTCTTTCTAAGCTTGGTAGTTGTGGGGCAGGCAGGGATTACAGGAAAACAGGCAAAGCCTTGCCTTTTGGGGCAAGCTGTGGGGAGGCGGGCAAGTGGAGCGGATAATAAGAAGAAAATTGACATCGAAATTACTGTTTGGAGGACTATTTTAGGTTGCCTGAAGAGGTTGCCTCAGGACTGTTTTGAGGACTATTTTTGGTTGCCTGAGGTAACATTTAACCTGAGACTTGGAGAAGAGCCAGTTAGGACTTGGGGTATGGCTCTCTAGTCAGGGGTTATGGGAAGGTCAGGCAGCAGCAGACCTGAACCCGTCAAGGAAGGGAAGGTGGCCCGTGGCGGGCGTTAAGGAGAGGGGTTGGCAGAGTGGAACCATGTTTGGAGACCACAGAGAGAGGTTTGGCTGTTCTAATATTAAAAGTGATGAGGAATCTTTGAAAATTTTTAGGTAGAGAAAAACATGGTATGATTAATGTTTTTCCAAAAGAACAGTAAGGCTGCTCTGGGAGACTGGATTAAAGTGGGGCAAAGGTGGAAGCTGACAGACCCTCCCAGTGCTGTATTTCACGAGGTGTTTTTGTGATTCGGGTCAGGGCGATGGCAGTGGAGACGAAGAGAACTGGACAGATTCAAGGCATAAGACAAGCGCTCCGCTGTCACCTCCAAGCTCAGAATACAGACATAATTTAGCCACTCAAGTTTTCCATGTTCTCTATAGAATGGGCTCACCAACACCCGTGATGAGCTGAATGGTCACGGCTGACTGCTTAGAACACCTGCACTGCTGTGTGACTGATTACCAAACTATCAGTTTTGTTTTCAAAACTGTGTGTATCAGCCGTACTTAAACTAAGTTTAAATATATTTACTAATAGTATATAAAACAGTGAAATATGAGAATAAATAATTATTTCTAGGAAGAACCAGGTCAGATGACACTTGGTAAAATAAAGGCAAAATAACAGTATAGGATTGAAAAAAAACAGTAAGAAAATAAGTTTCACGTCACAGATTCCAAACCAAAGCTAAGATTCAGACAAAAGCGCTAGGGGTGTGGCTTATCAAGAGAGAACCAGAAACTCTCATCCTAGTGAAGCCATACCAAGTAAAAGTTTGAACCGCTGTTAGAACACTGGTAAATGGATATGCAGTATGTGCCCTACATCAAAACGTTACCATGTGTATCACAGCATGTGTCTCTATTACATCAGGGAGGTGGACTTTTGCATTTCGTAGCCGTATCTAAGGCACGGGAAGAGGGAGAATTAGGGCTGACACTTGTGTCTCGTGCAGGCTGGGCTGACACCAGCGCTCGGTGTGCCCTTGCGTTCCACGTGAAGCAGCAGCTAGGGCACTGGACTTGTGCTGCTGGCCACTATTTGCCCCCTTCCCGTCCTCTCATTCCCGCAGTTCATCACGAGTATCTCCATTACCAGGTTTACCTCATGCTGCTACAGATTATAAAAAATCCATTCACTCTCAACTCCTGGGAGGGATCACATACTTCTCAACAATTTTTATAACCCAGAGAAGATACACAGTAAATACTCAGTGTTGTTGAATAAACAAATGAAAGAATAGGCTGTTTTTTTTTGTTTTTTTTTAGTGTATCTCCTTTTATCTTTTGAACTGAGAAAAATCTTTGTAGACATGTAATGATGTCATATTCATTCTGTACTGTTCGGGACTGAATGTTTACGTTCTTCCCAAATTCATATATTGAAATCCTACCTCCAGAGTGTTGCCTGTGTTTGTAAATGGAGCCTCTGGCTTCTGAAGTGGCTCAGCAGCAAAGAATCCGTCTGCAGTGCAGGAGCCGTGGGTCCGATCCCTGGGTTGGGAAGATCCCCTGGAGCAGAAAGCAGCAATGCACTCCAGTATTCTTGCCTGGGAAATCCCATGGACAGAGGAGCCTGCTGGGTTATAGTCCGGGGGTTTGCAGAGAGTCAGACACGCCTGAGCACACACACGCACAGGCACGCATACTCACAGGGAGTAATTAAGGTTAAACGAGGTCACAAGGGTAGGCCCCGATCCAACAGGACTACTGTACTTACGAGAGACACCCTAAGGAAGGGCCACGTGAGGCCACAGTGAGAAGGCAGCTGACTGCAGCCCCAGGGACAGTCTTCATCAGACACCAACACTGCTGGCCCCTAGATCTTGGCGCCCAGCCTCCACTGTAATTCACTGTCTCAGCCATCCAGTCCGTGCTGTTGTTTTAGTTACCTGACCAGACTAATATCTATACATAGAATAATAGATCTTTTCATTCATATTTGATTTGTCAAAAGGAGCCTCAAATGTAAAGTGACCTTTGATATGTCTAATAGACTTCTTATCTTTCCTCTAGCTTTCAAAACTTTTTTCTCCTTTTTTTCTTTGGTGATATACAGTATCATCACAGGAAGGGCTTTTATCTTCTCCTGAAGCCACAACCTACAATCCAAATTTAATATAACTTTTATCTTGGCATAATTAACAAAGAGCTACATCTCAGGGT
Source organism: Bos javanicus (assembly GCF_032452875.1). Lineage (NCBI taxonomy): Eukaryota > Metazoa > Chordata > Mammalia > Artiodactyla > Bovidae > Bos > Bos javanicus. The sequence goes on along the minus strand of NC_083881.1, from coordinate 80,797,016 downwards.
GGTTTGACAAGTAGCTGGAGTCTCTTGATTCTCTTCCTCTTCCCCCACGCTTGTTTGACAAGTAGCTGGAGTCTCTGTGATTCTCTTCCTCTCCCCCAGCTTGTCACACACCTCCTTTGCAATGTGGTTTTCGTGATACCTTTGGACAGCATCTGAGGTCAAAACAGGAGGAAGCTGGAGAGGCTAGGTCAGTGACACGTTTACCTTCTTACAAGAAAAGCGAGCCATCTTCCAGAAGCTACCAGCAAACGCCCGTGAGTGTCACTGACTGTATGTGTCACAGGCTCAAACCGAGCTGCAAGGGGCGCCGAGACAAGTTTATCCAGTTCTTATTTTGGAAGTGGCGAAGAAGAGGAACGGAAATACCTGTTGGGTTAGTCACTGCATATTTGTTATATAGGGAACTGGAAAACTAGACTGGTGGATCAGGTCATTCCTGACTTCTCTGCTCGTGAGCTTAATCTCCCCGAGACGGGTTTTGTATTCCGCACTGCAGCAAAGGGTTTCAGGGACTAACACTAGTGGCCCTTTGACTGTAATTAGCTGGGCTGCAAACATTACACGAGGACGTGTGAAGTCTGCATCTAATCTTCCCTGTATCTAAAATGCTACCTTTCACCTACTGAGTACGCATTGGCTGTATTTTTAATTATTTGTTTTATCTGGAGATAACACAACACTGTTCTATTGGGTTGGCCCAAAATTTCCTTCAGGTTTTTCTGTAACATCTTATGGAGAAGATCACTTTTGTCACTTTCTGATATTTATCACTGTTCTGTCAGTGATAAATATCAAAATGGTAAGTAGCATCTGTTCTAATTTGAGGCAACAGTTAAAACCATAACTTGAGTTTATTAATATTGTGCTCTGCCCAAGAAGCTACCAACAGCTACCAAAGAAGCTACCAACAGCTACCAACAGACAGCATGTCTAAATTTGCACTCATGTTTACCGATTTTACTTAAAGGCACCTTTTAAAGTAATTTGTATAGTTACTGGTATCACTTAAGGGTGCAGTAATTGCTTCAGTGCAGGCTACGGCAAGTTCTTATCTAACGTAGTCTAAAATATTCAGATCTGAGACTTTACTGGAACAAAAATACATCTGCTCTAATTGAATAAGTTAAATAGTGAAGAAAACTGGAGTTAAGAGAAAATGAGAGAAAAATAAAGTCATATTCACTACACAAAAGCGTAACTCATAAGCTTCTATACAGTAGCTATAGGTGAACCACAATTTGGCTTAGAGCTGCCCAGAAGACAAAACAAGACAGTAACATAGTCTTTAAGATAAAAACAAATCACTTGTTTAGAAGCACAGGTTTTACTGGAACTGAGACCTAAGAGAATTCTCTCCCATGAGTTCTCATAAACGGTACACAACGTGACAGAGAAGACATCGGTTTTAAACACACATGTATTGAAAATGTAAGTTTTGGTGACCGTTTTTGCCAGTACAAGCCAACAGCGTCGAAACAAACAGCAACAGAACAAAACTACTTCTATGAAGAATCAAAATGTGGACCAAGTATGTAGCTCTTTGAAAATCTGCCAGAAAATTGATTCCTTTCTTTACTAGTTGGGAACACAAACTTGTTTTAATATCACTGGAAGTAATAAAAACCCATTTCAAAACCAGACTAATTATTCTTGGACCTAAGGCCACTGCTCCCTTCTAATCTCACAGACATGTGTAGTAAACTACATGATTTCTCTCAGGACCGTGTTTTCTTCCTTTAAATAAACATTTGTTGATTAAAAAAAAATAGTCGTTACTGATTTGCTGTGATGGTCTCAGTTGTGGCGGGCGGGGCCTTTTAGTTGCGGCACGTGGGTTCTTAGTGGTGGCGTGTGGGAGCTAGCTCCCTCACCAGGGACTGAACCCAGGACCCAGCACTGGAGTGTGGAGTTGTAGCCACTGGGGATGTCCCCGACCATGGTTTTCTAAATGAATGTGCTTTAAATGGCTAATCTAAGTTTAGTAGATAGAAGAACACATTCTAAATGCTGAATTTTATGGTTGTGTTTCTTATACGTGGACTTAATTTTCAAAAGGTTAAAAAACCATTCATAGAATGTTTTCTGTTTCAGTTATGTTCAAATTTTTTATTAATATTGGTTACATTTGAAGTGCACTGCACCTATTCACAGATACTTAAAATGACCAGTAATATAAAGTATAAACTTAAAAAGAAAATCTCAGACTCAGTCCCCTTCTGTGAAATGCAGCAGACGCAGCTACCAGCGAACGTCCACATGTGTCACTGACTATATATGTCACAGACTCAAACCTGGCTGCAAGGGGAGCTGAGAAAACAAGCTCCCCCATCTCTTATTTTGGAGGTGGCGAAGAAGAGGAATGCAAATACCTACAATTTGATTTACAAAAATTGTAGGGACAACAAGAACACAGAAACTGGAGGGGAAAAATGGCATTCACGATCTGACAAGACAGCTAATATTTACTGAAAAAATAATTTATTAAATGAATATAATACTGGGAATAAAATGCATTATAAAAGTAAAAAATTAAATTCTAAATATATATAAATAATAGTGATTTCCCTAATTAACAAGAGTTTTTCTTCACCCATTTAAGTTTTAAATACAATCTTCTGAAAGGCCAGATTTTGAAAGTGTATGGTTCATTTTAAAACAGACATATATGTAGCACTATAATACTTGAAATTTATTATCGTGTTTTATTAGACTGAAAACGATATTAATTTAAATGATTGTTCTCTTTAAGCCTTTTTAAACATTTTGAAATGAACAAGTAGACCATTTTATTATACTCTTTCTGTTTCCCAGGATAGCAAACATATTTCTAATACAATTTGTCAAAAATATTCTGAGATAAAGCATACCTGTCCATTTTGATGAAAACTTTAAAAAAGTTTTGGTACTTTGGTGAAAAGCAGTCTCCTTTTCAGGTCAAAGACTAACAACAGCCATTGTATCTGTTTATCTATGTCAGTAGAATTTTAAACAACCGCATCTTAATATGCTGTACATCAAGACACTGATTAATTTTAGAGGAGGGAAAAAATGGAGATTGTTATTCTAATTCCCCAATAAGTTTCCTTCACTTTTTAGAAAGCATATGCAGTTCAATATACCAATTGGAATTTCAAAATGCTAGAATTATTACCATGCTTATTAAGAGCAATATGCAAAACAGTAGAAATAAAAACTAAAATGAGTAACTTCATACTATAAAATGAAACAAGGCACTTTTGACAACTATATGCAAAGCTGAAATAAATATCTTTTTCATAAAGCAGACTCACAGGACTCTAGGTGACTTTTGTAAAAGGTGAAATAGTGAAGGCAGTATATAATTCTTTTTCCTAACTCCACTTACTAAAGAAATTCACCCATTAAACTTGGCACAAAGGAGTTTAATTATCATAAAGTGCATCACTTAGCTAAATATATTAGGAAGAAAATCAGCATCAAGACATTATAGCAACATGTTTACATATACAGAAATAAAAACGCAATGCCAGGAGCTGACATAGGAACTCTGCAGGATATATGGCTTTTTCTCTCTTTTTTTGTATGACTGCCTATTTGCTTAGAATCTGTATTTTCAAAAGAGTATGCCCTGATTAGCTAAAAGAGGTAGTATTCTGAAAAAGGCAAACCCATTGATTCTATAGGTAGAGACTTAAGATAAAGATTACATGGAAAATAAATAAGTGTAACATATAATACACTGGTACACTTATTATAGTATTTGGATATTAATGGATTTGCTTTTCAAATCAAAGCTACTTTATCACTTTAGCTATGTTATTACAGCTCTTTCAGAGTTTTGCTTTGGTACTAGAAAGTTTTCTTCTTGTAAATAGTAACATTCCAAATAAGCAACTTTCATTTACAGATAATAAACACATCAATATTTAAACTCATCTTTACCACTCATTTAAACCATTAATAAAAATATATCAGGTCAGAGACACAAGGAAGTATATATTCAACAGACAGCAACATGCAATTTATGTGCACTGAACTAATACAACTGGTGATTTAAACACATACACACACAGTGTGCTCACCCATGTTAGTCTGGATCAATATATTGGCAAAATACCAAAATAATTTATGTACAGTATTTAAGGATGTGGGCCTTGATGACAGAACTCTTAACTAGATTGTTTTTAGTGTATTAAATACAAAGTTTGTCTAAAAGACAATTTAAAGCAACCGTGAATATATTTCCTACACCAATAACTTAAATTTTCCTTTATGTAAACTTTATACATGTGCAATCTGGCTGTTTAATGTAGATGCTTCAGTCTCTTTTTTTTTCTTTTTAAATATTTGTCACTCTATTCTAAATTCACAGGAACGTAAAAATGGAAGGGACTGCTGGAGCTGCGTTAGTCTTCTGCATTATACGCCACTTCTGCTACTTCTATGTCTGATACGGAATTTTTAGGTTCACTAAAACTTGAGTATTGCTTATTATCAGCCCTGCAAAAAAAGAGAAACACAATGAAGAGACCAGATGCACACTTCTTCACTTATTACCTTATAATTTTTTTTACCTCCTGTAGAGAATATTAAATGGAAAAATACTCAATAAAAAAGAATATCTAAATATTCAATCAGAAATTTAATAAAGTTATCATTGCCAGATAACACCTTTGGGGATGTATTTTTAACTCTTTCAGCTTTCTGACCTATTATTTTTCAATAAAAATCTAGTTTGTAATGACCTTTACCAACATAAAATTTGTCCTCATGGTTATAAGCTTAACGACCATCACTGAAGTATTAATGATGACCTTGGATTTACATGCAATACAAATTCTGTGTTCAAATATACTATTCATGATTCCTATTATGTAGACAAGCTGGATTCTATCACAGTGCCCCACTTTTTGCACGGAAAAGCCTGACACTGAGAGAGATTAAAGTGACTTGTCAAGGTTACAAAATCAATGAATTAATCGAGTCACACCCCTGTTAATTCAGACATATCTTCAAAATAAGTGTAATAAATTGTATAGCCTGGATGCCAAAGATTCACTTTTAGGGACAGCCTAGAATATGTAGAGTCTCCCTGTGTTTGCTCATCAGATTCATGATACAGTGATACTGAATTCATAAAAAAAGACCCCATAGAGCATGACTATTTCCCCCCAATTACTCAGATGATTAGGCTACAGTAAACCAAACATTATATACCTAGATTCTTCATCCAGGACACCCTGATCAACCTCAAGCGCAGAGGGCTCCACATTCAGGGTCTGTCTGCCTTCTGTTCCTGACGTGAGGAGTGATTCTTCAGGTTTCAGAGATAATGTCCTAGAGGTAAAGTACAGTGACAAGTTGTTTTTTATGAGTAAAATAGGTATATATTTATTGTTGTCGATGCATGTAGCTTTAGCAGCTTTTAGCTGCTCTAAGTGGAGTCATATACTTAATAAACTGTTGACTCTAAGTGTCAATAGTGAAATCAGTACTTATGATTAGTTTAAAATGATTTTAACATCAATTTGATATATGCTGACAAGAGGGCAAATTAGAAGTTTCAATATGTGAAGAGTTGGTATAAATGACTAGAAACAAACATATCATTTAAATAGGTTAAAATAGATAATGTTTGCCTTGGTGAACAGCTACAGCCTTATTTTCCCAGTATTTCCTATCCTTCAAATTTTCAGCCTTCTAAATAAATAATCAGACAACAGTTTTCCCCATCTATGAGGATGTACACCGTGAGCCTAAGACTTCTGGAGTCAGAAATTTCCTAAATTATATTAATGGACAAAAGGTATTTAGTCCAGAGTACTGAGCTGAACTTGTTGGACTGAAAATGCAGTCCACAGCACATACCTGATTCTGTTTTCTAGAGTGTCTATAAGAAGTTGCTTCTCACTGAGCAGTTTCTTCAGTGATTCCAACTCTTTTTGTTTTTCAAGTAGTTCTTTTTGAAAACGGTAGTTTGTCTCTTCTAAAGTTTCACAGAAAGCCTTAAAAACAAACAGCAAATAAAAACCACATGCAGAATGAGAATAACATGAACTACTTATGCAGTACACTTCTGAAGAGTGTAACTGAAGAGTTCAAGAACTCAGATAATCAAAATAATATGGATACAACCCAGGTGCTTTGTTCTCCACTCTCATCTTTTTAGGTTTCTGCTACCTTAGCTCTCACTTACTGGGGAAATCATAAATAAATACAAGTCCCTTTTCCTCAGAATTATTAAATAGTAAGTCAGGGTGCCAGAAATGAATATGTGATATGTCTCCAGTGTACAACTTGGAAAAAATTACCAATAACCACTGTTTTAGTTTCTATTCTACTCAGTCTGCTTTTGCCCACTCTAAGATGATTATACTTAAAAAACAAAATGGAAACAAACTGGTTATTGATCCCATTTGTGTTAGCTCAGAAGACATATCCGATAATCAGAATTTCCATCATAGTACCTTCAATATTATTTCCTCTTACTTCTCCTTTCACTATATTCATGCAAGGACATTTTATCCTTTATACCAGGAAGCTAAAGTACTGAAATAAAAATTAAAATCATACTGACAGAATGATGTCATGAAAAAAATCTGGGTCACTTACGCACTGAGGTTTTCAGTATTGCTGATCAATTCTTTGAATGATCTCTTGTTATCTATCATTCCCTGTCTCCCGTGTGACTGTTTGAATTCTTCATTCCTGCAAACTTCCTACAGTATGTTACTCCTGGTTATCCCAAGCCCAGCAGATGATCTTTATGCCCATCCCAGAAAAAAAATGCTACCCTCCCAGAATCCTTTGGATGAAATTTTTTATCCTCCAAATTTACCTCCTCCCTCCCATCCCTACCTATGGCCAAATTCACTAAGAGTCTTACTCTCTTTTCTATACTAGCTGTGCCAAGGCAAATGCTAATAATGACTTCTAATTGTCAAATCCAAAATTCTGGTTTTCTCAACTACACCGCATGTCACTATACTTAAAAAGTAAAAAAAAAAAAAAAAAAAGGCATCTGTGAAACTCTGTGGTTCCCCTAACTTTGCAGCGAGATTTCTACTCGTTCTTTGCATGTGGGCATTCACAGTTTTGTCCTTGATTATATATTCTCTTGCTCTATATGACATCCTTGGGCAATTACTGTTACCACTTCAACTATAACCTATACTATTTGCTATCAATTTTTTTTTTCCCTGCTAATCTCCAGCCCAGACCTTTCCTGAGTACACAGTTGTCATTCATATGCCTATTGGTCCTCTTCAACTGGATGGACCAACAGTAGGTTAGAATCCAAGGGAACATCTGCTCTACCTCCTAATCCCTAACCACCAAATCCACCAGGCAGGCCTTAGATCATGGCATTTCACTGCTTTGTATGACCCAGGTAGCCCAGTCTTTTCCACTCCCCTCTTCTCCTCCTCCCCTGCTGTCTCATTAACATCTCGTATGTGTTTGTCATTTACTCATTTCTCCTGTGCAGTACTGGCAGCATAAGGATAATTAATGAGGTCAATGAAAGAAGACCGTCCAGAAGTGAACCCTGTTCTTTCACATTCACTTGACTTTTGATAAAGGTGCCAACATAACTCAACACAGGGCACTGACAAGTAAATATTTATAGAAACTCAAGATCATTATTTCACACCTTATACAAAATTAGCTCCGGATGGATGTAAGAGTTAAAACTATAAAGCTTCTAGAAAAAAAATAGGAGAAAATACTTGTGGTCATATGTTAGGCAGAGTTCTTGTGATACAATACCAAAAGCATAAGCCAAAATAGAAAAGTGATAAAATGAATATCTTAATAATTAAAAACATTAGTACTTCAAAATATACCATTAAGAAGATAAAAAGACACATATAGACTATGAGAAAATATATGCAAAATGTATTTGATAAAGGACTTGTATCTAAAGAATTCTTACAACTCAGTAAGACAAACAATCCAACTAAAAAAATAAGCAAAAAGCTTCATCAAGGAAAACATACAAATGGCATAAAAAGCACATGAAAAAGCAATTAACATGAAAACCATTACAGAAATAAAATTCCAAGTTTAATGAAATACCATGACATATCTACAAGAAAGGCTATAATCCAAAAGACAGACAACATCTAATGCCTGTGAGAATGTGGAGAAACTGGAACTCTCACACATGACAAGTGGGAATGTAAAATGGTGTAGCCACCTGAGAAAATTCTGCTTCTTAAAGTTAACATAAATGTCTGGTTACATGGCAAACATGATTTGTCATATAACCAGACATTCTACTCTCAGGAACCAACCTAAGAGAAAAGAAGACATCTGTCCACAGAAAGTCTTCTTGAAATTGTTCATAGCTGCATTATTCGTAATAGTACAAATCTGGAAATAATCCAAATATCCCTCAGCTGGTGACTGGATAAGCAAAATGTGGTTTATGTATACAACGGAAAACCCTTCAATAATAAAAAGTAATGAAACACTGAGAGACTGTAACACGGATGGGCTTCGCTGGTGGCACTTCCCAGTGGTAAAGAATCTGCCTGCCAGTGCAGGAGATGCAAGAGACCTGGGTTCAATCCCTGGGTTAGGAAGATCCCTGGAGTAGAAAATGGCAACCCACTGCAGTATTTCTGCCTGAAAAATTTCACGGACAGAGGAGCCTGGGGGGCTACAGTCCATGGGGTCACAAAGAGTCTGACATGACTGAGCACATTATTAGCATGCATAACATGGATGATGCTCAGAAACATTATGTTAAATTAAAAAAAAAATGCAAAGATTTTATATAAAATCTTTGCATCTGTTTTTTTATATGCTATGCATATTGTACATATGGTATTATGTATTTATATAGACACATATACATTTACAAGCATGTGAGCTGGTGATGGACAGGGAAGCCTGGTGTGCTGCAGTCCATGGGGTCGCAGAGTCGGACATGACTGAGTGACTGAACTGAACTGATACATATTTATATACACACGTGTGTGCTAAGTTGCTTTGCTGTTGCTGCTGCTAAGTCGCTTCGCTTCAGTCGTGTCCGACTCTGTGCGACCAGTAGTGTCCAATTCTTTGCAACCCTGTGGACTGTGGCTGCCAGGCTCCTCTGTCCATGGGATTCTCCAAGCAAGAATACTGGAATGGGTTGCAATGCCCTCCTCCAGGGGATCTTCCCCATTCAGGGATCGAACCTGTGTCTCCTGCATTGCAAGCAGATTCTTTACTGCTGAGCCACTGGGGAAGCACTATATACACACGATATGATTCTATCTATACGAAATAACCAGAAAAGATATTCGCAGAGACTGACAGCAGAACAGTAGTCATCTGAGGCTGGCACTGAGGAATGACTGCAAAATGGCTTGTAGAATTTTTTTTGAGGTCGTGGAAATTTCTAAAATTGGAGTATGTTAATGAAGGCACAGCTCTAAAGATTTACTAAAAGTTATTAAATTGTACATTTACAATGAAATAGCAAATAACAAATTTTATGGATGAAAATTTTACTTCAATAAAGCTGTTTTTAAAAAAAGCTATGGCATGCTTCTAACACAAAAAACTGACTCAGTTTAACTGAAAACATTAACAATTAAATCTGTTCCACTTAAAAATCATTAAACATTTAGGGAAAAACTTGCATAAAATCCTAGCTAATCTATTATTACCAAATCTGTGAATCTAGCCAATTTCTTCAAGAAATAGGCCACTCTAAACGTCAATTAGCGTAATTTGAGTAGCATCAAGCTTGAGCTGAACTGATAACAAGATAGTAACTTCAACTTCTGGAGATTGGTTTTTTAAATTTGATTTTAAATGTAGTTTCCTTACTTTGATACTTGGATGGAAGAAAATTCAACATACACATATTGCTTTTGAATGTAAAATAAATTTCCAAGTAGTTTTCTTTTTGTTTTCTGAAATGGTAAAAACACAGAGAATAAATGTAGGATTTAATTTTCGAGCTTCACTGACTATATGATATGTACGAAATTTTACTTTTTTACTGAATTAGGTCCATGTACTTCAGTGAAAGAAAGCTTTGACTCAAACATTAAAAGCTTTCTGTGCAAAACTACCAGTCTGAAATTATAATTTTGCTGTTTGCTATTCCATTCAAGAAACAATGAAGTTATTGTATGGTATTATTTGTTCCTCTTTTCATGTGATATATAATACAGCACTTACCCTGCTTTCTTCTAAGCTATCAAATGGACCTGGTGGATCATCCAGACAAAGAAAGTCTCTCACTGCAAGGCTTTCATAGAAAAAAAAAAAAAAAAAAAAGCTGGGGTACAAATACGTTTACAAAAGACAGCAGAAAGCAAAAGTCATTCCGAAGCTATGGTGTTTTAAGTAAGTTGGTTCTGATAAGCAAGAAAATAAGCAAGATGGCTTATGTGTTTTCACACAGGTAACAAAATACAAATATAAAATCTATAGAAGATACAAAGATTTTAGGTTATTTCTAAGGTCCTACGAACATAAACAGACATTCTGAATTTGTTACACAGTTTATATGACATAAAACATAAATCTGAATAACAGTACAAGAGAGCAACTTAAATGGTGAACAGGCATAGCATTCAGAGAAATGTTTATTTGAACTAGTCTAAAAAAGCCATTATCTTGTTATGAAGAAATACAATTTCTAATTTATACACCATTGTTCCCTCTTTAGGAGATGATTCTAAAGTAATTACAAATTAAAGATTTTTCTTGCAATTATGTTTATTATATTAATTTACTTAAGTATTTTCTCTAGAGAGTTCAAGAGAAAGAATTCTGATCATCCCATTTATGAATTACCAAAAATTTCAAAATAATGAAATGATAGTTATATTTATACTTTTCAATGATCAGAAACAGGTTAAGAAGGTAAAAACTGAACTTGTTATATGACATTCCTCTTTCTAAAAAGTAATTTGGGATTTAGAGACAGCTCTGTGTGTGTGTTAAAAATGTGGATACTCAAAAAGTATGACTGGGCTTCCTCAGTGGCTCAGCAATAAAGAACTCAGCTGCAATACAGGAGGTGGTCAGGAAGATCCCCTGGAGAAGGAAATGACAATCCACTCCAGTATTCTTGCCTGGGAAATCCCCTGGACAGAGGAGCCTGGTGGGTTACAGTCCATGGGGTTGCAAACAGCTGGACATGACTTAGCGACTAAACAGGAGTTCTACTCAAATGAAGTCCAATGGATTCTCTAATTTTTTTTCCACTATAATTCTAAGGTTATATTCTATGTCCCACTTTGTTTAATCTGTGGCATAAGAATGAAATTTAAAACTGGCATCACAACTGTAATTTACAAAACACTTAAAGGGTTCAATACATTTCTTCTGTTTCAACAGGACTCACTTGATGGAGGAAGAAAGTTAATACTCTCAAGCTTTCTTGCTTATCCAAGAAAAGGGGCAGATAAGAATGTCTGACAGAGAGTAGTGTTTGAGAAAACAATTGCTTTATCAAAAATTCTGATATGTTTTTCCTGTCTAGAAAATCAAGCTCTTACCCCTTCTTGAGAATCACTGACTGGAGAACTTTACTTAGATTTGATAAACATTTGATTGCCTATATGTGCCATGGCCTGCTCAGTGATTTCTTATACATTATCAATGTATAATTTATAAACAAATCAAGTAAATTCAAATAAAGTATAAGTACCAAAGGGTCTATATTATTAAATGACCTATGGACTAAATAAAAGTTAATTCTTTTAAACAAGTTTTATTTACTTGTTCACTGATAAGTTCAATATAACCCCTAATCTCTCTTCTGTATTCAATGCTTAATACTTTTCATTTGACCTTGATAATAAAGGTAATATCAGGATAGGAGGGAAATCTATCTAAGAGAAAATCCAATAATCTGGAATTGAAAGGTAAGAAAAGACCACCTTTCTGCTCTCTTTAGTACCTAGAGTTAAAGAGTGGTTGGGAAATCCCTATTTTAAAATTGTGATCAATTGTTGACTTAATGTGCCCAACGATAAGGAAACCAGAGATGGTATCCCTCAGCATTCTTTTTATCAGAGCAAATTTGTCCTGTAACTTAGACTCTTCCTTTGAGTCTCCTGAAAAAGTTTCCTTTAGAAGAGTTTCACTGTAATTTTCAAATTTCTTAAAAAACTATTTCACTCAGTGAATCTTCACCTTGTATTTCATAATGTATCTTTTTTTCTTTCATGCGTATGTATTTGTTTACATCCCAGTTTTCTAACAGACCAGTAATTTAAAGCTAAATATGCTCTTTATCTCAAAATTTATATTAAAAAAAGCTAAAACTAATGCCTACAATTCATTAAAAGGTCAATAAAGAGCTAGGTAAAAAATGTACTAAAATACTAGATACTAATTGTCAAAACCAAATTAAGCACAAAAAGTCGCTGCATGAAAAAATTAATGAGGGATTTCAGATAGAAATGTTTTATAAGTTACTACTTCTCTTCAGTATTCTCAACTAGTAAAAAGAAATAACAAAATTTGACATTGACTGTAGCCCTGAGGACAGGGACTCTCAAGGCTGGTGGCGGTGAGGGCTGCCGTGCAGGAGCTGGGCTGGTGGGTGTGGGGCTGAAGGGCTCACGCTTCCGTTCCTGTGGTGGATGTGTGGGCCTGGTTTACACCTTGATTATGTCTCACCTGGTTTCTTTCAGCTCATTTGTGTCCCGACCTTCAGTTTTATTCCTTCTAACATGAAATGCTTCCAGAACAAATGTTTTATGTCAAACCCACCTTGAAACCCATCTGTGCATCCTCTAACAAGAGGGAACAAAGCTGAGGTCTTGGCGTTGGCATAAAGTACCTGCGCACATTCAGACTTTAACTGCCTTCCTTATTTGACACTTCAGAAATGGTGTCGTCTCACGCCTGCCGTTATTATCCTGGTCCACCCTCTCCTCCACACGCTACCAGGCCCAGTGCTCTTACATGCATTACGACACCACCTTGAAGACATCCCTTTCACAGGACTTCCACACAGTCTTATTAGCATTATCTGTTTAACCAAGCAGTCTTCTGCTTCACCAAAAAGTAGATGACAAGTTTCAGGACTGTACAGAATCTGAACCAATTAATTAGCACAGCACAGAGTTAGTGTTCAAAAATAATGAATTTGTTTGTAAGAGCCATGCAATTAGGAAAAAAAAAAAGGAATGAAACTCTTAAGAGCATCAGAACAAACTTCTATCCACTGCTGTATATAAATAATACAGCAGAACTCTCAAATTTGAGATGGATTTTAGTTTTCAACAGATATTCTTACTTTCATGTGAAAGTAAGCTTAGACAGCAAAATGTAAGACCAAAAGTCTTAAGAGTTAAAAGAAGGTTAGAATTTGGTTGCTTCTGATGGTATGACTTCAAGATTTATAAAGAAGCACAACAAAAAGAGTAAGAAACTTAGAGCTAAAAGAGGATATTTTCAGAGAACATTTAGTCTAATTACTTCATTTTCTAATTGGAGACATTGATTAAAATCAGTTAAGTAATTGCTTAAAATTATTTCACTACCAGGCTCAGGAAACGGAATTTTGCGTAAGATCTTTGAGACCCAATTAGGTAAGAGTTTACATGTATCTGAATACAACATATTTAGCTTTAATGCATTAAAAGGAAAACTGTCCATAATTAAATGTCTACCAAACTAATATTTTGTGTAAAAATCACCCAACCAACCTTAGCAATAATGTGTTCATTCTCATGAGCTGGCATTATATAAGCTATTGCTTATATAACTGAATTCCTTCATTTTATAAAAACACTAAGGTTAACTCAACCTCTCGTGACAGTCTCTTTATATATAAAAACTTAGACACATGAGAAGATATGAAAATGTATAAAAAAGTTACTTTAGATGTTCTTGCTCAAAAATTATAATTTATTGACTTTTACAACTAGAAGAGACACCTAAGAAGTCATTAATTCAATATATCCCATGTAATAATTCCCTCTTTAATACCACTGGTAGTTACCTAGCTTAGTCTCTTCTAATACTTAAGGTAAACTCACTTACTCAAAAGGCAGAACACATTTCTATACCAGACAGCTTGAAAGGACATGTAACTTTTTCATCTGAGTTTACTGGGGGCTTCCTCTAACTTCTCATTTATTCTGAGTTTTACATGTTAGTCTTGCTATTCAAAATGAGGTCCAAGGCCAGCGGCATCGGCATCACTGGGAAACGGGTTAGAAACACTGCATCTCCACTCCAGACCTTGCTAATTCAGAATCTGTGTTTGAACATGATGTGCCTGACAGTGGAGAAGCCTGGCTTTAGAGCTAACTATCATTTGATTAATTCTTTTCTGAATGTTTATTTATTTACTCATTTTTGTCTGTGATTGGTCTTCCCTGCTGCATGGTATTTAGCTGTGGAGAGTAGGGGCTACTCTGGGTGTGGGGGTCTCTCTTGTGGAGCACTGGCTCTGGGGCAGGTGGGCTTCAGCGGTTGCAGCTCCCAGGCTCCAGGGCACAGGCTCACTAGCTGCAGTCCCTGGACTTAGTTGCCCCGAGGCGTGTGGGATCTTCCCGGATCAGGGATTGAACCTGTGTCTCTTGCACTGGCAGGAGGATTCTTTACCACTGAGCCACCAGGGAAGTCCTCATTTGATTAATTCTTTTCCCCATCACAAGACTTTCAAACACCTGAATATGGTTACCATGTCTCTCCAAGTAAGTTTTCTTTTCAAAGGGTAAAGAGTCTCATTTCTTTCAATTGATTCCTCATGTAAAATGTTTGGATAGTATTTGTTTTAAATAATGAGCTTCCGTTAATCCAGATATACCTGGACTTTTTTCTTTTAAAATAGATGTAGAGTTTAAAACACTGAATTCTGGCACTGAACCTCTTGTAGATGAATGGTAATATAAGGAAAATATATATAATTTTAACTCTTGCATTTTAAAGCATTAAGAAGAAAAATATGGTAAATCAGGATATATGTGTAGTAATTCTGAAAACATGGAGTAGTAAGATATTTGCTGTGCTGATTAAATGATGTAATTATTTCAAAATAGCAGAAGCTAGGATAAAACAATAGCTATATTTTAATTATACAGCTATGAGAGACCTTCCCCCTCCATCCATCTTTACACATTTGACAAGCTAAATTAGATGCTGTTTCGGGTACAGGACTGTGCCTGCTTGCTTCTGCATTTTGATGTAGTATTCCTTTTCATTTGGTAAGTCCTTCTTTACTTTCTCTCTGTCAGTTTAAATATCAGTAATTCTTCAAAACCCAGCTTAAATACCACCATCTAGGAAGCCTCCTCTAACTCCTCCAGTTAAAATTTTTCTCTTTTCTTCCCCTTCTGAAAAAGACAGATATCCAACTTTTAGTTTTTTGGTGTGTCTTTTTTCTTCCTATTTAGTTTTCTTAAATAAAGGATTAGCATCTAATGAACCTTTGTGTAGCTGCAATACTTTATATACCATAAAAGACCTAAATAAACATTTATTGAACAAACAAAACCAAAGATTTTATCAGGAAAATATTAACATTTTTGTTTTATTCTGTATTCTCTAAATGTATCTGAAAATATTCTCTTAAAACACTTAAACCAACAATTCTTAATATCCCTTGGATCTCAACTGCGTTGTGAGGTGCTAAGGAATCAAAAAGCAAAGTGAAAGAACCACATAAAGAATTAATCTCAAATAATTATTTGGCCATATAAAGACAGTAACTTTCTGTGCTGCCATTCCAACTGTAACAGGATGCTAACAGGCGTACCAATAGGTAATGTAAACTAAATGACACTTTAAATAGTGATTCTTAAATATGCAATTTCATGTTTGTATAAAGAAGAGTTGGGATTCTGTCTTTTCCCTCTTCCTCCCTTAGAAGAAATTCATAGACGGACCTGTAATCTTAATCTATCATTCACGGTTCTCAAACCCCACTCCCTACTTGCAGTGCTGTTTGGTTCACTGCAAACAGGACTGATCTTCCCCTTCTCTGAATTCCTTTTACTTTTACCATCTGTATCATGTCAAGTAGAAGTTTATAATCTCCCTTATTTTGTTAGAAGAGAAGCCTAGTCTTCAAAGGAATTAAGATTAGTAAATAGATCCTCAATTTCTGTTATACCCTTCTTAGTATGAAAAGGGACAAATTCCTAAGATATAGATTAATAACTCTTCCCTCTGCCAAGTCATGTTTTAAATACTAATTAAAAAACTGCTTAAAATGTGAAATAAAAAATGCTACTCATCACTCACGAAAAAGACAGTACCCTAGAACAAACATAAGGTTTCTACACTTATCTTATTT
Organism: Bos javanicus; assembly: GCF_032452875.1. Classification (NCBI taxonomy): domain Eukaryota; kingdom Metazoa; phylum Chordata; class Mammalia; order Artiodactyla; family Bovidae; genus Bos; species Bos javanicus. The sequence continues at coordinate 80,780,770 of NC_083881.1, read as the reverse complement.
CCATGGAGTTGCAAAGAGTTGGACATGAATTAGCGACTGAACAACAACAACACATACATTATTTATAGAGTTCTACTTAAATTATCTTACCGAATTCCTTCAGTATCTCAGATATATGACCAAAATACATAGGCAAGTAAGCGTGAGGCACACTATAGGTTTTTGTGCAAGACTTTAGAACCTTTAATATTCTAGGAATGTCAAAGGAAACCTTTCCCCAACTTACTTGACCAAGAAATCTTTCTTTTCCTGAAAACATCTGTGAACTGAACAAGACCACTATCACTGTTCTAAGGACAGTTTTAGAAACAGGATCTTGAATGTTTACTCTACAGAGATCTAGTACCAATAATTAAAAAAAGATACAGCTCAACTAAGATACACTTTTAATGTTTAAAAAAATCAATAAATCATGAGTTTATCAAGTGGTTCATACTATATTTCATTAAATAAAGATGATGTAGTCATAGAATAAATTCAATTTTAATTTGCCATATTTTCAATACAAATATATAAAGGTTTACTGAATAAGGAGTAAGAGAAAAGGGATAGGATTTGTTGATTTCTTAGAGATAAAAGTCTTTTATGGTATGGTATAAAATATATTTTCTTCAAGGTTTTCTCTATGATTTTAGAGTTTGTTTCCCTTTGGAGAGATATTAAAAAAAAAATACAGAAAAGTAGGGAGCATCCATCTGCCCACCACCTAGACAAGAACACACAATTGCTAAGTTTGATCATATTTGTTTCACCCTCTTTTTCTTATAAACAGTATAATAACAACTATCAACAGTTCTGCCACTCATTCAACAAGGACTTTTTGACATGGACTGTTGCATTGTGCTAACAGGCCCTGCACACTGAATGGTGGGTCAAAGAGCCTCATGACCTACTCCTGTGTATGCACCTTTCAGACTGGTGGGAGAACACAATCAAATAATCACAGAAATAGTTACAAACTGAAAGGCTACTAAAGTAAAGCTCCAACCAGCCTTTTTCGACTGGGACTCCACATGAGGATTAAATCCTATTGCCAATGATATGAGTGACTATTTTCTCAGTTCTCTTAAGACTGGTGGTATACGGCTAGTATTATCCTAGAGAGAAGTTAGTTACATGCAACGGGTGTCTTAAGGCATTAGGAACTGACTTTCAGAACCAGCAGAGAAGATACTATGAGAAAGACTTGACCTAATTTTTAGTGGTGGTGATGGATGAGGGGTTGGTCAGGAGACCAACCTAAGGAAGTGAAGTCTGCTTGAAGCCTGAAAGAGTCATCTAGGCTGGGGCTGTGGGAGCAAGGGCAGTAGTGTGAAATGCCTTTCTAGGAACAGCTTATTAAAAAAGGAACAGGTGACTGTGAAAAAGTACAAGACCAATTCTGTCTGATGTAGAGAACAGGGGCAGGGAGGAATAATGAAACATAAGGTTGGAAAGACAGACATGTAGTCCAGGCCCAGAAAGGATGACTTAAATTGCCTTACAAAAGGACACTGTGGCTCCAGTGGGCTACAGAAATAGGAGTGGATGAGGAAGACAGTGGTGGAAAGGAGTGATTTAAGTGAGAGGCAACCCTTTAGACTAGAGTGGCAATGGCAGGATGGAGAAAAGCTGACAGATTTGAGTTGTATTGTATAAAGACAGGGATGTGTCCAGATGACTGGGTTTTGGGTAGACAATGAGCTGAATATTGGGGGAAAGTGAGACAATGAGCTGTGACGTCTGTTCTAGGTTTGAGGTCACACTGAGACGTCTGAAGGAGACGGCAGGGAGGCAACCGCAGCAGTGAGTCTGGGAACGGGAGGAGGGGTCCGGCCTGCAATTACCTTATTAGAGGAAAGTGAGGAGGGTGGCAGAAGTCTCATGTAGTCACTGAGCTTAGCGCACATTAGGAAGCAAGGTGTGTTTGTATAGTACGAGTGTCTTGCAATGTGAGGTGATATAAATAAAAGAAAGACTAAGGAAACAGGGTGAAGAATGCTGAAGATCGTTCCAAAAGTAGGTCTCTACACAACATGCTATTGCTGCACTGTAACTGCTCTCTGCTGTTGTTTGGTCACGAAGTCGTGTCTGAGTCTTTTGCAGCCCCACGGACTGCAGCCCGCCAGGCTCCTCTGTCCATAGATTCTCCAGGCAAGAACACTGGAGTGGGTTGCCATTTCCTCCTCCAGGGGATCTTCCTGACCCAGGGATCCAACCCCTGTCTCATATACTGGCAGGTGGATTCTTTACCACCGATGCACCTGGGAAGCTGTAAATGCTAATTTTTTTCAAAATGGTTCTAATTTATCTGATAATGTAAGTGCCAAGATTAGATACCCAGATGCAATCAGATCATATAGCAATTTTCTTGTAAATATATTCAGATACAAAAAATAAAGAAAGGATATTGATCCTTTCTCTAAAAGTTTCTGGTATTTTTACTTCACTCTCTGTATAAATTAACCTGATTTCAAGATTTTTGTATTACTTTGGAGAATTAAAAATATTGTCAAAATTATATAGTGTCATAGTTACCAAAAATCTACCAATATATTAGCTACTGTTTTATTACTAAAATACTGAACTCAAGTTTACAGCTCAGTGGATGGTTTGACTATACGGCATACAAAGTCTAACTTTGCTACACTTTTTGGAAGTGTTAATATAAATCAAACACCAAATAAGTCCTTACTGAAAAAAAGCCAAGAAAATCACAGTTACTGCTTTTAGACAGGATAAGTAATTATACTCCTACCTTATATTTTTTGTGCTTGAATAAATATGGTCCTAGATTTATTCTCTAGTTTAAACCAGTTATTGGAATGCATAAACTCTTATTCAATTTGTTACATACCAGTTAGCAATGTCCTTGTGAGCTACTAAATTCTGAAGAAACGCTTGTAATCCTAATTGCCTATCTTCTAAAAACTCCGCATTGTAATTATCTCTAAACCAGCGTTTTGGTGGAAGGGCTAATCGAAAGCCTGGAAACATCTCTTTTAACTGAAAAAGAAGAAAAAAGAAAATACAATGTTCAACTAAATCACTTGAATTCTACAAAATCTAACCTGTCGACTCTATGAAACTATTCATAAAACAAGCTTACAAAAAAAGATTTAAATTCAGATATGCTTTTTACGCCTTGACTGTTTTACTTTGATTTCTACCAGTTGCGTATGCACAGGAATTACAGGTGCTCCTTGTCCCTGCTAACACTTGGTATTGTCCATCATTTTAATGTTAGCCATCTTACTAGGTGTGTAGCAGCATTTCATTGTGGCTTTAATTTGCATACCTCTGTTGACAAATGGTGTTAAGTATCTTCTTATGTGCTTGGATCTATTCAGATCTTCTGAACCCCCTGCTTTTCAAAAAACTGGGTACGTGTCTTTGGATTAAGTTGTCCGAGTTCTTTACATAGTCTAGCTACAAGGCCTTTGTCAGGTATAGGTACGATGAACATATCCTCCCAAACTATGTTTTGACTTTTCATGTTATTCTTAACAGAGTACATTTAAAAATCTTTACTGTTTCCTAACTCATCCTTTTTTTTTTTTCCTTTTCTGATTTATGCTGTTTTAGATACTATCTAAGAAACCTTTGCTCACTCCAGGGCTGTAAAAATTTTCTTCCATGTTTTTTCCTAGATGTTCATAATTTTAACGTTTACATTTTGGCTTATAATCCATTTTGCATATTTGGCTTACATTTTACTTTCTTAGGGAGGCTTTTCCACCTTCTAAGCTGGGTGAGATTTCCCTTTATACACTCTGATTAACTGACTATATTAACATAACTGGATAACAAGGTACCTCAAAATTCAGTGGTGGAAAATAATCATTTATTAGGCCATGGACTCTTTAGGCAATTCCTAAAGGGCAGGGTGAGGATGGATTATTTCTTTCACAATGAGTTAGAACTTCAGCTGGACACCTGAGGTTGAGAAGCATCTGAAGTTCACTCCCACGTATTTATACGGGAATAGGCTGTTTGCTGCTGAGACCTTAGCTGGGGCTGTCAATCACAAGCCTGACATGGACTCTCCATGTATCGTGGACTTTCTCACCACATAGAGACTGGGTTTCAAAGAGGGAGCATCCCAAGAGAGAAAGCCAGGATGAAGCTATATACTTCTTATGATCTAGCCTCATTAACACAGCGTCAGTTCCACTGTCCTCTGTTAGTCAGATCAGGCATAAGCTCACCCATGTTCGAGGTGGAGAGGAGACAAGATTCTACCCCTTGATGGTAAGTGGCAAGATTCCGGGACAGCATGTGGGACTGAGAGTGCTGCTGCAGACATTTTTGGAAAACACAAGCTGCCACACATTGTCAAATCCTTCACTTATTTTTTGAATGATATTTATCATGAGGCAAATTAAGTAATGTTGACTTAATTTTGGACTCTCATTCTAAATGTTGGCTGCATACTGGAATCACCCAAGGAACTTTTGAGTAGGAACTCACACAGATTCTGAGAGGGCTCCACTGTAGAACAGCTCCCTTTTGTCTGAAGATGATTAATCAGGATTTATATTAATGACTGTGTCCTACCTCTGACATATTTGGATTTTAAGTGGTTGGGATATGGCCTGGGCATTGTAATTTTAAAAAGCTTTCCAGGGAAGTGCAAAGTACAGCTAAGACTGAGAACCATTTTACACACAGTTGCACCCCCAATGCCTAACATAATGCCTGCTACATTACAAGTAGTCAACAATCTATGTTCAATAAATGGATGAATGAAATGGAACCACGTACATTCACATTACTTAAATACAAAACAAAACATTACAGTGTAAGAAAAAACTTAGCAAAGGAGAAAAATTCACAGGGTAAAAAGCTAAATAAAAATATAAAACATTCTGTCAACATTTCTATACTAAAAATTCTGATTTGATTTCAAGATGTAAATATTTTTGGCCTTGGAGTCTGATTTTTTACTGTTTGAAAGTAATAAAAGCTGTAAGGATGAAATAAAAAGTCTTTTTAAAAAAAATTAATTTTAAGCTTTAAAATTTAAACATAACATATGTCCACATGCATGGTTAGATTTTTTTTCCCCTTAAAAAATAATCCTCAGAAAAGAGTGAGTTGTTTCATAATTAGGCCTTCACAAAGTGTTTATAAGTGCTTATTCAATAACTTTATTTTGAACAAAGTACAATTTGGGAACTATACATTAGCTTGAAATAACCAATAAATGGTAGCTTTTATATTTCATTAAACTTTAATAAATTTCCTGTGAAATGACATCAAAATAGGCATTTGATATTTCTATAAAAAACCCTTTAAAAATATGACACACATGCTGTGGGATTAAGATGCAGAACTGAGCACATTCATCTAATTCTGTCTTTCTGAGTTCTGCTAATATTATAGTAAAGAGGAAAAACACTTAAAACAACATATTGGAAACTAAAAAGCACCGAGGAGAGCAGCAAAGACTCAAGAGAGCCAAGAAACCTGAGGTGTAGAAAAACTTACTCCAAGTTTGTAGTTACAGAGACCTCAAACTGCTCACAAACTGGCAGCTCAAGGCAGGAGACTGGAAAACACCTCTGGAGAGTCTGATCAACTCAACAGGAATGACTTTAAGGTCTTGAAATCAGAAGCTCTCCAGCAAAAGCCCACCTTTCCCATTATATAGTGAATCTTGAAGTCAACACAAGACTCTACCATGAGGTAAGAGATTCCAATCAGTTATTAGTACCCAACTTTTAATCATGAGCAGACAACAAAGAATTACTACACACTAGTACTAACATGGAAGACAAAGACAAATATCACAAGGAGAAAAACAAAGACAACACAAAGAGGAAAAAGTATGAATAAAAATACAATCACTAATGCAGTCAATGGATTAAGATACTACATTAAGAAATAAGAATAAGATGACCAAAAGAGAGGACATTCAGAGAAAAGATGGTCTTAGAAAGAGAAAGGAAAATTGCCTTCAAAATAGCAACAACAACAAAAAATAGTAAACGGGGAGGAAAAGATCCAGAATCATATAGAATCAGCCCAAAGGTCTGTTTTACAAGGTGACAGAGAGAACACAGAAGGGAGGAATTCATTACTAAAGCAATTCAAAAACACTTCTCTGAACTGAAAGACATGCACTGCCCACAAAGTGTCTAAGTTAATACAAGAAAAGAACCCACAAAAAGTCATCGTGTGTCCCCTTCCTCTTGAATCTCCCTCCCACCTCCCTCCCCAACCCACCCTACAGCTTGTTACAGAGCCCTGGTTTGAGTACCCTGAGTCATACAGCAAATTCCCATTGGCTGCTCATGTTGATGGTTAGCAGAAACCAACACAATTCTGTAAAGTAATTTTTCTTCAATTAAAAAATAAATTTAGAAGGTGGCAAAAAAAAAAGTTACTGTGAAATTTCAGATTAATTACACAGAGAAGATTCAAAAGACTTCTAAAGAAGAAAAAAACAGGTGACATGCAAGTGATATGGAGCAAGAACAGCTTTGGACTTCTCAAGGGCAATATGCAACACTAACAAGATAAAATAGCTTAATGTCTTCAAAATTCTGAAAGAACATTTTCCAACTTAGAATTCTATACCCAGCCCACATTTCAACCAAGTGTGAAAACGGAGTGAGCATTTAGATGTGTGGGGTCTGAAGGATACCACTTCACTTCCCATGTGGTCTTCCTCAAGAATCCACTGAAGGGTTAGTTCTACCACGAGGAGACCATGATCCAAGAAAGAAGACAACACACAAAGGAAACAAAACCCAACAACGGAAAAAGTGAACAAACCCTAGAAAGATAGTGAAAGGCAGCTTTGTAACCGCCTGATGTCAGTCAGTTTGGGGCAGTTCAGGACAGTGTGACCTAAGAGACAGACAGTTGAAGATTACCATGAATTTCTTTTTAATGGAAGGACTGAATGCTTGGTTGAGCTTAGCCCAGATTTTCATATGAGCTCTGCTTGTCTTGACAGTGGGCTGATAATGGTTCTGCTTCCTCTCTATGTTCTGCTGGGTGGAACCAATTGAGAATAATCATTTTACCTCAGAGAATTACTCAGCTTTAAACTACTTCTGCAAACTGGAAGTAGAAAATAGTGAGGTTTCTAGTAGAAAATAAAGAAAACCCCACTCTCACGGCCACATTTCTGCAAACTATTCATTACCAGTCTGCTCTACAACTCTGCCAGATGCCGCAACTCTGAGAACTGTGTTCCAGACCTTGCTCATGACTTTGCCCTCTGACTTTCTCAGAAGAGGCTCTTAAAAACTCCTAGAGAAGCTGAAGCCAGATTATAACCCAGTAAGTTAAAAAAAGAGGAAGAAAAAATTTCTCTTTCTAAACAGTGTTATTTTAACTAAAATGATTTTCACATTGTCAACTGGCTATTTTTTTCTCACTGCTATAGAAAAATGGAAAATGTAAACTCCTCAAAGTTAGAATCAGATCTGTATAGTTTCTATATGATACCAAATTCCTAGCACAGTGATGAACTCAAAAATTTCATGATTTAAAGATGCTAAGATTTTACTTTAACAATTATAAAAATAATAACTACCATTTAAACTGTGTGGCTGCTGCTGTCTGACACACATTTTTGACTCTTGCCAGTAAAATCAGGTGATGAATGGAGCTCTTTCTGGTACCTAGAAGACTGACATATACACTTATTAATTTTAAGTGCCCAACTTAAGAGTATCAAGGAGATATTTACAAGACTTAAATTAAACTTCTATTAACATCTTTTTTCAAAACCTTAAGAGCAATCTAAATCCCAGCTTGCCTAAGGCAAGAAATATTTTGTCAATAAAGATGAATCCAGAGAGATAAAAGGAAGCAAACACTAAATAACAGTTGAGTCCTGAGGAGAACAAAAGTCATAAAGGATGAAATAGCTCTGAACTGAGACTGTCAGAAATGAGTCTGTATAAACAAAAATTATAACAATTTCATAAGAAAGCTAAGAATTCCACTGAAGTATGTGGTAACTTAATGAATCACTTTGGTATTCTTGTGTGTTTTAACTATTTAAAAAGATGAACAGAAGTAAAGAATTACAGGTTTTTAAATCAACCATGTAAAATAAAAACTCAGGTACAGAAAATAAAATTTATATATTATGTAAATATCTTAGAAATAATATTAAGTACTTTGACATGTTGCAATAAGTCATCTTAACAATACCTTAATTAAGAATAAAACAGTTTAGCATTTTATATTTTACCTTTTCATTGAAACTGAGGTTTAAGAATGGTGGAAGCTTTTCGGCATCCTAGCGGTTGCTAAGTCACATAAATGGAATTTCCCATCACCAAAAGTTTTAAGAACATACCAACTTGAGAAGTTCTGAGAGTCCAAGAAAGCAATAGGAAATACGGCAGGTGGGAAAGTAGGACCCATGAAGTTCCCTCTACTCAACATCTATCAAAAGTAGGGAGTAATCCGTGGTCCAAGGTCATCTTATTTGGCCTCTCCGAAGCATCATAAACTGCTTGCTTCTTTTGGAAAAATGCTTTTTCTCTTGGTTTCTTAAATACCAGTTACCCCTATCTGTCCTACCTGATTTTCCTCCAGCCCTGTGAACACTTCAGCTGCTGTTTCTCTACTGAAATCTTACTGCAATTTACTCAATCAGTTCCCTAGTGTTAGAAATTTAGGTTGGTTCTAAAATTTTTAACTATTTAAAACAAAATGAAAAAAGAGAAAAACAATACATAAAACATCATTAGAAGTATCCTTAGGGCTATATCCTGCCCATATCAATAAATTATTATATAGGATAAATCCCAGAAATGTAATTATCATGTCAAATTATGTATAGCTTTAGGATGTCCTCTAGGAAGACTTATATTTCTAACAATAGATATACCACTTAAAGGCTGTCAACCTGACAGGTGAAAATTAAAATAGTTTTTCTTTCTTTTCTTTAACTGTAATTTTATTTACTTATTGGTGGTGCTAGGTCTTCATGGCTGTGCAGACTCTCCTCTAGTTGCAGAGAGACGGGGCCGCTCTCCAATGGCAGTATGTGAACCTCTTGCTGGGGCGGCCTCTCCTGTTGCGAAGCGCGGGCTCCAAGGCACACTGCCTTCAGCAGCGGTGGCTCCCGGGCTATGGAGCACAGGCTCAGCAGTTGTGGTGTACGGGTTCAACCGCTCCGTGGTGTATGGGATCCTCCCAGACCAGGGCCTGAACTCATGTCTGCTGCAATGGCAGGCAGATTCTTTACCACTGAGCCACCAGGGAAGTCCAACAGGTGAAAAATAGTGTCTTAATTTTCTTTTCTTGGGGTACTTGTGATAGTAAATGGTTTCCAAATTTAGTGGTCATTTGTATTTCTTCTGGGGATTACACTGTTCATATCAATTGCTGAATTTTCTATTTTGGGGTGCTTCTTGTTACTTATTTTTAAGGGTACTTAATGTACTGCGGTTTATTATTATTTTCTTTGTCTGTTTCACATGTGCAGTGGGCATATGTGAATTCTAGATGGACCCATGACCTTTGCCCCTGGTGAAGCCTCTGTGTTTCCTTGTTACACAGCAAAAAAGATTTTGTACATGCAATTAGGGTTACTATTGAGTTGACCTTAAGACAGGAAAACTATTTACATGAGCTTAATCTTATCACTCAAGCTCTATAAAGGTAAAGCTTCTTCCTGGCTGGTGACAAAAGAGAAAGCCAGAGATATTCTAGCACAAGAAAAACTTGACCAACTCTTGCTGACTTTAAAGATGGAAGGGTCGTGTGCAAGACCTGAAGAATAGTATCTATGGGCCAAGAACAACCTTTGGCTGACAACCAGCAAGGAAACAGGGACCTTGTCTCACAATCACAAGAAACCAAACTCTGCCAACAACGATACTGAAAGCTGATTCCCTCCCAGAGCCTCCAGATAAGAGGCCAGTCAATATTTTGATTTTGACCTTGTTTGACCCTAAGCAGCAAACCCAGCTGAGCGCTCCAAATCTCTAAATAATGAAGAGGTGTGTTTTAAGCCACAAAGTTTGTGATAATTTGTAACACAGTAAAGAAAACTAACCACAATGTGCTAAATTTTTTTTTCATTCTTCTACAGTCGTAAGATTTTGGGGGTCTTATACACATACATCTTTTCAAAGTTATAAGATCATGTAAATAACCATATTTCTGTTGCCAATTTTAAGGTTTTCACTTTTTTAATATTAAAAGTAATTTTTTGTTTCCAACAAAAGGAAGTTATATGTAGAGATGGGAATTCAGACTCTTAAAATTAAATGAAACAGTTGTTAGGAAATAGCAAAGATTTGACTTCACTTAAATAATTAACAAAGGAGAAAAAACAAGTAACAACAGGAGAACTCCAGGAACAGATTATAATTCCAGACTGAAAAGTTAGGTTTAGATTTATTAAAGTACTTACTTTATCATTAAGCCTAGAGAAGTCAGTGTATCTTCTAAAAACTACCCAGCTTTCTTCTGGGGTCTTCTTTACTAATATTTTATATACCTATGGAGAGGGTGAGAGACAGAGAGCTTTAAAATATATTTCTATAAATATTTTAAAATTTAAGACAAATAATTTTAAAACATTTGAAAAGGCAGATTGTAACAATTATTATGTTAAAAAATTCAGAAATTATTTAGGCCATCAAATGTTCAATCAAATGTAGGAACCAAAAGCAAAGATTTTTTTCTCAGGACTGACAAATTTGAGGCAAAATGCTTTTCTGAAGCACACTAATAATAAATAAACTCATCAGCCTCTAAAATATATTTTATGCTGCTGAAGTCACTTCAGTCATGTCCGACTCTGTGTGGCCCCATAGATGGCAGCACACCAGGCTCCCCTGTCCCTGGGATTCTCCAGGCAAGAGTACTGGAGTGGGGTGCCATTGCCTTCTCCGATATTTTATGCTAATATGTTCTAAAATTAATATGAAAAGTAGCCACTATTGTCTTACACAGTCAATTTAATTTTTAAACTCAATAACTGCCAAGCAAAGTTTTCTAATAAATTAGATGTTTTAATCTTCAAGGATGAAATACAAGGTAGAAAATATCCGTATTAGATGAAAGTTTACATTTCTATAATTATGTACAATTTTCTAGGCTACTGAATAGAAAAATTTGGTTGCAGCAAGTCAATATTTTAAAAGGTACTTAAGAAAAAGCTAGATTCTATATTTTCTAAGGATAATGTTAGAGTTTATTGCAAAGAAATACTATTTACAACAGAATCTCAGAGAAACAACTCCTAGTAGTTTTTGGTACAGTGGTTTGAGCTAAGCTAAATACGTGACACACAAAATGTACTCAATAACTATCTACTGAATGAGTGAAACTCTCTTAAAAACAGTAACTTTTTTCCTTCAAGTTAAGGTGTGGAATAACTTTCAATTGTAGTTCTAGAGCTGCACTCTAGCTGCAAGTGGCTATAGAATACTTGAAATGTGACTTTGAAACATGCTGTAAGTGTAATATAGACCAGATTTCAAAGACTTAGTATGAAAAAAGATGTAACAATACTTCATTAAAAATATTATATATTGGTTACATGTTGAAATGATCATACTTTAAATATATTAAACAAAATACATTACTAAATATAATTTCATCAGTTTCTTTTTACCTTTTTTAACACTAAAAATAAGGAAATTTTAAATTACAAGTATGACTCAAAATTCTAGTGGATGATCAAGAGACAATTTATTAGTTAGGGATTGTTGATCATCCTTACCATTTGATTCTTCTCCCTTACAGACTTATTTTTCAGCTTTGAAGGGAGAGAATCAGCAAGGGTTAGATTGGATTCTTTAGTTTTCAAGTAAAAAGTAAATAATTTATCTTTGCAACATATAAAGGTGAGGATGGAGATTATTTAGATGCCCTGTAAAGTATCCAGAAAGTCCTGATGTAAAATAGTCATGCAGGGAATAAAAAGTAAATTTTCTTCTTTAGTTCAGTTCAGTTCAGTCGCTCAGTCGTGTCCGACTCTTTGCGACCCCATGAATTACAGCACGCCAGGCCTCCCTGTCCATCACCAACTCCTGGAGTTCACTCAAACTCACGTCCATCGAGTCAGTGATGTCATCCAGCCATCTCATCCTCTGTCGTCCCCTTCTCCTCCTGCCCCCAATCCCTCCCAGCATCAGAGTCTTTTCCAATGAGTCAACTCTTGGCATCAGGTGGCCAAAGTACTGGAGTTTCAGTTTTAGCATCATTCCTTCCAAAGAAATCCCAGGGCTGATCTCCTTCAGAATGGACTGGTTGGATCTCCTTGCAGTCCAAGGGGACTCTCAAGAGTCTTCTCCAACACCACAGTTCAAAAGCATCAATTCTTTGGCACTCAGCCTTCTTCACACTCCAACTCTTGACCACAGGAAAAACCATAGCCTTGACTAGACAGACCTTTGTTGGCAAAGTAATGTCTCTGCTTTTGAATATGCTATCTAGGTTGGACATAACTTTCCTTCCAAGGAGTAAGCATCTTTTAATTTCATGGCTGCAGTCACCATCTGCAGTGATTTTGGAGCCCCAGAAAATAAAGTCTGACACTGTTTCCACTGTTTCCCCACATATTTCCCATGAAGTGATGGGACCGGATGCCATGATCTTCGTTTTCTGAATGTTGAGCTTTAAGCCAACTTTTTCACTCTCCACTTTCACTTTCATCAAGAGGCTTTTGAGTTCCTCTTCACTTTCTGCCATAAGGGTGGTGTCATCTGTATATCTGAGGTTATTGATATTTTTCCTGGCAATCTTGATTCCAGCTTGTGTTTCTTCCAGCCCAGCATTTCTCATGATGTACTCGGCATATAAGTTAAGTAAGCAGGGTGATAATATACAGCCTGGACGTACTCCTTTTCCTATTTGGAACCAGTCTGTTGTTCCATGTCCAGTTCTAACTGTTGCTTCCTGACCTGCATAGAGGTTTCTCAAGAGGCAGGTCAGGTGGTCTGGTATTCCTATCTCTTTCAGAATTTCCCACAGTTTATTGTGATCCACACAGTCAAAGGCTTTGGCATAGTCAATAAAGCAGAAATAGATGTTTTTCTGGAACTCTCTTGCTTTTTCCATGATCCAGCAGATGCTGGCAATTTGATCTCTGGTTCCTCTGCCTTTTCTAAAACCAGCTTGAACATCTGGAAGTTCATGGTTCATGTATTGCTGAAGCCTGGCTTGGAGAATTTTGAGCATTACTTTACTAGCATGTGAGATGAGTGCAATTGTGCAGTAGTTTGAGCATTCTTTGGCATTGCCTTTCTTTGGGATTGGAATGAAAACTGACCTTTTCCAGTCCCGTGGCCACTGCTGAGTTTTCCAAATTTGCTGGCATATTGAGTGCAGCACTTTCACAGCATCATCTTTCAGGATCTGAAATAACTCAACTGGAATTCCATCACCTCCACTAGCTTTGTTCGTAGTGATGCTTTCTAAGGCCCACTTGACTTCACATTCCAGGGTGTCTGGCTCTAGGTCAGTGATCCCATCATTGTGATTATCTTGGTCGTGAAGATCTTTTTTGTACAGTTCTGTGTATTCTTGCCACCTCTCTTGATATCTTCTGCTTTTGTTAGGTCCATACCATTTTTGTCCTTTATTGAGCCCATCTTTGCATGTAATGTTCCATTGGTATCTCTCATTTTCTTGAAGAGATCCCTAGTCTTTCCCATTCTGTTGTTTTCCTCTATTTCTTTGCATTGATCGCTGAGGAAGGCTTTCTTATCTTTTCTTGCTATTCTTTGGAACTCTGCATTCAGATGCTTATGTCTTTCCTTTTGTCCTTTGCTTTTTGCTTCTCTTCTTTTCACAGCTATTTGTAAGGCCTCCCCAGACAGCCATTTTGCTTTTTTGCATTTCTTTTCCATGGGGATGGTCTTGATCCCTGTCTCCTGTACCATGTCATGAACCTCAGTCCATAGTTCATCAGGCACTCTATCTATCAGATCTAGGCCCTTAAAGCTATTTCTCACTTCCACTGTATAATCATAAGGGATTTGTTTTAGGTCATACCTGAATGGTCTAGTGGTTTTCCCTACTTTCTTCAATTTCAGTCTGAATTTGGTAATAAGGAGTTCATGATCTGAGCCACAGTCAGCTCCTGGTCTTGTTTTTGTTGACTGTATAGAGCTTCTCCATCTTTGGCTGCAAAGAATATAATCAATCTGATTTTGGTGTTGACCATCTGGTGATGATCATGTGTAGAGTCTTCTCTTGTGTTGTTGGAAGAGGGTGTTTGCTATGACCAGTGCATTTTCTTGGCAAAACTCTATTAGTCTTTGTCCTGCTTCATTCCGTATTCGAAGGCCAAATTTGCCTGTTACTCCAGGTGTTTCTTGACTTCCTACTTTTGCATTCCAGTCCCCTATAATGAAAAGGACATCTTTTGGGGGTGTTAGTTCGAAAAGGTCTTGTAGGTCTTCATAGAACCGTTCAACTTCAGCTTCTTCAGCGTTACTCGTTGGGGCACAGACTTGGATTACTGTGATATTGAATGGTTTGCCTTGGAAACAAACAGAGATCATTCTGTTGTTTTTGAAATTGCATCCAAGTACTGCATTTTGGACTCTTTTGTTGACCATGATGGCTACTCCATTTCTTCTGCGGGATTCCTGCCCACAGTAGTAGATATAATGGTCATCTGAGTTAAATTCACCCATTCCAGTCCATTTTAGTTCACTGATTCCTAGAATGTCGACATTCACCCTTGCCATCTCTTGTTTGACCACTTCCAATTTGCCTTGATTCGTGGACCTGACATTCCAGGTTGAGCAATATTCCAAATATGCAATATTGCTCTTATAGCATTGGACCTTGCTTCTATCACCAGTCACATCCACAGCTGGGTATTGTTTTTGCTTTGGCTCCACCCCTTCATTCTTTCTGGAGTTATTTCTCCACTGATCTCCAGTAGCATATTGGGCACCTACTGACCTGGGGAGTTCCTCTTTCAGTACCCTATCATTTTGCCTTTTCATACTGTTCATGGGGTTCTCAAGGCAAGAATACTGAAGTGGTTTGCCATTCCCTTCTCCAGTGGACCACATTCTGTCAGATCTCTCCACCATGACCCCACGCCCGAGACCAGGGGTGGCGGCCGGGAGGACCAACCCCACGTCCAAGGAGCGGTGGCTGCGCGGGTGCAGGAGGGCCTAGAGGAGCTATCCCACGTTGAAGGTCAGGAAGGGCGGCG
This sequence comes from Bos javanicus, assembly GCF_032452875.1. Classification (NCBI taxonomy): domain Eukaryota; kingdom Metazoa; phylum Chordata; class Mammalia; order Artiodactyla; family Bovidae; genus Bos; species Bos javanicus. The sequence continues at coordinate 80,765,625 of NC_083881.1, read as the reverse complement.
GTGAGGAGATACCCCTCGTCCAAGGTAAGGAGCAATGGCTGTGCTTTGCTGGAGCAGCCGTGAAAAGATACCCCACGCCCAAGGCAAGAGAAACCCAAGTTAGATCATAGGTGTTGCAAGAGGGCATCAGAGGGCAGACACACTGAAACCATACTCACAGAAAACTAGTCAATATTCTTTTTAGAAGTTACTAATTCAAAAAGGGATAAACTGACTTTAATACTTTTGACTGTGAATAACTGATGCATGATAAAAGTCAACTTCATATGATAATTACTTCAACTGTACACAAAACACATTGACTTTATTTTTTCTGTTTTAAAAAAAATGAGCCTTTTCTAACTGCTACCCTTCACAGTGGTCTCTAAACACTCCTTTTTTCTCTAGGAAAAACACAGGATAGATTTTTGCTTTATTTGTCCTAGAAAGCTCTCCTATCTACTTGTTTAAGTGGTACTTCAATGAAAACTATGTACAATACTGATCATTGCTTCCTCTAAATTCTAATAGCAGTTATTGTCTCTACCCTTTATTTGAAACTTAGTGTATACTACACTTTGTACTCTTGTTTTATGTAGCCTGTGCTTTAAGTAAACAAATGTAGACACATACACTAATCATAAAATATATACAGAAAAGCACAAAAACTTCAGTATACCACTTAATGGATTCTCACAGAGTAAACACACCATGTACCGAGTAAAAGAGGAAGAAACAAAACATTACCAAAGAAGTCCACGCTGTGACTCTTTCTGGAACCTGCTCACCACCCCTCCCTACTTTTTGTTTTTAATCACTTTTCAAAGACGTGACACTCTCTTTATATATAAGACCTTGCCAGTTTTTCCTAAACTTTCTTCAGTTAAGAGATCAATTCAAAGAAATACACCAAGGTGAAATTATTTGACAAATCTAACACTCTCAAGCTTGTAACTCTAGCTTAGACCTCTCCCCTAAAGTGAACACTGAATATATGACTAAAAAGTCTGTTGATGAATGTGAAAGAGGAGAGTGAAAAAGTTGGCTTAAAGCTCAACATTCAGAAAACGAAGATCATGGCATCTGGTCCCATCACTTCATGGCAAACAGATGGGGAAACAGTGGAAACAGTGTCAGACTTTATTTTTGGGGGGCTCCAAAATCACTGCAGATGGTGACTGCAGCCATGAAATTAAAAGACGCTTACTCCTTGGAAGGAAAGTTATGTCCAACCTAGATAGCATATTCAAAAGCAGAGACATTACTTTGCCAACAAAGGTCTGTCTAGTCAAGGCTATGGTTTTTCCAGTGGTCATGTATGGATGTGAGAGTTGGACTGTGAAGAAAGCTGAGTGCCAAAGAATTGATGCTTTTGAACTGTGGTGTTGGAGAAGACTCTTGAGAGTCCCTTGGACTGCAAGGAGATTCAATCAGTCTATTCTAAAGGAAATCGGTCCTGGGTGTTCTTTGGAAGGAATGATGCTAAAGCTGAAACTCCAGTACTTTGGCCACCTCATGTGAAGAGTTGACTCATTGGAAAAGACTCTGATGCTGGGAGGGATTGGGGGCAGGAGGAGAAGGGGACGACAGAGGATGAGATGGCCGGATGCCATCACCAACTCGATGGACGTGAGTTTGAGTGAACTCCAGGAGTTGGTGATGGACAGGGAGGCCTGGCGTGCTGTAATTCATGGGGTCGCAAAGAGTCGGACTTGACTGAGCAACTGAACTGAATATATATATATAGAGAGAGATAAAATATATATACATGTGTACACCCTCTTATATACACACACATAACTGACATCTCCACTTGATGTCTAACAAATGTTTCAAACCTAGCATGTGCAAAAACAAATTCTGGTCTTTCCCTCAAAATCTGCCATTTCATTAAATGGCAACTCTACTTTTCACATTGTTTAGGTGAGAAGCGTTGGGATCATTTTTGCTTTCTCCATCTCCCCCATCCAAAGGCTCTCTCTTCAAGACATCTCCAGAATCTGACAATTTCTCAGGCCCCCTTCCCTCACCTGGTGCACACCACCATATGTCCCATGGATTACTGCAAGAACCTAACCGCCTCCTGCCTTCCTTTTTCTCCCACAAAATCTAGTCTCAATTCAGCAGCCAGAAGGAGCCTTTAAAAAGCTTAAGTCAGATCATCTGATTTTCCCTTTTAAAATCTTTTTGAGATTCCCAGCTCAAAATGGGGGAAACTCTAAAGGCCTTATAAAGGCTTCTGTGCTCTATTTGAACTGGGGGTCACACTCCCTTGCTGTTACCTCAGTTCCTACATCTCTCCCCACTGATTATCCTGCTGTTAGCCATGAGGGTCTCGGCAGTTACACCACCTGTCTGGGAAGCCCCTTCCCTCCCCTCTCAATGTCCTGGGTATTGTCATGGCTCATTTTCTCTTCAGTTCAGTGGCTCAGTCGTGTCCGACTCTTTGCGACCCCATGGGACTGCAGCATGCCAGGCCTCCCTGTCTGTCCCTGTCATTTTCTCCTAGTGCTACATCTTTCCTGTGAGGCCATGACTGGCAGTGCCACTTAAATTGCAACTCTGGTTTCAAGAAACTATTTCTTTCCCCCTTTTGATTCTTCTGTATAGCACTTATCACCATGTGACAAACTAATATTAAGAATAAAATTGCTTATCTATTTTTCATATGTTCAGTTGAGCTCCTGTACCACTATTACCTGGAAGAGGGCTTGGCACATAACTCGTACTCCAAAAATGCTAAATTAATAAATAGGTGAATATGATTGATTTTATATGTGTCATTTATTTCTTCCTCTGTATTGTCTTGAAAGACTTTATATACAAACTTTTCACAATATTACCTCAGTGAATGCTTATTCTTGCATAGAGAAGGTAGGTCACCGTACAGAAATGAGCTACCGATTTATTATAATGTCCAAAAATCACTCACAAAAAAGTCAGATCCATGCAGATTTGCCATCCATATCATGTCTTATAATATTTTAACTCTAAAAACTGCCTCTTTATAATTTCAATATTCTTTTTCCTAGAAGATCCTTCCATACTGTCATTAACTATACAACATGAAATATTGAAGTAAATATGAAATCATTACTTCCAGAAAATCCAAGAGAAAGAAGAAACAGTTTCAAAGAACAAGCTTATACATGGATTTAACAAGGTCATTGGATATATAAATACGTAATATATAATGAGGACAAAATAGATTAAACTAGCAATGAAGAAACAGAAACATTAAAAGATGTAGAGAATATCAAACAATATCCATACCCAGTAATCAATCTTAGCAAAAGAGGTTAAGATTTCTGCCCTGAAAACTATTATTTAAAATATTATTTAATAACTTATTAAAATATTATTTAAAATTATTTAAAATTAATTAAATATTATTTAAATAAGTTAAAGACTTAATGACATGGTTTAGGTTCATAGATTCAAAGACTCGGTACTATAAATACGTCAGTTCTCTCTAGGTAGATTTAATACAATCTCAGTGCAAAGGGCCAAAACAACCCTGAAGAGGAACAGCAAAGCTATAGCACTTAGCTACCAGATGGTAGTATTGACTACCATCGGGCCTTAGTAATTAAGACAGGGTGAAACCAGTAAAGAAGGGAGAAATAGAACACAGAATCAGACCCATACATTTATGGTCACCTGATTGTGACATAGGCAACAAAGCAAATGCAAAGGAGATAGAGTTGTCTTTTCAATAAAAACCTGATTTTAGGGAGAAAAAAATGTGTCTTGACTCTTACTTCATACCATGGACAAAAATCAATTCCAGACAGTTTATAGCTCTAACTATGAAAGGTCCAACAATAAAGCTCTTAGAAGAAAACATAGGACAACATACTTGTAACCTGGAAGGAGGCAGATTTTAAAAAGGGCTAACTGTAAAAAAAAATTTAATGTGCTGGACTATATTAAAACTAAGAACTCTTGATTATCGAATGAACCATTAAGGAAGGCAAATCACAGAGTGAGAGATGATAGTCACAACACATGTTCTGAAAAAGGACTTATGTACAAAATGCACAAGAAACTATAAATCAAAGTAGAAAAGACCTCCCAAAAGAAAAATGAACAAAAGTCTTGAACAGACATTTCAGAAAAGAGAATACTCAAATGGGCAAAAAAAAAAAAAAAAAAAGTCTTAAAGGCAAATTAAAACCACAATGTATCATTCTACTCACTAGAAAAGCTAAAATGAAAAAAAAAATACTACATGTTGGGAAGGTGTGGAATAACTAGAATTCTGAAGGTGGGAGGAGAAGGGGACGTCAGAGGATGAAATGGTTGGATGGCATCACAGACTCAATGGACATCAGTCTGAGTAAGCTCCAGGAGTTGGTGATGGAGGGAAGCTTGGTGTGCTGCGGTCCATGGGGTCACAGAGGACACGACTGAGTGACTGAACTGAACTGGGAAGATGTGGAATAACTAGAATTCTCATACACTGCTTAAAGGAGTATAACTTAGTATGGCCGCTCTGGTACAATGTTCATCAGTATCTTCTAAATCTGGGCAGATGATCCAGAAACTTTATTCTTAGGACTTTAACAGAAGTGAGTACATGTGTTTACTGAGGGACAAGTACTAACAGCTTTGCAGCAGTATCTGTAAAAGTCCCAAACTGGAAATGATTAAAATGCCCTTCAGCAGTAGGACGGATAAGCTGTAGTATATTCACAAAAAGGAGTAACATCAGTAATAAAAGTGAGCTGCCTACAATTACATGCAAGATCAAGGACGAATCTTACAAACGTATGCTGAAGAGACCATATCCAAGAGTAAATACTCCATAATTCCACTAACATGAAGTACAGAAACAGGCAAAATTAACCTAGGCCATCAGGAGAGTGGGTATTGACTGACAGAGCATGAGGGGAGGCCTTCATGATGTAATGGTCTGTTCTTGATTTGTGTGCTGGTTTCACAACTGTGTCTGGTTTGCAAAAATTCATTCAAGTAAAGCAAAAGTATACCAACAGCATGCCAACTTAAGGGGTATAAACCAACTAACTTTTAAGTTCAAGAAATTACAAGTATAGGCTAACATCATTCAACACAAGTTTAGAGCACCGGTTAATAAATCTTTCATCTAATGATGGATAGCAGAAGTCAATACTCACAGTAAATTTAGCTCTTTCTTCCATCACCTCATAACCCAGGATAATAGGTGTAGAAGGTCTATCTTCAATATTCACTGTTTCAGGACTTTGTTCTTCACTTTCTCTTGGTCTAGCAGAATACTCAATGGAAGAATCTGCACCTGTAAATTTAGTCCTAATGAGGGGACTGCTACAGACAGATGAAGTGCTTTCCATTTGGTCAGATACCCTGGTCTGTTTAAAATTACCCATATTTGAGTCTTCTAACTGGCCTTTGGAAGAATTTGAGCTTGTTGAGATACTCCCAAAAGAAGAACTTCTTTGGTTTCTGGTGGTTGCAAAACTGGAAGCAGAGTTCCCTAGGGGCATAGGAACTGGAACGTAAGGAGTTGCCATCTTCTTTTGGCTTTTGTAACAAACTTGCACACTTCTGAGTCCGAACAATTAGAGAACAAGTAATAAGCAATGCATTATTTTCTTCTTAGGAATTCACTCTCTAAAAATGAGAGGAACACATGAAAGATTAGTATTTGATCAGGAGCATTATCCAAAAGAAAACAAAATGCTCATATCCATTTCTTTTAATTTTGTGACACTGTATTATTTTGTTTAGAAAGAAAACACACCCTAAACTTCTTTCTTTAATCCACAAATATCACCTCTAAGAACTCCTGTTTGCAAGATGAAGACAGCAGAAGTATTCTACACTCTTTTTCTTGATCCTAATATTACATGTTTTCCTTTTCCCCTCTCTTTCTTCGTGATGGATTGCTGTAAAGGTCATTGTAACCTGACGTCATGGACATAAAGGAGTTGAAAAGAGGAAAAGTGATAAAGATGGTCCTGAAACTTTATTCTCTTTTTTATGATCCTGACACTACTAAATATCGTACAGGCAGTGGAGGGTAAAGGGAAGGAAAGAAAGGGAGAAAAATTATTTATACTTCCTTCCGATTTAACTAGGGAAACTAAAAAATTACCCAGAGTAATGACAGTCAAGCAGAAGCTTAGACAGCTTGTAAGGTAAATAATAAACAGTTCTTAAAGTAACAGTTCATTAAAACCAGGATCAAACGGATTTGGGGGGAGGGGAAACTTGGTCACATTAAATTAATCAAATAAACTGCTGTTGCTGCTGCTGCTAAGTCGCTTCAGTCGTGTCCGACTCTGTGCGACCCCAGACGGAAGCCCACTAGGCTCCCCTGTCCCTGGGATTCTCCAGCCAAGAATACTGGAGTGGGTTGCCATTTCCTTCTCCAATGCATGAAAGTGAAAAGTGAAAGTGAAGTCGCTCAGTCGTGTCCGACCCTCAGCGACCCCATGGACTGCAGCCTACCAGGCTCCTCCGTCCACGGGATTTTCCAGGCAAGAGTACTGGAGTGGGGTGCCATTGCCTTCTCCAAAATAAACCGCAATGAACGTTAAACATATCAAACAAGATTAAACGATTACAAGTTTAAACGTTCTTCGTAGTTTCCAGACCATCCCTAATTCCGCTACACCATAAAATGCAGGTACTGAACAAATGTTCAAAACCCATACTTCATAAGCTCTGCTGTCAAAAGGAGGAGTTTATCTTGTCTCATAATTTCACAATGATACAGGAAAAAAGGTTTCCCATAGGCTGCGAAATGGCAGTAAATTACAGATCCGGGAAATGGCACATAACAACGGGTCTACCTATCCAACTACGTCTACGCAACTCTACTGGTGAGAAAGGTAAAGAGACAAGCCGCTCAGAGTCCGAGAGACGCGCAGACATTTCTAACCCAGCACGTGGCTCTGGGCACCCTTCCCCATCATCAGGCACTCGGGAAGCCCGAGCTGCTGATTCACCGCTCCTCGGTTCCGCCCGACGGCTTCCCCCCAAAGAAGTAAATAACTGCCTGAACTCTCAGCCTCCTGACGGCCGGCGGGGTCGCCCTGCCCTCGGCCACTCGACCACCTGAGGCCTCAGGGCCAGGGAACACCGGACCCGCACAGCCTCTGAGCTCGCGAGGCCCTCAGCGCTGCCCGGCGGGAAGACAGCAAGCGGGACTCGCGCCGCGGCCTCGACCTGCTCTGAGAAGAACCCCTCGGTCCTCTGGAGGACCACGGGCAGGTGAGGTGGCCAGAGCAGCTCGGCGAGCGAGACAGGTCGCGCATGCTGGCAGCGCAGAGCCGGGACTACCCAGGACGGTCTGGTCCGGTCTGAGCAGGCCAGGGCCCCTCGGCTCGGGACGGCGAGCCCCCGCTCCCGGACTCCCGGGGGCCCCAAGACGCCCCCGCCTCCACCCCGGCGCGCGGCAGAGCCGGCGGCCGCCCGGGCTCTGTCGCACTCCCGGCCCTCCGTGGGAGTTCCCCCCGCCCGCCACTGGGGCGCAGGTGTCAGCTGCCGCGCGCTCCCCACCTCAGCGCGCCCCCTACCTCAGCGCGCTCCCCACCTACCTCAACCCGCTCCCCACCTCAGCGCGCTCCGTACCTCACCGCGCTCCCCACCTCAGCGCGCTTCCTACCTACCTCAGCCCGCTCCCCACCTCAGCGCGCTTCCTACCTACCTCAGCCCGCTCCCCACCTATGCGCGCTCCGTACCTCAGCGCGATCCCCTCCTCAGCCCGCTCCCTACCTCAGCCCGCTCCGGCGCGCTGCCCCGGGAGGGTTAACTCCGACCCTGCCTCACCGCAGCTTTCCGTCTCCACCCACAGCGCCCGGAGAACTCACGTGACCCCTTCCAGAAAACAGTGGCTCCTCGCCCGCCTCTGCGCGGGCCGCGGGCCCAGGGTCCTCGCCAGGAGGAGGGAGGGGCTGGGCTGCCGCCGCTCCCGGAAATGACGTCACGCGGAGGGCGCCCGCCTCAGGGGCGTGAGTTGTGGTCTCAGGGGTCCTCGGCGCCTGGGTCGAGCCTAGTTTTGTGGTAAGGATTTTACCTTCTTTCCCATAGCTTTATTTTTATCAGTTAACTTTTGAGAAATGGAGGCTACGGTCCCTGGTTTGAACGACAGGTGATGAGAAGACTACAATTCCCGGGAGCAACTGCGGCCAATGTGGGCCGGGGCTCGCTTTGCGTCATGGGACTCGTAGTCATCCCCTGCGGGGCTGGTTCTACCGGGTTACAGGCTGTTTTCCAAAAGGAGCCGCGTTTCAGGGGAGGACAGCTGATTCTAACAGGGGGGCGCAGGATGCTTCACTACAGCCTGTTCCTCGTCCTACTGTTCCTCACTATTCCTCCAAGGAGGAGGAGTAATTCCTCCAAGGAGGAGGAGTAATTTCAGAGAACTCCTGAAGTTGTTCAGTGTGGCGGTGTTTTTTTTTTTTTTTTTTTAAATTTTATTCATTTTTTATTATCTCGAGAGAAATTTTGATTCAAATAATATAGTATTAGGCTTGTTAGGGGCTTCCTTGGTGTCTTAGATGGTAAAGAACATGCCTGTGGGGAGACCCTGGTTCCATTCCTGGGTCTCGTGGAGGAGGCCATGACAACCCACTCCAGTGTTCTTCCCATGGACAGAGGAGGTTGGTGGGCTACAGTCCATGGAGTCGCAAAGAGTTGGCAGGACTGAAACAACTTAGCACACAGGCTTGTTAGACGTGCATGTCTAAAGACCTGAAGATTATCAGAAAAATGGTTCTTTGATCAGATCAGATCAGATCAGTCGCTCAGTCGTGTTCGACTCTTTGCGACCCCATGAATCGCAGCAGGCCAGGCCTCCCTGTCCATCACCAACTCCCGGAGTTCACCCAGACTCACGTCCATCGAGTCAGCGATGCCATCCAGCCATCTCATCCTCTGTCGTCCCCTTCTCCTCCTGCCCCCAATCCCTCCCAGCATCAGAGTCTTTTCCAATGAGTCAACTCTTCACATGAGGTGGCCAAAGTACTGGAGTTTCAGCTTTAGCATCATTCCTTCCAAAGAAATCCCAGGGCTGATCTCCTTCAGAATGGACTGGTTGGATCTCCTTGCAGTCCAAGGGACTCTCAAGAGTCTTCTCCAACACCACAGTTCAAAAGCATCAATTCTTTGGCGCTCAGCCTTCTTCACACTCCAACTCTCACATCCATACATGACCACAGGAAAAACCATAGCCTTGACTAGACGAACCTTTGTTGGCAAAATGATGTCTCTGCTTTTGAATATGCTATCTAGGTTGGTCATAACTTTCCTTCCAAGGAGTAAGCGTCTTTTAATTTCATGGCTGCAGTCACCATCTGTAGTGATTTCGGAGCCCAGAAAACTAAAGTCTGACACTGTTTTCCACTGTTTCCCCATCTAATTGCCATGAAGTGGTGGGACCGGATGCCATGATCTTCATTTTCTGAATGTTGAGCTTTAAGCCAACTTTTTCACTCTCTTCTTTCACTTTCATCAAGAGGCTTTTGAGTTCCTTTTCACTTTCTGCCATAAGGGTGGTGTCATCTGTATATCTGAGGTTATTGATATTTCTCCCGGCAATCTTGATTCCAGTTTGTGTTTCTTCCAGTCCAGTGTTTCTCATGATGTACTCTGCATATAAGTTAAATAAGCAGAGTGACAATATACAGCCTTGAAGAACTCCTTTTCCTATTTGGAACCAGTCTGTTGTTCCATGTCCAGTTCTAACCGTTGCTTCCTGACCTGCATACAAATTTCTCAAGAGGCAGATCAGGTGGTCTGGTATTCCCATCTCTTTCAGAATTTTCCACAGTTTATTGTGACCCACACAGTCAAAGGCTTTGGCATAGTCAATAAAGCAGAAATAGATGTTTTTCTGTAACTCTCTTGCTTTTTCTATGATCCAGCGGATGTTCTCTGCAGGCCTATTTATCATTAGAATTGAGCAATTTGATACAAAAATCATTCAATGAGTTCTAAGGCGTTGGAATAGTCCCAAAACTGGGAAAACATGATAACTTGTAATTTCAAAGTGAACATAGGAAGATAATCTGGCTTGTGGCATATTGATGGTTTTCGATTGATAATATTGCTCTTTCAGTGTGAATGAGACATAAAAAGAGAATTCTAGGGACTTCCCTGGCAGTGGAGTAGTTAAGACTCTGTGCTTCCAGTGCAGAAGGCAAAGTTTCCATCCCTGGTGGAGAAACTAAGATCCCATATGCTGCCTCCTACAGTGGAAAAAATAAATAAAATTGAAATATAAAAAAGAATTCTGTAGAGATGGTAGACTAAAACATGAGGTAGTTTTCAGGATAGACTTGGCAGCCTTGGCTGAGAGGTGGCAGATATATCCTTGAGTTCTGTAAGTTAATAAATGTGTAGAAAAGAAAAAGGAGCTTTGGAATATTTCCCTCACTTGTCAGGACTGCAGCAAAAGATAAGTTTGAAAATGGAAAATCTTATAATCTAATATCCAGGAAGCAAAGGAATATTAAACTTTCAAGAAGCAAAGTATACACATACCTCAGTTAAGGATAGAGAAAAGATTTAGAAAAGATCATTGGAATTGTCCAAGAAGAACCTCCTTCACAAATTATTGAAAGGCGCATACAGGACATGCATACTATATGTATCCTTTGTCTTCCAGAATATCTGGCATAGATGAATGTCTAGATTTTACTTTTAGAAAATGAACCGAACATTTCTTAAAAATATTTTAATGAGATTCCAATTAACAGTATAAATTATACTAGTTTCAAGTATGCAGCATAATGACTTAATATTTGTACTCATTGTGAAGCAATCACCATAGTAAGTCTAGAGAATTCCAGAAAAATATCTACTTTTGCTTCATTGACTATGTTAAACCCTTGACGGTGTGGATCACAACAAACTGTGGAAATACCAGACCAGAGTACCAGGACCACCTTGCTTGTCTTCTGAGAAACCTGTATGTGGGTCAAGAAACAACAGTTAGGACTGGACATGGAATAACTGACTGGTTCCAGATTGGGAAAGGAGTATGTCAGGGTTTTATATTGTCACCCTACTGATTTAACTTCTGTGCAGAGTACATCATGTGAAATTCTGGGCTGGATGAATCACAAGCTGGAATCAGTGTTGCCAGAAGAAATATCAACAACCTCAGATACGCAGATGATACTACTCTAATGGCAGAAAGTGAAGAGGAGCTAAAGAGCTTCTTGATGAAAGTGAAAGAGGAGAGTGAAAAAGCTAGCTTAAAACTCAACATGAAAAAAATTTAGATCATGGCATTCAATCCCATCAATTCATGGCAAATAGAAGGAGAAAAAGTGGAAGCAGTGACAGATTTTTTTCTTAGGCTCCAAAATCACTGTGGACAGTGACTGCAGCCATGAAATTAAAAGATGCTTGGTCCTTGAAAGGAAAGCTATGGCAAACCTAGACAGTATATTAAAAAGCAGAAACATCACTTTGCTGATAAAGATCCATATCGTCAAAGCTATGATTTTTCCAGTAGACATGTACAGGTGTAAGAGTTGGACCATAAAGGAGGCTGAGAATGAAGAATTGATATTTTTGAATTGTTCTGGGGAAAACTCTTGAGAGTCCCTTGGACTGCAAGGAGATCAAACCAGTCAACTCTAAAGGAAATCAACCCTGCATATTCAGTGGAAGGACTGATGCTGAAGCTGAAGCTTTAAGTCAATTCTCTGGCCACCTGACGTGAAGAGCTGATGCACTGGAAAAGACCCTGATGCTGGGAAAGACTAAAGGCAAATGGAAAAGGGGTGACAGAGGAATCCATGGTTAGACAGCATCACTGAGTCAATGGATTTGAGTGAACTCTGGGAGATAGTGGAGACAGAGGAGCCCGATGTACTGCAGTCCATGGGGTCACAAAAAGTTGGACATGACTTAGTGACTGAAAAACAACACTAACAATATTCTTGGCTCCTTTGTTATTAATTAATTGGCCATATGCATATGGGTTTACTTCTGAGCTCCAGGACATCCTTAACAATCAAGAAAGAATATCTGCGATTGTCAAAATAAAAGTTATATTAACACAGATAGCATCTAATGGGCTAGTCTCTGTGTATGGAATATTTTATTTGAGCTATGATGACTTTATACAGTGCACACAGTCAAATTGAATTGCATTCATTTTAATTTTTAAAGTAACAGAAGACCATTTTTTCTGCCCTTTCATCATTTTAATTTTGTATAAAACGTATACACGTAGCAGGACATATGGAGCCCGCTCAAGGTATGATTTTATACAGTGATATGTAGATATTGGTACATAGGGGTAGAGGGTTTAAGGAGGAGGGAGAATGAATGTAAAAAAAAACACAGCAGAATAAGGTATGTGCAACAGGCGTAGCTTCTCAGATCCCAACATTTCCCCCTTCTGTGAAGTTTGTCCCTCTTCTACAAGGATGGGTCCTCGTGGTCATGTTCATAATATGCCACTCTTATAACAGAAGTTGTTTTGTCATAGCTGATTGTGTCTGAACAGGACTTTTGACCCAGTTCTGTCCAAACGATGCTCTCTCCTACTGTCTTGTGGGAAGGTGAGCATACAGCCTGGAAGTCACAGGAGCTACAGGCAGATAAAGGAAGTTTTGTGTGAAGGTCCATAAAGTCCCATGGCTGAGGTCCCTGGAGTTGGTTTGGTTCTTCCCCATTATCCACTTTTTTTGGAGTTCATGAGTACCTTAATGTTCTTCCAGTAGATTTGCTTTTTACTTAAATCTAGCCTGAGTTGGTTATTTTGCTTATAACTGAGAGTACAGCTAATATGGCACATTGAAATGAGACAAACTGAATGTGCAAAGTGAAAGTTGATAAAATACAAGCAATCCCTTATCAATGATTTGAAATAACTGAAATAACATAAAATGACTCTTTTCCAATTATTGTTGTTGTTGTTCAGTCGCCCAGTTGTGTCAGACTCCTTGGGGCTTCTTGGACTGCAACATACCAGGCTTCCCTGTCCGTCACCATCTCCTGGAGTTTGCCCAAATTCATGTTCATTGTATCAGTGATGCCATCCAGCTATCTCATCCTCTGATGCCCTCTTCTTCTGTCCTCAATCTTTCCCAGAATCAGGGACTTTTCCAGTGAGTCGTCTGTTCACATCAGATGACCCAAATCCTGGAGCTTCAGCTTCAGCATCAGTCCTTCCAGTGAATATTCAGGGTTGATCTCCCTTAAGATTGACTGGCTTGATCTCCTTGCTGTTCAAGGGACTTTCAGCAGTCTTCTCCAGCATCACAGTTTGAAGGCATCAATTCTTTGGTTTTCTGCCTTTTTTACGGTCCAGCTCTTAACCATACATGACCACTGGGGCGACCATATCCTTGACTATATGGACCTTTGTTGGCAGAGTAATGTCTCTGCTTTTCTACACACTGTCTAGGTTTGTCATCACTTTCCTGCCAAGAAACAATTGTCTTGTGGTTTCATGGCTGCAGTCTTACTTTGGTATAATTTTATGGATTCCTTGTTTTCCATAGGCAGTGTTTCTATAATCTTAATAGTCAGGATCTGAACTCCACCTGCCCTCTGTTTTCTCCCTGTCATGAAATTTTAAAAGTTCAGAAAAGGAACTATAGGTACTCTGTTCTTAGAGTGACAGGAGGTGACCAAAGTAGCAATGTAGCAAAATGATAGCCAACTTTATTACAGTGAATTTGTGACCTGTGGAATATCCTAAATCCAGGGTAGGAATTACATGGCATTTATAATGGCACAGAGAAGAGCCTTTCATACTACTAGCATGGATTTGTGATCTTTCTACTCCTATTACATAAGAAAGACTTTGAAAGCATGTGTGGAAATCCTACTGGAAATATAACAAAGAGACCAAATTGCTTCACAAAATCACAGTTAGTCTTCGAACTGAAAGGGACCATAATGATCTTGAAGATAAGTCTCCATTTTAGAGCCGAGACTCTAAAATGACTCTAAAATTACTCTTTCATTTCCTCAAAAACTGAAAGGAAAACAGAAGCTAAAAGATCTGCTTGTAATCATTTCCATTGCCCATGAACTCTTGGTTCTCAAACTGATAAGCTTCTTATCCGGGATAGTAAGACGCCCTTTTCTGAGCACTTCTGCACTTGGGTCCTAAATGTCTGTCATCCTTCCCATAGTGTCTTGCCCCTGGTACGTTCTCAGTTAACATTTGATGCCTGGGAAGTCTTCATGGATTTTGTGCACGAGGAGGACCTACATTGGGCTTAAAGGGTGCTAGGAATTGAATAAGTAAAGGATGCAGGCAGGGCAAAAAACGAAAATGAAAGTGAAGTCACTCAGTTGTGTCTGACTCTGTGACCCCATGGACTGTAACCTGCCAGGCTCCTCCATCCATGGGATCCTCCAGGCAAGAATACTGGGGTGGGTTGCCATTTGCTTCTCCAGGGGATCGTCCTGATCCAGGGGTTGAACCTGGATCCCCTGCATTATGGGCAGACTCTTTATGGCCTGAGCCACCAGGCAGAGCACACTGGGCAAAGTAAAAAACTCAAGAAAGGGTGTAACTGTGTGGAGTGTTGTGAAACACTGCGGAGACCAGCCTGATTGAATTGAAGGGCCTTTGAATGTAGCTGGAAATAGAGATACGAGCTCCTACTCATCCCTCAAGTCCATCTCAAGTATAACTTCATTAGTAATACCTTCCTGCTTTCTTCAGATGGAATTAAGTAAGCACTTATACAAGCCTCTGTGAGTGCCTTGTATTTGGTACATGAGTGGAGGCAGTCATTGCATTATTTGTGAGGACTTCCTTGGTGGCTCAGACAGTAAAGAATCCTCCTGCAATGCAGGAGACTCGGGTTTGATCCCTGGGTTGAGAAGATCCCCTGGAGAAGGGAACAGCAACCCACTCCAGTATTCTTGCCTGGAGAATCCCATGGACAGAGAAGTCTGGCGGGCTTCAGTCCATGGGGCTGCAAAGAGTTGGAAATGACTGAGCAACTAACACTTTGACTTTCATTAAACGTACAGCATAAGGGCCAGGATTGTGTATTGGACATCAAAACGAAGATCATGGCATCCAGTCCCATCACTTCATGGGAAATAGATGGGGAAACAGTGTCAGACTTTATTTTTCTGGGCTCCAAAATCACTGCAGATGGTGACTGCAGCCATGAAATTAAAAGACGCTTACTCCTTGGAAGGAAAGTTATGACCAACCTAGATAGCATATTCAAAAGCAGAGACGTTACTTTGCCATCAAAGGTCCGTCTAGTCAAGGCTATGGTTTTTCCTGTGGTCATGTATGGATGTGAGAGTTGGAGTGTGAAGAAGGCTGAGCACCAAAGAATTGATGCTTTTGAGCTGTGGTGTTGGAGAAGACTCTTGAGAGTCCCTTGGACTGCAAGGAGATCCAACCAGTCCATTCTGAAGGAGATCAGCCCTGGGATTTCTTTGGAAGTAATGATGCTAAAGCTGAAACTCCAGTACTTTGGCCACCTCATGCGAAGAGTTGACTCACTGGAAAAGACTGATGCTGGGAGGGATTGGGGGAAAGAGGAGAAGGGGACGACAGAGGATGAGATGGCTGGATGGCATCACTGACTTGATGGACGTGAGTCTGGGTGAACTCCGGGAGTTGGTGATGGACAGGGAGGCCTGGCGTGCTGCGATTCATGGGGTCGAAAAGAGTCAGACACGACTGAGCGACTGATCTGATCTGATCTGATCTGATACTGACCTTATATAGTACCCGAATAAGGCAGGTACTTTGGGTATAGTCTCCATAATAAGTACTTTTTAAAATACTTGGCTCATCTTACTGGTGCACATTTCCTATAATATTCTTCTAGATTTACACATTTTCCACTCCTGGTTTAGAGAATAAAATCTAAATTTTTGAGTAGGTCCATGAGTCCCTTCAAGTAATGACTTTTATCTCTTTTATGGTCTATTTCTTCTAGATGAATTAATTAGTTAATTAATTTTCCAGCCATTTATTGAGTACCTATCATATGCAATGCATCTCAAAGTCCAGCTTTATCAATAATTATCTTCCATTCTAAGCTTTTTATTTTTCTGTTTGCTAGCTTTTCCTACAGCTTTTGCCTGGAATTCTACTTCTCTTGTCCCATTTCTGAGACTCAGTTTTAGGTGCCATGCTCTCCAAAGGCTGGCCTGAGTCCCTCTCCACCGTGTTCTCACAGTCCCCTTTTCAAGCTTTTACTATGGCCTTGCCCCCGTTGAATGTGGTTATCACTGTATGACTGCCTTTCTGACTAGAAAGTGTGCTCTTTGAGGCAGAGACCATATCTTTTTGTTCTTCACTGGCTTACAGAACCTCCAGCATCGGCTGTGGCTATATCGAATACATGAATGAAAGCAGCTGACTACAGTTTTCTTACTGGATCAGCTCGGTAGTTTAATAGAAACAAGCAAACACACATGCACACATTCTCAGTGGAATTTGATTTCAAAGAAACATAAAAGGGATATTTAGTCTGTGAACCAAAGTGAAACAACTCTGCTTAGAGAGAAAGGATCCCTTCATTTGCCCAGAGTAATTTGTCAATCACTGCATTAGATAGATATCTCCAATGGCAACCCACTCCAGTGTTCTTGCCTGGAGAATCCCAGGGACGGGAGAGCCTGGTGGGCTGCCGTCTATGGGGTCGCACAGAGTCAGACACGACTGAAGCGACTTAGCAGCAGCAGCAGCAGCAAGGTCCACTTCAGATCTAATGTTTTATGAGTTTATGAGTATCATTTGAAACCTTAAGGAGATACTGAAACAAACATCACAGCCTGGTTCAGATCTATCAAGTTCATTAGGCAGAGCAAAAATCAAATGAAATGCAAAAAAGCTGAACTATGAAATTAAACAGACCAATGAGTCAGGTGTTATTGTTCTTTTAAGTCTCTGTCTTAATTAAGTTTGGGATGTACTGCAATTCCTGGGATAAACATAGAGAAGGAATTCTGAGGTCCTAGTTCCAGGTTTCAACATCCCACCATGCAAGAGATCCTTCCAAAAAAGGAAAAAAATGTATTCAAGGAAAAACTATAGTGTTGGAAGAAGTAGCAAGTCTTTGGTCCATCGACACCAAGATTCCTGCTCATCTTTCAGGTGAGGTATTAACCTCTTCAGTGAGGGCTTAAATTATCTGGGTTATCCATGGTCTTTTGTTTGGATTACTTCTAGCTTTTTTTCATCTGTAATATGTGATGATAATAGTCCTTCCTCATAGGGTTGTTTTGAAAAAAAAAAATCGATCTTGTTTGGTAAGTGCTTAGCACAGTACCTGGCAAAATGAACAATAGATATTATTATCTGGGGTCAACTGGGTAGCTCAACTACTTTAAGAAGATAGACAGTATTGATAGTAATGAATATAGATATTTGTCGAATGAATGACTGAATAGTAGTTAACTATGAACAGAGGTCTGCACTATATATTTTATGTACATTAACTTATTTAACCCTCAAAATAATCCCATGAGTCAGATAGTGTTGTTATGATTGATTCTTTCCAGACTGAGTCTCTAAGAGGCCAAATAGCAGCTCTTTATATATGAAAAGTTATTCTCTGAGAATTTATCTTGTTTGGAGGAGAAGGAAATGGCAACCCATTCCAGCATTCTTGCCTGGGAAGTCCCATGGACAGAGGAGCTTGGTGGGCTACAGTCCATGGGTTGCAAAGAGTCAGACACGACTCAGCAGTTAAGCCACAAGAACAGCCTTGTTTGGAAAGGTTAAAGGACTCAAGCCCGATTCTGTCTGTCTCTGAAGCCCATGCTCAGATTTCTCCTCCACCATCCTCTCTCTGTCACCTCATGGGATGAAGCCTCGCCCCTCAGAAGGCCATCCTTGGCAAGACAGAGATTGAAAGTGAAGTCTTTAGACTTAGTTCCAGAAACGCATGGGGTCCCACTTCATTTAACACTATGGGAGCTGACCCAAGTGATCTCGTTTCTTTTATCTTTCTCTTTGACTCTTACCCAGCTGTAGTATAATTCACGCATCCTGGGTTTGGCTCCTGGGTGATCTGTCTTGGTAGACTGACGTTCTCCTGTGCCTCTCCTGTCCTCAGATGCCCTCCTGTTCTCATTTGCTGTTTATGTTGGTTCTGAGCCCTGGCTTCTCTCATCCTTTGTGAAAGATTGGATGGACCAGAAGGATTGGGAAGGAATTAAGCAGGTAGAGTATGTGTCTGGATAGGAATTGGGGGAGGGGGTGCAGTTGGGAAGAGGAATATCCTAGGCAGAAAAGGTGTAGAGGATTTTATACAGAGATTTTTTAATAACGAGAGACAGTTGTTTGAATTGAAATAAAGACAGACCTGCAATTTTAATGTTTGTGTGATACTGAATAGCCTTAACTCTGAGGAGCCCACCCTCCTCTTCATTTGACAGGGCTTTGTTGCCCGCCTTCTGTACGCTCCAGTTATTGTTCTAAGCCTCTAGGAATTTATCAGGAACAACATAAGTTATCAAGAACCACTCTTCTCATGGAGTCCACGTTTGGTAAATGTTTACGTGGGGATGGACAATAAACGTAACAAGAAATAAGTGTTAAGAATTTATCTAGGTTTATATATTTTGAAGACAATAGAATGAGTCATATGATCAGAGTCGCTGGGGCAGGGGAAGGCGCAGCAGTTATCCACTGAGGCATCGAAGCAGACCCCTCTCAACATGTGTCTTGATTGCTGAGATTTGGACGTCTAGAAGAAAACAACTTTACAAACCTGAGGATGTAGGCAGAGCATTCTAGGAAGGCTGCCTCACGTGCTCTGTAGGAGGAAAAAGGAAACCACTTAGCCAGAGCGCTCTTTCTTCCTTTTCCTAAGAGCTCTGGTCCCAGAAGTAAGATGCCAGATGTTTCTGCAGTTGCATATGTGATCCATGTGTTTCTGACATGTTGGATTTTAACACTAATATCCCAGTCTTTCTAGTTTCAAGCTCCCACTTCATTTTAAGGAATTCTAGTCTCGTGTCAATTTTCCCTTTTCTGCTCATCCTTAAACTCCCCGAGAGACATCTTCTGTGCGCCAGGGACTCTGTTTCGGTTATTACTCCCTTCAGGGCTGGGTGAGCCGCTGTCCCTGCTTTGCCAACAGCAGAATCCTGCTTGTAGCGACAGCTCCACAGTAGCCTTTCCATGAACAGAGGTGAGACACTCGGTGCCACTTGAGCCAAGCTCTCACACAGACGCCAGCTGGAGGACTTCCCGTAGGGCTCCCTGCCCCGCTGAACAGGAGACCCACCGAGCAGCAGTCTGCTGCCAGCTGAAACGGAGAACTTTCGCTTTTGCCTAAATCCCCAAGTGTTGCAGAGTTAGTTGGGCACCCCCTTTGAGCTTTGTTCAGGTTCTCCTCTTTTCCCCAGGGAGTGTCATCCACGTGGGTGGCTGAGCTGGTTGAAGCTCCTGTAACAGTTCTGCAGTGGACTTCATCGGACGCCAACTCTCTGAGTGTCTTTCTGCATCTGGGGAATTCCTGCCCTGTGAGAGGCCAGAGCCCACTTCCCACTCTCAAATTCTAGACTGCCGAATCCTTGCTTTCGCAGCCTCATTCCAGCTAGGGTACAGAGCATGCCTCAGCATTACCAATCAAAGGACTCTTCCCACGTCTGCTGTGTTGTTTGAAGTACAGGGTCTAATGCTCAGAGGTAGTGGCTTGCTCACAAGACTCATTATGTGGTTTGGTTTTGGGTTTTCCGGGCCAAGAAGGTGGAAGACCAGGTCTCAGAGGGCCCTGAAAGCAAGGCTGAGAAACAGAAGTTTCCTCTTGGGAGTGGGCAGTGGGCAGACAGAGAGAAGGTCCCAGGATCACATCTGCATTTCAGGTGGATTCCTCTGTCTCTGGCACCTGGAAGAAATAGAGAGGTAAGACTCAAGGCAGGGGGGTGATTTGCTAGGGTATAGAGCAATCCTTTGAAGGCAAGGGTTGTTATTTACCTTGATTTTCCAGGTGAAAAAGCAGAGCTCAGGGAGGTGTTTGGCAGTAAACAGGATTAAGACTTTGGACTATGACTGCGAAGTCCACACCTTTTCTTAGTAGGTCACACTGCCCCTGTGTACTCACTGCACTCCTCTTTGAAGGAAGAAGCTGTGTCTTCTTGTTTGTGGGCTCAGTGCCTGTCCTGGCTATCTATTAGTGAGCGCCTGAACGTGCACATGCAGTGGCTTAAAGCGACAGCGTCTACTTTGCTCCTGCCTCTGCAAAGGGAGCAGGCGTGGCTTGGGAAAGACAGGTTGGCTCTGTTCTACTGAGCAACGCCCAGGGCAGCTTGAAGGTGGGACTGGGGTCACCTGTGGGCTCCTTCACACACATCTGCCAGCTGATGCTCATTGTTGCCTGGAACCTTAGTTGGGGCTCTAGCCCAGGACACCTCCACCTGGACTTTCCTTGGGTCTTGTTCCTTGTTTCCTTACAATATGGCATCTGGCTTCCAAGGGTGAGCATCCTAAGAAAGAGTGGACCATGCTGAGGTTGTATTGCTTTCTTAAACTAACCTTGCATTTGTGCTTATTGGGAATACCTTATTAAGGCTTGCTCATACCTAAAGGGGAGAAGGCAATGGCACCCCACTCCAGTACTCTTGCCTGGAGAATCCCATGGACAGAGGAGCCTGGTAGGCTGCAGTCCATGGGGTCACGAAGAGTTGGACATGACTGAGTGACTTCACTTTCACTTTTCACTTTCACGCATTGGAGAAGGAGATGGCAACCCACTCCAGTGTTCTTGCCTGGAGAATCCCAGGGACGGGGGAGCCTGGTGGGCTGCCGTCTCTGGGGTCGTACAGAGTTGGACATGACTGAAGTGACTTAGCAGCAGCAGCAGCATACCTAAAGAAAAGAAAATAAGAATTTTGATGGGAGGACTGTCAAGGAATTTGCTGATGTGATTTAAATTAACTACAGTGCCTAATTTTATAGCTAATACTTAAGTACATAAACTTAGAAAGTGCTCTTTTATACTTTTTACTTATGTTGAGTATTTGATTCTCATGATAACCTTGTATTGGTGAGTGGTGGTTTAGTAGCTAAGTCGTGTCTGACTCTTGCAACCCCATGGGTTGTAGCCCGCCAGGCTCCTCTGTCCATAGGATTCTCCGGGCAGGAATACTGGAGGGGTTTCCTTCCAGTAGGAGCCATTTCCTTCTCCAGAGGATCTTTCCGACTCAGGGATCAAATCTGCGTCTCCTGTGCTGCTTGCAGATTTTACCGACTGGGCTCCAAGGGAGGCTTGTATAGCTTGTGTTACTGGGCCCATTTCATATGTGAGTAAACACAGGTACAAGCAGTTAAGTGTTTCTGAGACACAGATGGTGAGGTGGGAGAGACTACTTGTGGAACTTGATAGTCTGGCTCCAGGCTCTGTGTTCGGAACCCTTCTGTTACGTTGACTGTTGCAGAGTCTGGAGTGTGGTCAGAACCAATATATAACTGTTGCATGGATGAATGTTTTGTATTGATAATTTGGGCTTCTCTCAAATGTTAGTTAAGACATTCCTCAAGTAAATTATTTCATATCTGACATTTTGTATCCTATACCCAACATTGAATTGGAAATACACTCTTGGAAATATACAAGTGAGAAAGGTTAAATCATGGATTTTCAAGTCAGTTGCCCTCTCTCCTCCACCATGAACACACCAAAATCATTGAAAGAGTATGTAGTTGAATATATTATATTTTTCTCCTTTCCCAGACTGGCCTTATTTCAGTAGTATTCATTTTAAAAGAACATATAAGAGATAATATAATCTCTATGGAAATTGTTTTTTCAGTGCTACTTACATGATACAGTTAATTTAGAATATAAGAAGAGCCACCTTGTGGTAATATTTAGCGTTTCACAGTTATAAATATATATGCTGAGCAAAAAATTATAAGCAGCTTTAAAAGGAATCACTGGATAGCAAAACAAAAGGTATTTAATATATATTAATATATGTTATGTGCAAGTCACTTGATATGGTTTCTGATATATACAGTTTGCTTTTAACATTAGAAAATTTTATCCAAAGATATTTATCGGGAATTCAAAAAGCCTAGAGTGATTCATTAGTATATTGCATACAACACTAATGGATTTATATGTAAAATGCTCGTTTCAAGGTTTCAGCTGCTTCCTAGTATGCTCAGTTTCAACACTGATTTGGACCTTAAAAATGACACTTTACTTATATTTTAATATATTTATATAACAGTAGTTGTATACTAAATTTCCTTTTTGGTTCAATTATTATGTTGACACCTTCGCAGTTTTTCCTAAGTTTCTTTCTTACATCCCAGCAACTCACTGAATTCTCCTTCCTTCAGCTGATTCTCACATGTTCATGTCTTCCGTAAAAATCTTCCCCATTTAATTGAACGTGGTAGTAAAGAGTCTGCAGCTCTTAATGAGTGTTCATGATGTGTACTGACGTATGAATTGGCACTCCATTTTGGTAGAGCTTCCTCTCTTTTTCCTTCTTCACTGACACTTTGAGAATTTATTGGAAGTTAAGAGGTTAATTTGGCATCTCACTGTCTGTCCGTTTCTCGTTTCCTTCATTCCTGTTCCCAGATTTCATCCGACAGTCTGATCCCTGTCTGGCAGTGGTGGAGTTGAGTGGGAGGTGATGGCCTGGAAGTGTAGCAGGGGGATCTGAAGCGTAAACTACCCTAGTCTGGGGGAAGAAGTAGGTGAGCGGGACTGAAAGGAGGAGAAAGGGGAGGCAGCGGCACAGGCAGCTGTTCCTCACTAACAAAACCCTCTCCCCCACTCTCGCTTCCCCTCTCATTTCCAAGTGTATCTATCCCTCTCAGATCCCCAAAGATGTGTGGCTTCTGTTTGGGCTTTTTGTTTGTATATGTCTGTTGGCATTTCTGAGTTGCCAGTTCTTCACCTCCAAATCTGGGGCATATGAGTTTAAAAGAGAACACAGGTTAACTCTTCTCTGGTTCCTCTGTCATATGTACTTAGCTAGTTTGTCTTCTCTCCACTTTTCAGAGTCTTCTTATGTTTGTTTTATGTACAGTTTCCAGGGTTTTCAGTTGTACTTCATGGCAGAAATAAGGGGAAGAAGATCTCCTTTTTCTTTTTAAAGCAGAAGTTTCAAATTACTTTTTTTGTTTTCAAATTTACTTTTTATAAATTACTTTTGTTACTATGTAGAGAACAAATGCAGGGGGGAAGGGAATAGGTTCCACTTCAAGAAGAGCAGTGTAGGAAGACCCTGAATTCACGTGCTTCCATGGACCCATTGAATTTATACTCACTTAATAGAGCCGCTTCTCCTGAAGAAGCGCTAAGGACTAGCTGAACAGCTTCTGCACAACAAAGGAGAGAGAGACTGCCTCCAGAGGGTAGGAGGGGTGGAGGCGCAGCCTCAGTGGGAACCCCTCCTCGTGGTAGCTCCAGGGGGAAGGCATAGCTGGGAGGGCCGATGTGCAGACTTGCCTGCGCTGGGGTACGTGGCGAGAGGACTGTACATGCAGGAGGTCCACTCATTGGTGCTAACCGGAGCATCAGCCTGTCGGTGGGGGTCTTCTGGAGCTCTCCTGGGCAGACGAGACGCACTGGTGAGCAGAATGCCGTTTTCCTGTGTTCCCCTGCCACTTTGTTAGCGTAAGCAGGAAAGTGTTTGGGCTGGTCTACCAGAGCCCTGTCAATGTGCCTCCGGGCCTTGGCTCAAACCAGCTCCCACTGTCCCCCAGAGGGGGCCCTGGTGTGCAATGCTCTGCGGTCTCCCCCTAGTGTGCCCACCGCAGTCATCCTGCCAAGGTGGGCCTCACGTGGCATACCCCGGACCCTTCCCCGCCCTGTCTGCACCTGCCCCAGCTCCAGCCGTCTTGTGAAGGCAACTCTTAGACGCCACCCTCAGCTGGCGCCCACTTCAGCGCCAGCCAACACATGTGGTCTACATAGGAGGCTCACCTACACACACACGTCAAGACTGGGAGAGGTAATTGTTTTGCTTAATTCGTAGAAACAGAGAAAGACAAAATGAGGAGACAGAAAATATGTTCCCTGTGGAAGAACAAGATAAAACCACAGGAAGAAATCCTATGGAAATGGAGATAAATAATTTACCTGATAAAGAGTTCAAAGTAATAGTCATACACATGCTTCCTGAAATTTGGAGGAGAATGGAGAAACAGAAGGAGATGTCAACAGGGACTTAGAAAACAAAAGAAAAAACCAGTCAGAGCTGAAAAATGCAAAAATTGAAATAAAAAATACACTATAGGGAATAAACAGCATATAAAATGATAAGAATCGATCAGTGATCTAGAAGATTAAGTACTGCAAAGCACCCAATGAGAACAGCAAAAAGAAGAGAGAGCTTAAAAGAAACGAGAGTAGTTTAAGGGACTGCAGAGACAACATCAAGCATACTAACATTCGCATTATAGGAGTCTCAAAAAGAGAGGAAAGAAAAAGGGGCAAAAAGCATGTTTGATGAAATAGTGACTGACAACTTCTCTAACCTGGGCAAGGAAACAAATATCCAGGTCGAGGAATTACACAAAGTCCCAAGTCAGATAAAGGCAAAGAGATTCACATGAATACCTATCATAATTAAGATGGCACATGCTAAAGAGAACGTTTTAAAAGCAGCAAAGGAAAACAGCTAGTCCCATACAAGGGAGCCCCCATAAGGCTAACAGTTGATTTCTCAGCACAAAACTGGCGGGCTAGAAGGGAGGGCTAAAAGGGGAAAAAAATTGCAGCCAAGATTATTCTACCTGCCAAGAGTATCATTCAGAATCGAAGGAGAGAGAGAGTTTCTTAGACAGGCAAAGACTAGAGGGGTTCACAACCACTAAACTGACCTTACAAGAAAATTTAAGAGAGTATTCTTTAAGCAGGAAAGAAAAAACCATAACTTGGAAAAAGAAACTATATGAAAGAAAAAAAATCTCACTGGTAACAGCAAATATATAGTGAAGGCAGTGGTTCAGCCACCTAAAAAGGTTGTATGAATGTTAATAGACAAAAGTCATAAAATCCACTATAATAAGTACATGAGATACAAACTAAAAAGACATAAAAAGATATGACATAAAAATGTGGGAAGGTGAACTAAAAATGTAGTGCCTTTAGAAAGCATTTTAAGTTACGCAACTATTAGCTTAGAGTAAACCACTATATACAGGTTGATGTATACGAACTGTGTGCTAAACCACAAACCAAAATGTGCAATAGGTTCACACGGACAAAATAGAAAGGAGCCTAAACAGCATAAAAGAAAGCTATCCAATTACAAGGGAGAAGATCACAAAAAGGACGGAGCAGATATAAACTAACAACAGTTGACAATATGACAGTAAGCAATACCTGTCAATAGCACTTCAATGTAAATGGGAGAAACACTCCAGTCAAAAGACAGAGGGTGGCTGATTGGATATGCTGCCTACAGTAGATTCACTCCAGATCTAGAGGCACGCAAAGACTGAGAATGAAGGGAAGGAGAAAGATGCTCCATAGAAATGGAAATGGAAAGAAAGTTGGGGTACCAATATTCATATCAAACAGATTGAGCTTTAAAAGAAAGACTGTAGCCAAAAACAGAGAAGGCCATTACATAATGATAAAGGAGGTCAGAGCAAGACATGGATATCGTATTGGTAAGTGTTCATCCACACAGCACAGGAGCACCTAAACGTGTAAAGTGAATAGTAACTTTAGATGTAAAGGGAGAAATCGACAGTAATGTAATAACAGTAGGGGACTTTAATAGCCCACTTATATCCGTGGATAGATCATCCAGACAAAAAAATCAGTCAGTAAGCATTGGCCTTAAACAATACATTAGATCAGATGTGTTTCATAATACCTGTAGAATATGCCACTCAAAAACTTCAGACTGCTATCAGGGGTACATGGAATGGATGTTGGAATCGAGGACTGGAACAGAGACTGGATCTATCCAGTCTCCTGGATAGATCATGTTAGGCCTCAAAACAAGTCTCAGTAATTTTTTTTTTAATTGAAATATAGTTTATTGATGTTATTAACTTCAGGTGTACCTCATAGTGATTCAATATTTTTATAGATTATATTTCATTTGAAGTTATTAAAAATCGGTGAGTATATTTCTCTGTGCTGTACGTTATACCCTTGTTGCTTATCTATTTTATATATTACTATGTATTTGTATTTCTTAATTCCATCCCACTCTCTTGCCCCCACTCTCTCCTCACTTTGTTCTGATGAGGAAATTGGGTGTTCTAGTTACTCTACCCTTGTTACAGATTACATCAATCAACCATTTGTTATGCTCATGGATTTGTGGACACGAAATTCAGATGGGGGTGGCTTATCTCTCCATTCCACAGTGTCCAAGACCTCAGTTGGAAGCCTGGAAAGCAGGGCCTGTGGTCATGTGAAGGCTCGTCTACTGACGAGTTGAGTAGTTGGTGCTGATGGATGCTGAGGACTGTGAGCATGGTGGGTGGATTTCAGGGGTGAGCGTTAGGAGTGGAGAGGGAGGACGAGATGGAAAGAGACGGAGGGAGAGGGGCGAGGGGCGGAGGGAGATCGTTGGTATCAGCAGCCTTGAAAGGAGCGGCAGTGCAGCTTGCAGCATTCTGCTCCCTGGGTGACTGTGTGAGTATGGGGGCACCCAGATGCAAGGCAGGGAGACTGGCGTCTCCTCTTGGTACAGAAGCGACAAGGTTCTGAAGAGAAGTGGTGGTGCGATCACTTTTATAAAATCCGGTTTACCACACGGAGGCTCGGAGGGTTTAGATGATGCTCCCAAACAGTTGGTAAGTGGAGCCGCCTCAGCAGATCCGACTCCCTTGCCTCTGACTTTGTGTGCTTGTTCCTTGGTTCTATCGCAGAGTAGAGTGTTGTGGGATCAGTACCATCTTAAAGAACTGTTGTGAATAAACAAGCAAAGAAAGTGACATGAACAACTTGAATTCGGAGTTTTGACTCTTACAGAAGACCCCTAGGCTTTGAGATTTGCACATCATTGAGACCGTAGTTTGTATGTTTTGGTGCCTTTTTGATGTCATCTATTCCCTTTTTCCTTAAATTACGTTCTTTGTGCATGTATCATGTAACTCACTGCTTCTCCCAACACATACACTCTGGTTGCTCATTTTATTCAGTGTAGGATCTTTGTCCAATCTGATTCATCTTTCTACCCTGACAACACATATTATGAGGAGTAGGCTCATAGTAAACCATCCATAAATGCTTGTCAAAGGAATAAATATGAGTTTATATTAGCATAAAATGGCAGAATAGTATAACATGGCTTTTGTCTGCTCTGGGATACTTTGATTATGGATATTGTGAGAACTGAGCGAAAGTGCTTTAAAATGGTAAATGTCAGATGTATTTTACAGTGAATATAGTAGTCGTGGATTCAGTCCTGAAGCTCCAATAGACCCGTGAGGGAAACATTTTAATTCTTGGTTTTCGAAATGTAATGTGGGCTCTTTTCTAGGAATAAAGGTAAATCAGGTTGCAAGATCTTTGGATGGTAAGAAGGTCTCTTTCTCAATATGTCTATCAATTTATCTATCAATATTCTATTTGTAATTTAATATAACTCATAAATAAGATCATGTTACTTGTAATATTCTATTTTTCTTTTAATCTTAAAGATACATCTTAGAGATCTTTTTATGTATGTATGTGTAGAATCACCATAATCTTACATTGTTATGTACAATTTTGTGGTGTAGGCATAGTTTTATGAATGAAATTCCCTAAAAGTGAATTACTGGGTAAAAGGATAAACTTTTTTTATGTTTAAAATTTTGATAGCTACTAGCACATTACTCGGAGAAGGCAATGGCAACCCACTCCAGTACTCTTGCCTGGAGAATCCCATGGACAGAGGAGCCTGGTAGGCTGCAGTCCATGGGGTTGCTAAGAGTCAGACACGACTTCACTTTCACTTTCACCTTTCATTTTCATGCACTGGTGAAGGAATTGGCAACCCACTCCAGTGTTCTTGCCTGGAGAATCCCAGGGACGGGGGAGCCTGGTGGGCTGCCGTCTATGGAGTCGCACAGAGTCGGACATGACTGAAGCGACTTAGCAACAGCAGCACATTACTCTCTTAAATGGCTATCAATATTTTCTTTTGTCTTTTCAGTGCTGACTTTGTTGTACTTTATCTAGGTAAATTATAGTGTAGTACATTAAAGAATCCTCATGTCAGTAAGAGAAGGATTTTGAATTGATATCTGGTTTGAAATTTTTACTTTGCCACAATTTGTATGATCTTGGGTAATTTGTTCCTTTTTTTTCTTTTCAGCTTCACTTTCTTCATCCATAAAATAAAGGCAGTGATAACAACCTTCCTTACTGAACTGTTGAAAAGATTTAATGACTTAACTGCATATGTAAAGTGGTGAAATTCTTGGAGCTAAGAATTATAGTTAAATTTTTTTCCTTTCCTTTATTAAGTTTTTAATATATTTTAATTTATATTTATTATATAAATAATATAATAATTTAATTATATAATAACAAAACAATATATTTTATTAATATATTATTGTATATTTATTATTTTAATTTAATATATTTAATATATTTTAAATAAAAACTTGATAAAGGAAAGGAAAAAAATTTATAATATATAAGCTCTATTTTGGCCCTTCCACATGGTGTTATAAAGTCCTGCTTGATTACTAAATTTTCAGGGAGTAGCATTTCTTCAGAACTTATAGCTTTAACACACATACATACACATGCATAGGCATATGAAGAATACATTTTTATTTTCCTGACTTTAAAAATCCACACACCTGGGATTGTTTTTTTTTAACTTCCTTTTAATTGCTCTCTTTGATCATACACCAATCACTGTTTCTTGACAACATTCGTGTCTTACAAAGCATGTTTTAATGGTGCTATATTATGCTAATCCTGGAGAAAAATTATAGTTTTCCTGAATATTGTTTTTCACTGCAAATGTACTGCCCTAGGGAAATATTTTCAAAAGCTGGAGCTTCTACCTGTTAATGTACAATGTTCCCTAGAAAAAGATAAACTAAAAAATTAAAAATTCATTTTATACTGTAACCCTTGATTGTGTTTTCAGAAATTGCCTGGTCTGAATGAAATAATTTAGTTTATAATGAGTTTTAGAAGAAATGAAGAAAATGGAGGTATTGGAAAATGAAATGTCTCTTAATTGAAAAGTGACTATGACTGTTTCTTTCCAATCTAAATCGAATTATTATGACAGTGGTTTCAAGCAATTGGACAGAAGAATTATTGTCTGGAAATAATGACTTCATTACATAAGCTAAAAATATAAATAAAAAACTTTAGTTGTCTTTCTACTGAAATAAATGATTTAAAATGAACATATTTTTATTCCTGTTCTGATGCAGAATCCATTTTTAAAGTAATATTTATATTACTTTGAGTATATTATATATAATATATATTATATTATAATATTTATATTACCATTAGAAGACAAGTGTCTGGTTCTGTACTGAAATTTTCCTTTGGGCTGCTAAGAGATATAAGCTACCTAGGCAAAGGAGGTGAGACTCTATGTGTATATATACTATGTATATATATCACATGTGTATTAGGGTAAATAAAATATATATGATTTTAACCGAGTTGCTTTCATAGGAGTTTTAACAATTTTTAAGTTTACTGTTTGAGATGAATATAATTTAATTTTTCAGAAATATAATTTTCATTTTGTATCATACATATGCACACGTACACAATCCCAGTACATGAAAAAGCACTACATTGGATGTAGTAGGATGCCCCAAATGTTGATGCTTATAAAAGAAGCATGATGAATTCATTTTTCTCACATGATGAAAGAATACTTTTAACTGTTTTTTTACCTTTTAGGGAAAATGATCTCCCCAACTCCAATACTCACTAGATTTTTAATACTGTGAAATAGTACCCAATTTTCACCTCAATAACAAATGCTAATTGTCCAAATCCAGATGTTAGAAATAATTACGAAAGCCTTCAGTCATTTTCCTTTTCCCATTTACTGGTACATGGACCATGCAAATCATTATTCAGGCATAGCCCTTACACTCTTGGAGTCTTGATTGGGTTCTCACATTTTGGAAATTGGGAAATTTGTTAAATAATGTAATAATACTTATCTGCCTATTTGTGTGGACGTTCATGTATCTAGTTAATATCTGCCTATCCTATGAAGGGCTTCCCAGGTGGTGCTAGTGGTACAGAACCCATCTGCCAATGCAGGAGATATGAGAGATGCAGGTTTGATCCCTGGGTGGGGAAGATCCCCTGAAGTAGGGCCTGGCAACCCGCTCCTGTATTCTTGCCTGGAGAGTCCACATGGACAGAGGATCCTGGTGGGCTACAGTCTAGGGTTGCAGAGCTGGACATGGCTAGAGCGACTGAGCACGCATGGATCCTAGGAATCTCTGTCCCTCTCTCACCAGCTTACCTATACTGTGTGTACTGTGTATGTTGCACTTTCTTTTACTAAACATTTACTATCTACTGTGTGTGTGTGCGTGCGCGTGTGTGCATGTGTGTGTATGTATGTATATGCTCTGTCAGTTACATTTCTTTCCCATTTTTGTGTGACATTCAGTAGATTAACTTTTAGAATATAGGAATTTGGGAACAAATGCCCATAGAATCACACTTGTGGAGTTGTGATTCTTTGAAAATTCTTTCTTGTTTTGAACTGAAATTTCTGTCCATTGAGCTCACTTTACTAGCAAGCAGCATGCCAATCTTTCCTGAAACACTGATCTCATTTCATAGTCCTACTGTTCCTTCCTCCTTTCATCTTTAACTTAATCCACTCCTACAGGGTTTCACCCTCAGCTTTGGGGCTTTGTCATAGATACCTATCTCTAAACAAGAAATATTTATATGTTCAAATATCTGTGTGTATCTCCCTCCCTGGTAACTTTCTTTTTCTACATTCTGATTGTTAATCTTATTCTCCGTAAATCTCAGTTGCAGGCAATTCTTAAAAATGTCACCTACGTTTATATCAATGTGTAGAGTAAAGGTAGCAAGCATAATGAATTAGAGATTATAAACCAGTACAATTAAAACAACCTTTAAGTCTAATTCTGACTCCTTCTGTATGCTTCTCTCAAAGATAAATCTTTTGAAAATAAGACTTGCCCAAATCAATATCTCAAAACCCCTCACTAAGTCTGTGCCATGTAGCGAATGAAGTATGTATGCTGTACTAGGTATTGCAGACCCTTTAATCCATCTTGCCAACTTTATCTACAGCTATTCTCCCATCAAAAACTTGACCAAAATAAATCTGCTCAGTATTCCCTGATGGGCAGTGTATTTAGATAGACCAGGTTGTCTGTATTTGATTCCTGCTCTGCTACTTTCTCACTGTATAGCTGGGGTAAATTAAGTACACTATCTATGTCTCACTAAAAGAGAACTAATAACAGTATCTACTATGTAGGGTTATTATGGGGAGTAAAATGCTCTTACATAAAAATCACAGAAAACCATACATGACACGTGCAAAGAGTTCAATACATTATATCAGCAAAAATGCCAGATTTGACATTATTTTCACATGCCACTTTTTTTTCCCCGAAAATCATTACATTTTCCCTTTATTTCAGCTCTCTGTTGCTTCAAGATGCATTTCAGAACCAATCTCCATTCTTCAGTGACGTCTGCTCTTCTGAAGCGGCGTGTTTCTTTTCTTTGTCACTGATGCTGTGCTCAGTTAGAGAAGTTGCAGTATTTATTATTCAAGCTGGGACTCTCTTGATAGTGAAAGTGCGTACCACTGATAATTACGCTGGGAAAACTGGCATAAATCGGGACTGACCTGGGCAAAGAGACAGACAGTTACCTTCTGAATAGTGCAGCCCTAAGTTATCAGATCTGTTATTATCAAGTCACAGCAAACTATCTTTATATGCAAATTGGTATGGCAAATCTCCCATAAATTTCTGTGACAGAAAATGAGATTCATTAAAGAGAACCTTTAGAGTCAGACACAGCTGAGCGACTAAGCACTCACGCACACACAATGAACCTTAGTTATCTCTGGCCATTCCAAGAATACTGTTTCTCGACTGTTCTGACCCAAATGCCCCAGTTTCTTCTGCTCAGTCTTCTTCATGAACAGAGCTTGATCCTCAGGTGTCTTCTGCCTTCCTGACCACTGATAACTTAGGAGATAGCCGCTCCATGCGGTGCTCCTACATTGCCCAGCCCCCTGACTCCCTGCCTTACCCCTCCTGATCCTCTGCAGGGTGGGGAAGAACTAACCTCATTCCTGTCATTCTTTCCCACAGTGCTTGTACTAGGTCTTTTTAAATGATCCTCAACTCAACTGAGACCCTGGTAATTCTTGCTTAGGCTTTGTTGATGCACCATGTTAAAGGAAGAGTAGGGAGGTTTAAGTTAGAGAATGCCTAACAGTCATTGCCTAAACCTCTGCTCACACCTCTGACCACTTATAGCCTCATTCTTTGCCTAGCTCTCAGCCTGTGTCCTCTGACCAGGGACAACTCACGCCTCACCGTTAGAACCACTCCAGAATTCTCAGTCGTCTTTGTACATCAGATGCCCCTTCCCAGAGAGACTAGTGTCCCTCATACCCAAGTTCCCTACTGCCCCCTTCCCATCCCAGCTCTCTGCTTTAACCTCTTTTTGTATGATTGACACAGGAAAACTTTTTTTTCTGGAAAAACCATACCAGTACTCAAGGATGTTGGTTTGGTTCTATTCTCTTATTAAAATAATTCTACTAGCCCGATATTGGTATATTTCCCTAAAACTGGGATATTTGGCTTTCTTCATTATTGCCTGTTGTATACTTTTCAACTGTGGTGTTGGAGAAGACTTTTTAGAGTCCCTTGGATTGCAAGGAGATCCAACCAGTCCATCCTAAAGGAAATCAGTCCTGAGTATTCATTGGAAGGACTGATGTTGAAGCTGAATCTCCAACACTTTGGCCACCATGTGAAGAACTGTGAAGATGTGAAGAACTGACTCATTTGAAAAGACCCTGATGCTGCGAAAAATTGAAAGCAGGAGGAGAAGGGGATGACAGAGGATGAGATGGTTGGATGGCATCACTGACATGATGGACATGAGTTTAAGCAAGTTCTGGGAGTTGGTGAAGGACAGGGAAGCCTGGTGTGTTGCAGTCCATGGGGTCGCAGAGTCAGACACGACTGAGTGACTGAACTAACTGACTGACTGACCTGTTATGTAGTTATCTACTACTTTATTATGTTGTTTGACACTTCATAAATATGTTCTGTATCCTCAACTTGACTGTTCCTTGAGAGCAGGTATTTCCGTTGCCTGGCAAAGTTCCTGACACTGAGCTGATGTTGGATGAACGTTTATGGTTGATGAGCACAGGGTGATGCAGTAATGCAGAACACTCCTCATTTGTGAAATACCCCTTCCTTCCTCAAACATTGGTTTTTCCATGTTGTTCTCTTTCAGTCTCTAAGTTGGGTGTGACTCTTTGAGACCGACCCCATGGACTGCAGCATGCCAGGCTCCCCTGTTCATCACCATCTCCCAGAGTTTGCTCACATTCATGTCCATTGAGTTGGCGATACAGTATAACCTCGTCCTCTGCCGCCCCCTTCTCCTTTTGCCTTCAATCTTACCCAGTATCAGGGTCTTTTCCAATGAGTCATCTTTCCTCGCAAGATGTAGTTTATGAGTAGAACAACTTCCCATGAATCTCTGGGTTCTCCTGGCAGAGCTGCATCGTCCCTTGGTGTACTCAGAGCATTCTTCTTCTGGTCCACACTGCTTGTGTTGTGACTTACTGTCCCTCCTGGGACAAGTCAGTCTTGTGTTCTTGGTATCAAGTGCAGACTGGCTCAAACCTTGCTGAAAAAAGGGTTTGTTCAGGAAGTGAAATCCACCACCAGAGAGACATGTCACAAAATCACCAGTACCAGTGCTGGGCTCATGGGGACTCGTGTTGGGAAATTCCCCACCAGCCTTGTCTTTTTCTCAACAGGGCTGTCGATGGCCCTCCAGTGGCCTGCTCTGGCAGCTCTTCAATTGTTTAACCCAGAAATATTCCTCCCAAGCAGAAATCTTCCTCGTTTGAACTCTGATAGTTTTCACATAATAGCGTATCTTTGTCAACCAGCACTTACCCTGTGTGCTCCGCTGGCTATCAGACACGACACAAAACAAGGAAGGTCTGACTCTTATCAGTGCAACGCTTTTTTCTGTCATTCTAACTGACCTGGTGTCAGCAGCTCCTTCCCCGACACCCTCATCAGCAGTCACAGTTACCACAGAGATGCACACTCAGATTTTGACCTTTATTCTCCACACTGAGGACAAAGAAGAAGAAACAAAGCTGGTAGTTTATCTGAACAGAAAATGATGGAAGACTCAGGAGAGGTAACACTAAGTGAAAAATTCCACCATTTATTTTAATTCAGTTTTCAAGGTGGGTTTTTCAAGAATTACATGCTCATTTTGGCTTACTAAATTGAAATCTTCCAAACAATAGCAGATATATTATTTTTGGTTTTTCCTTGATTGCTATATAATTTAATGCTTTATGTTTTTGCTGGGAATTATAGCATTTACCTTTCTTGTGAAACAAATAATGAAATCACAACTTAGTCTTGGATGGTGCATGCCTGCCAAGTCACTTCAGTTGTATCCAACTCTTCAATGCTATTATGGACTGTAGCCCACCAGGCTCCTCTGTCCATGGAATTCTTCAGGCAAGAATATTGGGGTGGGTTTCTGAGCCTTCTTCCAGAGGATTTTCCCAACCCAGGGATCAAACCTGCATCTCATGCATTGGCCGGAGAATTCTTTACCACTGAGCCCCTGGGGAAAGCCAGTCTTTGATGGTAGGTTAATGATATTAACTTTATTAGTATTTACTTAGTATAAATGCCAAGAAATCATGTTAGCAAAATACAGAATTTGGTTTGAGAAACTTTTAACTTTTTTTGAGATCATGGAGGATGACAAATAAATACTACCTCTGTTCTCCAAGGAGCAAGGCAGATGGAAGTCCAAATATTATCTCTGATCCACATAAAGCTTTTACTTTAGAATATGGCCTGTGTTTGTATACAAATATGTTTCTTCATACTGAACTCTGGAAGTCATAACTGCCTGGATTAAGGCAGCCTTCTGCGCACACAGTGCAAACCGAAGGGTGGGAGTCTGTGGCTGGAGCTGAACGGACTGCCTGCTCACTGTCGGCAGAGGCTTCCTGAAGGAACACACAGCCTGGAAGAAGGGCTTCATACCCACTTTCTCATGGACTCACCAGTCATGTGACATCATTTAGGGGGTCGGGAACTGGGGGGCTGTGGGTAGAGAGAGGCCAGCAGCGTTTCACTAATGAGGTTCCTTCTGCATCCAGGGGAACATCGGGAGTGGCCAGTCAACTTCTCTCACCATGAGAACTGCCTAAGCTTCTGCACCTTAATCCATTGGGAAGTGAAAGTGGTGGTCATTCAGTCGTGTCTGACTCTGTGCAACCCATGGACTGTAGCCCACCTGGCTCCTCTGTCCATGGGATTCTCCAGGCAAGAATACTGGAGTGGTTGCCATTCCCTTCTCCAGGGGATCTTCCTGACCTAGGGATTGAACCCGGGTCTTCTGCATTGCAGGCAGATTCTTTAACATCTGGGGCTTAACTATCAAGTCTTTGGTCAGCCATAGTTATAGCCCTGTCAGCCAGAAAGGGGAGCAGGCATCTCTCAGGATGACCCTTCTCCTGAGGCTGCTCCGTGAATACTGGTTACTGCTCCTTTGAGTACTCACTGGGACCACTTGTAGGCAGTATAGATTTTACACTCAAATGGCTCTAGGACAAAACAATAACCAGTTAAATTACCTCCTCCAAGACTTCTCTGCACTGAAGGCTGAAGTTCACTTATATGTTACTTCACATCCCAAATGTATCCAACCACATGTCCAGAAGGGGCGATCAGACGTTCTTCAAAGAGAGCAAATGAAAAATCATAAAATACAATCCTCTTCTTATTACCAGATTCCCAGGGAGAAATACAACTTGTCCACTGAACTCCCTTCCAGGCTGTATCCATTAACTTCTAGTAGGAAGCAGATGGCAGCTCACGCTGGGCAGTAGAGAAGGGTTTAATAAAAGAACTGTTGACTGCAGTGGAGACAAGGCGTCTGAAGTGAAGAAGGATGAACAGCCTCCTGGGGTTATCAGGAGCGGGTACTTGATACCACCCTGGGCCTGAAGGGACCCATGGAGCGGGGGAGCCTCAGACTCTGGAGAAAGGAGCTGCATGGAGAGGGCCACCTTACACAGAGAGAGAAAAACTCACCGCGGCCTGGGAGGAACAGAGGGGATAAACACGTGCGCTAAGTTCCCTCTTGTCCTGCTGGTGCCTCCCTGGGGGTGAGTTCAGTGGGGAGTCAGAGGGCCAAGCACCCGCGCTGCCTCTGGGGCAAGAAGTATACAGAGAGACCTGGAGAGCAGGCAGAAAAGAACCAGCTCATCAATTCAAGTTTAAGAAAAAGCGTGAAGGAAATAAAGTCCAAAATCAAATTCTGTTGCCCTTGTGTTGTAGAATGCCAGAGAAATTTAAGGGCAAAATCCATTCTGTTTAACTTAATATTCTGCTCAGTCTCAGCTAGAGTCATTTCTCAGTCCTTGGCAGAGTTGGGTTTCTTTTAAAAGCTGCAGGCTGGACTCTTTCCTCCTGCAATGGGTGTAGGTCCTTCAGAGTTGCAGAAGTTATATTTGTTTAATGCCAAATGTTTGTTTTATGAGCTGCACTTTTTTTTTAAAGAGACCAAATGCACATCAGAAAGTGTCGGCTTTAGGCAGACACAACAAATTGTGAAATGAGCCAATCCCTAGTTCCTAGAACAGTTATACAAGGCAAAGTAATATTTCCAGAATCCAGAACTCAAGATCTAGTCTAAGTAAGTGTTGTTTGTCAAAGACCACAGCACTGACTCAAGGATATGTAAGTGAAGGAACGCAGAAAAAAAATATTCTTTTTTTCTCATTTTTGTTAATGTATTTAGTTTAAACTTTATTCCTCAGAAAATCTCTGAAATCAAAATATCTAAATTTTGAAGCTTTCCCAGAAGACAAAGCTGAATCTAGCATTGGAAGTATGAAAAAGGAAGACTTTGACTTTAAAAAAAGCTACACATGTAAAAACTGATGTATTTAAAATAGGTAGCCAGAAAGGAGCTACTGTATAGCACATGGAACTGTGCTCAGTGTTATGTGGCAGCCTGGATGGGAGGGGATTGGAGGAGAATGGATACATGTATTCATGTATGTATGGCTGAGTCCCTTCTGTGTTCACCTGAAACTCTCACATTAATCGGCTATCTCCCAATTCAGGGCTTCCCAGGTGGCTCAGTGATAAAGAATCTGCCTGCCAATGTAGGAGACATGGGTTTGATCCCTTGGTCAGGAAGATCCCCTGGAGGAGAAATGGCAACCCGCTCCAATATTCTTGCCTGGAAGATCCCATGGACAGAGGAAGCTGGTGGGCTGCATTTCATGGGGTTGCAGAGTTGGACATGACTGAGCGACTGAGCATGAACATGATACCCTAATATAAAATAAAAAGGTTTTTTTTTTAAGCTAGAGATTTTTATCAATTAGGAAATAAGAAATGACTTAAGAAGGATCTTCATTGGTAGATGTTCCAAATGATAATTTTCTGATGTTATGACTCTTGTCCTGATTTTTCTTTGATAACTATTTTCTCTAAACTCCTACAGGTTTTATCTCATCCAAAATATAAATTAGCCATATGTGTAACTGCCTATCACAGAAAATATTCTTGATCTAGCTTTGCTGTAAAGCCAGGCTTGATAATTGGTCCAGAAGTCGTAAACTCAAATGGGAGAAATCAGTAAGAGTTTAACTTTTCCTTTAGTGTTCAGTTCAGTTTAGTTCAGTTGCTAAGTCGTGTCCGACTCTTTGCGACCCCATGAATTGCAGCACGCCAGGCCTCCCTGTCCATCACGATCTCCTGGATTTCACTCAAATTCATGTCCATTGAGGCGGTGATGTCATCCAGCCATCTCATCCTCTGTCGTCCCCTTTTCCTCCTGCCCCCAATCCCTTCCAGCATCAGAGTCTTTTCCAATGAGTCAACTCTTCACATGAGGTGGCCGAAGTATTGGAGTTTCAGCTTTAGCATCATTCCTTCTAAAGAAATCCCAGGGCTGATCTCCTTCAGAATGGACTGGTTGGATCTCCTTGCAGTCCAAGGGACTCTCA
This sequence comes from Bos javanicus, assembly GCF_032452875.1. Classification (NCBI taxonomy): domain Eukaryota; kingdom Metazoa; phylum Chordata; class Mammalia; order Artiodactyla; family Bovidae; genus Bos; species Bos javanicus. Next base: position 80,727,489 of record NC_083881.1, on the reverse strand, counting down.
AGCGTCTTCTCCAACACCACAGTTCAAAAGCATCAATTCTTTGGCGCTCAGCTTTCTTCACAGTCCAACTCTCACATCCATACGTGACCACTGGTAAAACCATAGCCTTGACTAGACAGACCTTTGTTGGCAAAGCAATGTCTCTGCTTTTCAGTATGCTGTCTAGGTTGGTCATAACTTTCCTTCCAAGGAGTAAGCATCTTTTAATTTCATGGCTGCAGTCACCATCTGCAGTGATTTTGGAGCCCCAGAAAATAAAGTCTGACACTGTTTCCACTGTTTCCCCACATATTTCCCATGAAGTGATGGGACCAGATGCCATGATCTTAGTTTTCTGAATGTTGAGCTTTAAACCAACCTTTTCACTCTCCTCTTTCATCAAGAGGCTTTTTAGTTCCTCTTCACTTTCTGCCATAAGGGTGGTGTCATCTGCATATCTGAGGTTATTGATATTTCTCCCGGCAATCTTGATTCCAGCTTGTGCTTCTTCCAGCCCAGCGTTTCTCATGATGTACTCTGCATACTATTTAAATAAGCAGGGTGACAATATACAGCCTTGATGTACTCCTTTTCCTATTTGGAACCAGTCAGTTGTTTCATGTCCAGTTCTAACTGTTGCCTCCTGACCTGCATATAGATTTCTCAAGAGGCATGTCAGGTGGTCTGGTATTCCCATCTCTTTCAGAATTGTCCATAGTTTATTGTGATCCGCACAGTCAAAGGCTTTGGCATAGTCAATAAAGCAGAAATAGATGTTTTTCTGGAGCTCTCTTGCTTTTTCCATGATCCAGCAGATGTTGGCAATTTGATCTCTGCTTCCTCTGCCTTTTCTAAAACCAGCTTGAACATCTGGAAGTTCATGGTTCATGTATTGCTGAAGCCTGACTTGGAGAATTTTGAGCATGGAGCAAAATCCACTTCTGTGGACCATGTCCTCTTCCAGATCTTGCATTTGAGACATGGCTGCTGCTTTTCAAAATTCAGAAACTTTTAATGGTGAACAGAAATTTTCAGACAGAAAATCTCAGGGAGTCTCTCACTTCCATCCCATAGTCAAAGCCTCTAGTTTTTGCCTGTCTTCTTTGTACTGTTTATCTGTGCCTGACATTGAAAATCTAAACCTGGAAACTCATTAGTGTAGTGTAGCATAGGCAAAACTTGGGTTAGCATGAGCTAAATCCTTTAAGCACAAGAGAAGCAAATGTTCTGTCTCTTGTCCAATTTTAGGGCCTCTGTGTAAAAAGACTGCTTCTTAAAGCTGAGCTTTGCCTCAGCCACGGCTGCCTAGGAAGCCATACCTGTGTGGTCTAAGGAGCCCTCCTCCTGAGCCTGTTGTAGCCCTCCTGAGTCAGCTGTAGATCTTCCTTAGATGAAGCCGCAACCCCGCCTTTGTTACGGCCATCATCGTGTTAGTCCTGGGGCAGATGTCACTGCCCTCCCAAAGAAAGCGCCTCTGTAAGCTGTGATCAACGGCAAGTGAAAAAACGCCATTGTGCTTGAAGCTCACAGTCTCTCAGGCCAGGGCAGGAACAGCAAAACAAAATAACAAATGCATAATTGTAGTAGATTTCAAGGTTGATAATTTCTAAACATGGTCAAAGTAAACAAACAAACAAAAAAGCCTGAAGTCATGGGTCATGGCTTACCCCAGAAGCCTTCATCACTCCTTGTGTATGTCGGTCCCCAAAGATTCATCCTCCTTTCTGTTACAAAGATATTTCCTCCCTGAAAAATAAACACAGGACTCCTTGCCCTCCATAGGGTAGATCTTATGTCCTGACCTGGAGCAGTAAAGTGTCTAAGAATTTGTGGGGAGTCTGGTTCCCAAGAAAAGGAGGGGGAAGGTGCGAGACAGCGCATGCTCAGTCTCTCCTGTGCTGAGCGGCGGATGCGGTGCCTGCGTTTTCTGTGGCTGGGAGCCTGATTGGCTGACTGCCCCACTTTCTGCCCTTTCTGGAGTCAGGTCGGCCACTCCTGGGGCTGCTCTCACCGCTGACTGAGCAGGGCTTGCGGACTAGAGCCACTCCTTCCTCAGGCTTTGTCGTGGGCAGCCTCCTTGTGAGGGCCCCGCTGACCTTGCCCAGACTCTCGGAATGGTACTGTGGTCTGAGACTGTTACTGACGCTCCTTAGCAGCTGTCAGACCCGCACTGCATTATGAAGGCTCTCTCTGCCTTCCCTGTCTCCTCTCCCCTCATCCTTAACGGGCACTTCCTCCAGTAACCTCTTGGGTGTCTCATCCCATCTTGCATAAACTTCCTGGAGGACTTGAACTAACACTTAACTAGTTTCCAAACTCAGTGACTTGTTAGGTAATTCAGCCATCTCCCCTAGACTGAGAGAGGGGGAGGAGAAAGATAAGTGTGAAGCTGAACAAGTATCCTTTACATGGACTATGACATCAGGATTGGAAAATAAGCTGCACGCCCCATGGTTTCATTACAAGAAGTCAGGGAAGCTAAAGTCTTCTGTCTCACTTGTGTCTGTATCAAACTATGTCTTAATGGTGTTTTCAGGAGCAGAATATTAAACAGGCCCTTTATCGGCCTCATATGGCTTTTCATTGTGATGAGAAAATAGTTGATTGATTTACTAGTTGAATGAAAATTAAACCAATCAATTATTTAGTTTTCAAGTTTTGAGTACTTGCTGTTGTGTCTTACAAATGCTATGATCTCCTGACTCTCTTTTTAGTGCATTTCAGTTGGGTTAAAGTTGCCAGGCATCCATTCAGTTGTTCAGCCGAGGAATTTCACTTCAGGTCTTTTTAAGGTCCATAGTTAATCAGTCGCCAAGGGCTTTAGAAGGTACTCTTCAAAGATATCCAGAATCTGCTCCCTCCTTTCTATTCTTTCTGATAATGTTCTTGTCATCAAATTTGACCTGTTTAAATAACCTTCTTATTATCTGTCTTCAGTCTCTCCATTATTCCAATTGGTTCTTCTTTCTAATCTATAAAGCAAATTATACTAGTTTCCCGCTTAGAAATTGCTTTTCATTACCTGGGAGATGAGGTTAAACTCTTTATCATGATGCAACATGTCCTTCATAATCTGAGCCCAGCTCTACTTTTGAGAGTCACGCTGGGGAAGTGTCTGTTCTTCACGTCCCCTGTTCTACTCACACAGCACCAATGGACGCGCCTTATATTTGTTGGCTGTTACACTTTTTTGTGTGTAATTGTGCATGTTTTTCCTTAGGTCTTTGTTGGGGGCTGGGTGAGGCACTCCGCCCACGACAAAGGTCATGAGGAAGGAGGCTCAACATACGCAAAGGCGGGATCGAGCCTCAGGAGTCCCCCTGGAAATTCTCGAGCATCTACCCCCATAACCAGAGCCTGCCTACTTTACTACTTTGTGCTCTCCCCTACACCTCTGACTTTACGGGGGGCTGTCTCCCACCACCTCTTTCGGAGAAGGAGTTAACTTAGAGCTCCAGTTAATAATAATTCCTGGGCATGATAAGAGTGTTTTAACCTACAAACTCCTCTGAAGGTTCTCTAGCCTGCCTGACGGGCTTGTCCGGCCACATGTGATTGCTCACAGCCTCCCAACTGTGAGAGGCACGAGATGCTTTAAACCTTCTAAAAACAGGTTCCTTAGAAAAGTTAGAAAACCATCAGTATAAGTATAGTGGGCTGATTAGAAATTGTATTGGTGAAGGGTTTTTCATTTGTTGAGCCAATGTTTGCTGCTAAGTCTCCACATCCCCTGCCCTTACACATTAATGAATATATAGAAGAAATAAGTATTAACCTTTGATATAAATCACCTTAGACCTTAGGCTAAGTAAATTCTTTCCTTAACTAAAACCTACTACACCCTCACCCTATAGGAATGTAACTTTATTTGGGTGGCGTCTGTTTTAAGAATAATCACCCTTGGAGAAAAAAGTGTTCTGGTTGACTGACCACTGTCACAAGGAGAGGGTCATAAATTGTCAGCAGGCCCCCCTGGCCAGAAGATGATGTAACACCCCTAAGACCTCTGTATACATTTGTATGAAGCACCTGACTTTAATAAAAGTCAGGACTGCTGTCCCCACGTGACTTTTGTATAACATCTCGGTGTATAAAAACAGACTCTGGAAAATAAAGAATTGGGATCAGTTCCTCGAAAGACTGGTCTCCCCATGTTGCTCTCTCTCTCACTCTGGCTGAGTCTCCACCTGGAGCGCGGAACCCGCCATGCTTACTAATTATGCCTGGGCTTCTAAGATCCGACTGGGGAGGCCTCAGTGTCTCCTCTCCTTCGGGAGAACGGAAGGACGCCTGCGGCCTACTTAAGTGGTGCAAGCTTCTTGTCTTGAAGTTTTATTGGTCTCCCGCGTAAACCAAGCTACTCAGCCTCTTTTCTCCACTGAATTTTCCTACTGAGCTATCCTCATTCTATTACTCTTTATATCTTTGATGAATATTTAAATAGTCGCCGAAGCCGTCTCCCCTTCAAATACCCTGGATCAGCCGGGACTGGACCCCAGCAGGTCTTGAGCTTTATTTCTTTCCTTTAATCTGATGACTTCCTCCATATGCCTTGAAGCCTGGCTCAAAATCACCTCTTCTAAAAAAATACCTCAAAGGATTTCCCAGGAAGAATTAATAAACTCTAATATTCACCCTTAAAATATTGTACATAGAGATCTACAATGGTACTTTTCAATCATATTTTAATTTTTTCCCCTTTGTCCTTTTAGACTGAAAATTCCAATCAGGGTGGGCAATTCTGCTTGGCACACAATAAATATTAACGAATTTAAGTAGAAATTTCAAGATATAGAAGAAGGATCTAGGAATAATCAACATTAAAATGTATTTCTCCTTTAATAAATATATTTCTGTTCAATAAATAGTAAAAATTCTAAATAATATATAATGAATAATATAAATTGCAGTAGCAGAGCCTTGCTACAACCTACTTTTCAATATTATGAAATTTTAAAGATTTTTGGTCTTCTTCAAAAGGACCATATGTAACATACAGAATTACTTAAATTATATTATTGCACCTGAGTGTCTCTTACATATTTCACTCCAAAGAAAAGTTTTAGCTTAGGGTAGAGTGAAGCCATATGTCCCAAACTGACTGAATATTTTATATACATTATTTCTTCTTGTTGTCTTTTTTCTTCTTGTTTTATTATCAACAAACAGTAGCAAAAGTTAGCTATATCTTACTTATCAAAAAGACCCTAAATGCAGTTGAGTGTGCTTGTCAATATTAAACTAGATTACTAGAGCAAATACTAAAAATGTATATGGAGGTGATAAGCCATAGGCATATACATTAACATAAGCAACGTTAATGAAACATTCATGCCGAGTACAGATGCATCTTAGCAGCCTCTTAGTTGTTCTTACTGACGATAGCAGAAAATGTATGACCTCTCTGGGTCTCAGTTTCCTTAGTTGTAAAATAAAAGGGTTGGTCTAGGCTCATTCACTTATTCAGAATGCTTATGTGCCAGATGCTAGTGTTGGAAATACAGAGATGAGCAAGATAGGTAGAGTGCCTGTCTTCTACTGATTTAAAAGGCTTATGTGAATTTAAAATGCTTTCTCCTTTAGAGTTTCATAGATGTGGCATAATGGTTAATTAAGATGGATAATGAAATATCCATATTTTCTTTTTTATTCAGAAGCATATTTTACTGATGTTCATATGATTGAAAGTTCTCATTAGAAGACAAGTCTTAATGGTTAAATTGTGATAAACATATTGTCGCTATTTTATAGTAATTGGCCCTTGTTTTAATTTTTTTTTTTGGCCCTTGACTTTAAACAACAGAAAATTGGTTAATGTATTGATCACACATAGACTAGGGTTTAGTCAGACATAAGTATCTTAAATCCAAGAGTCCATTAGAGAGATCACTCTACGCACTGACTCTTATTCAATTCCAGATTGGCATTATTGTCTGTAGTCTTACATATGACTTGGGGATGGGAAGTTTTTCTGTTGCTTTTTAGTGCTGTACAGAGGGGACAACTGATTAAAAAATATAAATTATCTTGCTCGTTTAAAAAATGGGCAACACTGATGGATAACGAGGACAAAAATAAGCAAATATTCACTGTTTTAGAAAATTTGCCCCATGGAAGTTCTGGGAATTACCAGAATGACATAGAGACACTAAGAGGAAGATGCTCTTTGAATCCATATTGTTAAGGATTTTCATTTCACCTGCTAATTATGTGTTTATTAATACTATCTGAGGTGTCTTCACTCTTACACTCTGATCATATCCAAAGGATATGAAATCCACATCCAAAGGGATCAAAGCCTGCCACTGTACTTTAAAAAATAGGATCCCAAGATATTGCAGTCAGATTATGTCTCCAGAGTGAAACAACTCAGTGGTAAAGCAGGTCCCTTTCTGCTCACTTTTCCATTTAAAGATGAGAAAACTGTAATATTCCATGTTGTAACAGGAATGATATTTTCATGGTATTAAGCCAAAATGGACTTTTTTCCTAGTAGTTTTATGACATTCATATGAAGAGCCATACCTGGGATGTTCAGATTATATGATCTTTTAGTGTAGAGAAGACACCTCTTCTATTATTGAGGCTGGGAACTGAGGTTTCATGTCTCCTGGGAAGGAGTTATCAATAGATAAAATGAAGAAGTGTTTGCTTGGGAAAAATATATGTAGGATACTCTCCTTTTCTGAACATGTGGATTTAGGAAGAGAAAAAAGAGAGAGAGAGAGAGAGAGAGAGAGAGAGATGTGGTCAGGAGGTTAGGTTTTCATGCCCTCATATTTCTCCTCTTGGGAGTGGAGCCCAGCGTCTGTGGTAGAAACGTGCATGTGTGTGTGGAAGACTCTGACCACGTCAGAGGGTCAAGTAGAAGCGAGCTCAGGGGAGACTGAAAATTCAGAGAACGTCTCACCTATATGGCAAGGGAGAGAGCACAGGCATGGTGAAGGGATGGCGCAGGCGGCCTTCTCAGTTCCCGGGTACGCACGGGGTGTGAGGAAATGAAAGTTCCTTATCCTCTAGAGAGGAGATGTGGAGGGACTGGTCGTGTCAATGGCCCATCAGAGGCCCAGCGTTGAGACGAAGACCTGAGTGTCTGAGTGTAAAGGACCTCAGACCTATATACAGGTTTCTCAGGAGACAGGCAAGGCAGTCTGGTATTCCCATCTCTTTTAAGAATTTTCCACAGTTCTTTTGTGATCTACACAAAGGCTTTAGTGTAGTCAATAAAGCAGTAGATGTTTTCCTGGAGTGGTTCTTTTTCTATGATCCAGTGGATGTTGGCACTTTGATTTCTGGTTCCTCTGCCTTTTCTAAATCCAGCTTATACACCTGGAAGTTCTCAGTTCACATAGTATTGAAGCCTAGCTTGAAGGATTTTGAACATTACCTTGTTAGCATGTGAAATGAATGCAGTTGTATGGTACTTTGAACATTCCTTGGTATTGCCTTTCTTTGAGATTGAAATGAAAACTGAACTTTCCCAGTCCTGTGGCCATTGCTTAGTTTTCCAAATTTGCTTGCATACTGAGTGCAGCACTTTCACAGCATCGTCTTTTAGGATCTGAAATAGCTCAGCTGAAATTCCATCACCTCCACTAGATTTGTTTGTTGTGATGCTTCCTAAGGCCCACTTGACTTCAAATTCCAGGGTGTCTGCCTGTAGGTTAATGACCACACTGTCATGGTTATTCAAGTCATTAAGATCTTTTTTATACAGTTTCTCTGTGTATTCTTGCCACCTTTTCTTGACCTCTACTGCTTCTGTTAGGTCCTTGCTGTTTCTGTCCTTTATTGTGCCCATCTTTGCTTGCAATGGTCCCTTGGTATCGCCAGTTTTCTTGAAGTGATCTCTAGCCATTCCCATTTTATTGTTTTCCTCTATGTCTTCACCTTGTTTGTTTAATAAGGCTTTCTATCTTTGGAACTCTGCATTCAGTTGGGTATGTCTTTCCTTTTCTCCTTTGCCTTTCTCTTCTTTTCTCAGCTATTTGTAAGGCCTCCTCAGTTAACCACTTGCCTTCCTGTATTTCTCTTTCTTGAGGATGGCTTTAGTCACCACCTCCTGTACATGAGCCTCCATCCATGGTTCTTCAGACATTCTGTCTATCAGATCTAATCCCTTACATCTATTTGTCACCTCTACTGTATAATCATAAGGGATTTGATTTAGATCATACCTTAATGGTCTAGTGGTTTCCCTTACTTTCTTCAATTGAAGCCTGAATTTTGAAATAGGCGTTCATTATTTGAACCATAGTCAGCTGTAGGTCTTGTTTTTGCTGACTTTATAGAGCTTCTCCATCTTCATTTGCAAAGAATATATAATCAGTTTGATTTCATTATTGATGATCCAGTGATGTCCATATGCACTGTCATCTCTTGTGTTGTTGGAAGAGGGTATTTGCTATGACCAATGTGTTCTCTTGGCAAAATCTTGTTAGCCTTTGCCCTGTTTCATATTGTACTCCAAGGCCAAACTTGCCTGTTATTCCAGGTAGCTCTTGACTTCCTACTTTTGAATTCCAATTCCCTATGATGAAAAGATACCTTTTTTTGGTGTTAGTTCTAGAAGGTGTTGTAGGTCTTCATAGAACCGTTCAGTGTCAACTTCTTTGGCATTAGTGGTTGGGGCAGAGACTTGGATTACTGTGATATTGCATGGTTTGCCTTGGAAAGGAGCTGAGATTATTCTTTTGTTTTTGAGACTGCACCCAAGTACTACATTTTGAACTTTTCTGTTGACTTTGAGGGCTACTCCATTTCTTCTAAGGGATTCTTGCCTACAGTAGTAGATATAATGGCCATAAATTAAATTCCCCCCTTCTTATCCATTTTAGTTCACTGATTCCTAAAATATTGATGTTCACTCTTGCCATCTCCTGCTGGACCACATTCAATTTACCTTGATTCATCATGGACCTTGCATTCCAGGTTTCTATGCAATATGGTTTACAGCATCAGACTTCACTTTCATCAGACACCGCCACAACTCAGCGTCATTTCTGCTTTGGCCCAGCCTCTTCATTCATTCTGTCTGGAATCATTTCTCCGCTCTTCCCCAGTAGCATATTGGATCCCTCCTGACTTGCGGGGCTCAGCTTTTGGTGTCATATCTTTTTTGCCTTTTCATACTGTTAATGGGATTCTTGAGGCAGAATCCTGGAGTGGTTTGCCATTGCCTACTCCAGTGGACCGCGTGTTGTCAGAACTCTCTCCACCGTGACCCGTCCGTCTTGGGTGGCCCTGCATGGCATGGCTCGTAGCTTCATTGTGTCACAGAAGGCTGTGATCCTTGTGATCGTGTGGTTAGCTCTCTGTGATTGTGTTTTTCACTCTGGGGTCTGTGGGACTGTAGTTCTTGTTTCTTCTATCTGAGATTCCACGTAGATGTGATATCATATGGTATCTTTCTCTTTCTGACTTACTATTTCACTCTGGAGTCTGTGGACTGTAGCTCTTGTTTCTTCGATCTGAGATTCCACATAGATGTGATACCATATGGTATCTTTCTCTTCCTGACTTACTATATTTACTCTAATAATCTGTAGGTCCATCCATGTTGCCAGAAATGACATTATTTCGTTTTTTTATGGCTGAGTAGTCCTCTCGCCTGGAAAATCCCATGGACGGAGGAACCTGGTGGGCTGCAGTCCATAGGGTCACCAAGAGTTGGACACGACTGAGTGACTTCACTTTCACTTTTCACTTTCATGCATTGAAGAAGGAAATGGCAACCCACTCCAGTGTTCTTGCCTGGAGAATCCTAGGGATGGGGGAGCCTGGTGGGCTGCAGTCCATGGGGTTGCACAGAGTCGGACACGACTGAAGCGACTTAGAAGCAACAGCAGCAGCCATTAAGACTCGTCTTCTAATGAGAACTGAAGCGATGTAGCAGCAGCAGCAGCAGTATTCCATTACACACACATTTCTTTATCCAGTCACTTGTCAATGGACATTATTTTGCTTTCATGTCCTGGTTATGGTAAACAGTGCCCCTATGAACACTGGGGTGAAAATATCATTTCACATTATAGTTTTTTCTGACTATATGCCCAGGAATGGGATTGCAGGATCGTATGGCAACTCTACTTTTATTGATTTATTTTTTTGAGAAGCCTCCATACTGTTCCCCACACTAGCTGTACAAACTGGCGTTCCTACCAACAGTGTGAGCCGGTTCGTTATTCTCCGCACCCTCTTCAGCATTTGTCACTGGTAGACTCTTTGGTGATAGCCATTCTGGTGGTGTGTGGTGGCACCTTGTGCAGTTTCCAAAACTAATTTTTTTTTGGTATAGTTGATTTACCGTGTTGTGTTAGTTTCAGGGGTACAGCGTAGTGGATGACTTATGCATATAGCCACTCATTTTTTGGATTCTTTTCCCGTATCAACTATTACAGAATATTGAGTAGAGTTCCCTGTCCTATACAGTAGGTTCTTATTAGTTATGTGTTTTATCTATAGTAGTGTTATGTGTCAATCCTAGTCTCCCATCTCCCAGTTTAGGCCCCCTCCCTTATTCCCTGGTAACCATAAATTTAATTTCTACATCTGTTTTGTAACTAAGCTCATTTGTACCCCTTTTCAGATTTCGCATATAAGGGATATCATATGACATCTGTCCTTGTGTGTCTGACTCTTTTCACTCAGTATGGCAACCTCTAGGTCCAGCCACGTTGCTGCAAATGGCCTCACTTCATTATTTTGTTCTTTTTTTGTAGCTGAGTGATATTCCATTATATGTGTGTGTATGTGTGTGTATGCATATGCGTGTGTGTATGTATGTGTATATGTGTGTATGTGTATGTGTGTATGTGTGTGTATGTATGTGTATGTGTGTGTATGCATGTGTATGTGTGTGTGTGTGTATGTGTGTGTGTTATGTGTGTGTATGTGTGTGTATGTGTGTGTGTGTGTGTGTGTATATGTGTGTGTGTGTATATGTGTGTGTGTGTATATGTGGGTGTGTACATGTGTGTATATGTGTGTGTGTGTGTGTGTGTATACAGCACATCTTCTCTGTCCATTCCTCTGTTGATGGATGTTTAGGTTGTTTCCATGTCCTGGCTTTGGTAAATTGTGCTGCTGTGAACGTTTTGGTATATGTATCTTTTCAAATTATGGTTTTCTCCAGGTATAGGCCCAGAAGTGGGATTGTTGGATCATAATGTAGTCCCGTTTTTAGTTTTTTAAGGAACCTCCATACTATTCTGCATAGTAGCTGTACCAATTTACATTCCCAGCAACAGCAAAAGAGAGTTCCATTTTCCCCACACCCTCTCTAGCATTTATTGTTTGTAGATTTTTTTTTTGATGATGGCTGTTCTAAGTGGTGCGAGTTATTGTAATTTTAATTTGCATTACTCTAACACTAAGCAGTGTTGAACATCATTTCATGTGCCATCTGTATATCTTCTTTGGAGAAATTAGACCCCATTTCTTGATAGTATGTGGTAAGGTCACATTGTAGAAGAGAAGGTGAAATGGGAGATATTCTGGTAGTCTTTGGAAAGTACAGGGAGAATCCTTGAACCACAGTTAGTTGAAAGGAAATGTTGTATATGAAAAGGAGACAAGTTAAACTTGAAATGACTGAGATAGTATTAATTGGAAAGTATAAATTTCCTTGTTACTCAGTGGAATGTGGTTCACTGGAAAGATTAGATTTGCTTTCATTTCCCCATATTGTAGTAATAGAGATTTATTTTGTAATCCCACTATGTTAGCCTAATTGATTTGGGTTTAATTTTGAAACCGCTATGTTCTCTGTCAATGACATTTTGATAGCTAGCCTATATCTCTAGTGCCTAATATCAGTTTCAACTGTCCATGAACAAACGTTTCCCTCTTGAGCTACACAGTCAGTCTTTTGAGTGCCTGCAAATGATTGCCTATTTCTTAGGGTGCTCGAAAGTTCTTCACCTTAAATAACAGTCTATGATATTTTTGAGAATACATGTCTCTTTTCAGTTGTCAGCAAATTCTGATTAAACAGCCTTTTATTCCCTTTTAAAACTGATTTCTTTCTTTACTAGTTTCCAGGTGGTTTTCCCTCACCACGCCCTGCCTGCGGTCCTGGGTGAATTTTGCGTGTGCTATCTTGTCTGTTTGCTAGACTTTCTGATTGTCCCTGGGGGCTTCCCAGGGAGCACAGTGGTGACGAACTTGTCTGCCAGTGCAGGAAACGCAGGACATGTGTGTTTGATCCCTGAGTCAGGAAGATCCCTTGAAGGAGGAGACGGCAACCCACTCTAGTATTGTTGCCTGGAATATTCCATGGACTGAGGAGCCTGGTGGTCTACAGTCCATAGAGTTGCAAAGAGTGAACGCGGCTGAACATGCCCGAGGGGAGGAGAGTGACTTTCCATCAGTCTGCTGAAAACCATTCTCTGAAAGTTAGAGATGCTTCCTATAACAAACCCTGGAAATGGTAAAGGTGCCAGCGTGCCAGTGCTTGACGGGAGAGCTCAGGCCTCCTTGGCCAGAGTGGGAGGGACGCCGAGGAGCCATCTGCCCCTTGGTCGTGCCTGAGCAGAGAAACGTTCCAAAGATGGGAAAGTTGTGATAAATAGCTAAGCAGTTGGCTTAGTATCTGTGTGTCATTTTCTCATTTAATGCTTGCTATCTATATTTCAAGTGGGCCTTAGAAAGCATCACTATGAACAAAGCTAGTGGAGGTGATGGAATTCCAATTGAGCTATTTCAAATCCTGAAAGATGATGCTGTGAAAGTGTTGCACTCAATATGCCAGCAAATTTGGAAAACTCAGCAGTGGCCACAGGACTGGAAAAGGTCAGTTTTCATTCCAATCCCAAAGAAAGGCAATGCCAAAGAATGCTCAAACTACCGCACAATTGTACTCATCTCACATGCTAGTAAAGTAATGCTCAAAATTCTCCAAGCCAGGCTTCAGCAATACGTGAACCGTGAACTTCCAAATGTTCAAGCTGGTTTTAGAAAAGGCAGAGGAACCAGAGATCAAATTGCCAACATCCGCTGGATCATGGAAAAAGCAAGAGAGTTCTAGAAAAACATCTATTTCTGCTTTATTGACTATGCCAAAGCCTTTGACTGTGTGGATCACAATAAACTGTGGGAAATTCTGAAAGAGATGGGAATACCAGACCACCTGACCTGCCTCTTGAGAAACCTCTATGCAGGTCAGGAAGCAACAGTTAGAACTGGACATGGAACAACAGACTGGTTCCAAATAGGAAAAGGAGTACGTCAAGGCTGTATATTGTCACCCTGCTTATTTAACTTCTATGCAGAGTACATCATGAGAAACGCTGGGCTGGAAGAAACACAAGCTGGAATCAAGATTGCCAGGAGAAATATCAATAACCTCAGATATGCAGATGACACCACCCTTATAGCAGAAAGTGAAGAGGAACTGAAAAACCTCTTGATGAAAGTGAAAGAGGAGAGTGAAGAAGTTGGCTTAAAGCTCAACATTCAGAAAACGAAGATCATGGCATCCGATCCCATCACTTCATGGGAAATAGATGGGGAAACAGTGGAAACAGTGTCAGACTTTAATTTTTTGGGCTCCAAAATCACTGCAGATGGTGTCTGCAGCCATGAAATTAAAAGATGCTTACTCCTTGGAAGGAAAGTTATGACCAACCTAGATAGCATATTCAAAAACAGAGACATTACTTTGCCAACAAAGGTCAGTCTAGTCAAGGCCATGGTTTTTCCAGTGGTCACGTATGGATGTGAGAGTTGGATTGTGAAGAAAGCTGAGCGCCGAAGAATTGATGCTTTTGAACTGTGGTGTTGGAGAAGACTCTTGAGAGTCCCTTGGACTGCAAGGAGATCCAACCAGTCCATCCTAAAGGAGATCAGTCCTGGGTGTTATTGGAGGGACTGATGCTGAAGCTGAAACTCCAGTACTTGGGCCACCTCATGCGAAGAGTTGACTCATTGGAAAAGACTCTGATGCTGGGAGGGATTGGGGGCAGGAGGAAAAGGGGACGACAGAGGATGAGATGGCTGGATGGCATCACTGGCTTGATAGATTTGAGTTTGAGTGAACTCTGGGAGTTGGTGATGGCCAAGGAGGCCTGGTGTGCTGTGATTCATGGGGTTGCAAAGGGTTGGATATGACTGAGCAACTGAACTGAACTGAACTGATCTATATTTTTATGTTAATAGCTATTCCTATAATCTTCTGGTAAATATATTTAAATAGAACATGTCTTGTGTGCTTTGGTTATTGTTATAATTTCTGTTGGAGGATAGGAATTCATGGAAGGCTGTCTTGACATGCAGCTACATTCAATGTATGCCATTGTCTATAGTATTCTGTTTTATGATAATATAATTGGAAGGGCTTTAGATGGAAGAGTTTTGGGGGACTTTAAATTCACCATGTTAAACAATATAACAATGTGTTAGATAAACTAATTTCAAAGTTTCTATCCAGTGTTGTCAATCTATTAATTTCCCATATTTTAAGGAGGTGATGAAGAATAAAAAAAGATCTACATGCAGTTTAATTCTGTATAAAACATTTCTCACAACTCACACATGTTGATCACCTATTGACATTTATGAAGGAATTGTGTTGATGAGATTTTGACTATTTCTTATCTCTATAACTTTAAATGGAATCTTGATGAAATTACTGAGGTATTTTTCATTATAAAGATGGAAACATTTTTCTGTACAATAAGATAGCACTTCAAATAAATTTAGAAATACCACAAGTGAATAAATGTAAAATTAAATTATCCTTGAACTTCAGGCATATAACATAATTTAATTTTGTTGTATGATAGGAATGCCTCATTTTTATTCACATAGAATAATAGAAAAATAAACTAGTGGAGACAGTAGAATACTTTGGAGAGAAAATAGTCAGTTTAAGTGCAAATAACTAAGAAACATTATTGATAGGTATGAAAAACAAAAGAAAAATTTACCTCATTTTGATGGTTATTGTGAAAGGTAATATATTTGTTTTAGGAAAAGGTGTCTAAATATCTAGATTTTTTTTAGATTAAAAGTGTGACTTAAATGTTTTGTGATATTTGACTACATTTGAGATTCACTTAATATGAAATTACCTAAACCAATAGCTGAGCATAATTGAAGCACATTATCTTGGAAACCACTAAAAATAATGATCATTTTTACAGGGTGAAGACTAGAATTAGATTTGGAGTATTTTCCTTTGGCAGAACAGAATTCCATTAGAGGTAATTTACCTATTTTTTTAGCTAGAAATTATTTTTCTCCCCAAAATATTTTATGTAAGACTGTAATTTATGATAGATTTAAAAATTGATTACAATGATGCTTGTGGACCCAGTTCCCTTGGCCATTTCGTTCTCTTCATCTTTCTCACTCAAATAGACTCCTTACACATCCCAGAACCCTGGGCTTCAGGAGAGCAGTTTGAAAATCAATACCTACTGTGTAAAGTAATTCTGTGTTAGTACATAAATGGCAACATTATCCTGTTACAACATGACCAGTATTTAAGAATGAGACATTATTGTGGAAATGTCTTCTTTTATGTATATAGAATTCAGATGATTGTTGCCTTATTAATAGATATTAAATCTTTATATCTCAAAGAGATTGGCATGTGAAAGAAGGGAGTGTGCATGCATGATAAGTCACTTCAGTTGTGTCTGGCTCTTTGTGAACCTACAGACTATAGCCCGCCAGGCTCTTCTGTCCCTGGGATTCTTCCGACGAGGAGTGGGTTGCCATTCTCTCCTCCAGGGCATCTACGCGAACCAGGGGCCAGACCCGTGTCTCTTAGGTCTGACCTGCATTGGTCGGTGGGTTCTTTACCACTAGCACCACCGGGGAAGCCTGAAAGGAGGGTGGTCAACTTTAACAAGGTGTTCCGGACTACCTAGAGGTAATCAAATCAACTAGGGAGTTTATATGTAAGAAATCAACAGGTATCTTCAAACAAATGAAATAAGATATTGCTTGTAAGTCTGTTCAGATCGCTACACTGAAGTTCTGTCTACAGTCAGATATTTGTGAAAAACACAATACTGTTGATTTATCAAACAGTAGGAAACAGACTTTGTTTTGGTGATTTTTATTGAATCTTTTCACTTTTGAAAGGTTTAAAATGACTGGAGTGTCAGATGTGGATGGTTCTCTGGATGTTAATGAACTGTTCAGATTTGCTCAGATGAGGTTAGCAGTGGCTGGAAATCTCTCCAACACATTTTACGGTATTTATATAATGTGTTTGTCTCTGCAGAATGTTTACCACTGAGCATCTTCCTGAGAAGCAGTCGATGAACATTTGACTGACAGGACACCGAGCTCGCAGGCTGACAGATGTTTCTGTTGGCAGTCTCAGTAGAGCAGAAGCTGCCTTGCTTGTCATGGTTTACAGGCTTTCCTCGCTTCCTCAGCTTTTTTGTCATCCTTAGTCATAAACGCTGTACCATCTCCTCTGAGTATGTGATCTCCGATTCACCTCACCTTTTTCTCATCTCATATTCCAGCTGTTGTAGAATCAAGAAAAGTTATTATTTCCCTACTCCACAGAACCATGACTGTATTTTTGTGTTTTTTTTTAATTTACTTTTATTTATTATTTTACTTCCTGACTCTGCTGGCTCTCTGTTGGTGGCTTTCCTCTAGTCTCAGCAAGCAGGGGCCCTTCTCCAGTTGTGGCGTGTGCTCCTCACGGCGGTACTTCTCCTGTCGTAGAGCACGGCTTCTAGGGCGCTGGGCTTCAGTGGCTGTGACACACGGGCTCCTTAGTCGTGGCTGCCAGGCTCCAGAGCACAGCTCAGTGGTTGTGGCACCCGGGCTTAGTTGCTCTGCAGTATGTGGGTTCTTCCTGGACCAGGGGTCAAACCCACGTCTCTTGTGTTGGAAGGTGGATTCTTTACCCCTGAGCCACCAGGGAAGCCCATAACCCTAGTTTTTAACCAAGACCTCCATGCTCTTGGATCTGAACTGGATTATCTATGGGAAACTGGGGAAAGGCCTGCTGCTCCTCAGATTAGCTTGTGTTTTTCTAGAAAGGGAAAAACAGCACCACCTGCTAACTGGAACAGTTTTGCCCTTGGTAACGACATTACACGGGACATCACACATCCTTGAAAGCATTCAAGGTAGTTTCATACTATAAAACTTGCCCAAGCTTCAGAGAAGTTCTCATGTAGATACTTGTATTTGTGAGCTAATGGTGTAACCGCATCATGCTAGGAACTGCTAGAGAAAAACCAAACAAGTTCTCTCATTTTAGGAGTGTCCAGATAACTGGGGAGGCAGTGCTGTGCTTTGGTTCAGAAAGCAGGTTGTAGAGCCACACTGCCCGAGTTCAAGGCCGTCACTGTGCAACTCTGGGCAAGTTACTCAGCTGTTCTACCCCTTGATTGCCATAAGTCTCAAATGAGGGTTATGAAAATCACCATCTCATGGAGTTGTGAGAATTAAATGAATTACTGTAGGTAAGACTTTGTCCCTAGTACTTGGTAAGCACTGTGTTCTTGCTGTTGTCTTTAGTTGGCAGGGCATTTCTTTGTCTGCTCTTTTCTCCATTTGGGGCTCACTGAGCTAAACTACAAAAATAATAATGTAAGACCTGCCTCCACCAGTATTTATTTGTACCAGTTGGTATGCTTCTGTGTGTGTGTGTTGCATATGAAAGAAAAGGAGCTGAGAATGAAGCCAGTGTTTGGAATCTGTTTCCAAGCAGGCAAACAAACTGGGTTTGAATTGAATTCAGTTCAGTTCAGTTCAATCACTCAGTCGTGTCCGACTCTTTGTGACCCCATGGACCACAGCACGCCAGGCCTCCCTGTCCATCACCAACTCCGGGAGTGTACTCAAACTCATGTCCATTGAGTCGGTGATGCCATCCAACCATCTCATCCTCTGTCGTCCCCTTCTCCTCCTGTCTTCAATCTTTCCCAGCATCAGGGTTTTTTCAAATGAGTCAGTTCTTTGCATCAGGTGGCTAAAGTATTGGAGTTTCAGCTTGAACATCAGTCCTTCCAATGAATATTCAGGACTGATTTCCTGGGTTTGAATTAGCCGTGTTTAAAGACTTAACAGAACTGCTGCTCTAAGTAAGATGTGGGGAGGTGCCAGGAAGAGGCAATGGTCAGAAGCTGAGAGGACTCTCGAGCAGGACCTTGTGAACAGCAAACAGAGTTACTTTGGAGTGTTTCAGAAGAGCTTCTAAAGGTTGACTTTATTGATTTACCATCTCTTTTCCATTTCACTCTAGTCTACTTGCCTAGTTCAAGTAAATCAATACCCTTTTAACACTGGGCACTTAAACAAACGAAAAAGAAACCCATTTAGTAAGTGTAGGCCCCAAACAGAAAAACCTAGGAATGAGTCCTTCCCAGGCCCCGTTCTGCCCCTCTGGCTCCGGCGCTGATTCTCGGGAATAAGGCGTCCTATCCCTGGGCAGAGATGAGCTGGGGAGCTGCAGTGCGGATGGCTTCCCCTGGACCGTGGCTGAATGGCCTGGACCGTCGTCTTCTAGTCCTAGGAGAGTTGGAGAAGGGTCCGTCTGAGGTATGGACGATACCACCGGTAGCAGCCTACGGCTCAGACCTTTGGAGCTTTCCCCCATTGCGTTCTCAAGAACTTCTGTCACAGCAGAGTCAGAACCTCACTAGTTCTTGTCTCCCCAGCCTGTCCCAGTGAGCTTACGTCTCCCTGGCTTATTTTCCCCTAGTGCCCAAAGAAGAGGCCCCTCAACTATAATAAATCAGACTCTGGTAGATTCTTAAGATTCGCTTCTGTTATTGAGGTGTTTTCAGGAACACTGAGTTAGAGAAGAGGAATCATTGCCCTGGGGGAAATACAGGGTTAGATGCCAGTGAGCCTATAGTCACAGCATTTTCATCAACCAATCAGTACGTAACCTTTTTTTATACGTGTTTCTGTTTTTAAAAAAACCTTATTTAATATATATTCTTGATTCATCAGCAGCGAACTTGCAGCCAGTAGCTCTGTAAGCCCTGCCTGAAGGAAGCTTGTCTAGCGCGTGTATTTTCTCCATAAGACGTATCACAGCCCCCCTGTGCTTGGTTGGAAGCACTAGCCAGCCCTTCAGCACTGTGGTCAGGTCCACTGTCCACAGGGAAATGACCAACAGAAAGCACAATGTGTGAAAAATGTGGCACTAAGTACCCTTGAGAGGGACACTTGTTTAAAAGGACACCGTTTACACTGTGAGATCAGGGAGGCACAGTGTCTCTGCCTCCCATCGGGAACGTGCACAGATGACGTATTTTTCACCACTCTCAGCGTCTCCATGTTGGAGAATTACCTCGGAAACACCGTATGTATGGATTTGGGGGCTACAAATAAATTGTAAGCAAGTGGGCAAATTTGCAGCTACAGAATCTGCGAATGATGAAGATTTACTGTATTTTTCAGATGGGTACAAAGTTACTTTGATTCAAGAAACTTTTTTGGTTCTAAACATGCCCACTACTTGAATCTTAAGCATTTAGAATGGCTTTAGCTCCTCTTTTTTACCAAAGGCAGATAAACTAGCTGCAGTAATTCCCATACACAGACTAAAAACCTGCCTCATTAAAAAAAAAAAAAGTTGACTCTCAGTTTCCTAACTTAAATTATCCCCCTCCCCCACCCCCAGATAACTCTCACAGATCTTGTCTGTAGTCTGATGCGGGACAGGGCTCCCCTTTCCCTCTGCGCTCTCACCGCATTGCCTCTTCACGCTGAGTCTTCCCCCAGGCCCTGTAGGTCACGGGAAGTGGTGGTGGAGCTGGTCTGGAGGGTTCTCAGGCACCTCACGGGCAGGACCTTGAGGAGCAGTGTGGAGTGATGGTTTCTGGACAATTGTCAGGGCTCTTTGGATGACCCAAAATAACTGGGGACATTTAGGGGTACCATTTTTTGGTTAATAAAGCTTGTGGACGGTTGGATCATGATACTTTAAACTTTAAAAGGATACATGGCCTTGTTTTGTAGGCCTTTGAATTTATGGGCACTCAGATTACAAAATTCTGATGAAGATACCATAGAAATCCATCATGTAATGGATGTAATAAAATATCCATCATTTATTGAACACCTACTGCATGCTATGCACACCACAAGATGTTTATGTGCATTATTTTATACATTAATGGAATTGCTATCATTTTATAGATGAGAAAATATAGGTTAGAGAAATTAATAAATATACTTAAGCTAGAAAGTTAGAAAACAAGAGTTCAAAGTTAAGTCTATCTGGCTTCAAATTCCACTCTCTGCTGCTGCTGCTAAGTCCCTTCAGTCGTGTCCTACTCTGTGCGACCCCATACACGGCAGCCCACCAGGCTCCCCGTCCCTGGGATTCTCCAGGCAAGAACACTGGAGTGGGTTGCCATTTCCTTCTCCAATGGATGAAAGGGAAAAGTGAAAGTGAAGTCGCTCAGTCGTGTCCGACTCTTTGCGACCGCATGGCCTGCAGCCCACCAGGCTCCTCCATCCATGGGATTTTCCAGGCAAGAGTGCTGGAGTGGGGTGCCATCGCCTTCTCCGGGAGTAGGTATAAAATCATGTTAAAGTGCAATTCCTATTTTATTTTTCTTTTATGGCGGTTGTTGGCTTGGAGATGTGACTTACAGACCTTTACCTCCAGGTGTGAGTAAAAGTCAGGGCTCATTTCTGTCCTTAAGAAATGACTGAGGAAACATACCGCTTTCCTCTTTGAGACAGTCCATGAGGCACCAGTGTACTTTTTAGATTCTGGAATTTGCATTTTCTTGGCATTTCATTGGCTAAAATGTTAAAACATTTTTCTCAGTCATTTTGAGTTAATTTGTTTCTTATTAAAAAAAAAACCAACACAACATTACTGACTGTGTTTATGATGGGAGTGATGTAGCTACGAAACAAAGAATACTGGTAGCCACCAGAAATGGGAAAACAAGATGCATCTGAATGCTTGTCTGTTCTGAAGACCTGCTAAATATTTAGAGCAAAAGTTTGTAACATATTCAGATATCTAGATAACAGATGATCCTTATGTCAGTTTGTGAGCTCTTTTTCCATGCAGCTTCCTAGTCTACAATGTCCAGCTCCACGGACTTTAGTTTCTTCGGCAGCTTCAGGCTTCGATCCCCCAGCTCGGCGGTATTGCCGTGCTCTGCTGGACTCCACCTCCCTGCAGTGTAATCTGGAAGTTTTCCCTGGGGCAGAAATTCAGGGCAGTTATGGGACTTCTTATGGCACCCACTCCAGTACTCTTGCCTGGAGAATCCCAGGGACGGAGGAGCCTGCTAGGCCGCAGTCCATGGGGTCGCTAAGAAGTCGGGCACGACTGAGCGACTTCACGTTCACTTTTCACCTTCACGCATTGGCGAAGGAAATGGCACCCCACGCCAGTGTTCTTGCCTGGAGAATCCCAGGGACGGGGGAGCCTGGTGGGCTGCCGTCTGTGGGGCCGCACAGAGTCGGACACGACTGCAGCGACTTCGCAGCAGCAGCAGCATGGGACTTCTTTTGTGTATTTCCTTTCTCAGGGATTAGAGTTCAGTGCTGCCTTTTTGACCAAGATCTGAAAATACTATTTCATATATTTTGTCAGTTTTATAATCATTTACTATGGGAAGAGTAGACTGGTACCAGTTAATTTGTTAAACTTAAAATTAGACATTTTCTCACTGTGAACTTGATATTTTTATTTGAATATTTTAAGAGAGGGAAAGAGAGAGGGTCAAAATAAGGTAGGAATTGAGAGGTACAAATGGCATAAATGATCTCATTTGCAAAGCAGAGATAGAGACACAGGCATAGAGAACACCCCCAGGGGAGCCCCAAGAACACTGGAGTGGGTCACTGTTCCCTTCTACAGGGGATCTTCTCGACTCAGGGATGGAACCCAGGTCTCCTGGATTGCAGGCAGATTCTCTACTGTCAGTGCCACCAGGGAAGGCCAAATATATGGACACCAAGGGGCAGGAGGAGAAGGGGACGACAGAGGGTGAGATGACTGGATGGCATCACTGACTTGATGGACATAAGTTTGAGTGAACTCCGGGAGTTGGTGATGGACAGGGAGGCCTGGCGTGCTGCGATTCATGGGGTCGCAAAGAGTCGGACATGACTGAGCAACTGAAGTGAACTGAAGGGTTTGGAAAGGGGGTGGAACTGGGAGCTAGAGACTGACACGCGTGCACTGCTGGTATATGTCTGGAGTAGATATCGAGTGAGAACGCACCTAATGTGCTGTACTGACCCGAACAGAAGAAATCCAAAAGGGAGAGGGCATGTGTCTATGTATATGTATGGCTGAGTCATTCTGCTGTACGGCAGAAACTAACATAGCATTGTAAAGCAACTATTCTCCAACAAAAATTAATTTAAAAATAATAAATTAAAAAAGTAAAGCCAAAGGATATATTGTTTAGCACAAAATATTGGAAATATAACCAATATTTTATAATAACTTTAAATGGACTATAATCTACAAAAATGTTGAATCACTCTGTTGTACACCTGAAACTAATACAATATTGTAAATCAACTGTATTTCAAATTAAAAAAAAAAAGAACAGAAAAAACCAACACACACAGAAAAGCATTTCAAATGCAGTAATCCCCCCGCTCCTCAAAATTCATGATTTTTCCTTCCCTAAATCTGGTCTAGTTATGCAAGTCAGAGAGTTAGAAATTACTTTTGACCCCTCTTTTTCCTCACCTTCCACATCCAATGAATCAAGATTCCTAAGTGTCTCTTGAATTTACACCTCTTTCCATCTCCACCTGGGAGCTCAAGGCAGCATATTTAAATAGTCTCCCTACCGACTGACTTAACTTTACCTCCTTCTCTCGCTGTCTGTCTTCTTCTCCTTGAAGGTCTACTAATTTGCTGTGAAGTCAAACCTGATCACGTTTGTTCCCTCCTCGCCTCCTGGTTAGAATCCTTCAGTGGATTTTATGGCCGTATGATGTGGGTAAGCTTCCTTAGCGTAGCCTAATCTCGCAGTATGGTCTGTTCTCTCCCTACCATTCCAGCTTTATTGATGATCTCGTTTGCCTTGTTCTCTTCACTTCGTCCCATGAAACTTTGCTCATGCTGTTTCTAGGGTGGTTAACTTCCTTACACCTTCAGGCATCTGTTCAGTCCTCTCTTCTCCAGGGAAAATTCCTTAATCTCCTGACTAGATCACATCTTCAATTAATATGCTCAAATACATTCATATAAATCAGTTGAAGTTTCACATTTCTGTGATTTTTTTTTATTAATGTCTTTATCCTTTACTAGAGTAAAGGATAAAATGTCATGAAAGCCATTTTGGTGCTAATGTTACTGCTCATACTTAGTAATAAAGGTGAATAAAATAAAAGAAAGAGGTGAAATGGAGGTGACTTAGGAGCATTGGTTGATTGAATAAGCAAGTTTGCTCAGAATGAATAATGCAGTGCAGTGCCCATAGATACATCACTGCCCATAACTGTTATCACTACGAGAATTGTAGGCATCATTTCCATTAGGAAGACAAAGCTCTTGTCTGTATCCATTACAGAAGTATCACAACACCAATCTCCAATTTGAGTTAAAACCCCTTTTCTGTGAATTCTCTTTATATACAATTACGATGAACATTTAAAATTTTACTGCTATTTCTAGAATCTAAATACTACAGTCTCAAAAGTATGTGTAAGAAGTGTTTCTAAGATCGTGCAAGTGTTAAATATACACATAAAGTTTGTAATACCTAGAGCTCTAGTCAACACCTGCGTACTACGATCCCATGTACTCAGGCTAGGTTTCTTTATGCCAGGCACGGTTTTTAAGTGCTTTACAGATGTTAACTTATTTAATTTTCAAAACAACATTATAGGGTAGGTAGTATTATTATCCCTATTTTTTAGATGAAGAAGCAGAGGTACAGACATGTTCAATAATTGTCTAATGTTCAACAATAGAATCAAGATTCAAACTCAGGTTCTCTGGCTTTAGAGAGCTGAGCATTCGCTTAGATTCTCCTTGTGTGGCCTCTATCATCTAGCCAGGTACTTGAAAGCCATAAGAACTTGAGGGGAAAAGTTTGGTGTTTCTTTTTGGTTTTTTAATGTGTAGTACACTCTAGGTTTTAAAAATCTACATCTCCTTTTTCACCTCAGCAAAGAAGCAGGTGCTAAAAGTGAGTACTCACATGAAGGCAGGAGAGATACCTTGCTAACACTCTCAAGGACGTGTTTCTCTCACCTCATACTTTACCTGTAGAAAGGCAGTGTTAATTGCAAAACATTTGTGGGAGTTGTGAAATCACCAGAACTTAAGAATTTCAATGTGACTCGCTAGATTGAATGAGAGAAGCCAGAAAATTAAAGATACTCAATTTGGTAAATGGTCTGTCAGGATTTGATTTTAAAAAATCCTTTTAAGCAGAGTGTAGCTTTTTGTAGGTTTGGCAGAGAGTCAAAACTTATGAAATATTTGGAGGTCTCAGTTCTGCAGTGGTCTCAAAATAGATTCTCTTTAATGAGAGTTAAACGTTAAAAGGCAGAACTGAATACAGCCTGCCTTAATGTTTCACAAAATTGCCAGATTGCCAGATGATACTTAATTGGAAGCTCAGAAAATAATGATGAGCAACCTAATCAGGAAAAATCTATTTGGTCTAAATCTCTAGAGAAGGAGGTTGAACAGACAGTAAACAGTAAATTGGCGACATTTAAAGATTAGTCACACGGTGAAAAACGAAACAAAACCGGCCCCTCTCAACAAAACCAGGCATAAAAACAACAACACAAAATAGAAAACAGCTGTTTAACTTAATATAGATCTACATTATTTTTGAGAAAGAAAAATTAGACTTTATCTAGCTAAGGAATTATGAAGAAGGAAAAAGTAGCTCGTGTCTGACTCTTTGCGATCCCATGGACTATAGTCCACCAGGCTCCTCTGTCCATGGAATTCTCCAGGCAGGAATACTGCAGTGGGTAGCCATTTCCCTCTCTAGGGTATCTTCCCAAAGCAGAGATTGAACCCAGGTCTCCTGCATTGCCGGCAGATTCTTACAGTCTGAGCCACCAGAGAAGCCTCTGTATAATAGGGTCTCTCTGAAATTAGCAGTAGCTGCTAAAAAATCTTTATTTGATGTCTGTGATGCGTGTGTGCATGCTAAGTCACTCAGTCGTGTCCGACTCTTTGCAACCCTATGAACGGTAGCACGCCAGGCTCCTCTGTTCATGGGATTCTCTAGGCAAGAATACTGGTGTGAGTGGTCATGCCTTCCTCCAGGGGATCTTTCCTACCTGGAGATCAAACTAGTCTCCCCTGTGGCTTCTGCATTGCAGGTGGATTCTTTACTGCTGAGCTACCAGGGAAGCCCATAATATGTATGATACATTTGCTGTATTAAGAATTAGAGCTTGGAGTGCCATGAGTGCAATTTTGTCAGAACTTGAGGGAGAGGAAAAGTGTGGTCAATAAAGCAGAAATCGTATGCTGGAAATTCAGGGTTGCGTTGATGTAACAACCATCTTAACCCCTGGGTATATTTTATTAGAAGCACAAAGAAAATTCCTGGGGTACTTTAGATCTGTACTAACAAATACAAATGGATATTTAAATGAGAATTTAAGCTAATTAAACTTAAATAAAATAGGAAAATCCCTCAGTTGCATTAGTTACATTCCAATTGCTCACTAGCTGCTTGTGGCTAGCGGCTACCATGTGAGATAGAAAACACATAGATATTGAACATTTCCATCATTCTAGAAAGTTCCATTGCAGAGTCATGCTTTTGAGCATTTATACTGGCCATATCAGTGTTGTTTTCAATCTCCATGGTCCTGTTCAGTCTATCTGAAGCCCAAGGGTCTATTAGTTTCCCAGGTGGGCATCCTGTAAGAGAAATATCTTTCACTGTTCACTTCTTAAAACTCAATTTCCAATCTGTGGAGAGTAAGACTTAACCTGTAGGGTTGTCGTAAGAATTAATGTGAAAATAATGTAAGAAAACTGCCTGACATATAGCAGATTCTCAGTAAACACTAATTTGTATTCTCTATAATGTAGTAATTTTTTCAGT
This sequence comes from Bos javanicus, assembly GCF_032452875.1. NCBI lineage: Eukaryota > Metazoa > Chordata > Mammalia > Artiodactyla > Bovidae > Bos > Bos javanicus. The sequence continues at coordinate 80,701,498 of NC_083881.1, read as the reverse complement.
GATAATAGATCTGTATTCTTGGAAAATCAGGAGAAGATGATAGGAGAAATCAATATACTCTGAATTTAGAGAAAGCTTGTTTTGACCTCTATATAACACTCCTCTGTGATTCTTTTGTCTTTTAATTTTTTCTTGTCCTGCCACAGTACGTTTTAGGGCGTATAGTCAAGTACCTAGTCATTTATGCCTTCTCTAGTCATGATTTCTATACTTGTCTGCTTACCATCAAAACTGAGCAAGGGAGGAACAGGCAATGTCTAAGGGCGCCAAATGTATTTCCGCCTGCCTCCAGGACATGATAGTAGCTTTCTCTCTTTCTAATGACCAACTGCCTCTGCCCAGACTGGTAACTTCTTGCCTGCTGGTCCTTTGTCATGTGAAGCTTAAGGTGCTAGAGAGATAACCAGAGCTTAACGTGTAGTGAGATTTTTGTCGTTTCCTCTGGCAGAATTCCTGCTTTGGGAGTCAGGACTTCTCAACCCATAGAGCCCCAGAGCAAAAATTCTCCAAGTTCTTCCCTGGGAGGATATAAGTAAGGCTGTCTCTTATTTCCGGCTTTCCAGGTGGCTCAGTGGTAAAGAATCTGCCTGCCCATTCAAGAGATGAAGGAGACTCTGGTTCGATCCCTGGGTTGGAAAGATCCCCCTGGAGGAGGAACTGTCAACTCACTCCAGTGTTCTTGCCTGGAAAATTCCGTGGACAAAGGATCCTGGCGGGCCACAGTCCATGGAGTCGCAGAGTCAGACACGACTGAAGCGACTTAGCACGCATGCATCACTCTACTTCTGGGGACTGTTTATACTCTGCCTACGCCCAGATAGGGGTTCCTCACGGCCAGCCGTCCAGTAGGTAACTAGTTCCAGAATCCACTGACGATTGCAGGTTGCATTCCCTGGGAGGCCAACCCTGAAATGGAATTGGTGTGAAGGAAGTTGACTAGGAAGTGCTCTCAGGATTAATACCTGTGGATAAGGTTGCCAGATTTAGCAAGTAAAAATAAAGGATGCGCAGTTAAAAATTTCTGGCAAGCAATGAGTACTTTTTAATTAGAAATGCAGTCTTCAGAACGTGATTGTCTGAAATTCAGGCCTGTCCTGTGTGTGAAGCCCCTGTGTGAGGAGGAAGGGGAGCGGGTGGACAGAGAGGTCCGACTGCTGGTCCTCAGCGACCACGGCCTCCAACGGCTCTCCAGGGACCTGGAACTGGAATGGCAGTTCAGCCCGCCCGTGGGGCACAGAGGCCGGATTTCTGGGTCCTTGCATTGACCAGTCATGGGATACAGACCATAGCAGGGAATGAATCGTCACCTTGGGGACGGCACCTCTCTTCTGCAGAGATTCCCTTGCCTTGAGGGTTCGCTGCCTTCTCGGCAGCCAGGGGACTGCGGTTCTGAAGGGAGTTCCTGTGTGTAGGGGCGCAGGGCGGGTGGGTTAGGGTGGGGGTGGAGAGGTATCTGTCAGGACATATGTTTTCATCGTCATCATTGTAACTAACATTCTCGTGTGTATCCCCGCAAGTAAACTCTCGGCATGCTATGTGACAGCTCGCATGTGAACTCTCGGCATGCTATGTGACAGCTCGAATGTGAACTCTCGGCATGCTATGTGACAGCTCGCATGTGAACTCTCGGCATGCTATGTGACAGCTCGCATCGACAGCAAGGCCGTCAGTGACTGTCCCTGACCAGGGTCTTTGTCACTGCTGTTGGTGGTGGTTTAGTCTCTAAGTGTGTCCGACTCTTGAGATCCCATGGGCTGTAGTGTCCATGGGATTCTCCAGGCAAGAATACTGGAGTTGGTTGCCATTTCCTCTTCCAGGGGATCTTCTCCACCCAGGGATTGACCTTGGGTCTCCTGCATTGCAGGCAGTCTCCTGCATTGCAAGCAGATTCTTTACTGACTGAGTCAACAAGAAAGCACTGTAAAGGCTTTGAATGAAAGCTGTCTCTCAGAATAAGGCCCTTGCCCTCAGTTTCCAACACCCTTGCTCTCTCTTCCCAACCTCTATAGCAGTCTATCCTTAGATCAAGGTCTTGTCACTGCTCTGGAAACAGGTGGGAACCCTTGGTCAGAACAAACCTTTATGGGCTTCGTTGCTAATTTATATGTTCTTTCCTCTGACACCAGTGGAGATTAAGACTCTTGATCGAGGCTAATCTATCCTGTGTTCTTGACTTCATCTTGGCCTCTCTCTTCTGTGACCTTAATCCATTTTCTCTGCCCTCTCCTGTATTTTTAAGTTCCTCTCTTCAGCTTTCAGGAATTCAAGTCTCATATACTAAAGGTATTATTCTCTCCTGACCCACACATGTCTTCCTGAGCTTTCTTCAGCCTTTAAAGGAGTTGGCTTTACTTGTTCTCTGTTCCCCCTCATGTTCTTTGCCTGTTGGCATTTGGCTTTCGGCTACACTCACCTACTGAGTGAGTAATGGTCCTCTGCTTCTTTAATTGCATAAGCAAATGACCATTCTCTTAGCTTTTACTTAGCTAGAGCTCTCATTTGAAATCGTAGTCTTCGTTACCTTGATAACTCTGCAGTCTCCTGGTTCTCTTCATTTCAGAGGACTTCTCCAGCTCCACCTTATCCCTTTCGTCCTTAAATGTTAGTGTGCTTATTTCCCCTGTGCTGTCTTAGGGGTCCATATATTCTTCCTGAACAATAGTATTTCCTCTACAGTTTCTGTATACTATGTGCTCATTCTCGTGATTTTACTTCTTCCAGCCAAAATCTTATCCCCTGAGTTTCAGGTTTGTGTATTCAAGTCTTCAAAGGTTCTCTCCATTTGGGTGTTCCAAAGATGCCTCATAGACAATATGAACAACAAAACTGCCATCAACTAGGTCCCCTTTCTCATATAAGTTGATGGCACTCAGACACCCAAGCTTAAGTTCTTAACAGGTATTTCTGACTCCTTCCTCTCACATTAAAAAAAAAATAAACCATCTCATCCTGATGGTTTCAGCTGCTAAATATGTCTGGAGCTTCTCCCTTTATCAGTCTAATCTTTTTCACCTTCTCCTTCCACAGAACTGCTACAGTCATCTGAGATACAAAGCTAACCATGTCAGTCTTCTGATTAAAATCCTCTGTTGGCTCTCCATCAACTGTAATTTAAGGTCCAAGATAAAGCTTTCGCTCTGGGGCTGGACTTACCTTCCTCCCATAAATAATGATAAAACCGGACAATATATATGCTGTAACAATTTTTAGGCATTGGTCAAATAGTTGGCACAATAATGAAAGAAGGGAAACCAGATGAGCCTACGGTTACTCTGTCTTCAAACGCTTTCCGGACTACAGTGTAGAGAGGGGTCTTGAACAGAGCACAGTGGTATTACTGAGCTGAGTAGACAGAACTGTTGTCCAGGAACCTTGAGGCATCTGGAATTTATGGAGCAAAATAGCAGGAAGGTAGAGGCTGCATGGAGAAAAGAATGTCAGAAATTTGTTTAGGGGCTTGAATTTGTTGCTAAATACTAAGTTGTACATGTGTATGATGAAACTGCTTGAGGTCAGGCAAAGAAGAGCCATGAAGCTGTAAGCTGAAAAGTTTCCAGAATTCACACATGGTTGGGAAACATTTGAGTTTTAGTTCGAATGAGGAGTCCTCCTTAAACACCTGGACCTTCCGAGAAACTTCGAAAGGGTCATGCCTTGGTGGTGCCGCTGAACCGTTGGTGTTTCTCAACTGGCATTCTGTGGAAAAAAAGTTTGAATAACTCTTTTCTTGTTTCTTTCAGGGTTGATATAATACCATTCTAAATACATTAGATATAAATTAATTCATTATGTTCAATATTGCCTTAGGCACTAGGGTTTAATTTTCTTGCAGAAACCTAACTGAGAAGGAGTATTTTATATCCACTCTGCAGAGTTTAAAAAAAATTTTCAAAAGTATCGTGTAAGTTAACTGCCTGTCAGATCAAAGGCTAATCTCCAAAAATGGGAAAACACACACAATATCTATCAATAAATAAAAAATTACCAGACTTATGAAGAAGGAAATTGTGACCATAGCTAGGAGAAAAATCAGGCTATAAAAACATGCACAAAATGATGAATATTATAACATTAGCAAATGACATCATATTATAAATACACTCAGAGATTTAAAACAAAATGTGAACAAAATATTGGCTATATTCCCAGTGCTGTGCATTACCTGCTCTTATTTTATTTATGTTATGCGTATTAGTTTGTTCTCCCTACTCTCCTTCTCCGATCTTGCCCCACCCCTCCTCCTCTGCCCAGTGGTGACCACTAGTCTGTTCTCTGTGTCTGTTTCTGTTTTGTTACATTCATTCGTTTTATTCTTTAGATTCTACAAGTGAAAATATGCACTATTTGTCTCTCTCTGCCTGACATTTATAAAAACTCTGATCACTCTGTTGCACACCTAATGCCAATGTAATATTGTAAATTAACTCTGCTGAGTCTCAGTCATGTCCAGCTCTTTGTGACCTCATGGACTGTAGCCTGCCAGGTTGCTCTGTCCATGAGATTCTCCAGGCAGGAAGTGGGCAGCCATTCCCTCCTCCAGGGATCTTCCCCACCCAGGGAGTGAACCTGGGCCTCCTGCACTGCAGGTGGGTTCTTTACCATCTGAGCCACTAGGCAAGCCCAAGTCAACTATGCTTCAATACAAAAAAGGCTTAAAAAGCGAAAAAAAGGAAATGAGCATAAAGAGAAGAGAAGTAAAGGATACAAAGTGAGGTGGAAGTTTTAGAGATAAAAATAAAACCAGAAAACAGTCCCCTCGATTGACTTTATAGCAGGTGAGACACTGCAGAAGGGGTCAGTGAGCCTGAGTATATGGATGCAGAGGGCACAGACAGCGAGGCCTGGGGAGAGGAAACTGAAACGTGTGTGATCTCAGTGACTGTGGGGGTATTACCAAGCGGTCTAGCAAACCTGTAACTGGAGTCCCGGGAGAAGGGAAGAGCAAAGTAAAAAGTATTTAAAATCCAAGGCAGTTCACATGTCTTACCAGGCATTTAATGATCTGACTTTTGCCTGTCTTCAAGTTTCAAATCTAAACCAATTCCTGACACTGGTTTTTCTCTTCAGGTCACTGAATTTCTCACAGTTTACCTCACAAACCATGCTTTTTCTTGTCTCCATATCTTTGTTCATTCTGGTGTCTCTGCCTACAATCCTCTTAACTCATACTCGTGAGCAATCTAACTCATTCTTCTTTTTAAAGTCTCAACCCATGAGTCATGTCCAAGAAGCCTTCTTGTCACTATCCCTTCATTACCCAACCAGAGATAGTTGTACTCTTTGGTGCTTCTGATATACCTTTGCCTGTATTTACTGCATTATGTTACAGAGATCTGTTTTTTGTGTTTATTCTACTAGCCAGAGTATATCTAATTCGTGTTTCTATCTCCAGCACTTAGGAGAAGGATTGACATGGATCACTAAAGAATGAATGAGCAATGAGTTCATTGACCTAACTTTTGGTCCTGAATTCGATATTTTCATATCCATGTTAAAAAGAATAAGAATCTCAATCCCTTTAAGTTTCATTTAGTATGGCTTACCTTTTTATTTGAAAATTAAAAAAATATAGTTAATGGGTCTGAGTTTGAAGTCTTGAAGTTTGATTATAATATTTTACTAACGTATTATATATATATGTGCACATACATTTTTATATATATACATAATGTTTATTTTTTCACTTCTTCATAAAGCTTCAATTAATAAGTCTACAATCAAGATGAGGAATTATGGAATTTATAATTTAATACTTTCAAATTTTAATATGTCCAAAAAGCTTTTGTGAAGCTTGTTAAAATGCAATTTATCTTGCCTCCTTTTCAGAGATTCTGATCCAGTAAATCTGAAATAAAGAGAACTCCCCAGGAGATTCTGTTGTAAGTGATAGATGATTTCTGGAGAGAAACAGACATTTATGTTCCATGGCTAGAGAAATGCAGTTTAACAGTGGATCCTACATTTGTATTTTGACTAGATAAGGAAAAAAATGAGGCTTGGAAAAGTAACGTTTAGAAAAACCTCTCCTGTTGTAATGAATCCACATAAATTACATTGAAGTTCTGAATAACCTTTGTATTTGAGCAACTAATGGGGACTGAGTGTGACCAGTGTTTTTGTAGAGAAAGGAAGAAAACAGTAAATTTATCAGGAGAATCCTCTTTATTCTCTTTTAAAGTCTGTGCTCTAGAGAAGAAAACATTGTTTTAAAACTTTTATTTGATTTGGAGCACTTGATTCCAGGGGGAACAAATTGCCCCTGCAAGCTCAGGGATGAAAGCCTGGAGGGAAATGCTACAATCTGTGCTCAGCAGTCACTATAGTCAAGAGCATGATTTCCCAGCTGACTGCACCATTCTAAATATTGTATTAAGCCAGTTACTTCAGGGTGTTTTAGAGAACACATTAACGGGCAGTCTTGTCATATTGTATTACATGTAGCAATCACACTGTGCTAACTGGCAGTATCTGAGAGAAACTTGTGGGAACCTGAGCCAACTGGAGAAAAAAGAGTTAAAAAGTTGTTTTTACATATGAAGGTGACAAGCCATGAAGTGTCCCACTGACATAGAATATTACATTTGGTCTGTGTAACTTGAGTAAATAATTTATTGGAAAAATCTCAAAAGTGAATTATTTTGGATAGAATTTTGAGTTTAATTCTTTCCTTTTGACTACACTGTTTTTTTTTTTTTTTTTTAACATCATAGTTTACATTCTATGTTCACAAGTTTTCTTAGAAATCAAGTCAGTCCATCTCTCTACCTACCTACCTACCTATCTTTTCACCTATTCATCTATTAATCTAATATTTAAATGTATTTATAACTCTTAGAAAACAAAAGTCTCAAAGAAGATAGTATTTCAACTCCAAATGGTCTTGAAAAAATTTCTGTCCCAAAGTAGATCCAGAGTTATAGAATCTTGAGTCTTTTCAATTAGGTTGGGCTTACTCTATTCTCCAAAAGGCTAGATAATTCCTTCTTTTGAAAGACTACTGAGGGTCTTATGGGTATCAGGTTCAAAGTTCAGCAAATAGGGAAAACGTAGTTGCAGCCATAACGCTTACAGAAAAAGAGAAAAACGAATGTCAGATTGAACACAGAAATAGATATTAATGACCTATTAAACCTCTGTAATACTGAACCTCATAATTTCATCACCTCCCTTTACCATACAAATCGCTGTATATCAGTCTTTTTAAAATAAGATTAGACCCTTTCGTTTTTTAAATATACTTTCTTTTCCTTTCATAATACTTTGTTTATGCATAGAAATAAATTGAACTTGTTTTATTAAAAAGTGAAAGTATTAGTCACTTAGTCGTGTCCGACTCTTGGTTACCCTATGGACTGTAGCCCACCAGGCTCCTCTGTCCATGCAGTTTTCCAGGCAAGAATACTGGAGCAGGTTGCCAGTTCCTTCTTCAGGGGATCTTCTTGACCCAGGGATCAAAGTCAGGTCTCCTGTATTGCAGACAGATTCTTTACTGCCTGATCCACCAGGGAAGCCCTTATTAAAATATGCTATTAAATTAAAACTGCTTACAAATAAACTCTTAAAATATGTTCAGCCTTACCTCTGCCTTTCTCGTATTTTGTTAATTGTGATTTATACCTAACTACTTCCTGTATCGGTCTTGAGTTTGGGATATATTTACAAAAGAGATTAAGGCACTTTTAAATTTTTCTTAGTACTAGCTCAACAGGTTGTTGACCCCCCTTTTCTTATTTTACTTTATAACCCTTTTTTTGGATCCCTAATGCGTATCTTTTAGCTCAGCTTCAGTAAAATCAGTCGTCTACTCTTTACATGTAAGTCTTTGTCTTGACCCATGTTGTTGTTTAGTCGCTAAGTCTTCTTTGACCCCATGGACTGTCACCCACCAGGCTCCTCTGTCCATGTGATTTCCCAGGCAAGAATACTGGAGTGGGTTGCTATTTCCTTCTCCAGGGGATCTTCTCAACCCAAGGATCGAATCTCTGTCTCCTGCATTTTAGGCAGATTCTTTACCACCGAACCACCGGGGAAGCCCCCTTGAGCTATGCAGGAGCTGAGTGCTTAATCATGTCAGATTTGGAATTCTACTGTCTGGATTTGAATCGCTGTTACACCATTTGCGAGGTATGGGCAAGTTAGATATCCTTTCCAAGTCTCTGTTTCCTCATCAATGAAATAAGGGTTGTGATAGCACTTAGTGCATAGGATTTTTTGAGATTAAATAAGATAATATAGATAAACGTAAGTAGAGGTAAACAATATGACTCATAAGTACTCATACTTGTCGTTTAATTGTTGATACTGTTAACTGTTACTGCCTGTGTTTCTCGGGCTTTCTTGGGTTTTGCATCGTGTTTCTTGTTGGAGCTTTGCAGTTGAGTCATACTACAGTGCTTTACGAGAAGTTACAAATCTGCTTGGAGTACCAGTTACTATAACTGTTATGTTACATAATATGACTTATGATGTCCTCCCGCTCCCTCCTTCTAGTAACTTTAATAACGCCTGGCCTCCCAGGACCATGAACAAAAGACACACACACAGATCTCCCGCCCCATTTCCCCGTCTTGGCACAAGCAGTGTGATCCACCCGGTCATGCAGTCCTGTAGTAACTAACATAACAGAATCTACTTGAATGCATTTCAGAGCAGAAAGATTCTTTGGACCATACTACTCACCATAAGATATTTGAGTAGCACCTAGATGACTGTGTGAGAATAGTAGATTTTCCCTGAAATCAAGTTGCAGATGTGGAGTACAGAAAATGTGCTTATTTTTCAAGGTTGTGGTCAGAAATAGAATACCTACTCTTAGGAAGCAGGTGGGAACAAGTGTGTCCTGATAAGCACCTGATGCGTCATGGATGTGTTCACAGCTGAATCCAGTTCACGTGGAGAAGGGATGAAGCTGAGAAGTCCAGTCGCTCAGTTGTGTTTGACTCTCTGTGACCCCATGGACTGCAGCACGCCAGGCCTCCCAGCCCATCGCCAACTCCCAGAGCTGGCTGAAACTCTCTGTAAGACAATTGGTGTTTTCAGTATTTACGCTTGTTGAATGTAAAATCGTGAACTTTTACATTGCATCTTCCTTATGTAGTTTGGGGTCTGAGGTTTCTGAAACTGTTAAAATAGTCTGGGCATTTAGGTGACATAGACTGAAAGACTGCAAGTGAAGAGAAAGGCCTCTGGAGCCTAAGGTCTTGGCTTTGAAGGAGACGTTTTCTCTATTAGTTGGTGACAGTCAGACTTTAATGAAAGCGTTGTGGATGGCTCAGAAATTCTGCTGGAGACTGTTCTGGCCGACATTTTTCATTATTTATATATCTCATTATTGGGATAGAGTTAAACCTTCTTATGCCATTAAGAATTTGTTGCAGTCCTTGATTTACTGATGACCTGGATCTTTTCAGGGCTGACTTAGCCCGGAAGCTGCCCTGCAGTGTTGTGACTCGACATTTCCTTTAGCTTGTACAAGAGCATTGCTTGCAGAACTTCTAGAAGTAGAATTATTCTTGCTGTATAAATTTTTGTTTTATTGCTAATGAAATTGCATCTAGAATAATTTATATGAATTATAGCCATTGTCTACCTCTTAAAGAAATTTGTTCTATTCTTGCCTTTATAGGCTTCTTTTGCTCATGTCAATGGCAATATATTCAGAGTATTCATTTGTTAGCCAAGGTTATATGCTATTATCTGTGAAATACTCTTTCTCTTTGTTTTATATTTTATTTAAAATTATTTGTTGCAATCAAAACAGAATGGGTATGCTAAAAATTCCAGCAGTACAGAAAAGCTTATAATGAAAAGCTCTATCCTTTATTCTCCCTTGTCAGAAACAATCATTTTCAAGTGTTATTAGATCTTTTGTTGGATAATCCCATGCATCTAAATAATAAGGTATTTCTTGAAATATCAACTCTATTGCCTCTACTAGGAAAGATTGGTATTTAACTCATATTTTTCCATCCCTTCCTCTTTTCTCAATCATTGTTATTGGTATTATTAGCTCCTTTTATAACTTTAAGCATCATTTGTCAACTTATCCTTACTATTCCTCAAATCCAGACAGTAACTCTCCTCTGGTGACTCAGACGGTAAAGAATCTGCCTGTAACGTTGGAGATCTGGGCTCAGTCCCTGTGTCAGGAAGACCCCCTGGCAAAGGGAACGGCTGCCCCCACTCCAGTGTTCTTGCCTGGAGAATCCCATGGCAGAGTTGCCCCACAGGCTGAAGTCCATGGGGTTGCAAAGAGTCAGACATGACTGAGTAACTAACACTTTCACTTTCATAACATTAAGCATTATTTATCAACTTACACTTATTATTTCAGCAAAATCAGGCAGTAATTCTTCTTGGTTTTGCACTAATATAAGACATAATTGTCAGTACCCTTATCATTCCTCTCCTAATTGTGCCATCTATAGTTTTACTTACACATTATTATTACTAATAATATTTATATTTGATTTTGCAAGCATAATGGGGTCTTTCACTGTTAATCTAGAGGTTGACTTGAGGTAACTACCCTATCCTTTGCCTACATCTGGATAAATATTTCATGTATTGTCTATATTTAAATAAATACTTTAGGATCTTTCATATATTGATTCTAAATAAATTTTGCTTTAATATTTTTGGTTTTAGAATCATTACCACTTGCTAGAATTCCTTCCTAAAGGTCCACTGTTAATACTTCATGGTTAGAAAAAGAATATCACCAAGATTAAGGACAAATGGATTCACTTTTTTTTTGGATGTACCACAGCAGCATGTGAGGTCTCAGGTCCTGACCAGAGATTGAACCCATGCCCCTGCAGTGGAATTTCAGAGTCAACCACTGGGCTGCCAGGGAAGTCCCTGGGTTAGCGTTTCCAACCCTTCATAAATTTCTGTAAATCACACCACACTGTCATTGACTTCACATAACAAAGATGAGTTTTTCATAAACTGCATTTCTGTGTTGTTTCTTATGGCTTTCTTTAGGAGGAATTTCTTCCTCAGTTCAGTTCAGTTCCGTTCAGTTGCTCAGTTGTGTCCGACTCTTTGCGACCCCGTGAATCGCAGCATGCCAGGCCTCCCTGTCCATCACCAACTCCCGGAGTCTACTCAAACTCATGTCCATCGAGTTGGTGATGCCATCTAGCCATCTCATCCTCTGTCGTCCCCTTCTCCTCCTGCCCCCAATCCCTCCCAGCATCAGGGTCTTTTCCAATGAGTCAACTCTTTGCATGAGGTGGCCAAAGTATCGGAGTTTCAGCTCCAACATCAGTCCTTGCAATGAATATCCAGGGCTGATCTCCTTTAGGATGGACTGGTTGGACCTCCTTGCAGTCCAAGGGACTTTCAAGAGTCTTCTCCAACACCACAGTTCAAAAGCATCAATTCTTCGGCACTTAGCTTTCTTCACAGTGCAACTCTCACATCCAAATTTCTTCCTAGAGCCCACTAAGTTCCTGTTCTCATTTGGACCTCTTATTTCCTAGACCTGCTGCACAGCTGTTATTTTCGCACTTCATTCTATCAGAATCCTGGGAAAGCTTTTATTTCATATCCCAAGTCTTTTTTCTTATTTTCCGCTCTTATTTAAGGGGGGGAGGGGGGGAGGGGGGGGTGGAATGGGGCGGGGGCGGCAGGGACACTCACCAGGGAGGGGCTATGTGCGTACGGACGGTTGATTCACTTTGTCCTTCGGCAGAAGCTAACACAACACCGTAAAGGAATTATATGCCAGTAAAAATAAATAAGTAATTTGGATGGCACTGAATTTTTATGGCAAGTGTCAGGGGAGGATGTAATTTCCTCGGTTCTGCCTCGTCACAACAAAAATTGGAAGCGACGGACCAGCGTTACAGCCCTTGGATGGACCAGTGTTATGGCTCCGTGTTACAGCTCAGTGTTATTTAGAAAATAAAGGAAAATACATCCTCGAGGCGTGTGCCGACCCAAAAGACGCAAAGAGAAGAGAAGAGAGAGAGAGAAAGAGAGCGTGGGAGAAAGAGAGAGAGGGACCCCGGCCCTGTGGCGCCTCTTTCTGCGTGTTTTTTCCTCCCCCGCTAGGCCTGCGCTGTGTAAACGGGCTACCCAGGGGTGCTGCTGGTTCTCCCTGAGGTCTGCACTAGGTCCTCCGACCTTCCTTTGTTCTATTTTCGAGGGCTTTTCCCTTCCTTGTCTTTTAGCCACCGCCATTCTGGATTCCTGTTTCCTATTCTAACTATCTAATAGCAAGTATTAAGCTGTATGAAACCTACTTCCTGACCTAGAGAAGTTACTATGATTATGGTTATTTTATATTATGTTCATAGTACTTAAAATTTAATTGTAATTTTAGAATTTTAAAGTGCAAATTATTATCCTGTATTTTTAAATTTAAAAGTAAAATTAAAAAAAATTTTCACAATATACAATTTTGACAACTAGAACGTTAGGGGTAATAAGAAAACAGAATAATATTTAGATATAATTTTTTACAGGCATCCACTAAGGTAAACTGTATCTATTACTAAAGCATCATGTTATATCATTTAAAAGGCATAGGCTTTATTGTTCTGAATTGAGTCTTGTGAAATGAAACTATCTCCTGCCATATCAGTAGATAAGAAATGTCGCAGCTATCAGGACGTCCGGTCTCCAACTGTGAATGCAGGCTCCCCAAACTGCTATCCATAGGACGCTGGCACCCCACCCGCACAGTGATTGCGGAGGAGCCGGGGAATGCAGGAAGCAGCCTTGGGCCACTCCTTAGGGTGAACAGGGAAACAGGATTGGAGCTGTGGTGCATACGAAAGGAATGAAACCAGTAAGCCCAGCGGCTTGCATCTTCCCCCACAGAGAACACTAAATTCCTTCCCCCATACCTGATCTTTGATGTCCAGACTGCCTGCTCCCTTTGTGGCAAACTTGTATATTGCCTGACTCCCCCTCCAGCCTCCTTGGAGCAGTTTTCTCAGAGCTACTGAGATACTGTCTCCCTGGCTTGGAGTCCTAAAAATTCCCACCAAATAAAATAACTCTCTACTTTTAGATTGCAGCTATAATTTTCAGCCGACAGTCTCAAACTGGAATGCCTTTGAGGACAGGTTCTTCCATAGAGGTCCTTTGACTTTAATAGTTCAGTGTCCATATTAAGCTTTATGTCAGTGTCCATTCAGGACCCTAACCTTAAGTTCATTTGCTCAGTAGTGTCTGACTCTTTGCGACCCATGGACTGCAACACACCAGGCTTCCCTGTCCATCACCAACTCCCAGAGTTTACCCAAACTCATACCCATTGAGTCGGTGATGCCACCCAACCATCTCATCCTCTGTTGTCCCCTTCTCCTCCTGCCTTCAGTTTTTCCCAGCATCAGGGTCTTTTCCAATGAGTCAGTTCTTCGTATCAGGTGGCCAAAGTATTGGAGTTTCAGCTTCAGTATCAGTCCTTCCGATGAATATTCAGGACTGATTTCCTTTAGGATGGACTGGTTGGATCTCCTTGCAGTCCAAGGGACTCTCTTATCTTCTCCAACTCCACAGTTCAAAAGTATCAGTTCTACAGCGCTCAGCTTTCTTTATATTCAAACTCTCACATCCATTCACGACTACTGGAAAAACCATAGCTTTGACTAGATGGACCTTTGTTGGCAAAGTAATGTCTCTGTTTTTTAATATGCTGTCTAGGTTGGTCATAGCTTTTCTTCTAAGGAGAAAGTGTCTTTTAATTTCATGGCAGCAGTTACCATCTGCAGTGATTTTGGAGCCAAAAAGATAAAGTCTCGCTATTTCCATTTCCCCATCTATTTTCCATGAAGTGATGGGACTGGATGCCATGATCTTCGTTTTCTGAATGTTGAGCTTTAAGCCAACTCTTTCACTCACCTCTTTCACTTTCTTCAAGAGGATCTTTAGTTCTTTGCTTTCAGCCATAATGGTGGTGTCATCTGCATATCTGAGGTTATTGATATTTCGTCCAGCTTTTGCTTCATCCAGCCTGGCATTTCACATGATGTACTCTGCATATAAATTAAATAAGCAGGGTGACAGTATACAGCGTAGATGTACTCCTTTCCTGATTTGGAACTAGTCTGTTGTTCCATGTCCAGTTCTAACTGTTGCTTCTTGACCTGCATACAGATTTCTCAGGGGGCAGGTCAGGTGGTCTGGTATTCCCATCTCTTTAAGCGTTTTCCACAGTTTGTAGTGATCCAACTCAATGGACATGAGTTTGAATAAGTTACGGGAGTTGGCAATGGACAGGGAAGCCTGGCATGCTGCAGTCCATGGGGTTGAAAAAAGTTGGACATGACTGAGTGACTGAACTGATTGGAACTGAACTGAACACAGTCAAAGGCTTTGACATAGTCAATAAAGCAGAAGTTGATGTTTTTCTGGAATTCTCTTGCTTTTTCGATGATCCAATCGGTTCAGTTGGCAAAAGTATTGGAGTTTCAGCTTCAGCATCAGTCCTTCCAATGGATATTCAGGGATGCTTTCCTTTAGGATGGATGTTGGCAATTTGATCTCTGGTTCCTCTGCCTTTTCTAAATCCAGCTTGAGCATCTGGAAATCCATGGTTAATGTACTCTTGAAGCCTGGCTTGGAGAATTTGGAGCATTACTTTGCTAGCATATGAGATGAGTGCAGTTGTGCGGTAGTTTGAACCTTCTTTGGCATTGCCTTTCTTTGGGATTGGAATGAAAACCGACCCTTTCCAGTCCCGTGGCTACTGCTGAGTTTTCCAAATTTGCTGGCATATTGAGTGTAACACTTTCACAGCATCATCTTTTAGGATTTGAAATAGCTCAACTGGAATTCCATCACCTCCACTAGCTTTGTTCATAGTGATGCTTCCTAAGGCCCGCTTGACTTCACATTCCAGGGTGTCGGGCTCTAGGTGAGTGATCACACCATCATGATTATCTGGGTCGTGAAGATCTTTTTTGTACAGTTCTTCTGTGTATTCTTGCCACCTCTTCTTAATATCTTCTGCTTATGTTAGGTCCATACCATTTCTATCCTTTATTGTGCCCATCTTTGCATGAAATGCTCCCTTTTTATCTCTAATTTTCTTGAGGAGATCTCTAGTTTTTCCCATTCTATTGTTTTCCTCTATTTCTTTGCACTGATCACTGAGGAAGGCTTTCTTATCTCTCCTTGCTATTCTTTGGAACTCTGCATTCAAACGGGTATAATATCTTTCCTTTTCTCCTTTGTCTTTTGCTTCTCTTCTTTTCTCAGCTATTTGTAAGGCTTCCTCAGACAACAGTTTTGCCTTTTTGTGTTTCTTTTTCTTGGGGATGGTCTTGATCACTGCCTCCTGTACAGTGTCATGAACCTCCATCCATAGTTCCTCAGGCACTCTATCAGATCTAATCCCTTGAATTTATTTGTCACTTCTACTGTATAATCATAAGGGATTTGATTTAGGTCATACCTGAATGGTCTAGTGGTTTTCCCTACTTTCTTCAATAAGTCAGAATTTGGCAATAAGGAGTTCATGATCTGAGCCACAGTCAGCTCCTGGTCTTGTTTTTGCTGACTGTATAGAGCTTCTCCATCTTTGGCTGCAAAGAATATAATCAATCTGATTTTGGTATTGACCATCTGGTGATGTCCATGTGTAGAGTCTTCTCTTGTGTTGTTGGAAGAGGGTGTTTTCTGTGACCAGTGCGTTCTCTTGGCAGAACTCTATAGCCTCTGCCCTGCTTCACTGTGTACTCCAAGGCCAAATTTGCCTGTTACTCCAGGCTTCTCTTGACTTCCTACTTTTGCTTTCTAATAATAGCCCCTAAGAAGGAATGTGACTTTAATATTGGAGTTTGCTGGGGTGCTTGAGTGTTCACTAGTTCCTTTTCTTTAAACCATAGTGAAAGTGAAAAGCGAAAGACACTCAGTCGCGTCTGACTTTTTTTGACCCCATGGACTATAGAGTCCTTGGAATTCTCCAGGCCAGAATACTGGAGTGGGTATCCTTTCCCTTCTCCAGGGGATCCTACCAACCCAGGGATCGAACCCAGGTCTCCTGCATTGCAGGCGGATTCTTTACCAAATGAGCCACAAGGGATGCCCAAGAATACTGGAGTGGGCAGCCTATCCTTTCTCCAGGGGATCTTCCTGACCTAGGGATCAAACCCAGGTCTCCTGCATTGCAAGTGAAGTTTTTACCAGCTGAGCTATCAAGGAAGCCCATAGACATATGGTAAATTTTCTGCTGTGTTATGGTTCCCTTTTATTCATGGGCATGTAGTGGGTGTTTCTTGGAAACAGCCAAGTTTTACTAAAATGTTTCTGGAAGAAAAGAAGGCATAAACTTTAGAGCCAAGTAGACAATGAGTTCAAATAACAACTCTTCTTTATTTTCTGTGTAAACCTGAAAATTAGTTATTATTTTTAAGTTCCTCTTTTCTCACTTATTAAGTGAATTACTCCTGCCCATGGAGTTAAGAGGCTGTGTGAGAGTTATTGTTGGCACCAATGTAACCTAAGCCTTTTATATACATTTTCCTATATATTTTTTTTAAATTTTATTTTAAACTTTACATAATTGTATTAGTTTTGCCAAATTACATTTTCTTATATTCATTATTCTTTTCAACAGCTTCTCACAGTAGATATTATCAACTAGTCCAAATTGTTGGCATTCATTTATTCAAAATATTTCCCTTGAGGGCTCAGTCACTCAGTCTTGTCTGACTGTGACTCTTTGGATTGTAGCCCTCCAGGCCACAGTCCGTGGGATTTTTTCAGGCAAGAATACTGGAGTGGGTTGCCATTTCCTCCTCCAGGGGAATCTTCCTGACCCAGGAATCTAACCTAATATACTGCATTTCAGGTGGATTCTTTACTTGCTGAGCCAAAATATTTCCTTATTGTCCTTTTAATGTCTTCTAGATCTGTAGTGACAAGCCTTCTTTCAAAGGTGATCATGATAATTTGCATTCTGTCTCTCTTTCTCTGAATCAGTATAGCCCGGGGTTGATAGATTTCTTTGATCTTTTCAAGAAACAATTTTTGGCATTTTGAGATTTCTCAGTTGCCAGTTTTCTGTTTCTTTGATTTCCACTCTTACGTTTGTTTTTTCCTTTTTTCTGTTTATTCTTGGTTTATTGAACTGTTTCTAGCTTCTTCTGGCAGAAGTTTAAGAAACTAGATTTAAATTAAGCATTAAAGTTAAACATTTCTTTATATGGATGATTTCATTTGCATGTGGAAAACTCTTAAAGAGTTGGAAATACCAGATCACCTTACCTGCCTCCTGAGAAAACTGTATGCTCTGTGCTGGTCAAGAAGCAACAGTTAGAACCAGACATGGAACAACAGACTGGTTTCAAATTGGGAAAGGAGTATCTCAAGGCTGCATATTGTCACCCTGCTTATTTAACTTATATGCAGAGTACATCATGAGAAATGTTGGACTGGATGAAGCACAAGCTGGAATCAACATTGCCGGGAGAAATATCAATAACCTCAGATATGCAGATAACACTACCCTAATGACAGAAAGCAAAGAGAAACCGAAGAGTCTCTTGCTCCTTGGAGGAAAAGCTATGGCAAACCTTGACAGCATATTGAAAAGGAGAGACATCACTTTGCTGACAAAGGTCTGTATAGTCAAAGCTATGATTTTTCTAGTAATCATGTATGAATGTGAAAGTTGAACCATAAAGAAGGCTGAGAGCTGAAGAATTGATGCTTTTGAACTGTGGTGTTGGAGAAGACTCTTGAGAGTCCCTTGGACTGCAAGGAGATCCAACCAGTCAATCCTAAAGGAAATCAACCCTGGCTATTCATTGGAAGGACTGATGCTGAAGCTGAAGCTCTAATCCTTTGGCAACCTGATGCGAAGAACTGACTCACTGGAAAAGACTTTGATTCTGTGAAATATTGAGGGCAGGAGGAGAAGGGGGCAACAGGGGATGAGATGGTTGGTTGGCATCATCAACTCAGTGGACATGAGTTTGAGCAACCTCTGGGAGATAGTGAAGGACAGGGAAGCCTGGTTTGCTGTAGTCCATTGCATTACAAACAGTTGGACACAACTAAGCAACAACAGCAATATTTGCATCCTACTTATTTCATATAATGTATTTTTATTATCACTCAGGTCATAGAGAGGGTACACTTTGTCTTGAAATATATTTTGTCTGATATAACATTACCTCAGTCTTTTCTTGCTCACTGTTAGCAATCCATTATGTTTCCCACCTATTTACTTTCAGTCTACATGTTCTTTATCTTTAAAGTTTATGTATGCAATAGCCAGCATGTAGTTGGGATTTCCTTTTTTAAAATTGAATTTGATATTTTAATTCTGTTAATTGGCATGTTCAGTCTATTAATATTTAATGTAATTATTGGTTTTGTTGGATTTAGTCTGTCAATTTGTTATTTATTTTCTCTTTGCCACTTCTATTTTTTGTTCCTCTGCTCCTCTTTTCTTGTCATTTATGATTAATCAAAAAATTTTTTTAAATCCATGTTTAACTTTGTCATTGGCATTTCCACATTACTTTTTAAGGATTTGCTGTAGGAATTATAACATATATTCTTAACTTTCCACACCATACTTAATAGTAATATTTTGCTGTTTTACATAAAATGTAATGTTAAGATGAATTCTCAAACATGAAAGAACATGCCTTTAGACTCTTAAGGTCTGGGATTTCCCTAGTGTTCCAGTGGTTGAGAATCAGCCTTGCAATGCAGGGACACATATGTGATCCCTGACTCAGGGCAAATAAATCCAAGCGTTGCATGGAAAGATCCCATATAACGCAACTAAAACCCCACAAAGCCAAATAAGGAAATAATTAAAAAAAGAATCTTAAGAGCATGCTACGCAAATAGTTGCCTTTAGACAGTAACACTGTGAAGGGCATGGTGGTCTTACAACAGCTTCAGAGGTAGCTCAAGGTAGAGGCGGCTCGCTCTGGCTGGGTTTGTGGGTGTGGCGTTTGTGTGATAGACTGAACCACACAGTGTTCCCAACAGTAACTGCACTGTTGGGAACGTGAACAGCTGGAACCAATAGGGATGAAGTTAGTTAAAAATAAAATAAAATGATGAAAAGAGGCTCTTGCACCTCTAAATATATTGGATAGAAAGCACGCTGAGATGTATACTATCTGCTTTATAATTTTGTCTAGGTTAGTCGTGGATAGAGCAATTAATTAAGATTAATTCTGAGAATGTCTTATATTTCACTTGGTGAACTTTACATATTAAGGCACATTGTAAACCCAAATAATTTTGCAATTTAAAATAGACCACACAGAAAAAGACATTGATTAATTAATTTGCAGAGAAACTATTTCAATTTCCTTAATAAGTGTTTCTACTAGGTCTTTATTAACAACATCTATAAGTAAATAATAATGGGGATGCTAGCTGTGATTATGAACATCAGAGCATGCATTTTAGAAGATTCAGAATTGGCTATTAACATTTACTAATTTTGGTTGTTTAGAATCCTACTTTGTCAGAGGCTACTAATGAGACACTTAATGAACAACAAAGCTGTCATATATCTTCTTGTGAAGATTAGAAATGCCCATTAATGCACTAAAATTAAAAAGGAAACAGTTACATATGGAATACTAATTATAAAACAGATTTTTTATTTCAATGAAAATGTTCACTGCCTCTTTGGGATACATCTGAAACATTTGCTGAAATCATTTTTTTCCTCCTGGTGGTGACAGCCAGACTGTTGAAGTTCATGACATGTAATTTTCCAGACATTCTTTAAAAAGGCTGCTCACTAATATCATTTGGATGTGGATCAAGGCAGGTATGGATGCCACACACTCTACTTGAAGCTGCATAACAAATAAGATGCCTCGCAGAAGTGTCCTTTGGCAATCCGTATTGTTGAAAGATGGTCAGTTATCTACATGAAATGATGAAGTGTAAGCCATGGGACAGATTAAAATCCTGTGTCCATGTGCTGTCTCCTTGCATGGAGAACACACCAATGAACGTGGGCAATCCGTATGTGTGGGGAATTCAGACTGAAGGATGCTTTTGATTTGAGAAAAGTACGCACCCAGGATGTCTGAATTATGGAGAGAGCAGCGAGCCTTTTCACCATGTGGACGATTTGTACGAAGGTGTGTAGGATGTGTGTGTGTCTGGCTGTGTGTCCAGGCTCAGTTGCTCAGTCTGTCTGACTCCTTGCAGCCCCAGGAATTTAGCCCGCAAGGCTTCTCTCTCCCTGGAGTTTTCCAGGCAAGGATACTGGAGTGGGTTGTCATTTCCTACTCCAGGGGATCTTCCTGACCCAGGGATGGAACCCACGTCTCTTGCATCTCCTGCATTGACAGGCGGATTCTTTACCACTGTGGCACCTGGGAAGCCCCTGGGTATGCATCCTGTGGACCGAATCCAGAAGGAATTTTGTAAGAGGTATCTCTTGTGTTGAATTTGGCCTCACCTTAAGAATCTTGACTCTAGTTTTCTCTGATTCAATCCAAGAGTCTCTATCAGGGTGTTTCAACCTTGGCCCAATTGACATTTGGGGCTTTCTTGATCTGGGCTACCTTGTACATTCTAGGCTGTTCCATATCATCCTTGACCCCTACTTACTAGGTAACTTGGTGCTAACAGCCAAGTGGAAAGTCTCCAGATATTGCCAAATGTTCCATGTGGGGGGTGGAGAGGTGTCAAAATTGACCCTAGTTGAGAATCACTGGTCTATACATAAACTTGCTCTAATGAAATGGTGTATAAGGACAGTTAAGCATTAAAAAGAAACACTGTACTTTAATTTGTATTTGATCAAAAAGTTAACTGGAATTTAGAAGACGATGCTGTTTAACTGCTGTAGTCAATATGAATATGTGAGCAAATATTGAAACTCAGTTCTTGCCACAGGACTAGAAAAAGCCAGTTTTCATTTCAATCCCAAAGAAGGGCAATGCTAAAGAATGTTCAGACTACCACACAGTTATACTCATTTCATGTGCTAGCAAGGTAATGCTCAAAATCCTTCAAGCTAGGCTTTAGCAGTATGTGAACGGAGACCTTCCATATATACAAGTTGCATTTAGAAAAGGCAGAGGAACCAGAGATCAAGTTGCCAACATGCTTTGGATCATGCAGAAGGCAAGGGAATACCAGAAAAAACATCTGTTTGCTTCACTGGCTATGCTAAAGCCTTTGACTGTGTGCATCACAAAGAACTGGAAAATTCTTAAAGAGATGGGAATATCAGAACACCTTACCTGTCTCCTGAGAAATCTGTGTGTGGTCAAGAAGCAACAGTTAGAACCAGACATGGAACAATGGACTGATTCAAAATTGGGAAAAGAGTGTGACAAGGTTGTATATTGTCACCTGGCTATTGAATTTATATGCAGAGTACGTTATGCAAAGTGCCGGGCTGGATTAATCACAAGCTGGAATTAAGACTGCCAGGAGAAACATCAAAGCCTCAGATATGAAGATGATACCACCCTTATGGCAAAAAGTGAAGAGGAACTAAAGAGCCTCTTGATGAGGGAGAAAGAGGAGAGTGAAAAAGCTGAGTTCAAACTCAGCATTCAAAAGCGAAGATCATGGCACCCAGTCCCATCACTTCATGGCAAATAGATGGGGAAAAAAATGGAAACAGTGACAGACTTTATTTTCTTGGGCTCCAAATTCACAGTGGACAGTGACTGCAACTATGAAATTAAAAGACGCTTGCTCCTTGGAAGGAAAGCTATGACAAATCTTGCCAGCATATTAAAAAGCAGAGACATCACTTTGCTGACAAAGGTCTGTGTTGTCAGAGCTATGATTTTCCAGTAGTCACGTATCGATGTGAGAGTTGGACACTAAAGAAGGCTGAGCGCGGAGGAATTAATACTTTTGAACTGTGGTGTTGGAGAAGACTCTTGAGAGTCCCTTGGACGGCAAGGAGAGCCAACCAATCCATTCTAAAGGAAATCAGTCCTGAATATTCATTGGAAGGACTGATGTTGAAGCTGAAGCTCCAATGCTTTGGCCACCTGATGCGAAGAGCTGACTCATTCTAAAAGACCCTGATGCTGGGAAAGATTGAATGCAGGGGGAGAAGGGGGCGACAGAGGATGAGATGGTTGGATGGCATCATCGACTCAATGGACATGAGTTTGAGCAAACTCCAGGAGATAGTGAAGGACAGAGAAGCCTGGTGTCCTGCAGTCCATGGAGTCGCAAAGAGTCGGACACAACTGAAGACTGAACTCTGCTGCTGTAGTATGAAGACGTTCACTTGGCAGTATGTAAACAAATGAACATGGTTGTCTACCAGGAAATCTTTCTCTTGCCAGCAGGTTACAATGGGACTAGCCTGTGGGTATAAGTTTACCAACCCTTGTCCTGGAACAGCAGCAATAGCTTTCATCTTTCAAGTTTCTTCCTTTATCATACATCTCTGCCTACCATGGTAATCACTATTCAAATTTCTGTTTCTACTTTCTATTTGGTTATAAGTGAATATGCATCATTCATTAGCTTTTTCCCCCGGTGGCTCAGTGGTAAAGAATCTGCCTGTGATTCAGAAGATGCAGGAGACCTGGGTTCGATCCCTGGGTCAGGAAGATCCTCTGGAGCAGGGCCCAGCAACCCACTCCAGTGTTCTTGCCTGGAGAATCCCATGGACAGAGGAGCCTGGCGGGCTATAGTCCATGGGGTTGCACAGAGTTGGACGTGACTGAAAGGAATGAACATGTATGCATATATTATAAATAATAAATTGTTTAATTTCCTTTGGTTTTGAGCTTTGTAAAATTGTATTGCACTCTTATACAGGTTATTGTGGAAACATGGTAAATTATGAAAGCATTTTTAGGAGTTGTTATTGTTGAAGATACAAATTATTTAGTAGTGATTGCCTTCCTACATCTTTGCATTCTGCTTCTTTTTGTTGTTTAGCTTAATTTTAATCCTTTAAGAAAAACTGAATAGTTTTTTACTAAGTATATTAGAAGAAGCAATGATCAGAATGTAATGGGATGGATTTTTTTTTAGCATAAGACAGTAAATGCATGCTAAGTCGCTTCAGTCGTGTCTGACTCTGTGCGACTTTATGGACAGCAGCCCACCAGGCTCCTCCATCCATAGGATTCTCCAGGCAAGAACACTGGAGACAGTAAAAACTCATCTCAAAATATAATCAGTTATACAAAGAAGTTCTATAATTAGTCAGAGATACAAAGTTAGCTTTTTATTCTTTTCATGCTCCCATTTTATTCCAGGCATAAGTTAGGTCTTCTTTAGCCATTTCAATTCAGCATAATGAAGCATAAATCTAAAGAATGATGTATCACTACAGTGTACTGAAAGAGTTAAAAGTGCATTCATAGCTGATTATCTTACTGGAATTCAGTTCACTCATAAGATACTCCTATATCAAAGCAGTGAAAGAGAGGAAAAACTCAAAGGATCAAATCCTGGCTCTTTTTTTGTGTGTGTAGAGTTATTCAGCTTTCCCTCTTTTAGCCATTCACTCATGTCCTCTAGCCTAAAGTGCCTCTGTTTAGTACCAAATGAAGCTTATGGGTAGCAGCTGAAGCCATTGAAGTTCGCTTTTGGGAAACTGAATATTCAGAACTGTATAACATTGAACACATGAACATAAATCTACCTCATGCATTTGTTGTCAAAATACAATATATAACTTCTATTTAGTTATAACTAACTGCAAAAAGCAATACTACCAATGGGCAAATGTTATGCATTACCAAAGTGAAAACTTGTAAATCAGAAGTAATGGATGTGAAAAATATGGGACCACAGTGGAGTGCTAACACTCTCTGAATGACAACTTTAAACAACTTCTCTAGATTGGCCTGTTGCCATAGGGTTAATAACAGTTCCATAACTATGGATGGGTAATTTTACAGCCTTTTCACATTCTGTCTGCTGCATTTAATGTGATTTCTGTTTTAGGGCTCTGATCTCCTGGCTGTGAATAAGTAATATGAATACATAAATAGATTTCAACAAAAGTATAAAATAGCATGTGGCAAATTGGAAGATTCATTGGGGGAGGGTTGGGGGGTGTCATGCAGATTGTTAATGATTCTAAAAACAGTTTTCATTCAGCTAATTCACGTCTTGACTTGTTTTCCCAAAGAGCTCAATGTGTAATCATTTCTTAAGGTTTGCTTTTTTAAAATACTAGTCTTAGAAGAAGAAAGTCAAATAATTTACTTCCATGGGTCTAATTCTGAAATATTTCCAGGCTAACTCAGAGACAAAGAGAAATATTGTTAGTGCTTTTTAAGAAAAAAAGTCTGCATTTTTCTTTTTTTCCCCTCTTTTCAGCAACAATAGAGTCAAATATACAGATGTCTGTACTGTGACGTGTCAGCGGCGCCCAGTGGCATTACCGACTGGACGCTGACACTGAGCTGTGGCATCACTGACTCAACAGACATGAGTCTGAGCAAACTCTGGGAGATTCGGAGGGACAGGGAGGCCTCACGTGCCGCAGTCATGGGGTCGCAAAGAGTTGGACGCGACTGAGCGACTGAACAGCAGCAACAAATGTGACCTGAGGACATGAGAAGTGCTTTTTGGCCATAAATAAAGTTTCTCTTTGTAAGCTGGCTGATCTTTGACATTCTATAGTTAGAAGTTCTTTGCTTAAGTTTTTGACATCTAGTGTCCTGGAAATGGAATCATTAAGTAGTCTTTTATTTATTTATTTATTTTGGCCCATTCTTTTTTTTTTTTAATTTACTTATTTATTTTAATTGGAGGCTAATTACTTTTAAGTAGTCTTTTATAAAAATGAGCAATTAGCTTATTATGTGAGTTAGCTTTTAGAGCAACATTCACAGCTGATTTATATTAAGTACGTTATGTGTTCCAGGTATTCATGTCTTATCTCATTTGGTCCTCGCTTTAACATTATGAATGTGTTGATTACAGTACCCTATTTTTGCACGTAGGGAAAACTGACGCTCAAAGAGGTAAATAGTGTTGTTCAAGGTCAGAGAACTAATCGGGCAAAACTGAGGCTCCAATTCAAGTCTCTGACTCCAGTATTCATGTTCTTAAATGCTACACGGTGAGGTTAGGGAACTAGGGAGAGAAAAAATTAACAACTAGGCTGATGGAAGCACTGAAGTGGCTGGTGGCCAGGAAGGGGCAAATGAGGTGCCAGAAGGTGATCCCGGCCTCTGCGTGGTTCTTTACTTTTGCTCTTTTTCTTTTGGAAAGAGAAGGCATGGATTGACAGCTCTGCCACTGAAGGTAATACAGGGTTTTGTAAGCTAAATTAGAACTTAGTAGGTCATGAAATCAACTTAGTAGATTATGAGCAGCATTTGGCGTGGGAGCTGGCAGTCTTAGGAGATTGTATTAAAATACGTCATAACCCACATGACAGGAGTTAATGTTAAGGACCAAAGCTCAGAAAAAGAGAATTTCCCAAAATATTTACTCATAGAGATGTGATAATATATGTATGATAGTGGATATTGGTGAGGTCTTCTCAACATCCTTCCCCCTCCTCCCCCATCATGTAGCAGGATGAACTTTGGGGAATTTATCACAGCTCCAGGGGAAGGAACTGATTAATTTAAGCAATTCATTGTAGCTCTGCCCAGCTTTCCCATCATAATTGTTTCAGGCTTCCAGGTCTAAGTCAAGAAGCTGAGACAAAAAAAAAATAAATTCCCTAGAGGAACAGTTATGTGGCCAGCATGTTAATAAAATCAAATAGAAAATAATAGAAAATATTAGAGTGCATTATAGGCATTGTTAGCAAGAACAGGGCACTTTAGAATTTATGCTGTAGCCACTTGTGAGTTGTTATGAGACAGAATATTAGTGGAAAGGAGTTATAAATGCAGCCTACTAGCTAGAAAGAGCTTTGTTCTTTTGCTCATTAGTGTCTTATCTGAATTTGTGGCATATATTTAATAATAATAGCTACTGCTGCTGCTGCTAAGTCGCTTCAGTCGTGTCCGACTCTGTGCGACACCATAGATGGCAGCCCACCAGGCTCCCCCATCCCCGGGATTCTCCAGGCAAGAGCACTGGAGTGGCTTGCCATTTCCTTCTCCAATGCATGAAAGGAAAAGTGAAAGTGAAGTCGCTCAGTCGTGTCCAACTCTTAGCGACCCCATTGACTTCAGCCTACTAGGTTCCTCCGTCCGTGGGATTTTCCAGGCAAGAGTACTGGAGTGGGGTGCCATTGCCTTCTCCAATAATAATAGCTAGTTAATATCAATACAGTCTTTCTTTACATTACACCAGGGATGGTTCTAAAAACTTTCACTACACTAATTTTTAAATCTTTACAGCAAGTCTATAATCATAGGGACTCTTCTTAGTCCCATTTTACAGATGAAGAGATGAAGGACAAGAGAGATAAGTAACATGTCCAGTATACACAGCAAGCGTGAGGAGAAGCTGGGTTCAACACTTGGTGTTTGACTCTGCAATCTATATTTATAATCACGATGCTATACCAACCATCACTTGACTGAGGTGCCAATATTGTATGAATTAATTTTATATTAACGACATTTACATTTAATTGTGAAACAAAGTAAAGAATAAACTAACTCACAGTTGGCAAAGCATTGAGACTGAGTTTCAGTGCTTGTATGAGTTTTATTGAAAGAACATCATGGAATATGACTTTTTAGAGTTTGGGATAAATACTAACACTTTAGTAGAAATAACACAATTACCTTTAGATAGATCAGATCAGATCAGATCAGTTGCTCAGTCGTGTCTGACTCTTTGTGACCCCATGAATCGCAGCACGCCAGGCCTCCCTGTCCATCACCAACTCCCAGAGTTCACTCAGACTCACGTCCATCAAGTCGGTGATGCCATCCAGCCATCTCATCCTCTGTCGTCCCCTTCTCCTCCTGCCCCCAATCCCTCCCAGCATCAGAGTCTTTTCCAATGAGTCAACTCTTCGCATGAGGTGGCCAAAGTACTGGAGTTTCAGCTTTAGCATCATTCCTTCCAAAGAAATGCCAGGGTTGATCTCCTTCAGAATGGACTGGTTGGATCTCCTTGCAGTCCAAGGGACTCTCAAGAGTCTTCTCCAACACCACAGTTCAAAAGCATCAATTCTTCAGCACTCAGCCTTCTTCACAGTCCAACTCTCACATCCATACATGACCACAGGAAAAACCATAGCCTTGACTAGACGAATCTTTGTTGGCAAAATAATGTCTCTGCTTTTGAATATGCTATCTAGGTTGGTCATAACTTTCCTTCCAAGGAGTACGCGTCTTTTAATTTCATGGCTGCAATCACCATCTGCAGTGATTTTGGAGCCCAGAAAAATAAAGTCTGACACTGTTTCCACTGTTTCCCCATCTATTTCCCATGAAGTGATGGGACCGGATGCCATGAAAGTGGAGAGTGAAAAAGTTGGCTTAAAGCTCAACATTCAGAAAATGAAGATCATAGCATCTGGTCCCACCTTTAGATAAGTAGTTTTTATTATTAGAATGAAGATAATGAAGTAAAAATACAGAGGCATGTTTATGTTTCAGCTGTGGGGTGTGTGTGTGTGTGTTAGTCACTCGGTCGTGTCCAGCTCTTTGAGACCCTGTGGACTACAGCCCACTGGATCCTCAGTCCGTGGAATTCTACAGGCAAGAATATTGGAGTGGGTAGTCTTTCCCTTTTGCAGGAGATCTTCCTGACTCAGGAACCAAATACAGGTCTCTTGCATTATAGGCTGATCCTTTACCGTTTGAGCCATCAGGGAAGCCCTCAGCTGTTGGGTATGGAAATAGAAATGGTCAACATTGAGAAAATGTTGACTATTGTCAAGGTTTGGTCAGGAAGGAACAACCAGAATGAGTAATATAGAATACTGTAGTCAGATGGTAAAGCAGTAAAGCGTCTGACTACATCACAGGAGACCTGGGTTTGATCCCTGGGTTGGGAAGATGCCCTGGGGAAGGAAATGGTAGCTCACTCTAGTACTCTTGTCTGGAAAATACCATGGATGCAGGAGCCTGGTAGGCTACAGTCTATGGGGTCGCAAAGAGTCGGACACGACTGAGAGACTTCACTTTCACTTTCTTTCACTTAGCTCTTATAATTATGAGACCTAATGGATATGTCTAAGCAAGGATTCTTGAGTCTGGCGTTAGACCTGATGTTGCTGTGGGCCGGAGAATAGGACATGAAATAGGAGCAAGGACATGCTAGAATCTAGTCTTTCAGCATCTCCAACTCAGTGAGATGGGGTGGGTGACCTGCAGTAGAAGCTGGCATCCTTTTTATAGTACTACACACAGACCTTCCCAGCTTGTGGAGAAGCATAAGGAGGGAATCCCCTAGAAGCTGGGAAGCTGTAGGAGATGCCATGGGCCTGGCTGTTACCTCCTACCAGTAAGATGAGCTTGCAACAGATCAGCAGTGAGGTGCCTGAGCTGCTGTATATTGCCTGACACTCTTACAATGACCTTCAAGATGAGAAATAAGGAAGAGAAAAAAGGAGGAAAGGGGAGAGAAGGGGAGGAAAGTGTTGTTTCCTCACTTTCATTTTCAAATATTAATATCCTGCAAATTTCTATTGTGGTCAGTCTCAGTTGGAGCCATACAAGATTCTAGGAAATGCGGATTTAGATTGGCTAAGCTGATACAGTCCAATGCCACTGTAGTTCTGGTTAGTAAACTTTGATTTCCTGTAAGCTATAGCCCCAAGAGACAACTTAAGGGCAAGACTTGAAAATGAATGTTATTTCAAATGTGATTTTATCAAAGTATAAAATTCAATGCAAATGCAAACCTATTAGTGACAGACAGGTCATTATACATGTTGTTGTTCAGTCGCCCAGTCCTGTCCGACTCCTTGCAACCCCAGGGACTGCAGGACACCAGGCCTCCCTGGCCCTCACCCTCTCCCGAAGTTTGCCCAAGTTCAAGTCCATTGCATCAGTGATGCCACCTAGCCATCTCATCCTCTGACCCCCTCTTCTCCTCCTGCCCTCAATCTTTCCCAGAATCAGGGACTTTTCCAATGAGTCGGCTGTTCACATCAGGTGACCAAAATCCTGGCGCCTCAGTTTCAGCATCTGACCTTTCAATGAGTATTCAGGATTGATTTCCTTTAAGATTGACTGCTTGGATCTCCTTGCAGCCCAAGGGACTCTGAGGAGTCTTCTCCAGCACCACGGTTCGAAGGCATCAGTTCTTTAGTGCTTGGCCTTCTTTACAGTCCAGCTCTCACAACTGTGTGTGCCCACTGAGAAGACCATAGCCTTGACTATATGGACTTTTGTCAGTAGAGTCATGTCTTTGCTTTTCAACACAAAGTCTGGTTTGTCATAGCTTTCCTGCCAAGCAGCAATCATCTTCGGATTTCATGGCTGCAATCACCACCTGCAGTGATTTTAGAGCCCAAGAAGAGGAAATCTGTCACTGCTTCTACCTTTCCCCTTCTATTTGCCATAAAGTGATGGGACTGGATGCCATGATCTTGTGATTAGTCGCTCAGTCATGTCTGACTCTTTGTGACCCCATGGACTGTAGCCCACCAGGCTCCTCTGTCCATGGGATTCTCCTGGCAGGAATGCTGAAGTGGGTTGCCATTCCCTTCTCCAGGGGATGTTCCTGACCCAGGGATCAAACCCATGTCTCCTGCCTTGCAGGTGAATTCTTTACCGTTTGAGCCACCAGGAAAGCCATGATCTTAGTTTTTTTAATATTTAGTTTTAAGACATATTTTTCTCTCTCCTCCTTCACCCTTATCAAGAGGTTCTTTAGTTCCTCTTCACTTTCTGCCATTAGAGTGGTATCATCTGCATATCTGAGGTTGTTGATGTTTCCCCTGCCTATCTTGATTCCAGCTTGTAACGCATCCAGCCTGGCATTTCTCATGATGTGCTCAGCGTATAAGTTAAACAAACAGGGTGACAGCAGACAGCCCTGTTGTACTTATTTCTCAATCCTGAACCAATCAGTTGTTCCACACAGGGTTCTAACTGTTTCTACTCGACCTGTATACAGGTTTTTCAGAAGACACATAAGATGGTTTGGTAGTTCCATCTCTTTAAGAGCTTTCCACAGTTTATTGTGATCCACACAGTCAAAGGCTTTAGCGTCGTCAATGAAACAGAGATAGAAGTTTTTCTGGAATTCCCTAACTTTCTTTGTGATCCAGTGAATGTTGGCAATTTGATCTCTGGTTCCTCTGCCTTTTCTAAACCCAGCTTGGATGCCTGGAAGTTCTTGATTGGTGTAATGCTGAAGCCTAGCATGCAAGATTTTAAGCATGACCGTAGGACCGTGGGGGATGAGTGCAATTGATAGTTTGAGGTTGTTTAGTACTAGCCTTCTGGGAACTGGAATGAAGGTTGACCTTTTCCAGTCTTGTGGCCACTTCTGGGTCTTCCATATCTGCTGACATGTTGAGTGTAACACGTGTCATTATACATAGCTTGTACATATAGGCTTTCTCTCTTGTTTTTGTGTATCTATTATTTTTGATCTGTGAGTACCTGGGGGTTGTATATGTTGACCTATAATTACATCTGCTTGTTTTAAACAGGTAGTCATTTAAGTTCAAATACAATCTAAAAGATCTAAATAATACCCTCCCCCCACGTTTTGTGTTTTTGATGTCTATTCTGCATCTTTATGTTTATCCTTTTCCTGATTATTGTAGTTATAGTGGATTTTACAATTTTTCTGTCTTTTAATCTTCATACTAGCTTATTTAAGTGGTTGATCCTTAGCCTTTATTATATGTTTACTTTTACTAGTGGGAATTTTCTTTTCCCATAAGCTCTTACTTCTTGATATAATCTTTTCTTTTCTACTTAAGAAGACTCTAACATTTCTTTCTGGGTGGGTGTAGTATTGATGAACTCTTAGTTTCTCCTTGTCTGAGAATTTCCTTACTTCTCCTCAATTCTAAATGATGATCTTACTGTGTAAAGTATCCTAGGTTGCAGGTCTTCCCTTTCAGTGCTTTAAATGTCATGCCACTCCCTTCTGACCTGCAAATTTTATGCAGAAAAATCACCTGGTAGTCTTAGGGGCCTTCCTTTGCATATGACTCTTTGTTTTCTCTTGTTGCCTTTGGATGTTCTTTAACTTTTGCCGTCTTAATTATGATATGTCTTGGTGTGGTTGTTGTTTGGGACCCTCTGTTCTTCTGACTTGGATATCTGTTTCCTTCCTCAGGTTTGTAAAGTTTCAAGCCATAATTTCATAAAATACATTTTTGACCCCTTTCTTTTCTCCTGGGACCCAGATAATGCGAATGTTGGTATGCTTGACATTGTCCTAGAGATTCCTTAAACTATTCTCATTTAAAAAATGGTTTGTTATTATTTTACTGTTCTAATTGGGTGATTTCCATTATTTTGTCTTCTCGATGATCACTTAACGTGTTTTTCTGTATCACCTAGTTTTCTGTTAATTCCTTCTAGTGTGTTTTTTATTTCAGTTATGGTGTTCTTCAGTTCTGACTGCTTCTTTTCTGTGTTTCTCCTTCCTTGTTAACATTCTCCCTGTGCTCATCTATTCTGTTCCCCAAGTCAGTCAGCATTCCTCTTAGTAATGCTTTGAACTTTTTGGTGAAGTGTTTCTTTTCCACTAGTTTTTTTCAGAGACGTCTTCTTCCTCTTTCAGTTGAAACAAAGCCCTTTGTTTCCTTATCTGCTTATCTTCGTCTCTCATGGAAGCAGGCGGAGCAGCTATCATCGCGGTCCTGAAGGGTGTCCGGGTAGGGGAGCGTTCTGCAGTCCGTGTGCCGGGGGCTGCGGCGGGAGGGCTGGGTCAGGCGTGAGCGCAGGTCCCTCTTCCCGCAGCCTGTGCTGGCGGCCGTCAGTCGGTGGAGGCCGGGCTGGAGATGAGAGCTCAGGCAGAGCCGGTGCGGGCTGCTCCTCGCCCAGCCGGCGTCACCGCCCGTCAGCGGCCAGTGTTAGTCCAGAGCTGCGGGAGCAGAAGCCGAGGGGCGGGTCTGAGGGGCCGCGTTCCCCTGACGTGGGAGCGCTGGCCTCTCCCGGGCGCCCCTGGTGGCTCAGACGGTGAGGAACCCGCCTGCAGTGCCGGAGGCCCGGGATCGATCCCTGGGTCGGGAAGATCCCCTGGAGGAGGGAAAGGCTACCTCGTGGCTCAGAAGGTGAGGAACCCGCCTGCAGCGCGGGAGGCCCGGGATCGATCCCTGGGTCGGGAAGATCCCCTGGAGGAGGGAAAGGCTACCTCGTGGCTCAGAAGGTGAGGAACCCGCCTGCAGTGCGGGAGGCCCGGGTTCCATCCCTGGGTCGGGAAGATCCCCTGGAGGAGGGCATGGTGACCCACTGCAGTACTCTTGCCTGGAGAATCCCATGGACAGAGCAGCCTGGTGGGCCACAGTCCATGGGGTCGCAAAGAGTCAGACATGACTTCACACACACACACACACACACACACACACACACACACACACGTGTGCACATCCCTCGGTAGCAGAGACCAGGCTTCCGACAGGCGCCCCAGCCAGCCGCGCTCATCAGTCCCCGGGCTGCACCCCAGGCCGGGGTCCCCGCTGTGTGGCTCTCAGCACGCACTCCCCAGGGGGCGCTCCCTGAGGCTCCCTCTCCTCCCCGGGGCCCCTCCCAGGCGCGCAGGGCCCACCCCGTCGTCCCTTCCCTTCCTACCCAGCCCCCGGGATTCCTCCCCAGAGCTCGGGTCCTGCGGCAGCCGTCCTGCCAGCGTCCAGTTGGTTCCAGTGAGAATCCTTCCACGGGGACGTGCGTTTCTGATGTGTTCAGGGGACAAGGCGAGTCCTGTGTCCTGCTCGGCCCCCCTGACCTCGTCTAAGAAACCCTCAGTAGAGACAAATGTGGTTGTGATTGGGCGCCATTAGGAAAAACGTCTCATTAAGATGCTAAAAAGTTTTCTTTCAGGAGATACGGGTGAGGTACTTGGGATTTTGGTGATAAAACAACTTACGACTTAAAACTACATGGTTTACTAATAACCCGCTGTCCTCTCAGTTGCAGAATGCTTAGAAGTAATAGTTATTACACGAATAACAGCTGATGGAGATTTTATGCTATAAGTTGATGATAGTATCAGTTTTGCAGGTTACAAAATTTTAGGCCTGAGTTATAGGGCAAGATGATTTTATAAACGTTTATTGTGTTTAAATTTAATCCACTACAACTGAATGAGATATATCTATAGAATGAGGATAATGTACTATCGATTAATATAAAGTGGAAAAACTGTGAAGGAATCAGGAGTTTGTGAAGCAGAGAGTATAACTAGAAAATACAGTGGAGTTATTTAAAAATATCAGGAACTGCCGGGGTCAGTGTGTTTGTCACACCAATAAGCTAAAGACAATATTTAGATAAGAGAGTTCAGCATATTTAAAAAATATTTTTGACAGCCTTAAGTCAATTAAATTTGAAATTACATGACATAGTTCAACAAATTAGATATATCTGACATGAAAAATTCTTGTTACAGTGAGATTTACAAGTAATGGCCACAGCTATTTTTTTCTCAGCATTGTAACTTTTAATGACAATTTGAAAAAAGTAAAATTAGATACAGTATTACATTTCACTTTTCTATCCCAAATTTTTAATTGTTACTTCCAAAAGAGATATCTGAAAGATTAAGAGAAACATTTAAATAAAAGATGTACTTGATTTTCAAAGTCCTGAACAAATAATTGAGTTAAACCTAGTGTCTAAAGACATAAATGACATATTATAGTGTAGTTCTTCATTTACACTGAAGGGTGATCACAGAATTTAATTTTACTATTAATTTCAATTAACTTTAAGAATTCTCTTGTTATCTAGAAGGTACTGCCCTTAATACAATTCACAATGACTTGTTTGTATAAATTAGGGTTTTCAACCATGGCTTTCATTAAAAACAAAAGAAATAAGATCAATAGTGGGTCAGATCAGCAGGTATTCCACATGTGTTCTACACTGGATTGATCTGGTAACAAGGAAAGCAGGTACATGACGTTTAGTAAAATCACTCCAGCATGTTTGTATTGGACATTATTTGCTATGTTGTATTTAAATATTGAGACCATTCTATTACATGTTAACATTGGTACAGACTTAACTTTATCAGACATAGTTGGATATATATTTGGCTTTGTTTTTGAACTTGTGCGTATGTGTGTATAGTTTTATCCGTGTACGTATTTTTAAAAGTAAATTGTGTTTCTTTTTACCAGAGGGCGACAAATAAATCAGCAAAAAGCAGTATAATGAGGGAAGAGAACAGAGGCATAAAAACGCATGGTGGGCTTGTTGTGGCAAAGTTAAGATTCGTGCCGAGATGGGTGCAGTAGTGAACAGTGAAGAAAGGGAAGCGGCCCTGACTCAGGCTCGGAGCTGTATCAGGAGAATGTGCCAGAACGGGAGACTTCGGCGCCCCCGCAGCGCGCTTGCCTTCTGGTGCGGAAACAGCTGGGTTTGCTGCGGAGACAGCAAGCTCCTTGTGTTTAACAGACGTGGCCGTTTCTGTAGGAAATGGAGGAGACTCACCATTATGCTTACTCTATTTTTAAAGAAGTGACTCTGGTGAAATAGACGGAGAAAGAAGCACATATTACTTTTAACATCCTCTGTTCCACAGGATGTGAGGTCAAGAAGATCCAGAAAATCACTATAACACGTTTCTCTGCAGCCACGCTTGTTTATTGTGCCAGGAGTCTGTTTCCCTAAGGTAAACGTGAAGGGTGTAGACTCAGGGGTTAGGATTAAGGACCAACTTCTTGCTGCATCTCTAGCCAGGTGATCTCTAGCTCCTTCAGTGATGGATTGGTGAGGTTATGGCTGAAATAATGTAAAGAGAAATGGAGATGAGACAGAGAGGAGAGAACAAGACCTCAGGTACAGGGTTCAGATAACACAGGAGAGGGGTTTGTGTGTCTCTTAGGCAACCACACAGACCTGTGAGTGCAGGGTGTAGGGAAGGGGGCCAGCTCTGCTTCGGGAGTTCCTCCCAGGCCGAGATCCTTCCATCCCAGTGCTCCACTATCTCCTGCGGTGCTGTCCTCCTCCCGAGGCTGAAGTCAGCATCACATCCTCCTTGCAGCCCGCAGAAAGAGAGAGGGAGTAAGAGGAAAGGGACCTTAATTATGGAATCTGGAGGTTGTACAGCTCAGTTCCACTCACTGCCTGGTGGTCAGAGCTTACTCAGATGGAAATGTAGTCTCTAGCTTGAGTGCCATGTACCTTGCTAAGCTTTGAGAGATTTTATTAAAACTAAGGGAGGATGGGAGGAAGGAGAGGGTGGGATGTATGGAGAGTAACATGGAAATATACATTACCCTGTGTAAAATAGATAGCCAACGGGAATTTGCTATATGACTCAGGGAACTCAAACCCAGAGCTCTGTATCAACCTAGAGGGTGGGATGGGGAGGGAGGTGGGAGGGAGGTTCACAGGGAGGGGACATGTATACCTGTGGCTGATTCATCTTGATGTTTGGGAGAAACCAACACAATTCTGTAGAGCAATTATCCTTCAATTAAAAAATAATTAAATTTTTAAGAAACCACACACACACACCCACACACACACACACACACACACCAAGGAGAATGAAGGAAAGTTCAGAAATGCTCAGTGAGTGCCATGAGTAGAAAATGAATACATACCAGTCAGGATTGGTGTCAGTTTCTTTACCTATGAAATGGGAATAAAGTCTTATTTCAGAGTATTAGTCTGAGAAGCATTTAACATGTATATTAGAAAAGTGCTAACTGTAAAATACTGTTCTTATTTTTACATTTCTGCTAATTTTGGTACTAGTATCCATAAGACATGTACACGTCTTAACCTATGGGCTTATTTGTTCTTTTATATGGTAGTCTGTCTTGCTTCTTAATTTTAGATTTCTTGATGGCAGTCTCAATTTAAGTTGCCATATATGAGACCTAACTCAGTGTTCTATGGAAATAATAAAACGTTATGGATAAAAATTACTTATCAAAATAATAATGTTTATAAAGCTTACGTGCTTTGAGTACTCCAGTTCCTATGTGACCTGAGAAGTGAATGAATAACGCTGAGTACAAGGGGAGAATCAGCTATATGCTACACCTATATAGCTATATAGCCTACACCTATATGCCTTCGCCTGCTAGATTTATTGAACATTTAGAAGCCTTCAGAAAATGTGCAAATTAATTTCCTTTTTATTTTATTTGTTTCTTTGGGGATGAAGGAAAATAAAATATTTAGCTATGAAATTTTGAAATATTCTCTTTTGGTGCATGCTTCATCATATTTATTTCTGTAAGAAATGCATTACATGCATCTTAATAAAAATTTTTATTGGTCATTTGAGCATACTATTATTTTAGAGGTGCTTCATAGAATCTTTTGCTTTTTTCCATTTTTAGCTCAGTCTTTTTACTGATTCAAAAAACTGTTTCTCCCCCTAATCTTTATTGAGGTATATTTGATAAATAAAAAGTATATATATGGATGTACAAAGTGATGGTTTAATATATGTATAGATTGTGAAAAGTGAAAGTGAAAGTCACTCAGTCATGTTTGACTCTTTGAGACCCCATGGACTATACAGTCCTTGGAGTTCTCCAGGCCAGAATACTGGAGTGGGTAGCCTTTCCCTTTTCCAGGAGATCTTCCCAATCCAGGGATCAAACCCATGTCTCCCGCACTGCAGGCATATTCCTTACCAGTTGAGCCACAAGGGAAGCCCAAGAATACTGGAGTGGGTAGCTTATCCCTTCTCCAGTGAATGTTCCCAAACCGGAGAATCAAACTGGGGTCTCCTGCATTGCAGGCGGATCTTTACCAACTGAGCTATCAGGGAAGCCCAGACTGTGAAATGATTACCACAGTTGAGCTAATTAACATATCCATCGCCTCACATACGTACCATTATTGTTACATTTTTTTGAGAACGTCCAAGGTCCAGCCTCTTAGCAAATGTCAAGTGTGTAATGCAGTGTCGTTAACCACAGTCGCCACGCTGCACATTAGATTACCAGAATTATTTGCCCCGTACAGCTGAGATTTTGTACCTGGTGACCAGCATCTTCCCATTCCCTCCAGCGCCTGTGACTTGGAAGCCACCAGCATCGTTCATTTTGGTGTGTGGAAGTGCTGTTTTGGATGTTGATTTTGTGTATAACTTTACTGAATTTGTTCAAAGTTCTAACAGTTTTTTTGGTGGCGTCTTTGTGGTTTTATAAAATATAGGTAAAACATCCAAATGTAATCTGGCAATAACTTAACAAACAGTTTAATCAGCCATGCTGGTCACTTCAGCCTGCTGGTTGGGGAAGCAGAGGCCTCCTGGCAGTGTCCTTGCGGCTGTGAAGGTGGTCATTTACGATGCTGTCACTTTCTTCATGGCAGAAATCATGGGCTGAGAGGCCTCTCTTAGCCCTGAACTGTACCATCTTGGCAAAGGCTCCTATGGATAAAGTGAAACTTTCTCTTATCCTCTTTGATATATCTGTTCTCAGATTTTTTGCTTCAGTGGGGTGCAAGGACCTTTCCACTGTACTTCCAAGCTCTCACAAAGGTACTCTTATCTGTAAGTGTTTTGTCAAAATCTGTGTTCCTCTCGGTGGGGAGAGAGGGCTAAAAAGTGCTCTTCTGCTACCTTGTTGCTGTCACTCTATTTCCCAAATAAAATCCTACTAACTGCCCACTAACTGAACTGCAGATCCAGTGTGTGGTGAGAGAAAAATTTCCATGATAATAATTGCCCACTGTGTACTTCCTAGGGCTCCCCTGTGGGTCAGGGGTAAAGAATGCACCTTCCAAAGCAGGAGATGTGGATTCAGTTCCTGGGTTCCGAAGATCCCCTGGAGAAGGGAATGGCGACCCACTCCAGCATTCTTCCCTGGGGAAATCCCATGGCCAGAAGAGCCTGGTGGGCTACAGTCCATGGGGTCACAATAGTATCAGACACGACTTAGCAGCTAAACAGCAACAGCTTCCTGTATGCCGGGCACTGTGCATCGGTCATTCACCAGTGCAATAATTCTTTGAGATGGGCAAGATTACTACCCTCATCCATCCAAGGGGAAAACTTAAAGCCAGGGAGGAAACATGAGTTTGACTTAAAGGCTTTAGGCATTGACTTGTCTGCAAGCTCAGTACTGGTATCCATGTTCTTAAGTACAGTGATATATGATGATGAATAACATGTGCAGAGGTGATTTTGCCTGTAACTAGATCATTGAATTCCATTCAAGGTCAATAGCCAAATAATAGTTAATTTCATGCTGACGGTGGACCCCCTTGGGTAAATCCACATTCTTGCAGTCATTGTGAAAGATGAGGTCGGACTCTTCAGTTGCATTCATGAGACTGTTGGATAGTTTTTTGTGTAACAAATTTTGAGTAAGCTTCTGGGTTTCATGTGAAAATATAATAATGAGATGATTTTTTGGGTCCTTTCTGTGCTTCGAGGGGAGCGTAGAGAGAAAAGGAAATTTATGCCATCTTCTGGTATAAGATCTCATATAAATTAGGCATAATAAAATTTCTGTTGAGAGAAACTTTCTGCTAAATAGCTTTAATAATTGCTTTTCCAATCTGTTCAATGATTTTAAGCTTTATAGTTTATAGAAAGGAGTAATCTTTTAATGGCTGGTTGTGATTATCAAATTTGAAAAACATTACTATAATCAATGGGCAACATTATGATATATATGCAAGTGAAAGGCTTTTGTCTCATTTGCAATTTGCAGCAGAAATTGATGGAGAAAATGTTGCAGCTCTTTTATGAAATGGACATAAATAGTATTATAAATGATATATATAGAGGGCTGAATCATTGCAGTAATGAGGCTCTGACTCCAGAAATCTGTTATTCAAATTATACAGTGTGCCTTCAGGAAAAAAAATTGGGAAATGGTAATAAATCAGTATTCCCAACTTTAGGTTGGCTTGTGAACTAGATTAGGCATGGGTAGGGAAGTCCGATGTCACGATTTTTCACTGACGTTGCCCCGTTTAGGAGTGTGGTAGGCTTACTAATGGTGACGGGGCAATGATGATTCTGTGTCACTGGTAATGACACTCTCCCCTCCGTGAACTGTGCTTCCTGTTGCAGCTGCTGCCTCTACTTCAGGAGTCAGAGATGCCGTATTAGATGAGAGTGCGTAAGATCGCCACACAGCTAGTAGAAATGTGGAAACAGCAAACGTGAAGGGTGGTTAGACTCGCAAAGGTGCTATGAAGTCAAATTTGTGCTTTCTCTTCCTTTCCTGACCACTTTCTTTAATTAATTTATTTAGCATGCCTTTGCTCTTGATACTTTTTTAAAAAGATGCTATCACCAAGAAGCTTTGTTATATGGTAAAGTCTTTCCTTTGAATAATATGGGTGTGTATGTTTGAGGATGTGTGTGTGTGTGTGTGTGTGGTGTGTATGTGGGGGTGTGGTGTGTGTAGGTGCATGTGTGTATTTTTTACCTATTTTGAGAATAATAGTTGGAAATGGCAAGGGGAAATAAGGACGCCTCACCCACTCTTGGGTCCGGTGGCATGTGACATGAGAGGGAAAAAGCCTTGCCTTACCTCCAGGACTCAAAAAGAAACCGTGTCGGACTTCCCTGGTGGTCCAGTGGCTAAGACTCCAGGCTTCCAATGCGGAGAACCCATGTGAGTTGATCCCTGGTCAGGAAACGAGACCCTGCACGCTGCGGCTAAAGATTCCCCATGCCTCCCGGAGAGCAAAGACCCTCTGTCGCCCGCTGGGACCCAACGCAGTCAAGTGAACGAATATATTTTTTTGAAAGGAAAGAAACAGTGTCAATATGAAATAGGTAGTATTTCCTTAGGCAGAAAAGGTGAAAAAATACTTAGAAAAATGTTGAAGGCATATATATATATATATATTCAGAGGACTTTAGAAACAAATTCCAGGGATTTTCTTGCTCATCTGCAGAGTGGAGAGCTTGGGCTTCCCTGCGCGCTCACTCACCATGGCTGTGCCTTTTCAGTCTTTGCAAGTTTGATAGATGAAACCGGCTAGCTTACTGCCTGACGTTTTATTAATTTTATTGGTGAAAATATTTGCTTTGTACATGACTATAGACATACGTTCTTAATATGTGAGTCAAATAATTATCTTGCCATACGAGTTTAAACAAAGTAAAATCATTGAACTTGTGCACCATTCTCCCCCTCACTGTGCTTTCAAAGTTAAGCTGTTCATTGCTTTCTTTTCATACTTTTATTAAATTATCAGCTCCTTAAAAAGATTTGATGGCTTATGAAGTTACATGAACTACTTTATTGAAGTCCTTAATAGTGTGTTATTCAGCCCAAAGACCCAACATTTTTGTTAAATGAAAAAGTAAGGGAAGATCTGAGGTTAAACCTGGACAAAAGTCACTGGAGATAAACAGATATTTAGTGACACGTGCTGGATATTTTGCTGTGCTGACATGCCTCCTTTAAAGGGTTATTGCATTAACCTCTGCTTTACTGTATCGAGAAACACGTTTCATGGATTTATAGCCTTTTTCACTGAAGTGAGATCAATTTTTGTTTTGTTGAGGACACTTTTGTTCTTTAGGACAATAATTTTCACTTTTGACAAAGCACTTTATTTAGCCTTGAACGTTGGTACCATGAAGGGCCCAGGCCCCTTCCCCTGCCACACGCACCAGCTGCGTTTTTCAGGTTAGTGGCTTGTGAATGGGCTCTGAGAGTGAATCAGTGTTTTCACCAGGCTGAAATTCATGAGGCAGACTGGGAAAAATCAACATCAGAGACAGCTGTATTTGGCAGCTTGTGGGAAGGTTCATAATTCTCATCAGTGATGCTCTCACTAAAATGGTTTATGTAGCTAATGAAATAGAATCTTGTTTTCTACCCATTCTGATTCCCTTTAAAATTACCTTTTACCTGATATTTCATTGAACCATCCTAAGATTTCTCTTGTTAGCTTTTCTTTCATTTTTTTTCTTTAAACTCTCTTTCCTGATGTTATCGCTTGATGTAACATTTAAATTTCACTTACTATGTGTTATTTGAGGTTGAGTAAAATAGGGAAATATAATAGGAGGAAGAAAAAAATACACGTCTTCCTCAAGGCCATAATAAATCATTCTTTATAGATACCCCAGCTAGATGCTGTGGCATAGCTTCGGTAGTTCTTGGCCTCAGAAACATGTTTATACTTCTTGACATACCATTGCCCTTTCCTTTGCTACTTCAAGTGGTAAGACCCCCAAATTATTTCTCTTCACATCATGTATTAGAAATAAAAATCATTTAGATATATATTTATAAATAAAACATATCCAGATATTCCAGTACCTTCATCATCAGTTTTTGTCATTAATTCATGTAACAAAATGATGACTGACACAAGTATGTGTCAAATAGTACGTAGATGCAAATGTACAGCTATTGGGCTGCACAGAGCATCTGGCCTCTAGCTGGGAAGGAAAGAGTACATCATAAATGCTCTGAAGGAACTGAGCTCGGAATGCTATGGCAACATTTGAGAAAATCGTCCAGTGGCTACAGGATGAGTGGCTTGGGGAAGTGCATCCTGAAAGAGAACATGGGATCTGACTCTCGAAGTTACAGGAGGAGTTAATCAGGAGAGGGATGTGGCTGGAGATGGTGGGCGTCAGAAGTGGGGAAAACAACAAGAGACAAGAATGAGCTGTGGGAAA
The DNA here is from genome assembly GCF_032452875.1 of Bos javanicus. Classification (NCBI taxonomy): domain Eukaryota; kingdom Metazoa; phylum Chordata; class Mammalia; order Artiodactyla; family Bovidae; genus Bos; species Bos javanicus. The sequence goes on along the minus strand of NC_083881.1, from coordinate 80,659,912 downwards.
GAAAGTAGGTTGCTTTCACAAAAGCAATTTGGCAAGATTAGGTCACAGCCTTGAAGGGTGAACATGAGGAAAGATGATCTGTAAGAGATATGTGAGAACTAAGTCATGATCTTGAATGCTACACTGAGGGGTGGGCCACTGCAGGTCAAAACATAGGGCAGTGACATGAACTCTCTGCGTTTTATTGAGATGGTTTGTAATGGAATAATATATAAAGACTAAGATAAATAAATTTAATTATTTGAACATAAAAGGCTGCAGGTCCCAAATTACAAAGACTAAAGTGAAGAGTCAAGCTAAATTGGGACAACTATTTATAATAAATGTGAGGAAGGTTAATTGTTTTAGTATTTCAATAGTACTTTCAAATTGAGAACCACAGCATTAAGAAAATCCTCGAAGATAACAGTGTGACACTAACAGAAGAGAACTTAGCAGCATGCAAATTAAAACAAGAGGGAGGTCTCAGTTTTTGGTTTTTGTCAAATGAAGAAATTTTTGAAAAAAGAATGATAGACTGGCCAATGCTAACAAAAATATGGTATGAAAGGGGTTTTCATGCATTGATGGTGGGAGCATAAATTAATATAATCTTTGTAGACACAACTGTGTTTTGAGTTTGCAAATTGCCCACAATTAGTGACCCAGGAATCTCTCATCTTGGAATTTTACCTGAGGAAGAAATCTGAAGTACAGAATGAAATGGTCTTTCCTGATGCTTAAATGAGATGATTTATTTTTAAACACTGGTACATATAAGCACAAAATGAATATTATTGTTATTGTTATTGGCACAAATATAGGCCACAAAATATGTTCCAAATTCACTTCCAGTAGCATTCATTTAGAATATTGTGGTACAAATAATAACAAAATTCAAATTTGTTGCACCACATTATATTATTTTAAAAGAGGTCTCAGGAGATAATTTGACAATCATGACAAGAAATACCTGTCTTGAGACATTTTGCATCTAGAAGGATCCTCTTACACGATCATAAGTAATATTACACTTAATCGTTAGTGAAGAGTGACGCAGTTTGGAGAGAAATTTGAAATAAAAAAATCCAGTCTAACATCTAGTCAGAGAAAGGAGAATAGTACAGCTGACTCTCAAACAAGTATGTGCTCTTATCTGAAATTATCTTAAAATGGGAGAATTAAGGTAAGATTTGAGGCAATTTTTCTTATGGCCAGGAGGTTGTAACCTAGCTGGAAGCAGGAGAGTAGAAAGCAAAATTATAAGTGAATGATGGAAAATGACTTAAATTATACTTCTGGAAACTGCATGTGGTCCAAGATTTGGGACAAGTCATTTTTTCTTTTTTTTCTGTTTGAAAGAACTTTCTCAGGCTTGAAACTGCATAATGAATCAGACTCACTCAAATCAGGCAGCAAATAGGGATTGACATTTGGTAAAATATACACAGTTGCAAGTTTCAGTGTTCAAGACTAATTTTTCTTTTGAAATGCATTTGTCCCAAAGAACTGTGATGTGCACAGCATGTTATAGCCGATAAAGTGGAAGAGAAATTGACCTGTTAGATGGGCTCCCACCTACACACTTACAGAGAGGCGCACACCTGCCTCCCGTAATTGCTGCCCCCGTGGAGTTATTTTGCACTTGAAATGCACCCGGGGTGGAGTGGGGCAGGGACTGCTGCTCTTCTGGGTCCCTGCCAGCCCCTCCTGTTCCCATGCCCTCATTCCCTCTTTCCTTCCCTTCCTTCTTTCTTTCCTTCAGCATTTCACGTTAGGTTCCTGGCTCACCCGACCTAACTCCGAGTCAGTCTCACTTAGGGAGGGTTTGAGAGCCTAGAACAGTGACGGGTGCCCCCAAAGATGGATGACATTTATCTTGATACTGTGCATTACTATTTTTGTGAAGTGACCATAAGCTTTAGAGTGAGATGATTCTAGCTGATTCCCAGTTCTACTGCTTATTAGCTGTGTAGTGTTCACAAGTCACTGGCTTTCACTCAGCTTCAGTTTTCTTAATTACAAGTTGGATTCCACAAGACCCAGTTTGCAAGGCTCTGGGTAAGATTTTGACATACAGTAAATGTTTAATATTTGGTGCCAAATATTTCTACACCCCAAACAAAAACGCCTTGGATTTCATTAAAGAAGAGTTGATGCACAGATTAAAAAATAATTATCCACCTTTCTTGTTACCATAGTAGATGGCTCAGATAGCAGTCACGAAAACCTACTCCTAAGGTGTAAACATAATTTTGAAATTCCTACCTCTAAATGTGTACCATCCTTTTATCTCCCATTTAGGAAAGCATATCATAAAAAATTATAGTTTCAATGTTCCAGAAATAACCTTGGATGTGATCCAACTTATTTTTAAAAGGGTCCATAAACTTTTTCTTAAAATTGTACATTGTTATTGAAGTGGTAAAGAACCTGCCTGCCAGTGCAGCAGACTTAAGAGACACCAGTTCGATCCCTGGGTCAGAACGATCCCCTGGAGGAGGGCATGGCAGCCCACTCCAGTATTCTTGCCTGGAGAATCCCACGGGCAGAGGAACCTGGTGGGGTACGGTCCACAGGGTTGCAGAGAGTCAGATACGACTGAAGAGACTTAGCACATTAAAATTGCTTAAGAGTGCACAACTGACCATTGGTGGATAATTATGAAAGAAACCGTGGCTGAGAAGGGCTCGGGTTGAAGATACATTCAACTCCCTGCTGGTAGCCTTATCGCATGAAACATCATCCTGACTGCCTCTGATTGAAGAGGAGAAGAGCAAAAATTTTGAGATGTAGATTTTTTTTAAAGAAATAGCTAAAGGCAGAGACAGAGCTTTTATAGTTCAAAGAAAACAGATAGGAAGATAACAGAAACAGCAAGATTAAAGACCTGGAAGTCACTTTTAAGATGCCAGTAGTTTTAACTCTATATCACCAGGTTATTTACAGCAGAAAGAAAAGGAGAGTGAGATAAAAAGGCAGCAGAAGACTTTCTTATGGTAAGTATTTTCAAATTTTAAAAGTTGGTAGGAATAGAAATTCCAAAAACTTCCTTATAATTTTATTTACTTTTGCCACCAGATTTGAAAAGAAAACGAGAAAGCAAAGTCACTTTACTGTTGATATAAATCAGGCTCATCTTTGTCCTTATAGGTGATAACAGACAGCAGGTTTCTGTGCTGTACTTGTTGCCCTTTCAGTGAACTAAAGGGTTGTAGTCAGTGCAGCTCCCTACCTCTCCTTTGTCTTATTGTCTCGTCTGCTCTTTGAAGGGAGAGATGAGTTGATATAAGGTACCTTGCTGTAATATTTGATATTTCTATGAATATAAATGATCAGAAGGGCTTCTTGCAGCTGCAAAACCAAACCATCTAATCATAAATGAGAATCCACAATTCCTACAAAGATGCAGAGAGTCAGTGTGGTTGAAAGAAGGAGCAGTGAACTGGCTCTATCGACAGCAACGCAATTGGGGCGAGTCACTTCGACTCAGTAACTAGACACTCCCTGTCCAGAGAACAGGGTGTTCATGAAGGTGAAAGATGAAGCATGCGAAAACACTTTTCAAATCAGAAAACTGTGTAATTGTCATCCGATTAGGTGAAATAGAGCAATGCAGTAATTATGAATCCCCAAAATTAAATAAACAAGGAGAGCAACAACATCATTTTTACCTGTCATCTAATTTTAACTTGAAATTAGAAATAGATGCTTCTTCCTTAATAAGCAGTGTATCATATCCGCCAGGCTTATTATTCCCTTATGTAACTAGGAGATTACTGCAAGCATGTAATATGAAAAATTGAAAACAATTCTTCCAGTGAGAAATTTTTTCCATTTGGGTATTCACTTATGATGCAAATAAAGTTTTAAAAGTTATTTGTTACTTACAATAGAAATATTATACTTTCATATGAAACATTACTGACTCCTTATCTATAAAGGTGGGCTTCCCTAGTGGCTGAGTGGTAAAGAATCCACTTGCAATGCAGGAGACATGGGTTCGATCCCTGGGTTGAAGCTTCCCTGGAGGAGGGAATGGCAACCTGCCCCAGTGTTCTTCCCTGGAGAGTCCCATGGACAGAGGAGCCTGGAGGGCTATAGTCCACACCATTGCAGAGTCAGACACCACTGAAGGGACTGAGCACATGCGTCTGTAAAGGTTGATACTGAGGTAGCCTTCCCCACCTCTTCCTCCCTCCCCCCAGCCTCCCTTCCCCCTCCCTTTCTTCCTTTCTTCCCTGCTCCCCACCTCCTCCTCTCTCCTTCCCTTATCTTCCTCTTTTCTCATTGTTATTGCTGTTCAGTTGCTAAGTCACGTCCAGCTCTTTGCAACCCCGTGGACTGCAGCACACCAGGCTCCTCTGTCCTCCACACTCTCTCAGAGTTTGGTCAGACCCGTGTCCATTGAGCTGGTGATGCCATCCAACCATCTCACCCTCTGAGCCTCCTTCTCCCTTGCCTTCAGTCTTTCCCGCAAGGTCTTTTCTAGTGAGTCCTCTTCCATCAGGTGGCCAAGGTATGAGAGCTTCTGTTTATCTCAGATCATCTCAAATCTTCTTATGGTTTGCTTCTGAGGAGACATAACCCAAATCATCCCTCTTAAATATTCTGCTGTGTACTTTGCACTCAGGCATAGAATGTTTTCTTTAATTGACTCTCAAGAGGAAGGCAATATTAAGATACCAAAGAGTTTTGAGTCAGACAAATTAAGATTTTTAAAACTTGACTGTAAAGACAAGGGGGACCAGAATATTCCCAGCAATGAAATGGTAAGATCAGGTGTTCTTTGGAGGCTAGATTTGAGAGATGCAAGCCGTGGGGTGGATATCAACTTAGGAGTATGCTCCTGTGGTGTAGGCGAGAAATGGAATGGTGGTTTTGAGAAACATTATGGAATAGAATTGACAGAGCTTGGTTATTGGTATTATGTAGGTGTTGAAGGTGAGGGAATAACAGGGTAAATGTTGGTGCTATTTTTCTTCTTAAGGAAAGAGAAAGTTTGGGGAATGAGAGGAGAAGCTTTTGTTTTTAACTTGTTATACTTGAGGTCTGTGTGTGAGCCTGAAGAAGCAGACGGTTTTATTTATTTATTTTTTTCTAATTTTATTTTATTTTTAAACTTTACATAATTGTATTAGTTTTGCCAAATATCAAAATGAATCCGCCACAGGTATACATGTGTTCCCCATCCTGAACCCTCCTCCCTCCTCCCTCCCCATACCATCCCTCTGGGTCGTCCCAGTGCACTAGCCCCAAGCATCCAGTATCGTGCATCGAACCTGGACTGGCAACTCGTTTCTTACATGATATTTTACATGTTTCAATGCTATTCTCCCAAATCTTCCCACCCTCTCCCTCTCCCACAGAGTCCATAAGACTGTTCTATACATCAGTGTCTCTTTTGCTGTCTCGTACACCGGGTTATTGTTACCATCTTTCTAAATTCCATATATATGCGTTAGTATACTGTATTTATGTTTTTCCTTCTGGCTTACTTCACTCTGTATAATAGGCTCCAGTTTCATCCACCTCATTAGAACTGATTCAAATGTATTCTTTTTAATAGCTGAGTAATACTCCATTGTGTATATGTACCACAGCTTTCTTATCCATTCATCTGCTGATGGACATCTAGGTTGCTTCCATGTCCTGGCTATTATAAACAGTGCTGCAATGAACATTGGGGTACACGTGTCTCTTTCCCTTCTGGTTTCCTCAGTGTGTAAGCCCAGCAGTGGGATTGCTGGATCATAAGGCAGTTCTATTTCCAGTTTTTTAAGGAATCTCCACACTGTTCTCCATAGTGGCTGTACTAGTTTGCATTCCCACCAACAGTGTAAGAGGGTTCCCTTTTCTCCACACCCTCTCCAGCATTGATTATTTGTAGACTTTTGGATCGCAGCCATTCTGACTGGTGTGAAATGGTACCTCATAGTGGTTTTGATTTGCATTTCTCTGATAATGAGTGATGTTGAGCATCTTTTCATGTGTTTGTTAGCCATCTGTATGTCTTCTTTGGAGAAATGTCTATTTAGTTCTTTGGCCCATTTTTTGATTGGGTCGTTTATTTTTCTGGAGTTGAGCTGTAGGAGTTGCTTGTATATTTTTGAGATTAGTTGTTTGTCGGTTGCTTCATTTGCTATTATTTTCTCCCATTCTGAAGGCTGTCTTTTCACCTTGCTAATAGTTTTCTTTGATGTGCAGAAGCTTTTAAGGTTAATTAGGTCCCATTTGTTTATTTTTGCTTTTATTTCCAATATTCTGGGAGGTGGGTCATAGAGGATCCTGCTGTGATGTATGTCGGAGAGTGTTTTGCCTATGTTCTCCTCTAGGAGTTTTATAGTTTCTGGTCTTACGTTTAGATCTTTAATCCATTTTGAGTTTATTTTTGTGTATGGTGTTAGAAAGTGGTCTAGTTTCATTCTTTTACAAGTGGTTGACCAGATTTCCCAGCACCACTTGTTAAAGAGATTGTCTTTAATCCATTGTATATTCTTGCCTCCTTTGTCAAAGATAAGGTGTCCATATGTGCGTGGATTTATCTCTGGGCTTTCTATTTTATTCCATTGATCAATATTTCTATCTTTGTGCCAGTACCATACTGTCTTGATAACTGTGGCTTTGTAGTAGAGCCTGAAGTCAGGTAGGTTGATTCCTCCAGTTCCATTCTTCTTTCTCAAGATCGCTTTGGCTATTCGAGGTTTTTTGTATTTCCATACAAATTGTGAAATTATTTGTTCTAGCTCTGTGAAGAATACTGTTGGTAGCTTGATAGGGATTGCGTTGAATCTATAAATTGCTTTGGGTAGTATACTCATTTTCACTATATTGATTCTTCCAATCCATGAACATGGTATATTTCTCCATCTATTAGTGTCCTCTTTGATTTCTTTCACCAGTGTTTTATAGTTTTCTATATATAGGTCTTTAGTTTCTTTAGGTAGATATATTCCTAAGTATTTTATTCTTTCCGTTGCAATGGTGAATGGAATTGTTTCCTTAATTTCTCTTTCTGTTTTCTCATTATTAGTGTATAGGAATGCAAGGGATTTCTGTGTGTTGACTTTATATCCTGCAACTTTACTATAGTCATTGATTATTTCTAGTAATTTTCTGGTGGAATCTTTAGGGTTTTCTATGTAGAGGATCATGTCATCTGCAAATAGTGAGAGTTTTACTTCTTCTTTTCCAATTTGGATTCCTTTTATTTCTTTTTCTGCTCTGATTGCTGTGGCCAAAACTTCCAAAACTATGTTGAATAGTAATGGTGAAAGTGGGCACCCTTGTCTTGTTCCTGACTTTAGAGGAAATGCTTTCAATTTTTCACCATTGAGGATAATGTTTGCTGTGGGTTTGTCATATATAGCTTTTATTATGTTGAGGTATGTTCCTTCTATTCCTGCTTTCTGGAGAGTTTTGTTTTTTTTTATCATAAATGGATGTTGAATTTTGTCAAAGGCTTTCTCTGCATCTATTGAGATAATCATATGGTTTTTATTTTTCAATTTGTTAATGTGGTGTATTACATTGATTGATTTGTGGATATTGAAGAATCCTTGCATCCCTGGGATAAAGCCCACTTGGTCATGGTGTATGATCTTTTTAATGTGTTGTTGGATTCTGATTGCTAGAATTTTGTTAAGGATTTTTGCATCTATGTTCATCAGTGATATTGGCCTGTAGTTTTCTTTTTTTGTGGGATCTTTGTCAGGTTAGAGTGAGTGTAAGTAAAGCATGTTTATGAAGCTGATACATAACTTTCATCTTACTTGTTCCAAAGTGCCTTCCTCTTTCTCTCTATCGCATTTGTTATCCATATCATTTTTACATCAGCAGTGTTTGATATTTTCCCATTACTAAAAATTATATCATGATGTCGCTATTCAGACTAATTTATATTTGCATATCAGTTTACATCTCTTGGGTCCTAGGAGACTAGATAGACCATCAACAAATGTGAAGCTTGCATGTGTAAGACATTTAAATAGAGGAAATAATTATGATGTATTTTTGTGCAAGAGAATGGTGTGTATACAGACAACTTGGAAAAATAACTAGAATTGAAGAAGAAAACATGTTTCATAAAATTTGACAACTCTCTTTGGTCCTCTGCTCAGATGAGACAAGTACTATTTTTTAAAATGTATTTTATTGAATATAGTAGATTTTCAATGCTGTGTTAATTTCTACTGTACAGAAACGTGATTCTGTTATATATATATATATATACACACACACACACTTTTTCAAATTCTTTTCCATATGGTTCATCACAAGATAACTGAATATAGTTTCCTGGGCTATACCATAGGATGGGCAAGTACTATTTGATATAAATAAACATTATGTTATGAAATAATTTTGTTTTTCTTCCTTTTAATATGTGTTCCTTTATAGATCTAGCACTGTTTGATGAAAAAAAACAGAGAAAAGCACCCCTCCTCATGCAGCTTACACGAGGGAGGGGGAATAGACAAAAGACAACTAAACAACGAATGGATAAATATTTACTATGATAGGTGCTGATATGTTTGGGAAAACGGAAGGAATACATCAGGGTAGAGGGAATGGGAGAAGGTGGTCAAGGTGGAGTGGGGAGAGAGGAGTCAGTAGCGCTAGGATGGGTCTGCTGAGAAAATGAGATCTGAGGGAAGTGGCTGGAATTAGTCACCCAAGAGTCTGCTTGGAGGAAGAGCATTCCAGGCGGAGGGATCAGCAGAGCCAGGGTGCTAAGATGGAAACTGATCTGGGATAGTGGAGAAACAGCAAGGTCGGTGAGCTGGAACAGGGTGAGCAAGGGTAGAGCCAGGGTGTCGGGTGATGTAGGGTCTTACAGGTATTGTAAGAACTCTCGTTGTTGTTGCTCAGCTGCTCAGTCATGTCTTACTCTTTGTGACCCCATGGACTGCAGCTCGTTAGGCTTCCCCATCCTTCAATACCTCCTGGAGCTTGCTCAGACTCAAGTCTGTTGAGTAGGTGATGCCATCTAACCATCTCATCCTCTGCCACCCCCTTCTCCTCCTGCCTTCAATCTTTCCCAGCATTAGGGTCTTTTCCAATGAGTCTGCTCTTCACATCAGGTGGCCAAAGTATTGGAGTTTCAGCTTCAGCATCAGCCCTTCCAATGAGTATTCAGGACTGATTTCCTTTAGGATGGACTGGTTGGATCTGCTTGCTGTAAAAGGGACTCTCAAGAGTCTTCTCCAACACCACAGTTCAAAAGCATCAATTCTTCGGCACTCAGCCTTCTTTATGGTCTAAATCTCACATCCATACAGGACTACTGGAAAAATCGTAACTTTGACTAGATGGACCTTTGTTGAAAGGGAAGGTACAGGACTTCCCTGTAGCTCAGTTGGTAAAGAATATGTCTGCAACACAGAAGACCCGGGTTCAATCCCTGGGTCAGGAAGATCCCCTGGAGAAGGAAATGGCAACCCACTCCAGTATTCTTGCCCAGAGAATCCCATGGACAGGGGAGCCTGGCAGGTTGCAGTCCATGGGGTCACAAAAGTCGGACACGACTCAGTGACTAAAACCACCAAACCACCACCTTTGTCGACAAAGTAATGTCTCTGCTTTTTAATATACTGTCTAGGTTGGTCATAGTTTTTCTTCCAAGGAGCAAGTGTCTTTTAATTTCATGGCTGCAGTCACCATCTGCAGTGATTTTGGAGCCCGAGAAAGTAAAATATGTCACCGCTTCCACTTTTTCCCCTTCTATTTGCCATGAAGTGAAGGGAGCAGATCCTAGCTTTTATTGTGAGTGAGATGGGAAGCAGTAAATGGCTAAGACCAGAGCAAACATATTTTCTGATTTATATTTTTAGAGGATCACACAGGCTTCTTTACTAAGAATAGACAATTGATGGTCTCCTGTGGAAGCAGTGAGCACTTGAGGGTTTTTTATAACTGCCCAGGTGAGAGATGATGAGAGACCTGAGTCAGCATCGCTGTGATGGAAACGATGAATTGTCACTGGATTCTAAATTTATTTTGTATGTAGAGTCAAAGGGATTTGCTCTTGGATTGCATGTGAAATGTGAGAAGCAGCAGAGCCAAAGGTGGCGTTTAGGTTCTTGGGTTGGGCGTGGGCTGAAGAATCAAGAGTTCATTTTTCGATGTGCTGTGTTTGAGCTGCTTATTAGATAACCAAGAGGTTAAAAATAGAATAATGCTGAATATCTGAGTATGATAACTTACCCACATTCATGAGCTTTTTCCTCATCATTTATTCATTTTGTTTTGTACCAAATAAATGGCAGTTTATTTACAGCAGGAGGCTCAAGGCAATATCATTATAAGCCTGAATTTGTGTGAGTAGATCAGACTAGGTGTGTGGAAAGATAAATTTTGAAAGACAGACTGAAGGACCTCCTAGAGAATAATGCACATTAATAGGAAAGGCAAAGAAAACAAACGTGACCCAATAGCAAAGTACAGAATTGACCCAGTAGCAGGACTGGGTCAGTTGCCCCAGAGTGGCGATTTCGCCACAGAATGGCGCCCATCTCTCAGATTTGTTTCAAGTCCAGCTTCTTCCTTCCTTCCAGGGCAGGCTCGTTTTTGGATATTATGAGCATGAGGGCTGTGCATAAAAAGTGAAAGGATTTTTTCCTCTAAAATCTCTGTAAGTTATTAGGGCAGAAGAGATGATTGCATTGGTTCACTTCTGGCAGATTGTTGTGGGTGAGAAAAGGGATCCATTTCTCCCCGTGTCGGCCTAGAACACTGAGTCGCTTTGGCCATCAGCTGGCAAAGGCCGTGCAGGAAGGGCCCCCAGTGTCACGTGCAGGGGCCTCGAGGACTGTGGTGCCCCGGAAGCGGTAGCCGAGCCTGGAGAAGATGGCGGCGCCCAGTCACAGGGCGGACGTTACGGACGGAACATCCGTGTCTGCCGCAGGTTCGTGTATGGTGTCCTAACCCCCCGCGAGGTGCGGTCTTTGGGAGATACTTAGGTTTGGGAGGGTGGGGCCCTCGTGAGTGGGATTAGTGTTCTTTGAGACAGAGTAACTGCCCCCCTCTCTCTCCACCATGAGAGGAGCAATTAGAAAATGGCCGTCTACAAAACCGGAAGACTGCCTTCAACAAGAACTCAAGGGTGAGAGCACCCTGATCTCAGACTTCCAGCCTCCAGAACTGTGAGGAATAATCGTTTATTATTTAAGTCTCTCATTTTCTGGCACTTTGTTTTAGTAGTCAGTCCTCACAGACTATAGCAGTACATCCTCAGGCTTGAGTGAGATTCCCACTGCAGACTCATAGCCGTACTTACGGTGTGTGTGTGTGACTATGCAGACTCCTGGCTGAAAAATGGCAAATGGGTTTGAAAACCAGAGAAATATTAGTTGTTACTCTCAAAGTGATTTGATTATGGCCTCAGTCTGGGATCGACTAGCGAGTTTATATCTCATTGTGCAAAAAGATGCTTTATTTTTGGTCACCTTGGTTATTTAGCAAATGGAGCTACTGAAATAAAAATCATGAGTCCCATTTCTGTATGTGCTGGTTGGGAAAGAGTTATTAGAAAAGAGATGTTGATGAGGTTCTACTTTGTGTAAGACCCTACTATGGATGTTTCACAAGAGTTCTTTCATGATACAAGCTACCATTCACTCAGTGAGGCCTCAGCTATTATAGGAGAAATGCCTTGATTATAACAATGATGATGATGATGACAGGAGCTATTTACAGAGGAACTTCTTGGGCCTAGCCAGTTTGTTTTACATACACTGTGCTATTTAATCTTTACAGCAATGCTAGTAGGTTGACATCGTTACACTTAGATTTACAAAATGAGGGAACTAAGAGTCAGGTAGATTAAGAAGTTTGCACAGTTGTACAGTTAAGCTTCAGAATAAGTGTTCTTATCGAGACCTCTCTGACTTTGGAATCCACATTCTAAACATTTAAGACAGCTATTGTTTGAATAATGCTAACCATCCCAGCATTCAGAAGCTTTCAATTACCCATCCTACTGTCTTCATCTCTGCACCTGGGGGCCTGCCGGGTCAGCTCTGTTTCAGGCTGTATAGGTCAGCAGGGTTAACTCCAGCTGTGAGTTGGGTTCAAGTCTGCTCATGTATCTCATTTTTGTTGTGTTAAGGGTGTACTTTCATCACAACATCAGGGATGCCCAGGTGACCACACATAGTCATCCCTGGTAATCCCCTGGGAGGGGGAGGAATTGGTTTCAGGACCCCCTACGGATGCAAACTCTGAGGTTGTTCAAGTCCCTTAGTCAGCCCTCTGTATCTACAGAGTCTGCATCTGTTGATTCAACCAATCGCATGCTGTGAACATAGTGCTGGCCCCGAGGCGGAATCTAGGGATGTGGGGCCTGGGGATGTGGAGGGGCCGCTGTGCACTCTCCTCTGCTCTGTCACTCCACAGACACTTCAAAGAGAGTCAGGTGGCCACGCCCAATGTCAGTGGGAGTGAGGAAGCATCCCCAGAGAGGGAAGAACTGTAAAATGACACAGCTGAAGGAATAGATTGATAATTTTATAGTATGAAAGGAAAAAGGAATTGAGAACAATGGTCTGATTTACACAGTACTGCATCACACTGCTTTCCTGCAGCAAGGAAAGTGATCACTACTTCAAAACAGTCATTCCAACTGTATTATCCACTGATAGTGGTTTGAAAGTGCCATCTTTCTAAATGAAGAGATACATCATGCAAAATATTAGGTCTTGATATGTGCTTGAAAAGGCTAATTATGACACAGAGTTTTCTAGTTAACTGGCAAGTGCAGAGGCATATTTTCTTCTTTTATTACTTATATGCATTTCTCTTTGAATAAGATTAAATTAAATTTTAGCATTACCATCAATGTTCAAGTTGGATCACTTTATAGTTGCTAGACTTACTCCTCATCCACTCTGCATAATCGTCAATTTCATATACAACCGAATGGATCTATAATACTGAACTTTACCTCTTAAGTTTTTCCTGTATGATAAGAAAGCAACTGTTTGATTCACCAAAATCAGAAAAACAGTATGATCCGACAAGTTATTTTGCCTTATCCCTACCAAGCAGTACTTGTATTGATTGAGGCTTTTATTTTTCATCTCATGTGGTTATTATGACTTCACACAGACATTGCTTTTAGTTTATGGAGATTATGCACATTCAGTACCGCTGGCACATTATTTAACCTCCAAGTTCTATGATTTTGAAATCTTTTAGGAGGTAAATTTAGTAACTGAATTATTGTTTGTTTGAACCGCGCTAGATGGAAGTGTATTCATCAATGTTCAGCTGGACTCTGAGCTTCTTTTCTTGAATAATCTTCCAGCTGAGTCTGTGAATGTTTGTAGAACTTTCCAAATAAATCTAAAGCATTTTAGAGGAGAGTTGTAGCATGGATTTTTGTTCTCTGTTTGTATCTTTGGCTTTGTAAGGGGTCCTTTTCAAGAGTGCACCATGGTGGAGCTAGAGGTAGTTACAATAGAAGATAGTTTCTCGCACAGAGAAAGCTTAGCTTAGACATTTCACTTCTTTAACATTTCTTTCCAATGTTCTATCAAAAGTGTCCATCAGGGGGCTGTTAGAGCACGTGGGGAATATGCTGTGAAAGACTGTCCACCTTTGATAGCCAAGAGCAAAAATCAGTCAAAGGTGACCTTTTTTCCCATTATGTAGCTCAGCTGAGGAACTTGCTTTTTGAACTTGGGCAACTTAGCTTCTCCAACCCTACAGTCCTCTCAATAGCCCGTATATGACAGCTCAGCAGGTGACTTAATTGCTTCTCATTGTAAAAAGCTGCAAAGTCCACTTTGCAAGACACCCCACAGTTGGTGTGAAACTCGCCTCCGAAAATTGGACAGCAGTCCTGGTGACCAGGAAACAGGTCTTCTGCTCATTCCCTTTGAGCCCAAGGACAGCGTGGTTTACCTGCACCTCTGCTCCTTGCCCGGCTCTGAGCCAAGGGCCCTATGTAACGGCTGTATGAAGCAGGCAGTATCCTTCGACCCATTTTATAGGTGAGGAATCTGAGATGTAGAGAAGCTACAATTTGCTCGAAGTCACACAGCGCTGAAGTGGAGGAATCAAGCTTTTGACTCTAAAATATGTTTGTAACAGCCACAACCGTCTAGCCTCTTTCTCATGTCTTCTCAGTGGGATGCATCGTCCATGCACAAGAGTCCACCACAAATGATGAAACGCCTTAGCTTTAACCCTTTGCATATCTGTGTATGTGCGTGAGCATGTGTGCACACGTGCGTGTGTGTGGTGTTTCTGTGCCAGAACTAATTTGAGGAAAATGTGAGGCTCTCCTGATTTGCTGAAATGTTGTTTCAAGAACAAAGCTCCTGGAGAAACAAACATAAAAAGAACAAAGCTCTAAAAAAGTAGAGTCATGGTGTGTAAATAAATAGCTTGTAGAAGCAAAGCACTTGAATTCATATCCGGATTCCACCTTCCCAGTTGACTGATCTTTGGAAAAATCACCTTATGTATGAGACTCATTTTCCTCCTCTGTAAAAATAGAAATATTAATATTTATATCCCCTCTCTGTGAGGAGTCACTGAGACAATACACACTGTAATATAAGCCTGTAAGCCTAGTGATAGTAGGACTCTGGCAGCATTAGATGGTTTCCATTTTCTGTAATTAAATATGTCCCGTGTGTGTATGTAGAAGAAAGGGGGACTGTTTAACCCATTGTTTTGACCAGAATGTCAACTTAATTTTTATAAAGTATTTTATAACAAATGCTTTCTGAAGGAGCTGATCAGTGACCCATATTAAGAATAGGAAAACAGTGGAGAAAAATGTTAATACCATGCTTAATAGAATTTTTCTTAGACCACAATTATATTAGTTATACATTGATGCTTATGAGATTTTAGTATGATTGCCTTGTAGTAGATGTCTTATTTGCCAAATTTACCTCACTTGAGTTTTCTAAAAGGTACCATTGTTAGAAATTTTTTATTTTTTCACTTGGTAAAAGAACAGCTCTTTTATATAAAATTTTATATTAGAAAAGAGCAATAATAATACTAAATAAAAGTTACATAGACTTTTTCATGTATTTGACATTGTTAATGTTGCTTTTTTGATATTTCCAAAAGAAAGAAAAATTCAATTCTATCTTAAAAGAAAACTACACATTAGCGAATGAACTGGTTGGATGGCATCACTGACTCAATGGACATGGGTTTGGGTGGACTCTGGGAGTTGGTGATGGACAGGGAGGCCTGGCGTGCTGCGGTCCATGGAGTCACAAAGAGTTGGGCATGACTGAGCGACTGAACTGACTGAACTGAACATAGTTATAACAGTCTGAAAACTGCATGATGGTATGTATTTTTAGCTTGTCTTGGCGCACATTATATCAGCATTCCTTATAAAGAATACATCCTTTCCCATTCAAAACCAAGACTTTTGTGAGTAAAAGATTCATATCCTCTCTAGAATATTGCTCATTTGACTCTTAGAAAGGGATGTGTCGGGCCATAGGAAATGCTGTAGATAGTTGAGAACCTGAGATGCATTTGGTACAATACTTCTGACACCGAGGTCATTCACTAAGCAGTCATAAATGACTGAAAGAATTGAAAGAAAGACTCTAAGGTGTCCGCTATTCTCAGTGCTGGGGATTGTTGAAAATGGGGATGAAAGAGACACAGTCTTATTATAGATCTTAAATGTAACCAGATCAACTTTCATGCACTTTATATTCCCCTTAATTATAGGACTGATGTTACATCTTCTTTCTGCATGAAGGTAGCACAGGAGACTGTGATGAAATTATCTATATTATATTCTTAGCTTTAATAAGGTCTGATCTTATGTAAAACAATAAGAATTCACATCTAACCATGATTTTGGTGAATCTGGAAAGTTTCTGGAAAAAAACTCAGCTCTTAAAATTCCCAAAACTGATTCGTGTGCTGGACAGGTCATTTAATTTGGCACATTTCATTGACCTTGACAAAACAGACCTTCAAATACCACTAAAAATCCTTAGCACTGGGCAGCTCTTTAGGGACTCAGGGTTTAAGACCTCTCAGTGTTTGGCAGGAGTTTCTAACATATCAACTGAACAGATTTTCCATTCTGGGTTTTTGATCTCATAATATCAGATTGCCCATACCTGTGTTTTTGATCCCATTACTTCTTCTTTCACATTTATAGTTGCTTCCTGGCCAGGTGTGCGTATCTGTCTCTTGCAGCTGATTCATGGGCACTCTGGCTGGCCTCAGAAAGGACAGAGTGAAATTTCATAGAGCACTTTGGCATGTCTCTCTCCACCATTTCTCATAGACTCTGGACATAAATAATTTGTTAGGCACGGAATGTGCAGAAATATAAAGAGGAGTGGCTGATGAGATAGTGAGTCAGGAAGATATTATTATGTATGGGTATCCGATGGAAGATTTAAGATGCCAAGGAGTTTGGAGTTGCTCTGATAGTAGCAAGGAAGTCCTTGAGTATGGGAAGACTGTAATAAAAACTACATTTTATAAGAAGACCTTGATACAGTGTCTTGGGTAAGCTAAAATGAGAAAAAAGTAGGACGTAATTACAAGTTATTATAGTGTGGACAGGAGATAATGAGCTTTTAATGATTATTTTCAGATTCCTCTGCTTATGTAGAATATGATTAAAGGTAGAGATGATATTTCTAAAATTTTGAACAACTTTAAAGCAAAAAGATTTAGAAAGTCTTGAAAAAATTGAAGTAATGAATTTAAGGTTCTACTGATCTTCACCTTCCATGGTCTGTCCTAGATTTTTTTTATGTCATGCCTCTGTATGTCTTGATTATACAGTTTCTACCATGAATTGAATGATTTAGAAGTAATTTTAGGTTTCTGTAAATTTTACTTGGAGGAAAAGTTTTAGATAACCCATAGTAATATCTATCTGTGTTTGTTTATTTCACCATAAATGGTTTAACAGAACACATAATAAATCTTTACCATCAAAAATACAAACTATAAAGTTATGAAATATGAATTTTATCCAGTTATACCTTCTTCATCATCATCTCTTTGCTCATTCATTCAGCAAATATCTATCTTCTTAGATATTGTAATTAAAATTTAAAAGCATTTCAGGATGGCTTTTAAGGGCAGATTGCTGTGGGTTTTGATCTTGTACATCGGGTTTCCTCTTGAGAACCACTACTTCAAAATTCTCCCTGGTAGTTTTAGATAAGACAATTGCAGCCATTTATACCACCTAGATTATGCCTAGGAATTGAAATAGATTAAAAACTGACTAAAAAAAAAATACATTAGAGTTTGTTATCTCAAATGATGCTAAATCGAGATATATGGTCATTAAAAAGGAACATAAAAACACAGTCTACTTATATTATTTCATGTCAAATCTTTAGTCCGAGCTAATTTACTAGCAACTAACTAAATGTGGTTAGTCTGAATTGAGATGTGCTATCTGTGTAAGATGGCTTCCTAGGTGGTTCCGTGTTAAAGAATCAGCCTGTCTATGCAGGAGACATGGATTCAATCTCTGGGACGAGATCCTCTGGAGGAAGAAATGGCAACCCACTCCAGTATTCTTTCCTGAGAAATCCCATGGACAGAGTAGCCTGGTGGGCTACAATCCATGAGGTCGCAAGAGTTGGACATGACTTAGTGACATAGCAGACATGCATATGTATGAGATACCCTATAGATTCTTAAGATTAGAACAAAAGAAAGAGTGTGAAATATTTCATTAATACTTTTGTATTGATTACATTTTTTTCTTTTGGCTGCAACCTGTGACTTGCCAGATTTTAGCTCCCTGACCAGGGATTGAACTCAGCCTG
Organism: Bos javanicus; assembly: GCF_032452875.1. Classification (NCBI taxonomy): domain Eukaryota; kingdom Metazoa; phylum Chordata; class Mammalia; order Artiodactyla; family Bovidae; genus Bos; species Bos javanicus. The sequence continues at coordinate 80,642,135 of NC_083881.1, read as the reverse complement.
GGCCCCCGCAGTGAAAGTGCAGGGTCCTAACCACTAGATTGCCAGGGAACTTCCTGATTGCATCTTGAAATAATATTTTTGAAATATTGTGTTAAATCAGATATATTTTTTATTATGTCATTTATTTACTTTTTAATATAGCTACTAGAAAATCTAAAATTCAACAAGTAGCTCACATATTTTTATGTGACAGTGCTAATCTAGATTAAATATTCTTGGGAATAGTTCTACAGATGAGTAGGCCTATGAACATTGTATTTGCCAGATTTTCTTTGGCGTTGTCCACAGTAAAATGCCACATTTGTTGAAGTCAACATCTGTTCTTCCAAAATACTACCCTAGTGATTCCTTATATCATTAGGTAAGAGAGTAGAAGCATCTGCTTGAAGAAGTACAAATGTGTCTTTCTATGAAGACCAAACAGAAAAAATGATAGGAAGGAGAGGCAGCTATTCCCACTTTTAAAAAGAATCGCTGATTCATTTCTAGTTGGCTTGTGCTTGCTCTTTCTTGCCAACTCTCTCAGTGCAGTGCATTTGAGGCTGTCCTTAAGCATGATCCAGTCTGCTACAGGCTATCACATCGCACTAAATTCAGTGAATCTTGAGCAAGATACATTGATCTACATAATCTCAGTAATAAAAAACCCTGAGACCCAAGAGAGGAAAACCTTTTTCTTCCTTTTATTTTTTTCAACTTAGAATTTATCCCAGTTGCCTTCACCTGACGAGATACATGTTGGAGCAGTCAGGCCTTTCCCAGGGTAGACCAGTTATCAACTCAGTCTCCGCCTTTGCCCAGACCGTGGCAACACAGACAGGAATTATAGGAAGGTTGCACTGACCTCAGTGACACTAGTCTTAAAAGAGAAGCATGGCAACTTTTATTGAATATTTACTCTGTGCCATGTGCTGGGGGATATTGACACAATTCTCTCAATCCCTATTCCAAGCTCGTGAGAATTTTTTTTCCTAATATTTCTGTTTTGTTGAAACCACCCACCCCGTGAGTATCAGAGAGATCATCTAACTAGCATGGATGGAGCCTAGATTTGAAATCAGCTCTCTGTAAGCCCATTCATGATTTTTCATGAATGATTTACACCCATTCATGCTTTTTCAAGTTATTATGTAGCGAGGAGTGTGTCCCTTGTTTCATTAGTTATTTTTCAATGATGGAATTATTAATACACCCTTTTGGGGTTTATTTATTATTTGTGCTTATTCCCCAATGATAAATAAGTTAGAATAAAAACATGATTCTACAATTACTTTTTAAAGAACCATTAGTTAAAATTTATTCACACTTCATTAACTATAGACTTCAGGATTCACTTTTATTTATCTTGAACAATTCCTGGTCATTTGTAAACTGTTACTTCTTAAAAAAAAATAATGCCTAACAGGTGTATATACTTTTAAATACATGCCAGGAACAATTTTCAACACTTTATAGATATCCTCTCATTTAATTATTTGCCAAATCCTATGATGTAGGTACTATTATTATTCCCATTATACAAATAATGGAAGTTAATGACTACGAAGTAAAAAAGCCAGATCAAGTCCAGGTAACCTACTTCCAGCATTTACAGGCTAAACTTCTATGTTATTCTGCTATTTTTAAATTGATGGGTTACCTGCCCTTCATGGTTCTCTCTTCAGAAATATTTCAGTTTATTGCCAGTTTCCATTTACCAGGAAGACATAGGACCAATCAGAGAGACACTGTGGAAGATGAACTGAATTTAAGTAGTTAAATTTCAGAAACAAACATTTACATCAATCTTAGTGTTTTTATTCTTCTGCATCTATATCTTGTGAATTACATGTACACTTTTAGTACTCAATAACAGTTCAAATTCAATTCAAATTTATCTAGTCTTGACTTAAATTAATGGTAAACTATTGAGGAATTCTTGTGCATTGCCAGTAGTTGGTATTTGTGTTTTCCTCTGGGTCTCTGATCTTTCAAATCAAAAGACAGAACAGAATATAGTAGGGGAAAGACAGAATTCTCAAGACCAGTCTCTGCCAAACCTCAGCACACCATGTTAGTGTTGTGACAAAAGTCTCACCTAAACCACTAAGATTTTGGGTTTTAAAGCTGAAAAGACAAATGGGGAGGAAAATGGCAGGTTTTCTGTGTTTAGACAGCATATAAAGCCTTCTCAAGGTGATCAGTTAAGCTGAATTTTCAACTTCTTTTTAGAGGCATCTTTTGCACCATATTTGTACAGGTATCTAACAAAATGTTCATTCAGTTGACCAGTTTTGCTTACTTTGAGCCAGTTTTTTAAATCTGATTTAATTCCTTTGACAAACTGACTTTCAGAATCACATCAGCTGTATCTTAGAGCAGAGATTTCCTTTTGCTTTCATAAAATGTAGCTCAAAGTATATTAAAGGCTTTCGGAGGCATTAAGAACTTTGTTTTCAAAATGTACAGTAAATTGCACAGAAAATGGTTTTTAATTTTTCTGATCTAATTCTGGAAGTAATTTCCTGAGTTTTTCCCCCATTGTTCTGAGAATATGTGGAAAATGGTACAGAATTTAACAGATGAAAGGATTTAATGTATAGTCTATTTCCTTAATGTTTCTATGCTTTGAAATGTCTTAACATTGCAGCTATTTTTGATTTTGAAGTCTGATGTATGAAATTTTAGTTCAAATGTAACAATCCTCTCATTTGACTTTCTATTATGAGTGTGAGTTTGAAGACAGTAAAGGCAAGGCAGCCTTGTTTTGAAATTTGGTTTTTGTGTTGATAAAGACAATTAGCCTATGGGCTTCTGCATTTGTCAGAGAATGTAAGGTTTAATTGCCAATTTGTGATTCAAATTATTCTTCAGGTTTTATAGCATTTATATTATTTTCCCCCTGTTTCTGGAGTTCTCTGTTCCATTAAATCTACTTGGGAGTGTATATTATCAGGTAGCTGTAGTCTCTCCGCTTTTATGCACCTGCAAAGCAAGTTAGAACAGGCTTAGTTACCTCAAATCAGTAGGGAGGCACTCAGCCTGGTAGACAAGAGATGCTGTACCATCATTCTGCAAATTCCAAAGCTTCACAATTTCTGTGCAAAAAGCAAATAAGCAAACACCTCAGGAATATATCATAATGAAATTACTGCTTCGTTTCTCTTTTCTTTCTTTCCTGAAGACTCCCATGTCTCTTTGCTTCAGATTTTCCGGTATCGGTCTCCTGCACCCTGATGTAATCGAATCCTCTGCAGTGACCTGCGAAGCACTGGTGACCCGGGCCCTGTCTACTCTTAGCACGTATCTCTGCGACTCCCCCTCACTGACCCCCTTTCTGTTCTGACTGAGAGTCTTCACATTGCTTATTCCTTTTATCCAGCTATTTCCCCTTGGATCTTCTCAAGCCTGAGTCCTTGTCTTCATGTTTCAGCTCAAATATCCCTTTCCCAGGGAAGTACTGTCTCTCTACTCACTTGAAGTAACCGCCATCCCACCCTAAGTCATTTAACCCGCTTCAAATTATCTTGCTTATTTATTCCCTTACTTTCATTCCTATCTCCCCACTATGGGCGATTCCATGAGATCAGTAATCTTATAATTTTTGTGGACCTTTACGTTTCCTTATACTTCATGGCATACAGTAAGTGCCCAATAAACACCTGATTGCTATGTGAAATAGTCACAACACAGCTCAGACTTTACATGGGTCTGCTTGTATTTGGGCAGGACTTGTACAAAGGCTATAAAATAGCTTTCATCAAAGGAGACAATGGAAGACAAAATGTCTTTCAGAAGAATTGGAATTCATTAGAAAATGAGAGCTAACAAGTTTTCTTGGAGAAATAAAAAAAAATACAAAGCACTTCTAAGGCAGAAGGAGACTGAAATTAATCACGTTGTAGCGCCTCTAAAAGTTAAAGAAGAAATTGGGCTAATTGCATGAAGGAATTGCTGTATTTGACTGTAATCATTATTTGTAATCACCTGCACCCCAAGTGTATCTTAGTAGATTACAGAAAGAGAAAGACAATTACTTGGGCACAAACGCATTTTCTCCTTTCTTACTGTGAAGCTTCAGTGCTTTTGGCTTGATAAATTGCCTAAACTACCTGGCTGGCTTGAAGGGAAAGTTATGTTTTTACATTTATATTAAACAAAAAACTTGGGCTTTAAAAATAAATCATCACATCTGATGGTATTGCCTCTCTCCCATTTGTCCGCTCTCCAGTGTGAGGTAAAGGTTACGTGCAGAGCAGTCCCGGGAGCGCAGTTGACACTTGCAGGTAGCAGTAAAGCCCTGTAAGCAATAACCATCACAAACAGAGGAGCTGTCAGAGCAGATTCATTGCTCCCATTCCCAGAGTCCTTTTGTTTTTAGAAGACACTGAAATATGTTCTCTTTTCTTAGCCCACAAGAATTTCAGAGATGTCCTTTGACCCGTCTTTTGGCACCATGCAGTAAATACAGAAAAGCCTCCAACACTCCATAAGAGCACTCACTGGAGCAAAGAGCGGGCATGCAAAATGATACCGAATGACAAAGACTGCATCGTCCTAAATGCAGTGTTACAATTTGATGCGGGGCTGGACCCAGCATAATTTTTGGTCGGCAACATTTCCTTATGATAAGCCTTCCCTGGGAAGAGAATAGAAACTGTGATGTATGTTAGCTTTGTCATCGGCCTGCCTGAGGCACGCCGCCATTCCTAGCTCGGTGCCAGGAATCCCAAGGACCTCTGATGACTATGTACATTGACGTTTGTGATGAATTTTTCCTAGCCTTTTCTTCAAAATTTTCTCTTTCTAGTCTTTCCGAGTGACTATAATAATCAATATTCAACTTTCCAGCTGCTTGACTTTTAAAATTCCTTTGACTTTTCTGGACCTAAATATTCTCATTTGTAGAACATTGCCACTGCAGGCATTATCCAAGATCTTTTCCAGCGTTAAATACAAAGTGGAAGTGACCAGGGAACTTCTCCACATAAGACAGGTCTTTCTGACAAGATGTTAATAATATTAATATATGAGAGCCTGTATGTCATTTTTTTTTTATCCAGAAAGAAGTGGAGTCACGGTTTTTTGATAATTCTTATGGGCAGTCTTTACTAAATCAAAGAAGGCATTCAGGATGGAAGTATTAGGCACATAGCAAGGATTCTATTTTGAGCACAAGCTGGTCTTTCAATATGACAAACAGCAGTGAGAACAGGGGCCAACCTGGGAGATGTTAGCGTACATTAACTATAACAACAGCGAGGTGATCCTTTGAAAGAACTGGTCCTGAGGAAATCCATCAAGGAAATAAACTTTTCCCAAGAACAAAAGTTCTGACGTCAGAGGAGAAAGCCTACTCTGAAGACAGCTGCAAATTTCTACTTGAGAGCCTACCTTTCAAGGTATATTCTGATACTATGTATGTATCAGAATAGAGGGACCTATGTCTGTGCGTTAAGAATAAAAAACACTGTGATGAAAAATAGACTTGGTTTATTAAAATATGTGAACTACTGGGGCATAGGCCCCCCAGCTTGTCCCCACCAGCAAAGCAGAACAAAGAGGGAGATGTTATTCCCTCTATTACCATAGCAAGGGACCTTGAAGGCTTCATGTATCAATCCTATTTTACAGCAAGAGGTGGCAGAGAAGGGTTAATACCGAGTGAGAATGGATTTCCTCTTGAGAATACAGAAGACATTCTTCAGTTCAGTTCAGCTCAGCCGCTCAGTCGTGTCCGACTCTTTGCGACCCCATGGACTGCAGCACACCAGGCCCCCCTGTCCATCACCAACTCCCAGAGTTTCCTCAAACTCCTGTCCATTGAGTTGGTGATGCCATCCAACCACCTCATCCTCTGTTGTCCCCTTCCAAGACATCTCTCAGCAATCCTCAAATACTTGAGGGTGGCTGGGGGCAACTTCAATGAGTTGAAGTTCAGCTTTGGCAGATAATCTCAGAACCTGTGAAAATTTCAGTTATGACAGTGAATTGGACCTCATTTGAACATTGTAGAGGCTCAGGATACTAATACACACATGAAGTCCTTTTGTCCCAAACCAGGAGGTATAAGTTTAATGCGATCAGATATGTTCAAAACTTAACAATAGATATTCAGATGTTTGGAGAAATAATTTAAGCTTTCATCATTTAAATATTAAGTTTTCAGCCAACAGAAATTGGCTCTTAGCAATTGCATAAATGATAGCGCAGAGTAGTGTGACATTTAAAATATATGAAGATCAGTTAGGAGATACACATTAGAGCAGATGGCCATGAGGAGAGCCAGTTGGACAGAATAATGAACAATACAAATTAAGAAATTCATAGTTAATTAAAGAAGATTAAAGGTACTTAAAGGGGACATAAAGACCTAGGGATCTTCTCAAACAAAGGATTAGTATGGTGGTGCTCTGCCATGCTCTCCTCTCCAATGTCTTGCTAACGAAAGGACAGTGATGTGTAGAGTAGATGAAAAGAATTCATTAGAATGCTCTCTTCAGTAACCCAGATCCCTTGGTTCAACATACAGGGACAGAGTGTCATAAATTCTTGTGTAATTTGGTCTGAGTATTCCTCTCTTTTATTCTGCTCTATGCATTTGGATCCCATTAACTTTTAAAAGGACTTTCATGCACAGGCGATAATAGGCACATTTAGTGGGCACAGTGACATAGTGTACTTTATAGTCTTCCACTCTGGGAAGCACTGCTTTACAGAATGTTAATTCTCAAGGGCTTTGCCTTCAGCACGCACTCTTCAGTCAATACTTGTAGATTGAATGAAGGAGGGTGTTTGGGGAGAAAAACAAATAGTTTCTCCTTAGATGTAAAAGTATTTTACACTTACATTTCAAAGGTCTGCTGAATCCTATCCATTTTTCAAGATTCACATTAAATTAACATTTATATTCATCATCTAGTAATTAATTAATTCATTTAATTAAATAGTCAACATTTATTGAGTACATATAGGATGCTGTTTTGTTTGATATTGATTTGTAAGACAGTCTTTATCCTTGATGGATTCAGTGTTTAGAGAGGAAACTAAATATGTAAATATGTAGTACAATAAGAATTTATTATTATAATAAAATAATAATAAAAATAATAAAAATAAATATAAATTCTAGATGAGCATGAAAAAAGAAATTCTATTTCTGCTTGATTGTGCTGAACAGGTCTAAAGTTTCATGAAAGGAGTCAGAGAAGAGAACTCGAGCTGAATCTAAAATGTGGCTTTGTGAACCATGAGCTGCAGACCACATTTGCCCATGTCTGCTTCTATGAAGTTTTATAAGAACAACAGCTATACCTGTTCATTTAACACAAAGCACGTGCCTACTTTCATGCTACACGACAGCAGAATGGAGTAGTCGTAACGAGGAGAGGATGGCTGACAAAGCCCAAAATGCTTGCTCTCTGGTCTCTCATAGAAAAAGTTTGCCAACATCCAGTCTAAAAAGCTTGCTTTTACTGGGGCCAACATTTGACAAAATAGCATGTCCAGAGGCTTGGAGACATGATGAGAGAACACGGGTTATTCATTAAAGATTAAATGTTCAGGAGACAGTAAGTAGATCACTTTGTGAAGGTGTCACAAAAGAATAAAGGTATAAAGGTAGTTTGAATGAAAATTATAGGAGGATTTAAATGTTGGTAACACTCTTTAAATCCTCTGGGGCGAACACAGCACCGATCTAAGGAACATTCATGGTTCTCTAGCTCAACTTTTACAGAGAAGAGGTTCTTCATGAGAGTAGTTTCCAAAGAGGAACTTGTGCTCAGGAAAAGAGAGCAATAAAGTGATATTCTTTAGTCTTTGACTCATCTTTGGAAATATGCATTTGGCAGATGTCATGTGACAGGTACGGAAAGATAGGCCTGAGGTTGCCTGCCAAAGTGGGAAGGGTTTCTGGTCAAGGAAAATCCATTTCAGAACCAGATCTGGCCCAGGGTAAAGGAGGCATCATCTAGGCTACTCAACTGGTTGAATCTGGGCAAAACCGTCCTTGCGGTTTAAAAGTGAGCCAGTTTAGTCCATCATGTAAGGGTTCAAGGGCAAAGCCTTGACTGGATGCACATTTGAGGATAAGGATTTGAGGATCTTATATCTTGCCTATCTGTCACCACCGTTCACTTCAGAGACATGATAATAACAGTGAGAGGTGGCAGGGAGGTGTGTTTCCACCCCTCCTCCCCATGCAAGTGGTGCCTGAATTCAGAAGAAGGGCTCCAAAACCAGTTCTCAGGATCTACTGGAGGGCTTCCGAAAAGCATACACTCCTGGGCCATACCACACACCGGGTTCAGAATTGCTGAATATGGATCGCTGAAAACTTTGCCTTTCCAAAAACTCCTTAGAGTATTCTAATGATTTAACTGTTTGATACAACATTCAGTAACCTCTTATCCCCAAGACAGTATCTGTACAACATCACACAGTCAACACGTGTCTTTTTTCACACAGTGCTGGAGTTCTGCTGTGTGCAGGCTCAGTCACATGACTAATGGAAAGTCTGAAGAAATAGGAGCTTATTTGATAACCACTATAAGAGCCACTGGAAGTTTTAATTAGGGAGTGATAGCAAGAAGGCAATGGCACCCCACTCCAGTACTCTCGCCTGGGAACTCCCATGGATGGAGGAGTCTGGTAGGCTGTGGTCCATGGGGTCGCTAGGAGTCGGACACAACTGAGCGACTTCACTTTCACTTTTCCTTTCATGCATTGGAGAAGGAAATGGCAACCCACTCCAGTGTTCTTGCCTGGAGAATCCCAGGGACAGGGGAGCCTGATGGGCTGCCGTCTGTGGGGTCGCACAGAGTCGGACATGACTGAAGTGACTTAGCAGCAGCAGCAGCAGCAGCAGCAAGTAGGAAGTGTTATGTTCTATGATTATTACTAATATGGCAGAGCTATATAGGTGGGTTTAGTGAGAAGAAACGATTATGCATAGATGTAAATCATAGTATTGGAATTAATTTTAACCTCATTTTAATTTGAATTTTTATTTATACAGGTTTCTTTCCCAAATCTCCTGACTGATGGCTATTAGGGAAAAATATAATTCTTTTAGGAAGCCTCATTGCTACTTGTGGAAGACCGTGACACTCTTAGATATAATGACAGAAATGCCTTTTCTATATTAAACCAAAAGGTACCCTTTTGTTTTCCATTCAATGATTGTAATTTATATGTCCTCAAAAGAAATCTGCGTCTTCCAATTTAATTCACTTCTTATGATTCTCCTTAGCCTTTTCGTTCTCAGTATAAAATGCCTACTTTTCCAATCAAAGAGTATGGCTTTCAAATTTCTTATCATTTGGTCCATGACCTTTTGGACATACTTAGGGCAATATTTCCAAAAGCATGTCCTTTGTGATACTATTTCTGAGAGCTCCGTCTTAAAAAGGGATCCCATGGTCAAAGTCATCAGTGAAAGGCCAAGAACCATACCTTCAATGCACACTTGCACAGACATTTTCCAAGGATGCCTATATGAAAGCGGTTTTTGAAACAATTTTTAAATTGCTTTAAAAATGACATATGTTTTTAATCTGGTATTTTTCAAATTTATTTGATCACAAAATAGCCTTATTCTCTGTAACACTGGAGTGTTACAGAGTGATACTCCATTGAATATATTTCAAGAAGCACTTCTGTGTATTGCCAGTGTCCCTCTTTAAATGTCAAGTATGGGGGGAAAATGCAGCATTCCAAATGTCACCTTATCCCTGCTGAGTTCAGGGTTTCTTTCTCTTTTAAAGATGTGAACAGTGTGTTCCTCTTCTTTTGAAATTTCCTTCTTAATATAGTCCATGACTGCATCAAAATTTTGGGATATTTGTATTATTGTACTGACTCATTGAAATTCTGGTCAACTAATGTCATTAAGGCTTTTCACTTTAAATGCTGTCAAATTAGGTCATTCTCAGCCTCTCCTCTGCTTGATAACATAAATAAATACATAAATGAGAAAGTGTACACAGTTTAATTAAAATTTGATTGGTTTTACCCCAGAATTTCATTTCTGGGAAATAATCTGCAGTCTTGATTTGGTAAGTTCCTGCTCTCAGGGATACTTCACCAGCGGTGTGTCTTCCGTGCTTTCATATCAGTCTAGGTCTAAGTTTTAAGTCACGTGGTTTATGTAGGACATTTTTTCTCCTAGACATGGATTCGTTTTATAACACACTTTGGACACAGTTGCCTGGCTAACAATGTCCACCTAACTACAAATTCTTGGTTCTCATTTCTCTACTTATAGTAGAATGAAGAAGATTTGGAGCTGATGCACTAATTCTGTATCACTCAATTCTAGCCTCTGAGGGGAATGGCTTTTTCTGTATCATGTTCCATGGAACCCCACCCTTTCATCCCTTTCTGGTTTTCCTGACACAGATCCAGGGACTGTGTCTGGACTAATAGGCAGGACTAGCACCGGGTCTTGTTTTATTGCTGCTTTATGTTTAGTGTCTGTGATGCTGTAAGGTGACGCGGAGAGGATTTTTTGTTTCTACTTTTTCCATTCAAGTAATATCGTAGGTTGTTCTTTTTAAAAAAATGTATGGGGTATAATCCCAGGGATGGGGGAACCTTGTGGGCTGCCGTCTCTGGGGTCGCACAGAGTCGGACACGACTGAAGCGACTTAGCATGCATGCATGGAGTATAACTGATTCACAGTGTCATATGAGTTTCAGGTGTACAGAAGATGAGTCAGCTGTACACATGCTTATATCCACTTTGTTTTGTGTGTGGGGATTCTTTCCCCACGCAGGCCATTACAGAGTACTGAGTGGAATTCCTTGTGCCATATAGCAGGTGCTTATTAGTCATCTATTTTACATGTAGTGGTGTGTATATGTCAATTGCAATCTCCCAACTTATCCCTTCCTCCCTTTTCCCCTGGTAACCATAAATTTTGTCTTCTACACCCATGACTCTGCTTCTGTTTTATAAGTAAATCCATCTGTACCCTGTTTTTTAGATTCCACATGTAAGCAATATCCTATTTGTCTTTCTGTGTCTGACTTCACTCAGTATGACAATCTCTAGGTACATCCATGTTCCTGCAAATAGCATTATTTTGTCCTTTTCTATGGCCGAGCAATATTCCATTGTGTATATGTACCACATCTTCTTTATCAGTTCCTCTGTTGTGGACATTTAGGTTGCTTCCCTGTCCTGGCTATTGAAAATAGTGCTGCAGTGAGAATTGGGGTGCATGTGTCTTTTTGATTTATGTTTTCTTCTGGGTATATGCCCAGGAGTGCGATTGTCTTATGGTAGTTCTATTTTTAGTGTTTTAAGAAACCACCATACCGTTCTCCATAGTAGCTTTATCAATTTATATCCCCACCAACAAAGTTGGAAGATTCCTTTACTCCACACCCTCTCCAGCACTTACTGTTTGCAGAGTTTTTTATGATGGCCATTCTGACCAGTGTGAGTTGATACTTCATTGTGGTTTTGATTTGCAAAGTTATGACCAACTTAGATAGCATATTGAAAAGCAGAGACATTACTTTGCCGACAAAGGTCCGTCTAGTCAAGGCTATGGTTTTTCCAGTGGTCACGTATGGATGTGAGAGTTGGACTGTGAAGAAAGCTGAGCGCCGAAGAATTGATGCTTTTGAACTGTGGTGTTGGAGAAGACTCCTGAGAGTCTCTTGGGCTGCAAGGAGATCCAACCAGTCCATTCTAAAGGAGATCAGCCCTGGGTGTTCTTTGGAAGGAATGATGCTAAAGCTGAAACTCCAGTACTTTGGCCACCTCATGCGAAGAGTTGACTCATTGGAAAAGACTCTGATGCTGGGAGGGATTGGGGGCAGGAGGAGAAGGGGACGACAGAGGATGAGATGGCTGGATGGCATCACCGGCTCGATGGATGTGAGTTTGAGTGAACTCTGGGAGTTGATGGACAGGGAGGCCTGTCGTGCTGCGATTCATGGGGTCGAAAAGAGTTGGACACGACTGAGCGACTGAACTGAACTGAACTGAATAATTAGTGATGTTGAGCACCTTTTCATGTGCCTCTTGGCCATCTGTTTGTCTTCTTTGGAAAATGTCTATTTAGATCTTCTGCCCATTTTTTGACTGGGGTTATTTGTTTAAATATAAGGCTGGATGCTATAAAACTATTAGAGGAAAACAAAGGCAGAACATTCTTTGCATAAATCACAGCAAGATCTCTTTTGATCCACCTCCTAAAGTAATGAAAATAAAAACAAAGATAAACAATTGGAATCTAATTAAACTTAAAAGCTTTTACAAAGCAAAGGAAACCATAAACAAAACAAAAAGACAACCCTTGGAATGGGAGAAAATATTTGCAATTGAAGCAACTGACAAGGGATTAATCTCCAAAATTCACAAACAGCTCTTGCAGCTCACTATCAAAAAGATGTGTGTTGAATTTAAAAAGAGACAACAGGCACAGTGTTCATTGGAATTCAAAGTGTGAGTATCTGCTAGTAAGCATTTTGGATCCATCTTGTGTGAGGTATGCATTAAGACAATTTGAAAGTGAAAGTCACTAGATCTAACTTTAAATAACTGTAAAATTGACAGCCCCAATTTTTCTCTCTCCGTCTCTCATCCATAGAACTAGGAGTAGGAAGAGTATGAGCCAAAATTTACTTGTGATGGAATCTTTCTCTCTGAATATATGCTATAAAACGAGAAGCATCACTGGAATTCTTTCTGACCTTAAGTACACATACGCTAATGAAGAGTACAAAGGTCTGTACTCTTTGACTTACAAGAGACCCTTGATCTCCGGACCTTGAAGTTGCCGTTGGTTCTGGTGAATATTACCCCAAATTGTTTTACTTATGGCAGAAAGTTATCATTTAAGGTCACTGTTGACCCCCTTTGGAAAGGTACCTTTGACCTATCTTAGACGGTATAATATCTGCTCCATTGTCAAAGGCAGGAGTTATCTTTCCACTCTCCCCAGTCATCTTACATTACTGACGAGTGAATATGCTAAGAAGAAAATGGTGATGAAAAATACTGGTGTTTAAGTTGAAGAAAAATCCATTTAAACTTCTCTATACAAAGTAAATTATAGGCTTTCAAGCTGAGACAACAACCTATGTATCAGCTTAAACTGCAATCCATATGGGAGATGGGAAGGCCCTTGAGGATTTTGAGTAAAAGTCATCTTCTCATAAGGTGATTCCTCATCATCTTTTCATGAACTCTGTCCCCTGATATTACTAAGGATTTTTCTTTTAGAAAGGAGTAGAATTTAAAATAATGGAATATTACTCTGAGAATCCATATGTATCTGGTGCTTTTAAATTTTATTCCTTAAATAGAGCGTGCGTGTGTGCTCAGTCATGTCCCTCTCCTCGTGTCCGCATGGGCTGTAACCCGCCAGGCTCCTGCCCTTGAGATTCTCCAGGCGAGAATACCAGAGCAGGTTGCTGTTGCCTCCTCCAGGGGATCTTCCTGACCCAGGGGTCCAGCCCGCGTCTCTTGTGTCTCCTGCACTCGCAGGCAGGTTCTTTACCAGTCGAGTCACCAGGGATAGAGAACAGGATGTCGGTCTCTATTATTGGAATAACTGAATACAATGACTTTAAATGCAGCAGATTTTTAAAGATGGAATTCTAGTAACGTTTTGTGAGATGATTCACTGACGTGGGTAATTAGGAGCTGTTGTAGAAGGAGGAAAAAACAGAAGAGTTGAAAGCATGAAGGGTAATAGATGTGTTTGATCACCAGGCTCTAAAGGAGAGTAGTGACTCAGCTTTAAGAGGCATTTGACCCCGTGTTTTTCTTTTAGTGAGCCTGATATTTTATGCTGAAGAATACATCCATCCATCTTTGCCTTCATGCAACTGGAATCTTTAGCTACACAAAGTATACAATTTAAGAATAATTTCTCAGAATATGATCCAGCATTACTGCAGCTGTAGACTGCAAAATTTATTAATTTGGATGAAACAGATACAGAAATTATAATTATTGTAAGTGATTTTTGTCTCAGAGGGGTATGTTTATAGTAGATTAGATATTGCAATAACAGAGGCACTGACTTGATCTTGAAGACTGCATAAATGATTCATGTGATACTGATTCATAAAAGTATCCTGTAGTGAGGATGACTTTTCATTAAGTTGAAATGTAAAGTGGATCAAGATAAAGTATAATCATGGAAACGACCTTGCTAACCATCAGCAAGGAGAATCAGGAAGTAATATCCAGGGCAAATCTCAAATTGACTGAATTGCCTTTTATTTTTATTTTTTAATTTCTTGTGACATATCTTTTAAAAATTGAAAATAGATTTCTCTGTTGGTTATTCATATGTAAAATAATCTGGAGAGCAAAATTTAAAAAAATATAATTTTTTGGAAAGAGCAAGTGTTAAAATGAAGTTGGGATCTGTTTTGTAACCATTATCCTGCTGTTGCTGTTAAGTCACTTCAGTCGTGTCAGACTCTTAGAGACTCCATGGACTGCAGCCTACCAGGCTGCTCCGTCCACGGGATTTTCCAGGCAAGAGTACTGGAGTGGGGTGCCATTGCCTTCTCCGAACCATTATCCTAGGACCTTTAATAAACTAGAGATAGTTCTTGAATCAAAGGTGGGTGGAATGTTAAGCTAGTTTTTCCATAGATGCTCACCACTCAGTGAAAAGAGAGAATTTGAAAGATCATAAAGGCTAGTTTGTGAAGAACAGAAACTGTAAAACACTTCTAGGAGAAAGGGCCTATCCTCTTTGGTTATTTGTGTTCTAGACTTTTCTGCACCTACATTTGTCCAAATTTAAGTCAATTTTATTTTTCAGTACCTTTCACAAAGGAGAAATTTATTATTTACAATAGTATATAGAAAAAGATTTGGGAATAAAACATCAATTTCAGGAAATAAGATTTTTTTCAAATAATTTTGTTACATATATTCACATAAAATAAATGAATATGCTAATACAAATGCAGTAACTTTCATAAAAGTACATTGTTTTTACTCTGGTAACCTCCAGCAACTTCTAGTCTATCCAGCTAGGTGTGTCGATTTTCTGAGTGATTTTGTGTTCTTCAAGATTTGTAGTACAGATTCTAAAGACTATTTACTATGTCTCTAAGAGTAGTCATACTCTTAGAGTATCCCTAGGTGATATCCAATAGGGACTTTTTGGGGACTGATTCATTAAAAAAGGGTTAGTAGAATACCTCCTTAGCATTGCAATCATTCTATTAATTTGTGTTATTGTATTGGCAGTAATAAAATGGCATTTTTTATTCTTTAAAAATCAATTGTTTTCAATAATTCATATTGGCTCTCTCCACATTTTGATGAGAACTGATTTGAGATTTCTCTATCCTTGAGAGAGAAGTGATAGGAACAACATTTAGAAAATCATAACATTTAGGGTAGCTCTAACGTGATTTGGGGGTTTGACTTTTGCTTGAGAACAGATGACAGATGTTATGGATCCATGCAGACTATTGTTTTCAGTTATTCCTTTTCTTCATTCATTAAATCAGTAATCAGTTATTCACTAGGAACTTGTATGGGTCAGGCATGTAATACACATGAGATTTTTCAAGTAATGTGTGCACCCAGCACTACTGCAGAAGAACCTGTGTTCTCCAGAACACTGATCGGGGTCTTCAGCGAACTGAGACTGTAGAGAGGAGTCTAACACTGTGCCCGAGGAACAAGAGGCACAAAAAATGTGCCAGGTAGGTATCTCACGGGCTCGCAACTAACCAAGCTCCCAAGGGGTGCTTGGTTCTTTTTAACACGGCAGCTGTCACATTTTCCAGTTTCCAGACCATCACATTTGGTTTGCTTTGTCTGAAGTGCTCGTTTCCCCTCTTCTTCCAAATAACTCCACATCATGCTCATATCTCAACCCATTTCCCGTCTTCAGGGAGACCCTCCTGGACCCCCTGGCCCAGCTTAGACTAAGTCAGGTCCTCTTGATGTAAGGAAATGTCACTTTATTCCATTTTTCTTTTAAATTTTACTACAGTTACTCCATCTCTTAATATTTGTTTGATGTCTATTTTTCTTGCTTCATTTTCCTTTTTTAAAAATACTGTTAACTAGGATAGCCTAGGATAAGTTACAGTAACAATTAATTCCTCAATCTCAGGTACATAACACAACGAAGATGTATTTCTTGCTTGTGCTTCGTTTCTAGTGCGGATCAGAAGAGAGTTTGGCTTTACACAATACTTCAGAAACTCAGGGCAGTAGAGGCAGGCACCACCAAATGCTGCCGGTGAATCTACCAGAATGGAGTTGAAGGGGTGTTTTGTGGCTTATTTGTTTGTTTCTTTGCTTGCTTGCTTGTTTTTGGTTACTTGGTCCAGGCAACAGGAACAGACGAGCTCAGGTCTTGACACTCTCCGTTGCTGGATCAGTCATAGTCCCGCCCAACTGGCATGAGCTTGAGAAATGCGGTTCTCTTTGTGCCCTGAAGGGAGAAGAATCTGATGTTGTTGAGTAAAATCCCTAGAAAACAACAATGGTGAAAAGGAAGTGGTGTCCCAAATTAGGCCAAAATTGAGGAAAGAATAGCTGAAAAGCTACTCTAATTAGATTTGGTTCAATTATACATGTACTACTAAAAGGCTTTGCCTCGGGGATTGCTAATTCATTTCCAACTGTAATTGAGTAACTGTTTGGAGGAGAAAAAGATTAAGAGAAATTGAGAGGGGCAAGCATAATCCCTTTTGTAAAAATTTATTGGAAATTGGGTTCATAAACTATAAACTGATGGATTATTGGTGGGGTTGTTTATTGGAAGTTGCAGAAACAGTAGCCCAAAGACATACTTGTCCACATAATGTTACTGCTCCAATTAAAAATATATAAATCGAGAGTAAGCATTTAGAAACTTTGGTAGACAGTTGTCAGAGAATTTTACATCTATCAAATGTAATAATTTTAAGATATTTTAAAAATATTAAGAAATGCACTTGCATTTTGTGTCTTTGTGATTTCATTTTTCTAATGAATCACTTATTATTGTATTTTACAAAAGTTTCAGTCGATGATAGGTGGAAAATTAAAAAAAAACAAACCAGACTAGTTCGTCACCCCAGATGACTTGTGAAGGACTAGTTTGAGCACTTACTGAAGGATGTGAAAGAAAGTGACCCCTGGGAATTAGCCTGAGTTGATACACCTAGACAAGCAGCAAATACCAGTCCACACATTTTTTTTTTTCAATGACTAATCTAGTAATGTTGCAGAAATTCAGAATATTTAGTGTAGATGGATCTTGGCCCATGGACAAGTTTCTCGCCTTTTTGGAAAAGTTGAAATATGGGCTACATTATTAAATAGGTTATCAGCTAACTGTGACAACAAAGAGCCCTGGTTTATAGGCCCAGCATCTGCCTCCCCAGCGTCCCCCTCCCCAGCGTCCGCCTCCCCAGCGTCCCCCTCCCCAGCGTCCCTCTCCCCAGCGTCCACCTCTCCACCCTTCCTGGACACCACTTCACCTATGATGGCGTAGTCAGGTCCTCTCTACATTTCTAATCCCCAGTTTTCCCCCAGTTGTACCTTTGCACCAGGTCTGAGATGTGGAGAATGCAAAGCCAAATAAAATAATTTTTAACATTTAAAGGAAAAGATGGGGGAGACCTATGTAAAGCATACATAATAAAGCATATATTTCAATGGATGGAGTTAATGTGCAACCTAATAATCAAAATAGTGAAAGTTATCTTAGATTGCATTGTAAGGAGATTTATTGACCTGTCTACCAATTTATATTCCATTTTTCCGCCAAACTAAGTTAAGTTGTTTTTCTATCCACGTGCCTTTAAAGATATCAAATAAACTATTAAAGTATGTTCAAGATATTTTATTACATGTGTGTGTACACAGTCACTCAGTTGTGTCCGACTCTTTGTAACCCCATGGACAATAGCTCACCAGGCTCTGTCCATAGGATTTTCCAGACAAGAATTCTAGAGTGGGTTACCATTTCCTACTCTAGGGGATCTTCACTAGCCAGGGATCAAACCCTTGTGTCTTGCATTGCCTGCATGGGTAGGTGAAGATTCAAATAGATTGTTGAAGTAGGTTCAAAACATTTTATTACAGATAGTAATATTACAAGAGGTAGGTCTCAAATTTGTTGCTGAGCTATCTAGTAACCAGAACAAAGAGACAAGTAAGAATTATGAATAAAAGTGAAGCTTTTTTTCCCAGGAAAAACCAAGCTTTTTGCTGAAATCCATGCTTTCTGTGTTCCCACAGAAAGGAAATTGTGTGATATAGCAGTAAATATCCACTAACAAATAGGTAAAATAAATATAATTTGAGGAGTTTATATGTCTTTTTCTTTCTGTAGCTCTTGCTACAGTAGTCTGGCTTGGTCGAAATGTAACAAAACACATCTAAAGTAGTTCTCAAGTTTTAGATTGTCTAAGGTTTGCCTGGGTAGAGTCTGACTCAGGAGATCAAGGGTGGGGCTCAGAAATCTGTTGTTGAAAAGCATCTCAGTTGATTCTGATGCCCATGGTCCAGAGACCACAGTTTGAGAAAGAGTGATCTAGAGGAGTCCTTGGCAGTTTTCCGTGTGGATGGTTGATCACCATTGAGCCTTAGATAAAAATGGCTGGTATTTGTGATTCTGCTATTTGGCAAGAATCTGGACTGCAGAAATCAAACCTTGCTACTTTAGGAAGCAGCCATGTGAAGTTTGATCTTAAATGCTTCCTGTTAAATGTACTCTGAACAAAACACCAGTTTTTCCCTCTTATGTTTCTCCAGACTCTCTGCAATCAATAAATACCATAAATGTAGGATTCTTGTGAAAGTGAGAGAGCCTACACAAAAAATTCCTGTTCAAAACACTGATATGAAATATTGCCTGAGGAGCTTCCCAGGTAATATGGAAGAGTTATTTAAAATATTATCTTAAAGATCAAATGGACAAATACCACTGCTTAATCCTTTAAAAATGAAGAGACTAATGAGTTTTATGCTTTATATTGGATTATTTAGAATGTTTAGTAATCTTTCATTTAATCTGTAGCATGTAATATTGTATAAGAAGTAAATAGGCTAATGTCTCTTTTTTAAAAAACTGTAGTTCAAAGTAATGTGTTTGATAATAGAAAAATAAGTCATGTGTTTTGAAGATTTTAGGTCCTTTGGCTAACCTAGCAGTACATGGCAGGGGGTGGGTACTAAATTTCTTAGAATTTGTGTTATTGATCCCTTGAGAGGATGTTTGAACTAACCTCAAAAGGAAATATCAGTCACCTTCCTACAAGTCAGGTAGTATGAAGAATCACAGGATAAAATGAAAAGAGTATGCTTTGTGCAAAAGAAAAATCTTTTGAAAGAAATTTCTGAAACGTTACATAAAAAAGAATAGATTTTCTAGGTAGTGGAATTTCTTTCCATTTTATTTATAAATATGAAATCAAATAATCCCCATATCCAAGTTAATCCAACTTTTTAAGGCTCCTACATGTGGGCCTATTAACTATATATTTTCTAAAGGCTTCTTTATTTTATGAAACACACTAGCACAGTACACTTCAATGTATTGAACTTGTGACTGTTTTTTTTCCTTATATAAATGTGCTGCCTAAATTGTGGTGATTCTTGAAGGATTGCACATTTTTGATATAGAGTCCAAAATGAAAATTGTGTTTCATGGAGATAGAGATTGTAGCTTTTGTACATGAAATCAAAGCATCTTGGAGACCAAGCAAATCTTTTCATCCTCCTTCTCTGTTGCATGTTAAACACATTGAAACAGGTTACCAGCAGCAGCAGTATCCATGGTATCCAGGTGGAAATCTTTGTTACAGTATTTCTTCCAGCTTTCATCTACCCTTTAATCAGAAGTTTCTAAGATCAAGTTTCAACACTTGATATATTACATCCGCTCTCTTGCTGTGCCTGTTGTCACGCATCATTCTTTTGTTCCCTACAGGTATTTCAGGGAAGACTTTGTCAAAAGATCGATTTTATCAATATGTAATCTTTTAAACAGTGATTTTCCAAACTATTTGTCTAATTTGTTTTGCTGTTGTTGTTCAGTTGCTATGTCGTGTCCGACTGTTTGCAACCCCACAGACTGCAGCACACCAGGCTCCTCTGTCCTCCACTGTCTCCTGGAGCTTGCTCAAATTCATGTCCATTGAGTCGGTGATGCCATCCAACCATCTCATCCTCGGTCGTCCCCTTCTCCCGCCTTCAATCTTTCCCAGCATGGGGTCTTTTCCAATGAGTTGGCTCTTCACATCAGGTGGCCAAAGGATTGGAACTTCAGCTTCAGCCTCAGTCTTTCCCATGAATATTCAGCGTTTTTATTTTCTTTAGGATGGACCGGTTGGATCTCCTTGCAGTCTAAGGGACTCTCAAGAGTCTTCTCCAGCACCACAGTTCAAAAGCATCAATTCTTCGGTACTCAGGCTTCTTTATGTCTTTAACTTATGAGACATTCATATTCCAATCTGCTCTAGATATAGACCCTAAGCCCATAAGGCCTTGTTTTATTACAAAACTCTTTCTCTGTGAATTATTTAGCATCACTTCGATCATTATTCTTTTTATGTTGAGGTTATTTTTCATACTGTTAGTTCAGTATTTTGATCCAGGAATATTCTCCACTCCCTCATGTCTTAAAAGCTTTCTTTATCATAGCAGAAAGTGTTCATTACAAACCTTTTTAGATTTCCCCAATGTCCATGATTTAGGAGTTGTAAAATTTAGTCTGGGTCTTCCCCCATGGCTCAGAGGTAAAAAATCTGCCTGCAATGCAGGAGACCCAGGTTTGATCCCCTGGGTCAGGAAGATCCCCTGGAGGAGGGCATGGCAACCCACTCCAGTGTTCTTGCCTGCAGAATCCCATGGACAGAGGAGCCTGGTGGGCTACAGTCCATGGGGTCGCAAAGAGTCAGACACAACTGAAGCAACCGAGCACACAGGCACACAAACTTTAGTGTAGAAAAACCAGATCCTGATCATGTCTTATGTAGTTAGATGTTCACTTTTTGCATTAAAAAAAAAAACAAAACATTTAATTCTACACTCATACTTTCAAACTGCAAAAGCATAAAATCCTTAGATATATCTACAAATCTGTATTAGTTATCTATTTATGTGAAACAAATTAGTGCCAAACATAGCAGCTTAAAAGAATGAGCCTTGATTATCCCATAGTTTCTGAGGGTCAGAAATTTGGGAGCAACTCAGTTGGGATTATGCATCTGAGCCTCTCAAGAGTTTGCAGCCAACCTGTAGGCTGGTCGCTGTTATCCCAAGTCTCTACTCGGGATCTGGAATTACTTTGAAACTTACTCATGTGATTATAGGGAAGCCTTGGTTCCTTGCAGGCTTTTAGTTGGAGACTTCAACTGAAGAGAAAGACACACACGCGGAGGGAAGGACAGCATAAGATGGAAGTTATGTATAACGTCATCTCGGAAGAAAGGTATCATCATTTCTGCCACATTCTGTCAGTCTCCAGAGCATCCTTGCAGGACCAGGGCCTGAGATGCAGGGCGGCAGTGAAGAGCAGCGCAGGGTGGGGAAGGGGTGCAGCCCACGGGGCCGTCGTGAGGGGCTGCTGCTACCAGGCCTTTCAGTGTCCCATCCAGGCCTTCAGATGGACGCATTCTAGGTTTCTTCTGAAGAAATGAGTAATCCCCACGGACGTTAATTAAGTCACAGTAGTGGACTAAGGCCTGCGGCTGACCTTAGATAAATTACTACTCTATTAGCACCCTCCAGTCAGCTGGATCATGTCTCTTAGATGACGGTCTAAACTTACGCGCCATGGTTTCCAAGTTATTTCATTTTCCAGTTTTCAAAGAAAAAGGAGAAGGATTGCTCTTGTTTCATCTGGAGAATAGCTGCATGGAAGATTCCTCTTCTACACGTGGCCTGTGGGCTGTGCTCAGTTGCTCAGTCGTGTCCAGCTCTGTGGCCCCATGGACTGTAGCCCACCAGGCTGCTCTGTCCATGGGCATGCTCTAGGCAGAAATGCTGGAGTCGGTTGCCATGCCCTCCTCCAGGGGCTCTTCCAGTACAGAAATTGAACCCAGGTCTCCCACAAGGCAAGCAGATTCTTTACCATCTGAGCCACCAGGGAAGCCCAAGAATCCTGGAGTGGGTAGCCTATTCCTTCTCCAGGGGGATTTCCTGACCCAGGAATTGAACTGGGGTCCTCTGCACTGCAGGCGGGTTCTTCACCATGCTTAATTTAGCTGCATGGAAATACGTCATGATGGTGTATGATTTGGTGGACTTAGGTAGGGATCTGTGAAGATAAAGGGAGTGTGGAGGCAGAGAGTCATGAATTCATTTTAGTTTTCAACTTGTACAAAGCAGTGTCTTCAGCAGGGGAGATGTGATGATAAGACATTCTGCTCACCCTCAAGGAGCTCAGAGTAGTTACAAGCTTCAGACCAAACGTAAACGTGGGTCATCATTCATGTCCCCAACCCACTAGCTTCAGGGTGGACATCCTGTCTGTCAAGACTGTGGTGAAAACCGGTGAGATGATCTGTATGATGTTGTGATCTAGTCAAAACCGATGTGTTATATAAATGCCTTATTAAATTTCAAAGGGCCTGTCACAGGCACGGTCATTATCAGATGTTTCTATACAAAATGTGTATTTTCCCCTCCTGCAACATAAGTATTAAAATTTCTAATACAGTCACACCTGTGATCAGTCTTCTCTTACAAATAGGAACCAAGATGGCAAAATGGAAGTAATTCTCTAATTAATTCAAAATAGAACCAAACCCTTTCCCCTAATTATTTGGCAAAAAGAATCATAGTATGTTTCTTCTGGGGAAATTAGTATTTTAGGCAAAAGTGATTGTTGGCTTGCAGAGTCTTAAATAATTTTCAGATATTTAAAATAATTTGGAGTAAAATACCATCCTCATTTTGAGAAATAAGACAGCGAACTTAAAAGCCTTTAAGTTCAGACAAAAACACTGTATAAGAATAAAGAAGATAACATTTTTGTTCTATATTGTATCACTACTAAAATGCCGAATTTCAACTCAAATCTTGAAATTATATGGAGAGAAATTCTCCCCCCAAAATAGACTCTCATCTAAAGTTTTAAATGAGATCTTTTATTCCTTTGAGGGGGCGCGTCTTTCATATGGTCAGTCGTGAGATGTAACAGGCAAGCTGCATTAGATATACACCACACCAACCCAGAATGATACAACATATTGCAGGTTTCAGTTAGTGTTAAAAGAAAAGGAAATGAAATGTAGCTACAATAAAGCTTATTAACTAAGGAAGAATTAATTTATTATTTTCCTCCCTCTGGTGTTGGAGTGCATAGTATAACCAGGCCTTTGAGTTTTTGCTATGCTAAACTCAACTTGTGAAGAAGGGAACGGCAACCCACTCCACTCCACAGCAACCCACTTCTGGTCTGGGGAATTCCAGGGACACAGGAGCCTGGTGGTCCTTGTGGGGTTGCAAGGAGTTGGACACTACTGAAGCAACTTAGCATGCAAACTCAACCTGAGAACCCAAATTGCAGGATCCTTATTGCCTGTCGGTGTGTGTGTGTGTGTGTGTGTGTGTGTTTGTGTGAGTTTGTGTGTGTGTGTGTGAGTCGCTCAGTTGTGTCTGACTCTTGCGACCCTACTGCCCATGGGGTTTTCAGGCAGGAATACTGGAGTGGGTTGCCATTTTCCTCCTCCAGGGGATCTTCCCGATCCAGGGATAGAACCTGCGTCTTCTGTGTCTCCTGCATTGGCAGGAGGATTCTGTATCCACTGGTTGTCTGTCAGTAGAGCAGATTAATACACAAATGCTTATTATTTACAATACAGGAAAATACGAGATAATCAGCTTGTACAAATTCTTTTTTGCAGTGTGGTATCTTTAAATTTTGAACTCTCAACGAGTAATTTCTGAACGTGTCTCCTGGTATTTTGTTATCTGCAAATTATGGCTGTATTACCTTAAGAAAATTCAATATCTGGAGAATCATTATTTAACAAATACATGGAGGAGAGAAAATTGTTACTATTTGTACTACATAAAGATTTTGTTTTACAAAATGATGCCACTGCATGATTCCTATAAACAGGGAGCTTCTCCAATGCATTTAAGATGTGAATTGAATAACAGAAATGTGATGTATATAGAACTTTCCAGCCAAACATTTGCAGTGGAACAAACAGAAAGATTTTTAAAGTGTAAGACTGTTTCTGATTAATTCACGTTAAGGGAGAGTTTAAAACATTTAACAAAAATCACAATCCATCTTTGGGAATCTGTTGATTTTTTTCGCCACTAATTTTATTGTAGCTTTCACCAATCAGTGTGATCAAATTTAGCTTTCAGTTCATCTATGGCTTACTAAATCTCTCTGAATTTATATCAGTCAAGATGCTAAATGAGGATATAGAACATCTATGATCTTCTAATGCATTGGTTGCCATGGAAGCTGCTTTTCTGGCCTGATTTGATCAATTTTTTTTTTCAAGCAAGTAATTTGATAATTCTTTCCAAAGGGAAAATGTCATAATGTTCTTGTTCCTAATTGAAAGAACCAAATTGTGTCTTTAAATTCATAATGGTCTTCTCCTAATAACCATGATATTTTGGTCATTTTATTTATACACAGCAGATACTAATCCTTGAGTTTGTATATTTTTAAAAGTGTGTGGGGAAAAAACTGTAGTATTGTTCAGCCACCAAAAATAAAAAGTGACAGTTCAAAGATAAAAAAAAAAGTGTGTCACTTAAAGTCTTTCTATTTTTAACTTCTTTTTTCTATGTTTATAAAAAGAGGATCTAAAAAATCCAAATCTTTTAAATGTAAACATTGGTGATGTTTTGCTTGAGAAGTAGTGGCTACTTGCATCACAGATAATTAAACATTTAGGTAAAAATACTCCTCCTGCCAGCCAGCACTGTCATCAAAAGCCTTCATTAAATGCTGCATTTGCATATTATATTTATCTCAGTTAGCAGAACTGGGATCCTTACTCAGAATTTTTTGACCACCTAGTCCTGATAATCTGCTTCCTGAAATGAAATGGAACAGGAATGAAAATATGCCATGCTATGAAATGTTATGTGCAGGAAGGGTCTTTTTCAGTTTTCCTAAACCCATCTCAAACCCTAGGCAGTGCTTTTATTTTATGATTATAGACATAAGATCCAGTGTGCATTTGCATAGTTAACTTTAATGCTGCATGAGAAATAGGGGCATCATGAAATTAATTAGGACATTTACTTTCAGTCCTGAGAAAAAAAACAAGTTCCTCTCCAGCCATCGCGGGATGGCCTGTAGGTGGCAGTGTGTAGCAAGGAGAGGCTGGCTGATCCTCAGCGTGAGCTCTTTCACAGCAAAAGTGAAAAGCAAAACGATCAGTTTCTTGTCAGAAATACCTTCTTGCATCTCTTACATTTGGCTTCTTCCTCTAATGAATTTCTGAACATATGTGTCCCGTATCATCGATAACATCACCATTCATTTTCTTTGGTTCAAAAACAATGCTTTTTCTTTAATATGTACCTCCAAGTGCCCACAATAGTGTTATGAGCCCTGTGCGTGTTAAGAAATATTTTTTTGCCCTACTGACTGTCAATACTGAGTTGAAAGCAAACATCTCAACTGCTCTATAATTTTCTGTTTCTCAAAGTTTGAGTACAGAAGTTATCTGGAGAGGATTGGCCAAGATATGAAGAACAAATATATAGACACACTGTTTAAAAAATGTTCAGAAGTGGGGATTTGTTTTTGCATTCTAAAGGAAAGCTCCTGTGAGCTTCCCTCTGTGATATGCAGCTCCATCTGGTTTTGTTGGGAGTTGGGCTTTGCCAGATCTGTCCAAATGCTTTGTCATAAATTCAAATATGAAGCCATGTTTATCCCTTTTCATTATGCCTGTATATCCATGCCATCCCCACTCTCTTATGTGACTATAATTTTCATAGCAACAACATAAATATAGAAAGAGTCCCCAAGAATTTTTTCCCTGATCGTCTTTTCTCCCATCCTAAACAGGAGTTATTGGCATTTTGGAAGCAATGCATGTTTCCAACGACCAATGTCTTTTGTAAAAAAAACAGTAAAGAAATTAGACCAGTCCAAACACTGCTGCTCCAAATCTTGATCGGAGACTTCATTACTTTTTACGTAATTGTATTCTATCCATGTCTGATTCAGTTAGAAGTTCTTTCCAACAAAGTAGATTACAGCATCTGGAGCTTTTGATCTCCTTTAAGCCTCTGAGGTAATCAGGCAAAATGATCACTTCTAAAAGGGAACGCAAACCCTCAAAATCCATCTCCCCGATTTCTAAAGACACTTTTAACCCTCTACGTGTGTTGCAGCTGCCACCCTAAGGTCACAGCTGGGCTCAGTTCTAAGCTGCGAGCTTAACTATTGCAGCACATTTAAGGATCTCCTAATGCTGTGTTTGTCAACACTGGCTTATTTCTTTTGGCTACTTGTTTTTTTTTTTTAAAGGACACTGAAATCAAGCTCATTAATTCAATTATTTAAAAAAAAAAAAGCAAAACTCTTGCAAAAAAAAAAAAAAAAAGCTATTTAATGTGGCCTTTCCCAGTTATTTGACGTCTATAGCCCTGAAAAGTTGGAAAGGTCATTTTCTCTGTCCCTGGTCTTGCCAGTGTGTTCAGATTCATAAAAACAAGCTTTTTCCTTGAGTCTCGTTTGCGCCTTTCTGCCTTCGAGCTGCAATGCCTTTCTACTGCGTCTCTTGTTTTCTATCAGATGTCACTTGCTTTCGTGCTGTTTATGCTCTGGGTACTTTATGCTTTTGTCCTTTTCAAACTGCTGTAGATGTTTGTGGGCTTCAGCTCCCTGGCACAACTGTTCTCTTCCTTCGTAAGCTTCCTCTTGTGGGTAGAACACCGATCCGTTGTTGTTTAATAAAGCAGGAATCTGATTTCATTCCTTTCACATCCATCAAAACGTCTTTTCCTAGAACTGGCATTCTTCCACTATTATTTGGTTAACTTGCCACATACAAGTGATTTTTCATTTCTTGATTGGGGAAAGAAGCTCTCAAGGGTGATGTCGAGCTGGAGAACACCAGCTTTCCTCCTTGAGACAAAGGGCTTGCTTCTCTGCCATTTTGGTACTCAGCCAGCCTCTAGCACTGTGAAGCTCCTGGCTTTTGTGAAAGTTAGTGATCTTTGGAGAAAACTGTCTCATATTTAAGTTCATCTTGAGTTAAAAAATTCTTATATAACCTAAACGGATGAACTGCTGAAATTAATTACATAATAACGATTCTGAACGTTCATGTGTGTGTAGTTTTCTTTATCTGTAAAAGTCTCAGATTGTAGCCTTTCTCTATAGACTCCCATTTCTTTTCCTGGTGTTACTGTTAAGAAACAAACAAGCGTTATTTTTCTCATTTTTTGGGTGGTCAAAATGAAGCCAGGCTAAGTGAGCAGAAACTAATAGAGAAGGGAATAAATGTCTCCTGATTCCAAGCCTGCTGCCTCCAGCCCTTTGAAGGTGCTGGCTTCTGTGAAAGGTAGTGATATTTAGAGGAAAATGTCACCGTTAAAGCGCGCTATGGCTTCTACTGGACCAAAGGGATGCTGTGTCTCCCATGGGAAGGCAACGTGGTGATGTGTTTTAGAAACGTCATGTAGATCTGTAACTGCTAAAGGGAGGCAGTGTTCTTTGATTACTGCAAGAGTCTGTTAGCTGATTAGAGAAGGTTCTTAATAATATAGGAGGCAGGAGAATTCCTGCAAGCTTCTCCTGACTGTGCAATCCATTTGGGGACTCATTACTGAAATACTGCTTAATGCCTAAAATAAGAATAGTGAGCGTTTTCAGACAACACCTTATGTAAGGACTATGTATGACCAATTATTTTTTTCCCAAGGAGGAGATAAACATTTTATTGAAAAAAATATATATTTAACCCTTTTTCCTAATTACGATATACATTCATAGAAGTTTAGAATATGCAAAGATGCAAAACTGAGTTGTCTGTAATTCTCTCACTTTGATATAATTGTTTTTTAGATTTTTAAGTAAACACGCATTCAGAATTTTACAAAAATGGGTTTGTGGGTCTCTCAAGAGAGCTCCAACAAAAAGCATCCTTTTTCAACATCTGAAAAGATGTTGAGAGAAAAATCCAAAAGAACTATAGAGGCAAAAATAATGTTTATTACTAACAGAGGGTAGGCAGAGCAAGTAGATTGATATCTGCTACCCAAATAGACTTGCATGCAGAAATTCCAAGATCATGCAGATTCCTTGTTCTGATGCCGGGTTCTCCTCCGGGTTGTGGCCCATGCAGGAGCCCCACCCAGGTAAAGCTTACAGCCTGGAAGAGAGGCAAGTCTGTGTCCTCTGCAGGAACACTCATCTCAAGAGGAAGTGAGGGGAGCTAAGCGGAGGTATCAGCTATTGTATTCACATTTACCAACTAATTAACTCACGGGGCCAAGAAAATGTGCATTACACAAATTAGTTTCCCTTAACTGCAGGGACATTCAATATGGACAGTCAAGTATTTTGCACCAGCAGGGTTACACACTACCTCTTGGCTTATATTTTGTCCCCTTTTCCCATTTAACCAGGAAACTTGACTTTTCTCTAGATTCTAGGGGAACCCACTAGATTTACATTAGCCAAGCATTTTCTTTGGCATATAGCATGAATCAAAGCTGGAAATATTATTAATTATGATTATATAAAAAGGAAAAAATATAAAAAAACAGCATGAGGGGACATTGATGCTACCCCACTTCAAGACATACTATGAAACAACAGTAGAAAAGCCGAAACAAATGGATCAGTGGAGCAGAGTGGAGAGCTCAGAGATGGACCTCCATCAATATAGTCAACTGATGTGTGACGAAGAAGCAAAGGCCACAAATGGTGAAAGATGGTCTTCAGCAATTACTACTGGGACAACCGGACATCCACTTGCAAATAAAAATTGAATCTAGATGCAGACCTTGTACCCTTCTCAAAAATTAATTCAAAGTAGAGCATACACCTAAATGTAAAATGCAAAACTATAAAACTCCTAAAAGATAAAATAGGAGAAAACCTAGATGACCTTGGATTTGTCAATGACTTTTCAGATACAACACAAAGGATGTGATTCAAAAAGAAAGAATTGGCAAGTTGGACTTCATTAATTTTAAAAATTTCTGTGTGGAAAACAACATCAAGAGAATCAAGAGACAAGTCAGAGAAAATTTGAAAAAGCCTGATAAAGTTGATAAAGAACTCTGACCCAAATATAGAAGGAACTCTTAAAACTCAACAACAAGAAAATAAACAACTTAAAAAACATGGGTCAAAGGTCTTAACAGATCCGTCACCAAAGAAAATATACAGATGGCAAGTAAACACATGAGGAGATGCTTCACATCAAATGTTATCAGGGAACTGTGGATTAGAGCAAAGAGATACCGCTCACTTCACACCCATCAGAGTAGCTAAAAGTCCAGAATACTGACAACACCAAATGCTGGTAAGGATGTGGGGCAACAGAAACTCATTTATTGCTACTAAATAAATAGTAGCGATTTGTACTCTTTTGTATTCAGGAACACAAAATGGTATAGTCCTTTTGGAGCATAGTTTGGTGGTTTCTTGTAAAACTATGCCTGCTCTTACCATACGATCCAGCAGGCACATTCCTGGGTATTTACCAAAGGAGTTGAAGACTTGTATCTACACAAAAACCTGCACTCCTGTGTTTACAGCAGCTTTATTCACAATTGCCCAAACTTGGAAACAACTGAGAGGCCTTTCAATAGGTGAATGGATAGACCGGGGTACATGTAGACACCGGATTATTACTTGGTGTGAAAAAGAAGTGAGCCACCAAGCTGGGAAAAGACACGGAGGAATCTTAAATACATACTACTAAGCGAGAGAAACTAATATAAAAATGGCTGCATACTGTTAGACTGTATGACATTTGGGAGAAGGCAAAACTATAGAGACAATAAAAAAGAATATCAGTGGTTGTTGGGGTGAGGAAGAAGGAAAGGATAAATTGGCAGTGAAATTGCCAAATATGGTACTATCATGGTGGATACATGCCGTCATCAATGTATCCCGACTCACAGAATGAACACCACCAAGAGGGAAGCCTCATACAGATGCCAGACAGTGGGTAATGACGTGCTGGTTCAGTTTCATCAGTTGTAACAAATGTGCCTCTCTGATGGAGGATGTTGATAAAGAGGGAGGTTGTCTGTGTTCAAAAGCAGGTATATGTGGGAAACCTTTGTGCCTTCTGCTCGATTACTCTAAAGATACTGTACCTAATTCTATGCTAAATTGGTTTGTTTAAACTCTAATTATTAAACGTTGAAATACATTCATATTGGTTTAAATAATCAAAAAGGACTTAATGGAAGAAGTTGGACATTTGATCCGTGAAAGACTGGATGCAGTTTGGCCGTGGCTCAAAGGGGGAACAGCATTCACAAAGGCAGAGCAGTGTCAGAGGCTCAAAGAGCAGCGTTTCGTCAAACTACAACACTAATCCAGTCCTTGGTTTTCTTCTTAAAGTGGCTTTGGAAAGTACATGTTGAAACTTCAGAGCTGTCCTGGGAGAATTCAGTTCAGCCCCTTCACCATTATAATAATTCTGCTTTTCTCCCTCTAGTCTTTGGTCTATCCTTCATTTCCTGATCTTTGTAACAAAATAATGAAAATAATAAAAATTGAATCTGAATTGTACTAGCACTTAGAAGATTTGCCTCTGCAGGAGCTCAATTTGAAGTCTCAGGAAACAACCATGAACAACCCTGAGTGAACTTCCCTTGAACTCAATTGTTGTGACCACTAAGCTGTAACTCTGAGCTAACATTAGGGTCATGTTGCACAGTGAATAGTAGCTATTGTTACCAAGTGTTTGTAATATATAGAGAATGCCGTGGAAATTGCTGAAACCAAAAACATTCGTATCTAAAAATTGTTGTTCACCACAGGCTAGTATAAATTCTGTGGTAAAGAGGGTCCATTGCACGTTGACATAACGTAATGATTGTTCTTATGAAATACTGAGTTGACCATAATCATTTATATTCATGAACTGTGATTTCTTGGTACTTTTGATGCTACATTTGCAACTATGGAATTACTTACCATTTGGTACCAGTTTATTCTATGAATAATAACAAAAACCATTATATTGAATAGTCTCTAGAGCAGGGAAATATTTTCTACTGGAATAAATTCTAGGGGTAGAATTCTGATTCATGAATAGAAAGTTGAAAGATTTAGTTAGAATTAGGATTTTGCTAACCATTATTTTTCTTCCTCTTGGGAAAATCTCAAACCCAAGACGAAGCTTCTATCACATAATCTGGGCTTCCCAGGTGCTCTAGTGGTGAAAAACCCGCCCGCCAATGCTGGAGATGTGAGAGAAGCTTGTTCGATCCCTGGGTCAGAAAGATCCCTGGAGGAGGGCAGGGCAACCCACTCCAGTATTCTTGCCTGGAGAATCCCGCGGACAGAGGAGCCTGGCGGGCTGCAGCCTTGGGGTCGCAAAAGAGTTAGAGAGGACAGAAGGACTTCGCACACATGGACACGGGTATCTGTCCATAACTCTGTCCGTGGGATTCTCCAGGCAAGAATCCTGGAGTGGATCATCATTCCCTTCTCTGGGGGATCTTCCCGCCCCAGGGGCTGAACCTGCATCCCCTGCACTGGCAGCTGGATCCTTCACCACTGAGCCAGCTGGGAAGCCCAGTGCTTCTTCACACAGTAACTAACCTCGAACCATCAGCTTGTAGATTAAGCTTTTTCAAAATGGGTTTTCGGTTTCAACATAACTCATACTTCCAAAAATTCAAGTATTATAATCCTGTCTTCTGCCTACAGAACCAATAATTTATAAAATGTTTTAAACTCATTTCTGCCTGATATACCATTAAATGGTATATATAAGATAAGCTATCTAATATGTACATTAAAATTATTATTTTTGCATTGTAAAATATTTTGAATCTAATTGTGATTTTTTAAAAAATAAAACACATATTGTACCTTTTCGACTTTTCCACCCCACACGTCTTGGCTATTGTTTGTTTGCTAATGTGGCTTTTCATCTCTGCATCATATCCATTGAATAGATGCTTATGAAATATTCGAACTCAGCCTCACTGGATATATTTTAATTTCTCACTGTTTGAGCATTTTGTTGGTTAATTTTTTTCTTTAGATAACAGACATATCTATTTAAAGCTTTATGTTATGATAGTATGATATAATATATCTTATTAATTTCCTAATAATCATTTTGGCATTGAATAACTTACTCTTGTAGAATGTATTTATTTGTGAATCACTATGGATCCCATAATAGTGTGTGACTTTTTAAACTTGCATAAAGGTTTACACTTTTCCACAAAGCCTTGCGATAAATGTTTAAAAGGCACTGTGCGATTGGATAATGCTGTATGTTTTCCAAGAGACAGTAACTTCCTACCGGGAAAATTAAAAAATTGATTCCAGGAAAATCCAAGCTTGATAACATAAATTAGCCTCATGATGATACTGAAAGTTAATGCTCTGTGTGGTGCAAGTGTGCTTAAAGCAAACAAAAAAAAGCAATTGTGTCTCTAGTTGCAGATGACATAGAATTCTTGTAAAAGGTGTCCTTTGATTTGTAATTTTAGTGTTTATTTCTATTTCTTTTGATTCAATGTCTATATTGTTGCTCAAAGAAACAATGAAAGAAGTCACCTTCCTGTCGGGCATAAGAATGAGTAATTGATAGGTGAGCCTGCCATTTTGGTTCATGTTCCAGCAATGCCATGACTTCAGTAGTTGAGATTCATTAAGTTCTCTCTTATGGCTCTGCCATTTGTCTCATTATAAGTTAGCTTTTGAGCAATTTCCGTTATTTATTCTCTAGCAAAACTAAGCCAATGAGGTTGTTTGAAATCAATCATTCTTTCAGAATGGATAGCTTGTCTTTGTTTTAGGATGTTATTGGGTAAATTTCTTTTTTTCTGCAATACATGTTTTATTACTCTTGGATGATACTGATGAAGTTTGATTACAAATCAAGGACACTGTCAAAGAAGAAGGGCTTCCATGGAGCTGAAATGAGGCGTGCTGCCTGGGAGGCCTTAAGATGGAGCATAAACTTTCTATTAACATGGGAGAGTCATGTAGTGTGAGTCAAAATCATGTATCATATCAAAGCTACAAGAAGATAATGATGTCTATTGGAATGATAATGTATGAGAACAGTCAGATCAGTTCATATTTATGTCAAATATAAGGTTTTAGAAACTCTATAACAATTCTCCACAGTATACCTGTCTGACATACTGCTGCCGAGGAATAGAAGAGAGAATGATTTCAACAGATTTGCCTCAGGTTAGTCACCTAACACGTAAGTTAGTGATTAAGAAAATGGTTTGAACATTTTACCTTTAGGAAGGATATGGGCTAATTCCCTCATTTTTCAAAGCATCTTTAGATACTGCCTGAGATAATTAATTCAAAACTAGCAATTTAAACATAATTTAAAATTATAGAGGCAAACACTGGGAATATCTCAAATGAGTAATAAATAATAGGCCCGGGAGAGAAATGAGGAGAGCTAGGTAGGTACCAAATCCCTCATCTCTCATGATGAGGGAACATGAGAAGCTGCCTGGCCTTTATAAATAGGGAGACACATGCAGATATATTATGGTGATAGTGACCAGTAAAATAACTAAAAATAAAGACGTTGAAATATCTGTTTTAGGAGAACAGAGCTGGAAGGTTAGATCTGAGGAAAGATATCTTGTCTTCTCACTCTTAAGTTCCATATCGTTTGAATTTACTCTTTCATGTGTATCCTCTATCTTTAGAAGAGATACTCTCCTTTGGTATTTCTGTTCTCCTCCTCGTCTGTTTTACAATCACACATAGCTTTACCCCCAGGTGGCGCAGGAAGCCAATGCAGGAGATGCAGGTTCAACCCCTGGGTCAGGAAGATCCCCTGGAGAAGGGAATGGCAACCCCCTCCAGTATTCTGGCCTGGAGAAGCCCATGGACAGAGGAGCCCTGGCGGGCTGCAGCCCATGGTGCCACAAAGAGTCAGACACGCCTGAGCGACTAACGCTTTACCCCAATCTCAAACAGCTGAGGCCTCTGCATCTCTCTGTAGGAAAGGGTCGTCTCGTGTGACCTCCGGAGGATTTTCACTGGGTTTGTGGCCCTGCCAGTCCTCTGTGGGTCTGCCTACACTGTCTACGTTGTCAGATTGAGGGCTCGGCGGAGGAAAACATTTGTTATAAAATAGGATTCCAAAGGCTAGAACAGAGCCTACTTCAAATAAAAGGAATCCCTTCTGGGCGTACTAAGGACCGGCACCAGAAGCTTCAGCGTAGGGTAGGTGCACTAGCTTCATTCTTGAGTGGGTGGTGAGACGAAATTGTGGCTGGATTTTCATCTTATTAGGGTTAGGGTTTATTCAGGGAATCCTCTTTCTTCTGATAGGTAGAAGATGTAGCGCACGGTCTCTACGGAAGTATTTCTCCATGTATGATCCATATGTGTGCTGAATGAGAATCAACCTGGGGTGTTCAGATTTCGCAGGCCCCACACTATATCTGCTGCTTCAGAATCTTCTGAGTCCTGGGAATCTTAACTTTTAATAAGCTCCCCAGATGGTTCTGGGGCCCACCAAAGTGGAAGAGTCTTTGCATGGAAAGTAGAAACCCATATGAGACTTGTTCTAGATAGGTGTGTTTCAAGAATGTGGCTCTTATGTGGCCATCACAGAGTGTGCGGTCAAACAGTGTCTGGGGAAAGATGGTCCGTGCCGAGATTGTTTTTCTAATTGTGTACACTATTTGTAATTGTACCTTTTCTTTTTCTTTTAATACTATTTTTCTTTCACTTTATGCTAGAGAAATAGTGATGAATGTTAATGAGGCAATAGTTACTCCAGCCCTAGACTCTCATTTCAGGTAATTATTTGAAACCAGAACAGCGCTTAACAACACTGCCTTAACCTCTTTTGGGAGATGAGCTAATTAAAAGCTCAAGCAAGACAGACTCTTGTTTTTTTTTTGGTTTCCTTTTCTAAGCTGGTTAATGGGAAGAAAAGGGAAAAAAATAAGAATATTTTGGCTTCTGATGTTTTTCTGCCATCATTTTATGTTAGTAAAATATGGAGTGTGTTTCTGATTTTTCTGTTCTGAAAAATAGGATGGCGGATTAATATGAAATGGGGGAGGAGGTACAACTGAAAAATGAGTAAAATTTATTCAGCCAGAATCATTTAAAAAGATACAGTAGAAGAGAGCAGTGTTTTAGACAAATTATCCAGATGATTGAGGGAAAGCAAATAAAAGTTTTGGATCTCATTAACTAGATATATTTCTTAAACTGTGTCACACCAGTATACTTTGTGGACTGTAAATCTGAGTCCCAGTTGAGCTTCCCTGGCGTCTCAGTGGTAAGGACCCGCCTGCCAGTGTGGGAGACGCTGCTTCAGATCCTGGGTGGGGAAGATCCCCTGGAGAAGGACGTGACAGCCCACTCCGGTGTTCTTGCTGGGAAACCCCACGCACAGAGGAGCCTGGTGGGCTGCAGTCCAGGGGGGTCACAAAGAGTTGGACACCACTGAGTGACTAAACAACAAGACAGATTAATGGGATACATGCCATGGTACAAGCCATCACTGCACTGATTTACAAAGACAAATGCCACCATCTTGTCATTGATATGAAAGAGGATTTTTTTTTTTTTTTGGTTTGGATTTTTGTTTTGCTAAGAGAACCATCAAATCAAACCTCAATGTATTTCCCACAGTCTTATTCTTGGCCAAGTTGGTGTGGAAAGCATGTTTTCCTGAGTGCACTTGTTCCACTTGGCTGCCCGTTTCCTTTTGGAGCCATCTATCAAACTATGTTTTGTAGCGTGATCTATCAGACCATATTTTCAAAGCAAAATCCATCTCAAACGACAGTATCCTATCTTTTCAAAGTTTCTAGCCAACTTACCGTTGTGAGAAAAGCAAAAGGACTGGCCTGGGCAGCAGGATTTGGGCTAAATTCCACACGTTATTGCTCTTTTGATGTTTGCTCATAAAGCCCGGGTGGTCTGGTTGCACTTCTCCTTTCCGTGTGCGCTTTACACTGCAATGTCCCGCTCTTCCCAGAGATGTCTGTGATATCGTTGTGTGGGAAATGATCCTGTTTATAGTTTTGATGTCATCTTGTTAAATCTGGGAGGTGATTAGGGTGTTCTTGAGAAACATATAAAGATATTGTGACTTACTGCCATTTATGAATTCAGATGCGTCCATGTAGAGAACATTCCTTTTGCTTTTGAAATGACAATACGAGAGCTTTTAAAATTATTCTTTAAGATGGTATGTGCGTGTAGTGGAATCTGAAACGGAGCTGTAGTAAATATCCATGTAATCTACAGGGTTTGACACAGTGTATCACCATTTCAGTTTCCAGCTTCATTATCTGCCTTTTGCACTGCTGCTTTGGACTAGCTCACTTCCCCCCTTCGGTAGTGACAACAGAAGAGCTCGACTCTCTACAGTTTGTGGTTGCGTTTGGCTTAGTGAAAAATCTTATAATATTCATTCATTCCTGCACGCTTGTCTCACAGGGTAAGGTAACCATATCATTTGCTTCAGGTCTTCCGTTTTCTTGTTTAAATTCAGAAGCTCTTTTTATTTCTAAATTTATTTTCTTTAGCACACCGAATTCTCGCTGGCACTCCAGTGAACAGCTGTGGGTGGTGATGGGGTGATGTTTGGAGACAGTGCTTCTGCGTTCTGCATGTCCCCCCGAGCGGCTTTATAGAACATGGAAAGTACAGTCTAGCTCTGTGGCAGATGGACTTTCAAATAGCAGTCACCGGGATCTTTCCCTTTCATATCAAGAAACACAAGCTATATACCCTACTTAGTATGCTGACATTTCACAGTTGATATCCCCATATATTTTCCCTTTCACTTGATGGCAGGGATGGGAATTGAGGTGCCCTTTTCAAACAAAACATGCTTTCTTTTTTAACGTCTGTGAATGTTGACTACAACAAATCTATTTGGCTGAATTCTGCGTGTTTTCTAAATTCCTATGTTGTACACCTAATGCAGTGAGTGCCTTGTGTTGGAAGAAGGCTTAATAGTTTTCTAAGAGTTCATTAGCATTTGGCTCATCAATTGCTATATTTTAATATATATTTAGTAATTGTTAAAAGGGTATTTTTATGTCATCTTTTGTTCCTTTTTCCCTTCATTTGTTTGAGTATTTGCATTTTATTGGTTTAAAAATGTACAGAAATTGGTGCTAAAAGAATTCTTGAACAGTTCAGTGACATCAAATATAGTGTTTAAAAATCTTAACAGTGAAAAAAAAAAAGAAAAAAAAAATCTTAACAGTGGAAACCACTATCTAGTTTAATTTATGTCCTGTGTTTTGAACTGATTTTTACTTTGTATTCTGGAGGATTTAGATGGCCAGGCAAGTTTTCCAAAATGGAAAAAAAATGAGTTTTGCCAAAGAGATGGGGAATTGCACTACGTTTTAAGCTTCTTTATAAAAGGCAGTTTCAAATATCAAAAACTTTCAGCACAAATATTGCATGCTTGTTCTCAGTTCTGCAGTAAATTTGGTTATGGAAAATTTAATACAGTCTGTGTGAAGAGTCTAGAGATAAGTAAGTGTGTTGTTTCCTCTTGGGTAACTCCAAATTGTTTTCTTCAAACTTGTGATTTAGCAGGTAATCCTCTAGGTGAACCTTGACAATTTGGTTACACTGGGGCGCCAGGCCCTCTGAAAACAGAAGGTGATTGGCTAGCTGCCTCACCACTTTCAGCTCTGGACCTTGGGGAGAGAGACATGTGAATCTTTACGATGAATATTAGTGTGGGGTTTATTTAGATTGAAAAGTATCCATGGAGAGTCATAGGAGAAGTTTTTAAGGAGTCTAAGACCCATTAGTGAGTGGCAGTTTGAAAATTTCATTGGTACAAGTGTAACTCTTGGTACTACCTCTCCTGTTTATTTGAAAAGGAGACAAGTGTTTTTGAAATGTTAAGATTAACCAGTGGAAACAGAAAAATTTGTTCTCTGAGAAACAGAAAATAATCTGTGATAAAAAAGGGTTCAAAGTTAGTGATCCTGACTATTTTGTGGTGGTGGAAAGTGGATTTTGTTAAAAGTGAGTGGGCAGGGCAGGTATAGGTTATTATTTATGAGAGTGGCTAACAGTTTTAAGGCCACAATTATATGCCAGATGCTGGGCCAACTGCTTCATGTGTAGAATCACATTTTATCCTTATAACCCTATGAAGTAGGAACCATTATCTCTCCTGTTATACGCGTGAGGGAACTGAGACTCGGAAAGAGAAGTGCGGAAGATAGAAGAATGGCTTCCCCGCATAGTCCACACCCTAATGCCTGGGCCTGTAACCGAGGTAAACGACACTTTCCAGATGCGATTAAAGTTAAGGAGCGTGGGGTGGGAGGGGGGATTATCTTGGCTTATCTGGGTGCCTCCATCCTCATCACAGAAATCTTTAAAAGGGCTTCGAGATCCAGCTGTGACGATGAGGAAGGGTCAGAGAGGCATAAAACTGTGGCTTGGAAGGGAAGAAGGGTGCCCTGAGCCGAGGAATGCAGGCATCCTGCAGACATTGGGAAGTGCGAGGAAGCAGACCCCTTGCCTTGTTTTGTAGTGTCTGTGAATGCCAAAAAGCCCAACACTTTAGGCTTCAGAAAGTCTCTTGGTGCATTTAGGCTGCTATAACAG
The DNA here is from genome assembly GCF_032452875.1 of Bos javanicus. NCBI lineage: Eukaryota > Metazoa > Chordata > Mammalia > Artiodactyla > Bovidae > Bos > Bos javanicus. The sequence continues at coordinate 80,603,412 of NC_083881.1, read as the reverse complement.
AACCACAGACTACAGGGCTTATAAATGACAGAAATGTATTTCTCAAAGTTCTGGAGACTGGAAATCCAAGATCAGGGTGCCAGCATGATTGGTTGAGGGCCCTGTTCCAGGTCACAGACTTCATGTTATATTCTCACATGGTGGAAAGTTATAGAGAGCTCTCTGAGATCTGCTTTATAAGAGCACTAGTCCTGTTCTTGAGTGCTTCAGCTTCACGACCAAAGGAGATCCCCAAAGTTGCACTTACTAATTTTATCACACCAGGCATTAGAATTTCAACATGTGAGTTTGGGGAGGCCCCCAGCATTCATACCATAACAGAAAGGGACAGAGCATTGCAAACACCTGGATTTCAGTCCAGTGAGACCCAGATCAGACTTCTAACTCCCAGAGCTGGAAGATAATAAATTTGTGTTGTTTTTAAGCCACTACATTCAAGGTAATTTATTATAACAACAATAGAAAATTAAGTCAGTACTGGTATTTGTATCCATGGAAGATCTGTGAAAGCCTTTAGAATCCTTAACAGAGCTGACAGAAAGTATTCCTCTCCCAAAGTCAGTCAGTAAAGACTAGAGGTGATTGCTGCTTCAAATGTGAAGACAATTCAAAGCTTCAAGAAACATGAAAAATCAAGGAAATATGATATCACAAAAGGATCACAATAATTTTGAGTAACTTAATACAAAAATATGAGTATCTGCAATTCATCTGATAAAGAAATAAATATAACAGCTTCAAGAAAGCTCAATGAAATACACACACACACACCACAGAAAGACAATTAAACAAAATTAGGATAACAACATATGAACAAAATTAGAAGACCAACAAAGAGATATAAATAATAAAGAGAAAACCGAATAAAACTTCTGGAGCTGAAGAACACAATGGATGAGATGAAAGGTGTCCTGGAGAGCATCCGTATTGGAATGGATCAACTGCAAGAAAGAATCTGCAGCACAGAAGACAGGACTTTGGAAATTACTGAGTCACAGGAGAACAAAGCAAAAAGATGAAAAAGAGTGAAAAAGCCCGTATAAATTACGGATAAAGTCAAGATACGTAGTCTAAAATTACTGAAATCCCAGAAGGAGAAGAGAGGAGAAAGGGACAGAAAATCTATTTAAAAAACTAATGACTGAGAACTCCCCAAATCTCGAATAAATTTGGACATCCAACTTCGTGAAACCTAAGAATCCCCGAGTAAATTCAACTTAAAGAGATCTTCTCCAAGACACTCCATAATAAAATTTTCAAAATTCAAAGGCAAAGAGATAATCATAAAAGTAGTAAGAGTAAAGAAGCTTGTCACTCCTCTGGGAATGCCAATAGGCCTATCAGTGGATTTCTCAGCAAAGTCTTACAGGCCAGAAGAGAGTAGGATTGTACATTCAAAGGGCTAAAAGGAAGCAAAAAACTGCCAACAAAGAGTATTTTATCAAATGAAGGCAAAATACATTTTTTTTTGACAAAACTTGAGGAATATATCATTACTAGACCTATAGCGCGAGAAATACTGAAAGGAGTTCTCCAAGTTGAAATAAAAGGATGCTAACTGGTAACATGAAAACATATGAAAATATGCAACACACTGGTAAAGGTAAGTATAGATTCAGATTCAGAGTATAGTCAGCCCTTTGTATCTATGGACTCACATTCATGGATGCAAACAAATACAGAACAAACACATTTGAAAAATAATTCCAGAAACTTTCAAAAAACAAACCTTGAATTTGCCACTAGCCAGCAACTATTTATATAGCATTTGCATTTTATTTATAGCTATTAACATAGCATTTACATTGTGTTAGGTATTATAAGTAATCTAGGTATGATTTATGGACTTCCCTGATGGCTCAGATGGTAAAGAATCCACCTGCAATGCAGGAGACCTGGGTTTGATCCCTGGGTTGGGAAGATCCCCTGGAGGAGGGAAAGGCTACCCACTCCAGTATTCTGGCCTGGAGAATTCCCATGGACAGAGGAGCCTGGCGGGCTACAGTCCATGGGGTTGCAGAGTCAGACACGACTGAGCAACTCAGCGCAGCAAGCACAGATATGATTTAAAATGTACAGGACATGTGTAGGTTCAATGCAAATACTATGCCATCTTATATAAAGCACTTGAGCATCTGTGGATTTGAGTATTGTGTATGTTGGGTTGGGGGGAGTTCTGGAACCAATTCCTCATGCATGTGAAGGGACTGGTTCTCTAATATTGTAATATCGTAGTATGTTAACCACTTAACTCTAGTAAAAATATTAAAGGATACAAATATTAAAAATAACTAACTATTAGTATAATAATTTGTTAATGAATGTTCAGCATAAAAGAGGTAAATTGTGACATCAAAAACATAAAGGAGGGGAGGAGTAACAGAATAGGGTTTTTGTATGCCAAGCTGTTGTTATCAGCATAAAATAAGCTGTTATATCTATAAGATATTTTTTGTAAGCCTCATGGTAACCACAAAGCAAAACCTACATTAGATACACTAAAGATGAAGCTATCGAGAGAATCAAAGCATGCTGTTGCTGCTGCCAAGTCGCTTCAGTTGTGTCTGACTCTGTACGATCCCATAGATGGCAGCCCACCAGGCTCCGCCATCCCTGGGAATCTCCAGGCAAGAACACTGGAGTGGGTTGCCATTTCCTTCTCCAATGCAGGAAAGTGAAAAGTGAAAGTGAAGTCACAGAGCATACCATTATGTAAAATCATCACTTCACAAAGGGAGACAGCAAGAGAGAAGAAAAGGAACAAGGGAACCACAAAACAGCCAAGAAACAATGAATATATGACCTTAGTAAGTTCTTATCTATCAATAATTACTCAAATTGTAAGTGGATTAAATTATAAAAAAGCAGAGTGACTGAATGTGTTTTTTAAAAAAGACCTAATTATATATACTGTTTACAAGAGAGTAACGTCAGAATTGAGGACACACATAGGCTCAAAGCTAAAGAATGGGAAAAAGGTTATTCTGTTCAAATGGTAACCCAAGGAGAGCAGGGGTAACTATACTTATGTCAGACAAAAATTAATTAAAAAAAAGTGCTCAACATCACTCATTACCAGAGAAATGCAAATCAAAACCACTATGAGGTACCATCTCACGCCAGTCAGAATGGCTGTGATCCAAAAGTCTACAAGCAATAAATGCTGGAGAGGGTATGGAGAAAAAGGAACCCTCTTACACTGTTGGTGGGAATGCAAACTAGTACAGCCACTATGGAGAACAGTGTGGAGATTCCTTAAAAAACTGGAAATAGAACTGCCTTATGACCCAGCAATCCCAGTGCCGGGCATACACACCGAGCAAACCAGAACTGAAAGAGACACGTGTACCCCAGTGTTCATCGCAGCACTGTTTACAATAGCCAGGAAATGGAAGCAACCTAGATGTCCGTCAGCAGAGGAATGGATAAGGAAGCTGTGGTACATATACACAATGGAGTATTCAGTTCAGTTCAGTTCAAATGCTCAGTCGTGTCTGACTCTTTGCAACCCCATGAACTGCAGGTGATGCCAGGCCTCCCTGTCCATCACCAACTCGTGGAGCTTGCTCAAACTCATGTCCATCAAATCGGTGATGCCATCCAACCATCTCATCCTCCATCATCCCCTTCTCCTCCTGCCTTAAATCTTTCCCAGCATCAGGGTGTTTTCCAGTGAGTCCGTTCTTCGCATCAGGTGGCCAAAGTATTGGAGCTTCAGCTTCAGCATCAGTCCTTTCAATGAATATTCAGGGTTGATTTCCTTTACGATTGACTGGTTTGAGCTTCTCATAGTCCAAGGGTTTCTCGAGAATCTTCTCCAACACCGCAATTCGAAGGCATCAATTCTTCAGTGCTCAGCCTTTTTTATGGTCCAACTCTCTATCCATACATGACTATTGGAAAAGCAATAACTTTGACTAGACGGACCTCTGCCAGCAAAGTGATGTCTACATTTAAATGCGCTGTCTAGGTTTGTATATAAATATATGAATTTTGACAGAATATGATATTAACTGTGATTGACTTTCTCAATGATTGGAAAAGTCCTCTTTGAAGAGGTAAATTTTACTGTGAGACTATATGTAATTTGAGAGGCATAGGAGAACTAGCATTTGGGAAGTTGGAGTATTAGGCATGGAGAAGGACATATGCTAATGTCCCAAGGAATGAGAGAGCTTGTTAGTGTGTCTGTAGAATGAAAAGAAAATCTTTACTATTGGAAAAGAGTAAACTAGAGAGAAGACTCATGATGAGGCTGAAATTGTGAGCCAAATCAGGTAGGACTTTGATAAGCTATGCATAAAATTTGGGGTTTTATTCTAGGCTCAGATGGTAAAGCACCTGCCTACAGAGCAGGAGACCTGGGTTCTATCCCTGGGTGGGAAGATCCCCCGGAGAAGGAAATGGCAGCCCACTCCAGTACTCTTGCCTGGAAAATCCCATGGACGGAGGAGCCTGGTGGGCTACAGTCCATGGGGTCACAAAGAGTTGGACACAACTGAGCGACTTCACTTCACTTTATTCTAGTTACTATAAGAAGTCATAAAAGTGTTTGCAAGGCCAGGAAAAACAGGAATTAATTTATTTTTTTTGTGAAAATTGAATATGCAGAACAAAGAAAACTGTAATCCATGACACAATCAAAATACCCCGTCCCCAGTGTGCAGGTTTAGTGAATCGCTCCTCCTGAAAGATACTCCATGGTTATTGTCTCTAGAAAAAGGAAGAGAGGCTCTGTTACATGTCCGTTATCTTCTAGTAAAGACTTCCACTGCCCAAAATATGAACTCCCTAAGTGACTTGTCAGACATAAACACGAAGATTTCTATCAACCTTGGTGGCATAGCAGTTTGCCCTTTCTTCCAGAGACAATTATGTATTTCCCCCAAAATTTGTATTGTTATTTGGGAGCAAATATTAATCTAATCCTGAGTTAGAAAGCTAATATGAAGAAATAACTCTTTGATACCACAGCTTATATGAGAGTTATTTTCAATACCTTCTTCAGACCCTTGATATAATTGATAAAATTCAGGATAAATAGCCTAGTTTATTAGGTATGGAATTGTATCTGGTACAGATCTAATATCTCTACCTGTATCTGTTACCACTGATGATAAACTCACCTTTATATAAGAAGCTCTGTTTTGCTCTAAAACATGACATGAAATTTAAAAGATGCCCAAAATACAAGTGAGTGCTGCTTCTAATTTCATTTTGAGTTAAAAACCATCACTAGTGCAAAACCCCACAGTAATGACGAGCTAAGGCTTTATATGGAACGAAAAAATCCTTAACGAAATTAAAAAGCTAATCATCTTACAACATAAACAATTACCCACACTGTTTATGCGTAGTATTCTGCTTGTTAAAGAGATTTTGAGAGTCTGCATTTGCCTGTAGAGTCAGTGCCGTGCTGGTGAATTAGAGCTGCTAACTACTTGGATTGTCAACTGTGCATTTTGGTAGATTTTCGCCTTGAATGCTAATGTGGTTTTTTAAGTCTCATTTTGATGAATTTTATTGTTCCATTAGGTTCGCTCTGGTTTTTCCAATCAGTCATGTCCACTTCATCACTGTCAGTGTGCTATCATAACATTAAATATGACCAGAGGTAAACGTTACTGAAAGTTGTGCCTGTTACTGCTGTTTTACAGTAGCGTAATTTTGTTTTTATTTCCTTTGATTTTATGCTGATATGGGCTTCAGCAGTATTTGCCTGCAGCCTCTTTCAACTTTTCCTTTTAATTAAAAAGCCTAATTGGGAGTAATAAAATCTTCCAATTAAGCCTTTTAAATAAAAACTGAAAGCCGAAAGTGGCTGTGGCTGCAGATAGAGGCTGGCGCTGACGCTTGCGTTGTGGCAGAATTCTATCACCGCCATACGATTTGTGGTTTCCAGGTTTGACTTGAGACCTTTGAGCTAGGATAAGTGGACCTGGGGAGAGATACCCAAGCAGATAATTATACAGTTAAACACTTATTGTCTTTGAGGAGGCTTTATTTTTGAGGCAGGAAGGATACTGAAAGAGACCTGAAATCAGTCATCATTATGGAGGGTTCATTGAGTAAAAAAAGATTTCAGTAATATTGCGTATTTAACAATAAAAATGAAAGACTTTAGTATTTGAACAAAAGGTAAAATATGGTAGCTTATTTAATTTAGGTATAAGATAATCTAAAAACTTTGGACTTGATTTATTATTTTCTTTCTTTTCTTGTGCTAGAGAAATGTGCTAGGGAAAAAGATTGCAATGAAGCCTAAAATCACATGATCTGTAACTGGATGGACTGGTGCTGATCTTTGTATATGAATTGAATAGTAAAAGACTAAAATAAGTTTTTTATACTATTTGAAATGGGTAACTATGTGACTTTCTGGGATATTCCAGTAAATATCGATTTTATATATTTATCAAACATAAATTTTTGTTAGCCTGTGTTATCATGTATGTTTGGGAGCAGGAGGGAAGGGTGTGATGGGAGTTGGATTCGGAAGGAAGGATATTTTAGCTTTGGTTATAATTGTTTCTCAGTTGATTTCATATATTTTGGAAAAGGTTAAGGCAAGGGAACGTTTTGTGTCTGAATGTCTCATTTAAAAAATACTATTTTTAGAAAAATTGTAACTATTCTATCAATGGTCACCATTCATACCAAACAATCAGCCTTATTTATTTTTTAATGGAAGTAGTACCTGTTGCTTCAGAAAATTTGAAATGTATTTAAAAACCAAATTCATATAAAAATCAAATTCATATATAATCTTACCTCAAACCATACTTAACATATTGGGTATATTTCTGGTCAGCTGCTTTTTATTAATTTTTAATCTGTTCTTTCTATACATATTCACTTATGGGGGTAAAAACAACACGACTGAGGTTATATTGCACTTACACAGTTCCATCTATTCCTTTTTCATTTAACATTGTATATAAGCGGTTTCCATTTTTCAAAGACATATATATTTATCCTTCCCAGGTGGTGCTACTGGTAAAGAACTTGCCTGCCAATGCAGGAGACAAGAGACGCGGGTTCGATCCCTGGGTTGGGAAGATCCCCTGGAGGAGGAAATGGCAGTGCACTCCAGTACTCTTGTCTGGAGAATCCCGTGGACAGAGGAGCCTCGCGGGCTACAGTCCACAGGGTCACAAAGAGTCGGACAGACTGAAGCAACTTAGCAGGCACGCATACATTTATCCTACTGTTTTTGACCAGCCTCCAGTTTTGGGACATTTAACATCGAGAGGCTGACTCTCACAGAGGTCAGAGCATGGATTTTGAAGTCATGCTGTCTGAATTTAATTCTTGGTGCCCAGATAGCTAGTGCCCAGATCTACTAGCTACGTGATGTTGGGCAGTCTCTTTTTTTCTGAGCTTTATTTCCTTCTGCATAAAATGCAGAAAAGCATCATGTGCACCTAAGGGGTAGGTATGATGATTATATGGGTTAATCTATGTAAAAGTGCCACGGCATATAGAGAAGGCTACACATGTATTAACTGTTGTTCCCAATTATCTCCATTTCAATGACTTATGAATTTCAGATAATCCAGTAATATTGCTACGTTGTTAGGTTTGGCAAAATCAGCTCATTCCTTGTGACCTTAATCCTAGTAGATGCCTCCAGAGTGATTCATTTAGATCTTTGATTGTTCTCAGTAAACAGCTCAGGAGCTCACTTCCTATGGGACATATTGTCAGAATTGCTCTTCAGTACAGTGGAAGTGAGAAATAGATTTAAGGGCCTAGATCTGATAGACAGAGTACCTGATGAACTATGGAATGAGGTTCGTGACATTGTACAGGAGACAGGGATCAAGACCATTCCCATGGAAAAGAAATGCAAAAAAGCAAAATGGCTGTCTGGGGAGGCCTTACAAATAGCTGTGAAAAGAAGAGAAGCAAAAAACAAAGGAGAAAAGGAAAGATATAAACGTCTGAATGCAGAGTTCCAAAGAATAGCAAGAAGAGATAAGAAAGCCTTCTTATCAATGCAAAGAAATAGAGGAAAACAACTGAATGGGAAAGACTAGGGATCTCTTCAAGAAAATCAGAGATACCAAAGGAACATTTCATGCAAAGATGGGCTCGATAAAGGACAGAACTGGTATGGACCTAACAGAAGCAGAAGATATTAAGAAGAGGTGGCAAGAATACACAGAAGAACTGTACAAAAAAGAGCTTCACAACCCAGATAATCACAATTGTGTGATCACTGACCTAGAGCCAGACATCCTGGAATGTGAAGTCAAGTGAGCCTTAGAAAGCATCACTACGAACAAAGCTAGTGGAGGTGATGGAATTCCAGTTGAGCTCTTTCAAATCCTGAAAGATGATGCTGTGAAAGTGCTGCACTCAATATGCCAGCAAATGTGGAAAACTCAGCAGTGGCCCCAGGACTGGAAAAGGTCAATTTTCATTCCAATCCCAAAGAAAGGCAATGCCAAAGAATGCTCAAACTACCGCACAATTGCACTCATCTCACACGCTAGTAAAGTAATGCTCAAAATTCTCCAAGCCAGGCTTCAGCAATATGTGAACCATGAACTTCCAGATGTTCAAGCTGGTTTTAGAAAAGGCAGAGGAACCAGAGATCAAATTGCCAACATCTGCTGGATCATGGAAAAAGCAAGAGAGTTCCAGAAAAACATCTATTTCTGCTTTATTGACTATGCCAAAGCCTTTGACTGTGTGGATCAGAATAAACTGTGGAAAATTCTGAAAGAGATGGGAATACCAGACCACCTGATCTGCCTCTTGAGAAATTTGTATGCAGGTCAGGAAGCAATAGTTAGAACTGGACATGGAACAACAGACTGGTTCCAAATAGGAAAAGGAGTTCGTCAAGGCTGTATATTGTCACCCTGCTTATTTAACTTCTATGCAGAGTACATCATGAGAAACGCTGGACTGGAAGAAGCACAAGCTGGAATCAAGATTGCCGGGAGAAATATCAATCGCCTCAGATATGCAGATGACACCACCCTTATGGCAGAAAGTGAAGAGGAACTAAAAAGCCTCTTGATGAAGGTGAAAGTGGAGAGTGAAAAAGTTGGCTTAAAGCTCAACATTCAGAAAACGAAGATCATGGCATCTGGTCCCATCACTTCATGGGAAATAGATGGGGAAACAGTGGAAACAGTGTCAGACTTTATTTTTCTGGGCTCCAAAATCACTGCAGATGGTGATTGCAGCCATGAAATTAAAAGACACTTACTCCTTGGAAGGAAAGTTATGACCAACCTAGATAGCATGTTGAAAAGCAGAGACATTACTTTGCCAACAAAGGTTCGTCTAGTCAAGGCTGTAGTTTTTCCTGTGGTCATGTATGGATGTGAGAGTTGGACTGTGAAGAAGGCTGAGTGCCGAAGAATTGATGCTTTTAAACTGTGGTACTGGAGAAGACTCTTGAGAGTCCCTTGGCCTGCAAGGAGATCCAACCAGTCCATTCTGAAGGAGACCAGCCCTGGGATTTCTTTGGAAGGAATGATGCTAAAGCTGAAACTCCAGTACTTTGGTCACCTCATGCGAAGAGTTGACTCATTGGAAAAGACTCTGATGCTGGGAGGGATTGGGGGCAGGAGGAGAAGGGGACGACAGAGGATGAGATGGCTGGATGGCATCACTGACTCGATGGACATGAGTCTGAGTGAACTCTGGGAGTTGGTGATGGACAGGGCGGCCTGGCGTGCTGCGATTCATGGGGTCGCAAAGAGTCGAACACGACTGAGCGACTGATCTGATCTGATCTGATCTGAATTTAGTGGGAAACTTCGTCCGTACTCTCACCTGCATTTGATCACTGTCTCCTCCTGAACATCCCTTCTTGGTTCCCACTGGAGGAGCCCCTTACTTGGTTGCTCACGCTCTTCCGAGCTTCTCCGGGTGCACCCTGTATCGCGTGCGGCGTCCTCTGTGGGACTTCTCCTGTGTCCCCACGAGGGATTTAACTGTCTCACCCGAGTGCTCTCAGTGTGAGTGTCTTCGGATGTAGCACTCGTCACATTCAAAAGGCGAATGCCTCCATGTTGTCTTCCAGTCTCTCTCACTGTTAAATTTAATTGTTAAAATATTTCTGTGAATTAGAGGTTATTATCTATTTGGAAAGATAATGAACTTGAGATTCTGGGAACTTAAAAGCAATTTCCAACCTCACAGAACTAGTCAGTAACATATATAGAATGTTAATGAATCCAGATTTATATCAACTACACTAATGTTTCGTAAGCTTTGTCAAGAATATCTCCTGAAGACTGAGTAAGTGTAAAGGTGGAGCGGCATCTGTGGGTATAGTCTGAAAGTTCAAAGCAGGCACATATTCATTTGAAGCACTTTCTTTCATACAAAGCATCATTAGCTTAGTTCTACTCCCAAAATGTATTGGTTTCAATATCAAGCAATATTTTATTATTCTCCATTAGGAAAATTAATCATCTCTTCCCTTGTTTTGATAGTTCTATGGTGCACTATCTTTATGACTGTTAGATTAAATTTATAGAGAGATGAAGCCACATTTTAAATTCGTCGATGAGGTAATTGTTTTTATATTAATCCAGACTCCCATAAAAGTACAGAGAGAAATTAGGTTCACACCTTCAGTCACTTGAAAGAATGTTGCCAGAAGGTGACAGGGTGCAAAGCTTTAAAGCTATTCTTGGTGGAAATTTCTCTATACTCATCTTATTGAGATATCTAACTTTTCTGTATGGTGAACTGAAAGTTTACTTGAACTCTGGCTCTTTTGTTGTCCAGGAATATTATTATCAAAGGATGTTTTAGTGGAAACAGGACTCTTAATTTTGTCATTAATCCCTGCTTGAACAACTGATAGCATGTACTTAAAATCAACTTTCTCTGTCAAATGCTCAAGCTTCATTTTCACTCTAACAATTGTGTTTGCAGTAAAAATACTCATATTTTTGCATAGCTGTGGGTAAGCACTCAGCCTTGGGAGAATATTAAGAATAAAAGTGAATCGACAACATTGTCTTTATATTTCTGTTTCCTCCTTAGAGAAAGATAACACACTCCAGCAATGAGTTAGAAGTCTCTGACTGCTGCCTTTGTAAAGCCTAGGAAGAATCTGTGTAGTAGAGCAATTCTTCATATTCGGCTTTTATGTCTTGTATATAGACGAAAATTCATAGAGTGTTTAAATCAGTTCCCTGTTCCCGTATTTACCGCCTCTGTTACCATATTGAACACTCTGAGATGATCTGTATACAGATTGTTTGAGTGAATTGTTCACGGTTCTCAGTATATGACCTCATCTCTGCCAAGCACCTGATTAATCTGATCCCGGCTAATTTTGGTAACTTTGGTAACTTTGGTGTGACTCTCATAAACTCAGCTCCATCCATGGCACCCCATCTGTTTCCCCAGTTGATTGTATTTCTCCTTGTAAACCCTGTCAGATAAATTCTGGAGAAGCTGTTCAACAGTTTTTTTTTTTTTTTTTTTTTTAATCACCAATCGCTTTCAATAGCTAAATATTTTTATAGACATCATCATCAGAAATACTGTGCCGAGACCTACATTTTCTGTATTCTTGTCTAACAAACTGTTTCATTTATGTAGCGAATATATCAAAGACCTGGGACATGTGATAAGCATCTGATTGGCTAGTCCTCATCTGAGATCTTTACCCATCTTCTGCAACACAGCTGGTTTTGAAGGAAGCTTTAAGCAAATTTAACTTATTTACTTGATTATAATTTGTATTTTCTTGCTCCAGACCCCTCCCTGGATTAGCTCTTGACAAAGCACTCTGGTGACTTGATTTCCAAATTTTCTTGATGTTAGATGGTAAATGGCGTTTCCAGGCTCCCCTCTGCAGCGTCACGCGCGTGCTGTCAGTCCCGCTGCGGGCTTTCGTGTGCAGATTCAGGCTTTCCCTGTTATAAATCAGTGCTATAAATAAGCTTGTAAAAATATCTTGCTAGGTTTATATTCATTTATTGCCAATTTGCAAATCATGGTTGCGTTAGGATCATCATCTCTTTTCCTATTAAATTTATTTGATGGAACTACAGGGATAGAACCAGAAAATGATTGAATTTCTCTCCTTATCATGAATGTCTCCAAGTTCTAAGCTATTTCTAGTGTTGTATCCTTCTTTCTGAAAATAATTAACAAAATTATTAACCCTTGAAGGGTGAATGAAAAATTACACAGAAATAATCAGTTTCTAGTACTTTAGTGTTGACAGGGAAGGAAGAGTACTAAAAAAATGAAATTATATCCTGCATTTTGTAAACTAGTAGCGAATTAATAACTTTGTCATTATATTTTTGTTTCCTCCATGGAAAAAAAGAATACACTTCAGCAATGAATTAGAAGCCTCTGATCAGTGCCTTTGTGAAGCCTAGGAATAATCTATGTAGTAGAGCAATTCTTTGTATTCACCTTTCATGTTTTGTATATAATGAAAATTATATTTAGTTTCTAGTACTTCAGTGTTGACAGGGAAGTAAAAGCAATAAAAAATAAATTATATCCTGCATTTTGTGAACTAAATTTTGATCGAAACAATTTAATCAGAAAATTGAACTGATTTATAGAAGCCAATATTTGTGAGTGTGTGTGAGCATGATTTCATCTTTAAAAACTCTACAGCTTATAAGGTGTTGACCTCATTTAAAAAAAGAAGAAAAAAATCATACGATAGTACATGTGTCCGTGGACTTGTTGAGTCATTATTCTATAAGCTCAGGTCCTCTAGTGAACCACCAACATTAGAATAATGTGTTCCTCAAGCCATGGCTCTTTTACTTTTAAATACACCCTAGATATTGATATCTTTGATTTTCTCATAAGAGAAATGTACCAAATTTTATACTCTTTCATTACACTTATAAATATTCCTTTAAAAGGTTTTGATGAAAAAGCATGGGTGGATAGTTCAGTATGGGTAGATAGAATTCTGCTGTAATGTTTGCGTGCTAATATGACAAAACCGTATGCCGTTCATTGCCAGCCTCCTCACCCTCTTCTCTCTTGGCTCTCCCAAATGTACACACGTTGTTTTGCCTTAGTGTTTATTGGGAGATAAGAGATGTTGTCTCATCTTCATTTGGGAAAGTCATTCCCACCCAAGCTATCCTTCACGCCCCTGCCTTGGCCCCTGCCACCCCTGTAGTGCCTCCTCCGTCTCCTCCCCCAACACTGTCCATGAGTGCACGTTTAGCACTAAAATGTTGAGGCTTTCTGGAGTAATGAGGATGCACACGCTTTTGGCTGTAGCTTCCTGTGTCTGCCTCATCAGTGCAAAGGATGCACCCTTCTAATGGGCTGCCCTGAGTTGGATCTTCAGGTCCTATCTTTGTTCTCCAGACCTCAGGCATCCTGACTCTTCCAGAATACCTCCTTCTTTAAACTTCTGTGGCATGAATCTCCATTGTTTTAAAGGAAGACTCATGAAGCAAATGCCCCAAAGTAGGACATAACCCAAGTGTCCAGACGTTTAGTCTTTGAACCTGAGGAATGCTTTCAGTAGGACAGTCTCCATTATAGATTTTGGCAAACTGAACTCAAGACAGTTGGACCCTAATAAATTGAAATATGGTGATATGTCATATGTTGATATTTTTCTCATGATAAAAAGTATTTCCTAAGTTTTAGTAAATAATGCTTTGAGTATGCTAGAGATGTTTGATACTTGAAGGAATGTATGATGAATCATCTTGTAAGACAAATGACCGATTTGTAATCCGTCTTACTGTATCATCTTGGTTCACAAATGTCATCTGAAAGTTAGCACATAGGGGCACAGGGTTTTCTGGCCTGTAGTTGGTCAAACACTGGACATATTTTTTGGGGGCTACTATCAAATAAAACATCAATGCACAGTCAGAGTTTTTTCCAGTTTTGTGAAATGTTATTCTAAAGGGTCCTGGGAGTGTGTGTGTGTGTGTGTGTGTGTAGGGGAACACTGGTGTTACTGTGCTGTGTGCTAAGTCGCTTCAATCATGTCCAACTGGGTCCATTTGCAACCCTATGGACCGTCACTGGCCAGGCTCCTCTGTCCTTGGGGTTCTCCAGGCAAGAATACTGGAGTGGGTTGCCATGCCCTCCTCTGGGAATTTTCCCAACCCAGGGATGGAACCTGCATCTCTAACGTCTCCTGCACTGGCAGGCGGGTTCTTTACCGTTAGCACCACCTGGGTGTTACTAGTAAGTGTTAACTTCCATCAGTCATTCTTACTATGTTGAGTTCTCAGGCTGTGGTTGTTTAGAAGGCCTCCCATAAAGAAAGTGAGGAGCGTCCTGCCTCTCAGCTCTCGTGTCCATCTGCTTTCGCTGTGCACAGACCTTGCATTTGTGAGGTCTGGCCCTGAGGACTGAGAGGCTGGGAGAGTCTGACAGTGGGAGGACATCAGGGGCTGAACAAAGAGCTGTCTTTCAAAGGGAGAAATCAGCTGAGGAGCTGAGACGTACGAGGGTCTGGCCAAGAAGCAGCAAACTCTGTCAGCATTTCAAACAGACTTTCATACCCAAATGGTCACACAGCTGATGAAGACCTAAGAAGCCAAGCAAGAGATGGCAAGTCTGTCAGGGTACTAGCAGCAGGAGAACATCATTTCCAGCTCTGCCTGGGGAAAGCAGCAGGAAATGTTACCAGAGCTTCCGTAGCTGGGGCGCTAGCTGGAGCCGTGGCGAAGGCTGTGGGATCCGGGTCTTTGAAGCGAGGCGCTGTTGTGGGTGGGCTGGGGCCGTGTGGGGGTGCAGAGATGCCCCTCTAGACTGCGGAGAGAGGCTATCAGCGGAAATAAGATAGTTTCTGCCTTCCTCTTGCTTTACTTTTTCTTCCGTAGTCAAAGCTAGGTGGGAGTCAGTTGGCACGGGTGTCTGGATCACTTACGGGGTCATTTCCCCTAACACGCGGAACAAAGCGATGAAGGGCAGAGAACGGATTAAGCAGACTGGCCAAAACATGTGGTATTAGCATTTCTATTTCTCCTTGGAAATCAAACATCATAGAGCTGCGGATGGTTTGTTTGGTTAAGGGGAGAAAAGATAGTAAGACCCTATGGGGATGTGGGAATTACCAAACCCCTCCAGAAAATGCGTTTAGAAAATGGAGGTTTTATAACCAAGTCGCTGAAGCAGAGTGAATCCTGGCACGGCTGTGAAGTATTCTGGACTGGGCGTGAAATGACTCCGCGTCTCCCTGTTTGCTCTTGGCAAAATCGGTCACCTTTGGCATCGATTTCCTCCATCCTGGGCCCTCACGGTAGAGGCCGGTGCAGTGAGAAACCCCCGCCTAGAGAAAGCGTCGTCTCTCCTTCAACGGCTCCGTTTTCTCTCTTCCTTCCTTTGGATTCCCTTTGTCCCTCCATTCCTCTTTTCCGTTTTCTTGCTAATGGGCACTTAGGGCCTAATACTTAAAAGCTGTAAAAAATGTAAGTACAGTATCCTCTAAGAGTCTCATGGAAGAGTTGTATATTTATCAGAAAGTGAACATGCAGAAAATGAAAGCAGCAATACGATTTATACGCACTTCATCACTGAAATTTGACTTCAAAATCTAGTGATTAGGTTCCAAGGGTAGCAGCTATGGTGCAGGAGACAGGAAGAATGAAACAAAAGCAGGCCTGGCGAGGCCGCAGGAGAAATGTGTGGTTGTTCATGAACTGGGTGCCAGGAGGCACGAGACTCTTGGAACAAGTCCAGAGGGAGCAGTGCATAGTCTTGAAAACAAGATATGATCCTGGGGTCGGAAAACCGACCCCAGAGTGTTTCTCAGCTGGCGTCTCAGAGTCGCACGTTTTACGTATCTGGTGGAAAATCTATAGATAAGAATATTAGTCCTAGGTACTGATTTGTTATTGATTACTGGTTCTTAGTTACTCAGCGGTTAATGACATTTTGTTCTTTGGCCCTGAAGGCCACGTGAGTTATAGCTTAACTCCCCGCATATTCTTTCATTCACGGCTGAGAGTATGGAAAGCTGGCTTGGATTCAGTTTCGGCACCTTCCCCTTGGAGGGTGCTGGTCCCCTGATCCTCGCCTTTCACTGAATTCTTGTGTCTCGTTTCTCGTTCTCTGGCCGTATCACGCTTTTGGAAACCCTGCTTGTCGAGCCCGTCTCGACACTATGGCTGAACGTGCTTTTCAAAAGCCCAGCTTCTGATGAGTAATCCCCTTTCCTAACATTTCACGCTGGGGCTCCATCCTTCTCACTATTGATTCTGATCGTCAGTGAAGTATAAGTGGTACTGGACCCCAGTACCGCGTTCCACCAAAGCCGATCGAGCACACGTTTTAGTTCATCTGGATACAGACACCCAAGGGAGAGCGGAGCAGGGCACCCACTGGAGAGATGGAAGGTGAAGCCCCAAACAGGAGGAGCCCTGGGAATGGAAAGGAATCTTCGCCTCCTTCAGAATCCACTGTAAAAGCTAAACTGCGCAGCCAGGGAAAGGCGGTTCTAATTCGGGTGAGGGGTTGGAGGTGGACGTCTCTGTTAAGGCTGGTTCTAACTCAGGTGAGGAGGGGTTGGAGGTGGATATCTTTGTTCTCTCCTGTCTCTTTCAACCAACTCCCCACGTTTTGCCTCTAGACCCGGCAAACTCAAATGCTTGGATGAGCTGCTAAGTAGAAATAAAAATGATAATTCTCTTTTATTTCTTCTTTTTCTATGCAGTCATAATAGGTGGATTTTCATTAAACACGGGAAGATAAAAAATGGGAAATGCACTTTCCTTGAACTCTCTCAATGTTCTATAAAATGTTCAATTAACTGTACTTGCCACTGTCCATATTTCTTCCCCTCCTCTCTGGACTGCATGAGGGCTCTCTTGCGTCTCGGTTAACATTAAAATAGAAAGCCAATTTATTATTTTTTACTCAACTCAAAAGAGCTGGGTGAATAAATACCGCTACTCATCATTTCATTTGCTTCATGACCTGTTGTTTAAACTTCCGAGGAACCATAACACAGTAGGAACTGAAACCATCTTACGAGAAAAGTCAGCGAGTAGATAACAGGAGTAAAACTTGATTCCCCCACGCCTGTGTGAACCGTATCCAGCTGCCACGAGAGAGCCAAGCAAGTGATTCCATTCCAGGTACCACAAATAGAAATAGGAAGAATGAAACTTTCAAAGAACGATAAAGGGCTAGTTTAAGGATTTGAGGCATTTCAAAAAGGGAAATTTGAGTATGAATCCTAGCTCTGTAATGTAATAGCTATGTGACCAGGGAGAAGTTATTTGCTCTCCCTAGGCATTAGTGGCCTTGTTTGTAAAGTGGGGATAATAATACTTAACTCACAAGTTATTTTAAGGATTGAGACGTTGAATAAAAACCACGGAGAATTGTTAAGTATTGCAAGGAAATAGCTCAATAATACTGTTATCAATGGAAATGAAGCAAAAACCTTTTCTGTCATTGTTATAGTTAAGAGACTATTTTACCATAAGAGATCAAAGATCAAAATGGTGATTTCTCTTTTTATTTCAGAAAATGTGGATCCAGCTAGTTTCTATTAAGAGAGAGAGAGAGAGAGAGAGAGAGAGAGAGAGAGAGAGAGAGTGTGTGTGTGTGTGTGTGTGTGTGAAAGAAATTGAGAGAAAGCAGGAGGTGGGTGGGGGAGTGGGCAGCGGTATACCCGCACAGTGGGTGGTGATGGTGCTGTTGGGGGTACTTAAACTGATTGCTTTAAAACATTATTTAGTGGCAATGTAGGGGAAAGAGCAATTGACTTGGAATAAGAAAACTTGGGTTTATGTCTCAGCACTGCCAAATATTGATTGTATTAAATACTTGATTCATGTAGGTACTCAGCAAATGTTATTAGGTTTAAGGACAAATGAGTTGTTCATCCCTGAATATTGGGGTTGGATATAATGCAGTAGCCTGCATTCTTTTCTTTCTTTTTTTTTTTTTTTTTAAGATCTTGAGGGAGTGATGAGAACTTGAAAGCAAACTTAGGTCAGGTAGGTGTCCACGTCTGTGAAAAAGATCACAGCTGCTAGAAATGTCAAGTCTTCCAAAATGTTTTCTTTGCTGACCTGGAGCTGATAATAGGGACTTCATTATTACTGAAGAACTTATCAAGGTCAGTGATTCTTACATTTTTGTTTTAGGACACGTTTATATTTTTAAAACTGACTGGGAATTCCAGAGAACTCTTGTTTATGTGAGTCGTAACTATTGATATTGCTGTATAAAAATTTAAAGCAAAAATGTACAGCTATTATAATAAGACCATTACATGTTAATATAAAGAATATCTTAATGAAAAAGAACTACATTTTCCAAAATAAAAAAGATGAGTGAGAAGAATGAAATCCCCAGTCCAGTCCAGGTCAGTCGCTCAGTCGTGTCCGAGTCTCTGCGACCCCATGGACCGCAGCACGCCAGGCCTCCCTGTCCATCACCAACTCCCGGAGTCCACCCAAACCCATGTCCATTGAGTCGGTGATGCCATCCAACCATTCATCCTCTGTCGTCCCCTTCTCCTCCTGCCCTCAGTCTTTCCCAGCATCAGGGTCTTTTCCAATGAGTCAGCTCCTCGCATCAGGTGGCCAAAGTATTGGAGCTTCAGCTTCAACGTCAATCCTACCAATGAACACCCAGGGCTGATCTCCTTCAGAATGGACTGGTTGGACCTCCTTGCAGTCCAAGGGACTCTCAAGAGTCTTCTCCAACACCACAGTTCAAAAGCATCAATTCTTTGGCTCTCAGCTTTCTATATAGTCCAACTCTCACATCCATACATGACTACTGGAAAAACCACAACCTTGACTAGACAGACTTTTGTTGGCAAAGTAATGTCTCTGCTTTTTAATATGCAAGGTTTATGTTGGTCATAACTTTCCTTCCAAGGAGTAAACATCTTTTAATTTCATGGCTGCAATCACCATCTACAGTGATTTTGGAACCCAGAAAAACAAAGTCAGCCACTGTTTCCACTGTTTCCCCATCTATTTGCTGTGAAGTCCCCAACCGCCTTCATTTTTGCAAATCTGATTAATGTCTGGCTTAACAGAAGGCATGGAGATTCTCTGATCTATTTCTGCATTTGGTCTGTTGAGATGGTATCTATCCTGTAGCTTCTGGGAAGTGCTTGTAAATTACTTGCAAAATAGCAAGAGTGAAAAAAGCAATGGATGTGTTAGATTTGTTATGAAGTAAATCTTGACCCGTCTCCTGAAGAGATCTCAGGGACTCTCATGGGTCCTAGCCCACACTTTGAGAGCCAGTGACATTAACTCTCAGCTGTCTCCTTTTAAATTCAGAGTCAGAAAGGACACTACCTTTACTCAACACCAAAGGGTGAATTGATTAACTGATTGAGTCCTGAGTGGAAGAGAGGGAAAGAATGAGAATGATGTAGACTCCAAGGGAGTGTGGCCTTGAAAGCTGTGGGAAGTGAGAGGCAATGAATCCTGGTATCACTAGCTGCTGCAGTTTGAAGATTGGCTGCATTACTTGCTGGTAGAAGCTCATTACTTTGGACGTGCCCCTGCTGTCAGAGGGCTTCCCTGGTGGCTCAGTTGGTAAAGAATCCGCCTGCAATGCAGGAGACCCCGGTTTGATTCCTGGGTTGGGAAAATCACTGGAGAAGGGAAAAGCTACCCACTCCAGTATTCTTGGGCTTCCCCTGTGGCTCAGCTGGTAAAAAATCTGTCTGCAATGCGGGAGCCTGGGTTCGATCCCTGGGTTAATAGTGGCTTAAATTTGGACCAGTTACTTAATCTTTCTAAGTCTCGGGGTCTTCATCTATAAAAATAAGGATAATAATACTTAATTAATGGTGTTGTCATGAGGATTAGTTCAGATAATATTTATAAAACACGTGGCTTAATGCTTGACACATAGTAAGTGGCTCACTATTAAGCTATTATTTTTATTGTTATTTTATCAAGGATTTGACCTGTTTATAAACATATGTAAACTCTGTCTTCAGGGTTACACATCTGTGTGGCATTAAATATCTTTGTGCAAAAGATTTCTATATTTAGAATAATATCCTTACATTAGAATTCTATTGGAATTACTCACTCAATAAACACTTCTAAGGCTTTCAATTTATGTGGGGAAATTATTTTCCAAAGGGCTGTATCTTTACCACTCCTATGAGGAATGGATGAGTGTCTGATAATTTTATGTAGATTCTGAGCCCTGGGAAATAGCAGTAAGCAAAATAGAAGAGCTGTATCCTTAGCTGTAGCAGCCAGAATAATTTAAATTTTACAAGTTATGTAAGAATGGAAATGTCTGCTGAGTAGAAAGCATCAACATAAACACTTGGGAAATAGAAGTATGGTCTGTTTTACATACATGTTTATCCCTATTGTCTCAGCATTTCATAAAAGTGAATTTATTATATCTTCCTAAACACAACCCTAATATTATAGATTTTGTTTTGTCTTGGCTAGTAGACCTTTAAAAATGTTCAGAACATGCTTTGTGTGTGTGCCCAGTCACTCAGTCATGTCTGACTCTTTGCAAACCTGTGGACTGTAGCCGGCCAGGCTCCTCTGTCCATGGGATTCTCCAGGCAAAACACTGGAGCGGGTTGCCATGTCCTTCTCCAGGAAATCTTCCTGACCCAGGGATTGAACCCTGCATCTTCTGCATTGGTGGATGGATTCTTTACCACTGAGCCACCAGGGAAGCTGGGGGCATACTTTATCAACTTATGTATTTTTCAGACAGGAGCTAACCCTTGGGAAAATTCATTCTAAGGGTTCTAGTCATCTCCTGTTTTAAAATCCGAGTAGAGATAAAGCAAGAATGAGGGCAATGTGGAAGAGAGAGTGGAGGTTGTAGACTAGGGTTGAAGTTCTAGGATAGACGTCACGAGACAAGCTCTCAACTGTGACTGTGGTAGCCGGAGCATGGAAGAGGGGCTCAGATGGTGTTTTAGGCTAAGATGTGTATCTTCCCAAATTCCTACATTGAAGTTCCAAACTCTGGTGTCTCAAAATGTGACTGTATGTGGAGATAGGTCGTTTAGAGAGGTAATTAAGAGTGAGTAGGACTGAAACGTATGTACAGTGTGTGTGAAAGAGACAGCTAGTGGGACCTGCTGAACAGCACAGGGGGCTCAGCTCAGGCTCTGTGATGAGCTGGGTGGGGGCATAGACAGCTAGTGGGATCTGCTGAACAGTACAGGGGGCTCAGCTCGGGCTCTGTGATGAGCTGGGTGGGGGCATAGACAGCTAGTGGGACCTGCTGAACAGCACAGGGGGCTCAGCTCGGGCTCTGTGATGAGCTGGGTGGGGCGCGGGGAGGGAGATTCCTGAGGGCGGGGGCTTCTGTACACGTAACTGATTCACTGTGCTGTACAGCGGGAACTAACACAATGTTGTCAAGCAATTACACTCCAAAACAAGAGAAAACAAGAGTAAATGGGAAAGTGAAATGTTAGTCGCTCAGTCATGGTCGTGAGGTCGGGCCCTAATCTGACACGTGTGTGTGGGTGCCAAGTCCTTCAGCTGTGTCAGACACTCTGGACTCTGTGGACCACAGCCCGCCAGGCTCCTCTGTCCATGGGATTCTCCAGGCAAGAAGACGGAGTGGGTTGCCCTGCGCTCCTCCAGGGGATCTTCCTGACCCAGGGATCCAAGTCTCCTCTCTCAGTCTCCTGCGTTGGCAGTTGAGTTCTTTACCTCTAGCACCACTTGAGAAGCCCAACCTGATATGAAAAGTAAAAAATGAAAGTGTTATTGCTCAGGTGTGTCTGACTCATTGAGACCCCATGGACTGTAGCCCGCCAGGCTCCTCTGTCCTTGGACTGTTTCAGGCAAGAATACCGAGTGAGTAGCCATTCCCTTCACCCTTCTTCCCAACCCAGGGATTGAACCCGTGTCTTCTGCATTGCAGGCAGACTCTTTACCATCTGAGCCACCAGGAAAGCCCACTGTCTACATGAGAAAAGGAGTTTAGGACACAGACACATGGAGAGAAGACCACATGATGTGGTTGGAAGCAGATGGCCATCTACGAGAATGTCCTTACACCCTCACAGGGAGAAACGCGGAGATGGAACTGTTCACCTGCTTCCTGTAAAATTAAGAAACAGAAATCTCAGAGCTGGGAGACCATTAAGGGGAGCTCTCACACCCCGTGATAAAAGCAGATTTCAAAAGGGAGAAGAGAGCTTTCCTGGCAAGGACTCCATATGGAGAGCCATGGGCTTTGCTGTCACAGCCAATTCCTTGTCCTCCCTGTGAAGGCGCCCTTCTTCCCTGCTGTGCCGGGACCTCCACATGGCTCACCATGGTTGCAGACCCCAAACTGCAATTCTCAGCTGGTTCCCAATAAACCCATCTTTGCTGGAGAAACACCTGGTAGTCCGTTTGTTTTCAGTTGCCGTCTCTGTCCCTAGGGGAACAGCCACCTAGAGAGCCGCTTGCTCCTGGCAACCGCCTCTGTGCTCTGGTCTCATGGGACTCGGGGTGCTGAGCCCTACTGGTTATCAGAGATGGGTGATTCTACGACTGGTCCCTGAGGCAACCGCCTCAAAAATTGGGACGTTAGATGCGTGAACAAGCTATTTCCAGGGGCATGCTGGCAGCTTGGTTTTCTTGCTGGAGCAAGCTGGCGGGAGAAGGCAGGGAAGTCAGACCCTCAGGCAGCAGCCTGTGAGGTCGGCAATCAAACTCCTTCCAAGGAGGGACTGGGAGACAAGGATTTTTTCCTGCCCCTCTGGGCTGGTCCCTGTGGGGACAGCTTCAGCAAGCTCTCAGGGGCCCATTAATACCTGCATCTTTGCTGCACTCGGGTGGGACTTGTGCTCGCGAGCCCCTCTGGCCGTCAGAGCTGGGTGCTGGGGCACAGATGCGTGGTCCAAGCACGTCTGTCACCAGGGAAAGCCGTGCACAGCCTGACTGGATGGGACTGTCCGGGGTGGCCAGAGGTTATCGCAGTTTTCCCCACCCTTTTCAATGTGAATATGTTCTTTTTAGCTCCATACCTAAGAGTCCCTCAGCTAGTTTTTGGATTTCTTCTGGAGGGAATTGCTGCATGTGTGGCTGTATTTGGAGTGCACACGGGAGACGGGAAAGTCAGCACCTTCTTACGATGCCTTCTCGGTTCAGCGTCTCATCAGCGCTCGTTTAGTGAGCTCTGACTCACGTTTGTGCTTGCCTGTCTGGGTGCATAAATGTACAGCCAAACACACAACTTGGAGGACCTCTCTTTGAGCAGGCAGTTGTTAGCATGAAGTATGAGCTTAATTCTTTCTTTTCATAAAAATGCCTCATTAGCTGTTTATTCTCGCAAGCACTTGCTCATTGCCACAAGCGTCAAAATTTTTACTCGGTCATTTACTTTACACGTGAACTTTCGTTTCCCTTTAAAAAAATTAAATTCACAGCCAAAGGTCTTCTGACAGGTTAATTTTCGCCCTTGTTAGCTTTTTTTTTTTTTTCCTGCTAAACTCATTTTTGCAAGTGTTGCAAGCTGATTTGGAATAAATTTAAACTTCCTTCATTGAATTAGGTTTTTATTAAAGTTATAGAACTATGGATAATTAAGTCATGAACAATAAACTACAGGAGATTCTAGAGGGAAGAAAAAAATCAATGCGTGCAAACTTGATTGTTGTTTCTCCTAGAGATACTGAATTAGGAGCTGCGAGGGCCGCGTGGTGTGCGCTCCATCTGGAGCTTCTCCTCTCGCTGGTCTCCAGGAGCAGACAAACAGCAAACAAAGTTAATTTAAGAGATGGCTTCAGTTAACGACATTTTTCTCTTGCTTTTCTGGCTTTCTGAACAGGGACACCAGATTTTCCAGTATTTTCCTTTTGAAGGAGACTGCTATTCATATTACTAGTTTCTTTTCTTTGTCAAACCAAGTAGAATAATATTTAACGGCGATTTGGAATTCAGCGAAGAGACTGAATGAAAAGTTCTACTTTTTTTAAAATAAGGTTTTAAGAAAGACTTTTTCTGAAGTGTTTGATTACTTTACACTGTTTAATCATTTATTTATTGTTACATTACTAAGAACTTTCTAATTTCTTCTTGAGCTATTTTAGAAATTAAAATGGTGGAATATCTATTTTTACAGGAATCACTGGAAATGTGTAGAAGAGTATTTATTCAAAAGAAGCATAAATCCCTTGAATAATGAAAAGTCTTCTGCCTTCTTTATTTCCACTATCTGGGTCAAGTAAGCTGGATTAGATTTGTGTAAAAGATGTGGAGAAACTTAAGTGGAAAATTAGAAAATGTAGTCCTAAAAATATATAATATTAGAAAAGTTGACTATGTAGCTACAGTTTCCCATAAATTTATGCTTTACTTGTGTATCTAAATTATACATATTTGCGTCCTAAATATATCTTAATTTCAACTATTAACCTGTCTCTCTCACTCGCATTCTAACTTGCCTACAGGTTTATTTATTGTACCATTTCAGGGGTACCACGCATACTGCAGGGCTTCCCTGGCGGCTCAGCAGTGAAGCGTCTACCTGCAATGTAGGAGACTTGCAGGAGATGCAGGTAATCTGATGAATCCAGGACACAGCCACTGACTTACTTGCTACAATAACCTCAGATCTGCAGATGACACCACCCTTATGGCAGATAGTGAAGAAGAACTAAAGAGCCTCTTGATGAAAGTGAAAGAGGAGAGTAAAAACGTTGGCTTAAAGCTCGACATTCAGAAAACTAAGATCATGGCATCTGGTCCTGTCATTTCATGGCAAATAGATGGAGAAACAGTGGAAACAGTAGGTGACTTTATTTTTTTGGGCTCCAAAATCACTGCAGATGGTGATTGCAGCCATGAAATTAAAAGACACTTACTCCTTGGAAGGAAAGTTATGACCAACCTAGAGAGCATATTAAAAAGCAGAGACATTACTTTGCCAACAAAGGTCCATCTAGTCAAGGCTTTGGTTTTTCCAGTAGTCATATATGGATGTGAGTTGGACTATGAAGAAAGCTGAGCGCTGAAGAATTGATGCTTTTGAACTGTACTGTTAGAGAAGACTCTTGAGAGTCCCTTGGACTGCAAGGAGATCCAACCAGTCCATCCTAAAGGAAATCAATCCTGAATATTCATTGGAGGGACTGATGCTGAAGCTGAAACTCCAATACTTTGGCCACCTGATGCAAAAAGCTGACTCATTTGAAAAGACCCTCATGCTGGGAAAGATTGAAGGTGGGAGAAGGGGACGACAGAGGGTGAGATGGTTGGATGGCATCACAGACTCAATGGGCATGAGTTTGAGTAAGCCCTGGGAGTTGGTGATGGACAGGGAAGCCTGGCGTGCTGCAGTCCATGGGGTCGGAAAGAGTCCGACACGACTGAGTGACTTAACTGAACTGAACTGACAGTAGTTCTGTAATTGGCCTCTATGGATTTACTTGATTTTCTATTCTGAATAATTTTTTTCTTTCTTTATAATTGATACATACATTGTGTAAGCTTACAGTGTGCAGTGAAATGACTTGGTGTGTATTGTCAAATATTTATCCCAATGAAGTTAGTTAACACATCCTTTACATCACATAATCAGCATTTTGCTCTTGTCATGGTGAGTGAGTGTGTGAAGGTTGCGCAGTCGTGTCTGACTCTTTGTGACCCCATGGACTATGCAGTCCATGGGCTTCTCCAGGCCAGAGTACCGGAGTGGGTAGCCTTTCCCTTCTCTGGGGCATCTTCTCAACTCAGGGATCAAACCCAGGTCTCCTGCATTGCTGGCGGATTCTTTACCAGCTGAGCCACCAGGGAAACCCATAGTGGGAACATTACAGTTCTACTCTTACAGCAATTTTCAACCATTCAGAACAGTATTGTCAACTGTAGTCACTGTGACCATTAGATCTCCAGACCTTAGTCATCTTAGAGCTGAACGTTTGTTCTCTTTGGCTAACATACGTTGGTCTCACCCACCCCTCAGCCCGGCAGCCACTGTCTACTGTCTCACTGAACTTGGTGTTTTTAGGTCCCTCATACGAGTGAGGCCCTACTCAGTGTGTTTTTCTCTGTCTGACATTTCACTTAGCATAATGCCCTCAAAGTCCATCATGATGGTGAGCATGGAAGAATTTCCTTCTTTTTATGGTTGAATCACATTCTATTGTATAAAAAAATGCTGCATTGTAAAATACATTCATCCATTAAAGGATTAATCAAAGGTTGTTTCTGAAAATGTCTTGGCTATTGTGAATCATGCTGCAATGAACGTGGGAGTCCAGATATCTCTTCAAGACAGTTATTTTATCTTTTTCAGATAAATACCCAATTGTGGGATTGCTGCATCATATAGATATATTATATATATATACACTCTAATATTAGATATATACATCTATTAAGTAGATGGGGAAACAGTGGAAACAGTGGCAGACTTTATTTTTCTGGGCTCCAAAATCACTGCAGATGGTAATTGCAGCCATGAAATTAAAAGATGCTTACTCCTTGGAAGGAAAGTTATGACCAATCTAGATAGCATATTGAAAAGCAGAGACATTACTTTGCCAATGAAGGTCTGTCTAGTCAAGGCTATGGTTTTCCCAGTGGTCATGTATGGATGTGAGAGTTGGACTGTGAAGAAAGCTGAGCACTGAAGAATTGATGCTTTTGAACTGTGGTGTTGGAGAAGACTCTTGAGAGTCCCTTGGACTGCAAGGAGGTTCAACCAGTCCATCCTAAAGGAGATCAGTCCTGGGTGTTCATTGGAAGGACTCATGTTGAAGCTGATATTTTGGCCACCTGATGCAAAGAGCTTACTCATTTGAAAAGACCCTGATGCTGGGAAAGATTGAAGGCAGGAGAAGGGGATGACAGAGGATGAGATGGTTGGATGGCATCACCAACTCAATGGACATGAGTTTTGTTGAACTCCGGGAGTTGGTGATGGACAGCAGGGCCTGGCGTGCTGCAGTCCATGGGGTCTCAAGAGTCAGACAAGACTGAGCCACTGAACTGAACTGATAGCTCTACTTTTTGACTTTTCGAGGAATTCCCAAACTGTTTCTCCCAGTGGCTGCACCAGTTTACGCTCCCACACCCGTGGACCTTTGGCAGTGTGAACCGCTGTGACCCCAAGTCTTGCTCCAGGCTCACGGCAGTGGGTGCTGGCAATGGCAGCTGTGTTGGCTTCTGCTTTCTTCAGTGATAGAGGCTGCCGAGCTTGTCTGCAGAGCAGGTCACTGGGAGCCCTGATTCCTCCAGCTGTGTGGCTGCGGCTGGTAGTCCCTGCTCTTCTCTCTTGTTCTGAGCCACCTCTGCATGCCTCAGCTTTTCAGGTCTGAGTGGGGTGAGGGAGAGGCGGGACCCTCACACAGTACACTGAAAGGCTAAGGAAGCTGGTTGCTCACCTTCTCTTTCCCTGCCAGGGGAACTTTTTCTGTTAATTGCCATGGGCGGAGCTCTGGGAGCACCTTGTTAGTGCTGAGGATGCTGGCTTGGGGATGGGATGATACAGGCAAAATGCAGCTCTCTTTCTTCCCTTTTTTGTGGAAAACAATTCTCTGGGCTTTTTGCCCCAATCTGTTCCTGATATTTCTTAACTGAGCTCCAGAGCTTTCCTGGAGCTGCTTGTGTCTGTGGATAGCTGATTTTTTATTTTTGTTGGAGAACAGAGGCTGGGGTCTCCCTTTTCTCCATCTTGATGACGTCCGTGGTAAACTCTGTGAGTTCTTAATTTACCAAAGGAAAGTCCCCGCTCCGGGAAGCATGAGCAGAGTAGTAGCAGAAGACTCATGGAGAATGAGTCAGCTGGCCAGCTGAGTAAACTGATGGAAATGTAGCTGTGACTCACAAGAGGGTTTACAGGTGTGTTTGCAGACAAATATTTGAATCATATGTGAAAGCAAAGCAATAATGAATGGGTGTAAGAGATGTGTAAGAAATCTGAATGCTGCCAGAAATGTAACTTCATATTCTGTTTTTATAGAATATAGAAAGAGTTAGAAAATAGGCATTTAACATAGAAGATATGCATTTCCTACCTTTGTATATGATTTATATGTGATGTAGCATCGTATAGGCTGCTAATATAGAGTTTTGCTCAGCTATATCTCAGTGGATATGCTTTATATTTTGAGTATATTGTCTTTGGGATTTGAGATTTTGATATCCTGGATCATAGCTCTGGGCTCATTCTTTTTTCATGGATGTTGAACAAATTGAATTATTTTTAAAAAGGCAGTAAATGGTGTGTTTTAAGAAGTCTGTATAGCTTACCTTTAGCTCCTGTTCTATATTTAAATATATTTTAGAGAGAAAAAAATCACAGTAGCTAATACTTTTAAAGCTAGAATTAAAGTGCATTAAGGCTCTCGATTCTTGTTATCTGTCACTCTAAATCCTCTTGAAGTTAGGTATAAAGAATAATAGATATATATTCAGTCAGGATACTGAAGATTTTACTGGTTTGCGGATTAGAAGATTTTCAACTATCAGTGTTTAAGCTTCAAGTTGCTGTCAGTTAGTCTTGACAAGGCCAGAGCAAGATTCTAACAGCCATGATTGTGGAGAGGTTGCTTTTTCATTAGATGAGGCAATGTGTCAATTAAAAGGGTATGGAGATAAAGAAATTGAAACTAGATTAAGTTTATACTTTTTCATGGATGATAAGAAAATCCATTTTCAAGTTACATTTCATTGAGGATATACTATCAGAGGCAAAGCTGAAATACCTTTCCCACTTAAAAGACTGCCTTTAGTTCTCAAAGGACATTTTGAGAGAATTTATATGTATATAAAACAAGCATATTTTAAATAAAATGAAATGGCAAGACCAAATAATGGCAGTCACTTTTAAAGAAGCTACAGTCAGCAATCTTATTTTCCCTTCAGTCTTTCCTAGTGGGTATCTACGGTTTAACATTTTCAGTCTTTCACTGGGGTTTCTAATCTTATAAGGACATCTAAAAGCTATATTGATATGTATATCCATAAAAAATGAATACTGTGTACACACATTTCCCTGGAAGAGGGCACAGCAACCCACTCCAGTGTTCTTGCCTGAAGAATCCCATGGACAGAGGAGCCTGCGGGGGGTGCAGTCCACGGGGTTGCACGGAGTCTGACACGACTGAAGCAGCTTAGCACGCACGCATGCACACGCGTTTCCAGCTCTACTGTCCTCCTTCAGAAGAGCTGCGTGGAAGGACTAAGCTTAGGATTTCACAGCATGAAAAACTGAGCATGCTTCTGTAAAATATACGTAACCCCAAGCTGGAATGTGCTGTCCTGGCTAATCTATATAAAGAAAACAAAGTTTTCTCTCCGGTGGTTACTTCATTTGGTAAGTGGTTAGACAGATTTTTCTCAAGTTTAGAAAGCCTTCTCAGGACTTAATGTGTAGGCTACGTACTAAATAAGAAATTCACTTAGGGAAGACCCAGGAGACTCTCAAAGAAATGCCTCCGGTGAGCTTCAGGCGTTGATTTGCATGGAGCTGCTTCTCACGTTTGCCACTTCCTCTAGTTTGCTTCTAGGTAAGTACCATCAGAGATTTATCTATGTATTTCCCTGGTGGCTCAGACGGTACAGAAGCTGCCTGCAATGCAGGAAGGAGACCCCTCTTTAATCCCTGGGTGGGGAAGACCCCCTGGAGAAGGGGATGGCAACCCGCAGTATTCTTGCCTGGAGAATTCCATAGACAGGAACCTGGCGGGCTACAGTCCTTGGGGTCACACCGAGTTGAATTCAACTGAGCGACTAACACTTGGTTAATGATTCTGTTGTTTAGGAAAGTAACACAGCGTTGAAAGTTATCGACTTCCTTCCATCCTCTGTAGTTCGCATGAGAAATCCGCTGTCATTCGAATGAGCCTTCTGTAAGTAATGCTTCCCTTCTCTCTGACTGCTCTCAGGGTTGTTTTTGTCTTGATTTTCAGAAGCTTACACTTATGGGTCTTGCCAAGGATTTTCTCGGGTTTACCCTGTATTAAATTTCACTTATATTTTCTTTTATTTTTTTCAAAGACTTTTTTGACGTGGATCATTTGTAAAGTCTTTACTGAATTTTGTTGCAATCTTGCTTCTGTTGTTTATATTTTCGTTGTCTGGGCATGAGGCATGTGGGATCTTAGCTTCTGAGGGATCGAACCTGCAACCCCGTATACTGGAAGATGAAGTTTTAACCACTGGACTACCGAGGGAGTCCCTCCTTTATTTTCTAGAATCTTTGGGTTTGTGTCTTTTGCCGAAATTAGGAAGCTTTCAGGCATTATTTCTTCAAATACCCTTTCCAGCCTACTCTGTTTTAACTCCTTGCCTTCCTAGGATTCTGATGATGTGAATGTTGAGTCTTTTGTTATATTCCCAGGAGTTTCTGAGTCTTTGTTTTTTTTTCAAGTTTACTTACTGTTTTTCATACTGAGCAAGTTCTATTGATCATTCCTCAGGTTCACTTATTCACTCTTCTGTCATCTCCACGACTGTGGAGCCTATCCACCAAGTTTATTGTTCCTATTATCATACTTTTCATACATTTAGTTAATACATTTAGTTAATACATTTAGTTAATTTTTATTATTTCCATCGTTCTGCTGAGGTTTTCTAATGTTTTCCCATTTGTTTCAAGAGCATTTGTAATTGATTGTAGGAGCATTTTTATGATGGCTGCTTTAAAATCCTTGTCAGATACTTTTCATATCTGGCTTATCTTGTCATTAGCACAAATCCATTGTCTCTTCTTATTCAAGTTGTGGTTTCTTGATTCTTGGCAAGAGGATTTTTGGTTGTATACTGGTCATTTCATCTGTTAGGATAGGAAACTCTGGATATTATTCACATCTTATACTTAGCTGGCAATTGTCCTTCATTTAGTACCCAGGCTCTGACTTACTGTTTGGTGTTGTGGTTCCAACAGCAGTCTGATTTTCAGAGTACTTGTAATATTATTTTGGTCTTCTGGCTTGTTGGGCACTGCTGTGGTAGCTATTGGTCCTTCCCGGAGGGGAAGAGCCTCAGCCTCAGGGAGGATAAGACCTCCCTGGCTGGGGAGGGTTGCGATGGGATCCCTCCTGCTCATGTTGCCCAGCTGCCTTGTCTTCGAGGCGAAGGAGGGGAGCATCAGACTCTGTGAGAGAAGAGGCCTCTCCCACAGCTTACTGTTCGTGGGGTCCCCTCTCCACCGGCCTTGTGGATGGTGCTGGCCTCACCTGCTGTTATCAAAGGGACTTCCGTTCAGTTTCGGGAAGTAGTGAACCTCCCTTGCCTGAGGGCTGTCTCTAGATCGACAGGAGAATGCATGTAGATCGCCCTCCTTCTGCGTTTTTTTTCTCGCTCTGGGATTCCAAACCAGTGTGCCTTCCTCTTGTCACCTTCCAGAGCTTTCCTTTGATTACCTTCTGTGTTGTTTCCAGAATTTGTCATGAACCTTAGTGTGCAGAAGCAGGGAGAAAGTAGTCTGCATGTCTGGTCTTTACCTCAAGTTGCCACCTACCTTGGCATGTTGGGGAAAGAAAGGAACTTGAGGTGAAACGGTGTCAGCTTGTCAGATCCTTGTTTGGCCTCTCATCTACATGACCAGTATGATCTTAGAAAATTCACTGAGCTTCTCTGAGTCTCGTTTTCTTTATCTGTAAAACGGAGATAACATTTATTCATTCACTCTTTATTCAACACAATGTCTGCCCTTGTGGTCTTCCTTTAATCTAGGCACTGCTCTAGATAGCAAGGAGTGTAAGAGAAGGATGATTCCTGCTCTCATGACACTTTATTCCTGTGAGATACTCAGATAATCGGCAGGAAACCTGGGAGTAAATAATTCCAGAGAATGGTTATGTTCGGTGACAAAAATAAAACATGGTAACACTGGAGAATGGCTGTGATGTACTTAGATGGGTGGAATTCAGATACTCAGTGAGGATCTCTCTGAGGAGGTGATGTTTCATTCATTAATTCTATCAATTTGTCCACATTTATTGGACTCTTACTCAGTGGGTAAAGAGTCTGCCTGCGATGCAAGAGATGCAGGAGACGCAGGTTCAGTCCTTGTGTTGGGAAGACGCCTTGGAGGAGGGCATGGCAACCCACTCCAGGATTCTTGCCTGGAGAATCTCACAGACGGAGGAGCCTGGGGGGCTACAGTCCATGGAGTTGCAAAGAGGCGGACACGACTGAAGTGACTGAGCATGTGTGCGTGCACTGAGCTCTTACTAGGCCCTAGGTATGTGTGCATTAATTGCTCAGTCGTGTCCGACTCTTTGCGACTCCATGGACTGTAGCCCTTCTGGTCATGGGATTCTCCAGGCAAGAATACTGGAGTGGGTTGCCATTTCCTGCTTCAGGCCCTAGGCATACATTTGAACAAAGGCCTCAATGATGAGAGGGCCCTGACTATTGGAAAATATGTGGGAATAACCTTCTAGGCTAGGAGGGACACTGTGAAAAAACCCCAAGGTAGGAAGAACGTTGGCAAGATTGGAGAACAGAGACGGATGACCTGTGTAATCGGAACGTGTAAGTGAGGGGATAACGTTTACAAAAGTGATCTGAAAAGCGGGCAAGAGGCTGTTTACATGGGGGTTCTGGGACTTGAGGTCAGTTTTATCCTGCCAGTGGTGAGACATCCTTAGAGGGTTTAAACGGATAAGTGATACAATCTATGTATATTTTACAGTGATTACTCTAGCTTTTTTCCAGTGAATGGAATATAGGAGAACAAAACTAGAAGCTGGGATACCAGTTGAAAAATGATTTCAGTAGTCCAAGTAAGAAGTAATGAAACTTGAGAGGCAACTGTGGGGGGAAAAAAGCAGCTGTATATTGAAGAGAGATTTTGCAGTTTGAGCAGCGATGTTTCCTGAAGGATTGGCTCTGAGAAGTTAGGAAAAGTGAGGAATCAATTTCAGGCTTTGACTGGATGATTGGAGCCATGTGAGTCAAGAAGACTGGGAGAGGAGCTTGTCTTTGAGGTCAGAAATAAATATATTTGTTTTGGATAAGTAAGCTTTGAAGGGTCTATAAAACATTCATGCAGATTCACTATAAGGAGTGAATGTCATGGGTTCAGGGCTGTAAGTCTGGCTTTTACAACATCGAGATAATATTTAAGACAGGAGGACTGCAGGAAATCATCTCAGAGAAGATGCCACAAAGGGAAGGAGCTGAGCTACACCATAATTTAAAAGTCAGGAATAGGAGATGCAGCCAACAGAAAAAGACCAGCAGAGAGCAAGAAAGCTGTGGGCAAAAACCAGATCACTCCGTGTCAGAAGGGCCAAGTGAGGGAAATGTTTCAAGAAGGGAGAAGGGTCGGGAATTCCCCAGTGGTCCGGTGGTTAGGGGTCACCGGTTTCATCTCGGCAAATCATTTAGCAAGATGAATACAAAGAAATAACTGATAAATTTGGTAACTTGGAGGTATTACGTGGCCTTGACATGAGTTATTTCAGTGGAATGGTCATGGTTAGTGTGAAAATCATTTATATAAATTTGGCATTTTACTAATTTTAGTTATTTTTCCTTCCCTCAGTTTCTACGTGTGTAAAATGGTTTAATATTTACTTTTCTTTTATATATTTGGAAGTAGGACTGTTTAAAGCAAATGCATACTCAACACTACATCCAATAAATGGATACTTCTTTCCGTAAAAAAAATACATGAACTTGATCCAATAGAATTGCCTCTATATCATGGATATTTAAATACTCAGATTTGTGTTTAAATACACATGAAAAATTATGCAAAAATTGCATTATTTTAAAGCCAAATATTGAGCTATACTTTTCAAGAGTGACAGATATGAACATTTTAAGGGTGTATTCAAAGTTTATTTTCAGAGGTTACCTTATTTTTTATAATAACCACTGCATGCGTGAGCGCTAAGTTCCTTCAGTCGTGTCCAACTCTGTGGGATCCTATGGACTGCAGCCCGCCAGGCTCCCCTGTCCGTGGGATCTTCCCGGAAAGATCACCGGCGTGGGTCGCCGTGCCCTCCTCCAGGGGCTCTTCCCGGCCCAGAGATGAGACCAGTAGTGTCACCTGCATTCGTTCTCTGTCCCACTCTGTTGCCAGTAACACTGAGGGATTTCCTGGACCAAAGCGTAAGGTCCAAAACAATTCCAAAGATAAACAGTTTTATCCCATTTTTTCAAGTCACATGTAGTACTTTGAAACTCATTGCATTTCTCAATAAAAATGAGGACCTAGCAATTTGCTGGTTTATTGAGAGAACAAAAGGATAAGTTATCTTCAAATAATATAATTTAGCTGATCCAAAACAGGAAATATATTAAAACTGTTCAACTCAAGGGGGGCATATGCTACGTACCAAAATAAACGATTCGAGCAAAAGCGTCATAGATAGGATGGTATAGATAGAAGCCTGAATTCTTTCTCTGTCAGGCAGCTGAAAGAAGATTTTCTTGTATATGCTATTTAGGAGTATGACTGAATTTTCTAACAGATTACATCATGTATAAGGTATGTAAACATTTCAGAAAGCCACCTAGAATTCACCTCTCTTTCATGACTCTCTCTACACAAGAATGTCAGTTTTCCATTATTGAAAACCACTGCTGTAGGTGCTTCGTTGGGATTAGAAAGGTTTTTGGAGATTTAATGAAGTCGACAGGCTTTATGTTACATATGTTTTAGGTGAATTGGGAACAGTGGGTGAGATGTAGGGGAAAAGAGAAGGAGAATCAGGAGAGATAAATCAGGATCATGGGACTAATAGAAACACTAAGGTATGTAAAAATGAGCAGCAGGGATTTACTCTGTAGCACATGGAACTGTATTCAATATCTTGCAATAACTATAATGGAAAAAACTGAAACTGTACATTTGAGACTAACACAGTATTGTAAATAAACTGTACTTTAATAATTAAAATTTTAAAAAGCCTAAAAACAAAACCAAAACCAATTCCAAAGAGCTTGAGGATACAAAATTTAGTAGAAAAACTAGTAGTGATGAAATGAAAAATGAATGGAAAATTGTTGAAATAAGTCGTTGATTTGCTGTCTGGAAAGTATTCAAAAATATATATTGAATTGGTTATAATTTCATCCAGATTTTCTTAGAAAAGCCAGTTGTAGCCCACCTGAAGAGAATGTGGTCACTCTTATGAAACCTGAGAACCTCTTACCTGTCTCCTGAGAAATCTGTATGAGGGTCAAGAAGGAACAGTTAGAACTCTGTGTGGAACAACTGACTGGTTCGGGATTGAGAAAGGAGTATGACAGGGTGTCTGCTGCCTGTGAGGAGTACGAAAGGCTGTCTGCTATCACCCTGCTTATTTAAGCTGAGTGCATCATGAGAAATGCCAGGCTGGATGAGTTACAAGCTGGGATCAAGACAGGCGGGAGAAACATCAACAACCTCAGGTATGGGGATGATACCACTCTAATGACAGAAAAGTGAAGAGGAACTAAAGAATCTTCTGGTGATGGTGAAGGAGAAAAGAGAAAAAGCCAGCTTAAAACTACATATGAGAAAAACAAGGGTCATGGCATCTAGCACCATCACTTCCATGGGGCAAACAGAAAGGAAAAAGGCAGAAGCAGTGACAGATTTCCTCTTCTTGGGCTGTAAAATCACTGCAGGTGGAGACTGCAGCCATGAAATCAGAAGATGGTTGCTTCTTGGTAGGAAAGACTAACCTAGACAGCGTGTTGAAAAGCAAAGACATCACTTTGCCAACAAAGGTCCATCTAGTCAAAGCTATGGTTTTTCTAATGGTCACATATGGTTGTGAGAGCTGGACCATAAAGGAGGCTGAGGGCCAAAGAATTGATGCTTTTGAACTGTGGTGTTGGAGAAGACTCCTGAGAGTCCCTAGGACTGCAAGGAGATCCAACCAGTCTATCCTAAAGGAAATCAGTCCTGAATATTCATTTGACAGACTGATGCTGATGCTGAAACTCCAATACACTGGCCACCTGATGCTAAGAACTGACTCATTTGAAAAGACCCGGATGCAGGAAAAGATTGAAGGCAGGAGGAGAAGAGGGTGTCAGAGGATGAGATGGATGGATGGCATCACCAGTGCAATGGACATGAACTTGGGCAAACTCTAGGAGATGGTGAGGGATGGGGAGGCCTGGCGTGCTGCAGTCCATGGGGTTGCAAGGAGTCGGACACGACTGGGTGACTGGACAACAACACGAAGCTTAAGTACAGAGATTTGTATTGCTCAGTTCTCCCCGTTCTCAGTTTCTGTAATGCTGGTTAGAGACCACACATTTTTTAGTAAGTACTTTGGTAATTGTTTATTATCTTTTATTGTGTTCCTAATGTTTTTCCTCCTTCTTACAAAAATAGACTGTAAGCCCAAGATAATGAGTTATGTCTAGATCCCTTCTGGCATCTAGCAAATTCTGGACATACAGTACCCAGTAGATATTAGGAGATCATGAGTTTGTTGCTTGGAAGGATCTTAGGGAGTTTCTAATTTCGTCCTCTTGTCTTGCTGGTGAAAAAACAATCTTGGGGGGGTAAGGTGGTTATCTAAGGTCAAAGGTGAGGGGCTGAAGGGGCCACGACTCAGCTTGGTGCCTGGTTTTTCTTACTGAGCCTTTTGATTAAGAGACTGAGTGGCAGTGCTTGTACCAGCTTTCTTCTGGGTTTACTAGGCTTTAAAAAAAAAGATAAATTTATTTTAATGCTTTACAAATTCTAATTGCCCGTAATTATATAAAATGTCTCAGATGATATAATTTTAACTCAGCTTTTATTCTGTCAGTTGTCATTTATATAGATGATAGGAACAGAACATGCATTACAGATGCCAAGTGTACTAGGATGATGACATTTTATGTAAGTGCATAATTAAATTGTATTTTGGAAGAACTGATAATCCTTATTTCCAAAGGAAGTGATTTATATTTGAGAATACTTTGAAGGGTCTCCAGTTGACATTTCATAACTCAGACCAGCTTTGTATGTTACCCCAGAGCTGCCAGGGAAGAAGGCAAGATGATACTCTCTGTAGCAACATAGAAAAAGACTATGTAAAATGTACAGATGTCTGGATGCTTCCCCAAGGCACAGTGGAAGTTGCACATTTTATTTCTAACAGCATATCCTGAGGCCAAAAACAAACTGCTCACCTTCGTTACAAACACTGACAGAGGTATGATCCAATGTGGGATTAATTGAAAAAAAAATGTTTGCTTTCTAGAAAATAATATTCCTCCTAGGGCTGCAGGTGATACCATTAAAAATGGTATTTTTTAGCACTGATGTTGGCAACACCTGGTTTTCTATCCTAATGGTATAGAACTCTCCAATTGCCAAACTCTCTACTCAGTTCCTTGTCAAGACTGGTGACGATTTTTGAAAATTTGAACATATCATAATTCTACATTACAGTTATCTGAGCCTGATCCTATCGGGCAGGGAATGTTAATAATGCCAAAAGATTAATGGCACACTGATGTCAGCACTTGCTCCTGTGCTGGAAGGAGGAGATTACTGAATATGAACCAAACTGGACTGGCGAGACGGGGGATGCGGTGCTCTCAGTGGGCCAGAACTTTCGAAGATGAAGTTCCGTCAGGAGTTTCCCAAATCCAGGGATGGATTTTCTAGTGGATGCTGAAATTCTAGGGGAATGCAGTGGATGGGATGGGGAGTGATGCAGCTTTTGAGATGATGGAGCTTTAAAATTTCTAAGGTCAAAGAAGATGGTCAGAGATGGCCAAAGATGGCCAGATTTTTAAGGTCAAAGTGAGATGATGGAGCTCTAGGAAAATTTATTTCAGCTGATAATGGGGGAAGAAATAGAATGGTTGGCTTGAGAAACCACAGAGACACAGGTGCACCAGACCGTTAGAGTTTGAGGACGCTGAGGGTCAAAGAAAATAGAGAATCCGTGGGTATTTGAGAAGCACAGAAAGTTGGGATCAAGGAAGGGACCCATCTTTGCCAGAGTGGATTACAAATGGCTTTAGAACTTAGAGGAAGAGTATCAAGGTGGTACAAAGATTTTTCTAAAAGTTGCCATTCGATGGGGCAAGGGTTTTGGTGAATTGTCTTTCTAGCACTTCTTCGCTTTTGGTTGAGCGGCAGGCATGCTGAATTACAGCACGGGCTTCAGGGAGCCCAGCACTCTGCCCGAGGCTCCCGAGGCTCACTCTCCCTTTGGAGGTTTAAGGCCTCTCATTATCTCTGCCGCTGCCACTGTCTGGAGGGCTCCAGGTCACTTTTGGTTCCCTCGATCACACTGCAAAGTTTAAGTGTTGCTCACCGGTACAGTGGATACAGGACAGATGGCGGATAAAAGATTCACAAGCACGTAGAGAAGCGTGGGCTTCCTTACGAACAGCAACAGTCTCAAGTTAGCACGCGTAACTTACCGCAAAGGCCACAGCTCTGTTATTCCACATGACAGCCCAGGAAAACAAAGTTTGGGTTCTCGAAAGTAGAACTATTATCTATTGTTTCAATATTTATTGCATTCAGGCACCATGGAGAGTTCAGTAAATATATGGGGGACATAGATTTTCATATTTCTCTCTTTTTGTTGTTGTTGCTGTTGCATTAGAAGAATGCAACTATTTCTCTAGTTGTATTTGAAGATAAAGCCAAAAAGGAATTTTTTTTCCTTTATTCAATCTGAATTTAAAAGGTCAGTAAGTACTACTGTTAAAGAATATGAGAAAAGAGAAGAGTTTATTTAGAAACTAGAAAGGAGAAGAGGATTTGCGGAACAGACAAAAGATTTCTTTGGCAGAAGAAAATGCCTATCTACCTGGAAATATCTGTCTGTCTGTCTGTCCTCTAGCTCCTCAAGCCACATCCGGCTTAAGCACTGCATATATACATATATCAAGGAGAGGGTTTTCAGAAACAGTGTTCTTTGACAGGTAACTGATTCCTAAGAACATCTCCCAAGAAGGAAGTCCGGCATCTGGGGAGAGTCAGGTGCAGGGACCCGCACTGGATCAGTGCAGTCTTTGCTGGGTTTCCGGGCCCCACACAGGAACTCGGCCATTGCAGACTGTTCTGCCTTCACTCTGGCAGACACGCCCCCTGGGCTGTTCCCAGCTAGACTCTGGCCTAGCAAGTCCTGGCAGTATCTCGTGGCCCTGCCTCACTTCATTGTTCAGGGTTCCATGGTGTTTTCACCCAGCAGGAAAGGCGCTTGACCTGGCCTGCGATGTTTCTTCCTCTTTGATTGCCCTGCATCTGCCTACCACAAATCCCCAGGACTTTTCTCTGTAAAAATTGGGGGTTGAGAGCTGTGCTTCCTAAACACGTCCCTTTACTTGGAAGACTTGATCTAAATCGCCCCGAGACTTACTGAGGTGTTGTAAATATAGCCAGATGCCATTTCCATCACCTCATTTAATACTCATAATTGGGATACATTCAGTTATTCTTAGGCCAATTTTAGGAAACCCTTTGAGTGGCTACACAGCTTGCAGAAAATAGACCCACGTGAGGAATTCTGTTTATTCAACACCAAAGCCAAGTTCCTGATCGGTGTTCTTTTATCTTCCTTTTTCTGTTCACTCCCTTCCTATGTCTGTAGGCAAAACATCAAGTTAGTATGCAGCGTCTCTACTTTTAAGCAAATTCCTTCTGCATTGCATTTTTAGTCTCAGCTGACTAATAATAGGAGTGACCCCACTTCATCAAGGGACCCTGACTCTTACATCCATGAACCAGCCTTCTGCCAGAGTATAAATATCTTAAATATTTAACAAATGTGCTTTCATGAAAGAGTTATGCAATGCATGGTTTATTCATGACAAGCCAGCATATTTAAACCTGAATGCCTTGCTGTAAATATCTGAGGGAAGAGATGAAAAAGGTAAGACAGAGAAAATGCTCACAAATTTAGAGATTCAGAAGTCTAAAAGTAGTCATGAATGGCTGAGTTGGTTCCCTTTAATGAACCGTTTCTAACTCACCATCCCATCAAAGGACCATCTAATCCCACCCAAACCAACTGTGTTCCCTATGAAAACTATTTCATGTTATTTATTTATGGTTTACTTTAGGTCTTTTGAATTATGTTTTGATCTATATTTCATAGAAAGTGTAGAATTCTGGATATTTTTTTGACATTTTATTGTTACTGAGGCAGGAGATAGGCCCACTCGGGTTAGGCATTTATAGCTGGCTTCCTGTTTACATTTCTTAGGAAATGGAGAAAAGGTAGGCTTCAGGCTGGACACTTAACCTGCCTCCTGTTTGCAGTTCCTGAGACAGGAGATAGGTGAGCTCCAGATTAGGCATTTACAATCAGCCTTTGTTTGCTCTTCAAAAGAGAAATAACAACAGACGTGGGGTAAATCGCCAGGCTTTGACTCCTGCGGACACCTTACCATAACAGTCATGGCGGGAACAGAGAGGGGCTAGACGGGGTTTGAAGAACGGATCAAGAGATCACACATTCCCCTTCCTGGGGCAAGGGAGAGACTACTCACAGGCAGAAAGGCTCCTCGGGGTCAAGAGGCAGGAAAGGCCAGGCTATAGTCTTGCCATTCTCCCCCACCCCAGACACCCTCGGGCTGAAGTCCATCTTGGCTGGGGTTCTGTGTGCACCTGGGGAGGGTGCTGAGACGAATTAGCCAGGGGGGAGAAGCAAGATAGTTGGCCAGAGGGGAGGCAAAGATTCCCCAAACTACCCCCTTATAAATGATTGAACCTTCCTGAAGGCGTGCCTCTCATGACTCTTGCAGAGTTTGACCACGTACCTTTTCACATGTGCTCCCCTTTCCCAACAGGCACTTTCCTTTTCTCTTTACCTGCTGCCTCCTCATCAGAAATTTCCTGTCAAAGCAGGCAAGGACTGGGGATTTAGGCTCTCTAGCCCAGGTGACCAAGGTTCGATTCCTGGTCAGGGAACTGAGGCCTCACTTCTAGCTGTTGCTCAGTACAGGCTACTGCTCACCGCCGTGTGCATCTGAAACCATCATAATACACGGCTAAGAATAATGGCTTTTTCAACCACGTCTCATGTCTCTCTTTCAACTCTATCAGTTGGGCAATATTAAAAAGAGAGCCATGGTATCGCGTATCATGAATACTGAAACACTAATTTAAAAATACCTATCTTATAGCTCACTGTCAATAGACCAGTAAGAGATAAGTTTGAAAGTGGTATTTTCTTCAAAAGTTGGTTAGCATTGCACATCAAGGATAATACCCTGGTTTTCTTTATTGTCTGTGGGTTTGAACTTGAACGTTAAATGTAGCTGTGAGACCAGATTGAAATGGAGCTTGGTCACATTTGTCAATTTGAGGGAACTTACCTTGCAAATGACAACTTCTTGGTAATCCAGGTAGTGAAGGGCGTCTGTAGGTCTTGATGTGTAATTGAATTATTTACTTGTTGGTGATGGTGGTGCTCGTGGTCAAGTGTGCTGTTTCACAAGCAGCTAAAGACACAGTCTTGCTTTTAACATGAGTCATATACAATTCATAGGTTCCATCTAAGAGAGTTACCTTTTTATTCAGCATTTTTCTCTTAATTTCCTGTTGTCAGTAGAGGAAAAACAAATCTAGTTTCTGCTTGTCCCAGGAATATGGGGGTTTGTTGTCAGTATGAAAGTGTCAGTGTGTCTGAGGTAGGGCCTGTCTGCTGAAGAAATCACTCTCTAATCAAGAGGGTGCGATCTGGCCTTTCTTTGAAACAATAGATAAGTAAAAAGTAATTGAGTAGAATAGCAGGAGCAACATGTTTATACAGGGTTTTATCCACAAGTCAGACTAAATCATGATCAACTCTACTATTAAAGTGGGACAATGGTTTCTTGCAAACTGGGAAGTTACTCGGGGAAGGATAAATGGAAGAGGTTCCTCCCGTGTGCCCCTCTGCCGGTTTCGTGTTTATCCTTACTTCTTTATTCTGGCACAGTCTACCACATTTATCCGTCCCCCAGGAGTTACTCTGATATGCACTAGACATTAATATGCACATTTGAATGAGGAGTCAGGTTCCAAGTTATAATAAAAACCACTTGTGAAGACTTGCTTCCCGCATTCAAATCTTTAAAACAGCCACAACAGATTAGATTATTTTTAAGGCATGTATGTTGTGTTTTATTACTTCTTTTTAAATGCTCAAAATTTATTTTATTAGTTATTTTATAGTGTGTCCTTAATGAATACATTCATATCAGACCGAGGGGAATGAAGCCCGTCAGTGAGAAGGCTCTCTAATGGGCCATGGAGAACTGAGGTAACTACATATGCATTCCACAAATGGACCATTAATTGGAAAAAGAACCAAAGTGTGAAGATAAAATCCTATAGGATGGAACTTAAAATGGAGATATATTTTAGGGCTTTAGAATTTTTGACTCAGTTATGTGGAGGAAAAGGTGAGTGAAAATGTGCTTTTTACCTCTATCTAAAATAAAAGCTTTTAGATGAGGGGAAAAATGGAAACAGTGTCAGACTTTAGTTTTTTGGGCTCCAGAATCACTGCAGCCATGAAATTAAAAGACGCTTGCTCTTTGGAAGGAAAGCAATGACAAACCTCGACAGTGTATTAAAGCAGAGACATCACCTTGCTGAAAAAGGTCCATCTAATCAAAGCTATAGTTTTTCCAGTAGTCATGTACAGATGTAACAGTTGTAACATAAAGAAGGTTGAGCACTAAAGAATTGATGCTTTTGAACTGTGGTGTTGGAGAAGACTCTTGAGACTCCCTTGGACTGCAAGGAGATCAAACCCATCAATACTAAAGGAAACCAACCCTGAATATTCATTGGAAGGACTGATGCTGAAACGGACACTCCAATACTTTGGCCACGTGATGTGAAGAGCTGACTCATTTGAAAAGCCCCTGATGCTGGGAAAGATTGAAGGCAGGAGGAGAAGGGGATGACAGAGGATGAGATGGCTGGATGGCATCACCGACTCGATGGACCTGAGTTTGAGCAAACTCCAGGAAAGAGTGG
This sequence comes from Bos javanicus, assembly GCF_032452875.1. Classification (NCBI taxonomy): domain Eukaryota; kingdom Metazoa; phylum Chordata; class Mammalia; order Artiodactyla; family Bovidae; genus Bos; species Bos javanicus. The sequence continues at coordinate 80,560,608 of NC_083881.1, read as the reverse complement.
GGACAGGGAAGACGGGTGTGCTGCAGTTCTCGGGTCACAAAGAGTCGGGCAAGACAGTGACTGAACAACAACACAAAACTGTTATTGTAACCTAACTTGGAGAAAGAAATACTTTTTGAGATGTGGTTAATTTAATTAATAAGAACTTTTCCCTTGATCTGATACTTTTTCCCCTTATTTAATTAGCACGTTTCATGACACTGGGGGCTCTACTCTGCCTCTGCTGGTGCTGCCAGGACAGCTTAGGTGAAGTATACCCACCTTAGGAGAAACAGGGGCATCCCTAGACTGCTCTGCCCACCAGAACAAACCTGGTAAGCAGAAGGCCTTCTGTGAACAAACAATTTATCCTCCTAAGCCCAAGGGGCAAGGCGGCACTGGGGGATGTGTTAAATCAGGCCATGTACTGCCAGCCACCACCAGCCTCCACGGGCCTTGGAAAGAATGGCCTAGGCTGGGCAAACAGCCACTTCTCCCAGCCTACCCGCCCCTCCTTATGGCCTCCCTGGTGGTCTGTCCTCCGCTGGGGCTTTCATCCCCAGCCCCCAGTGACCTACCGGTTGCCTTGCTCAGGGTCATCCTCAACAAACGGGTGACTCGCCAGCCCCACAGCTGGGGCCACCCTCAGCCTGCCCTTGTGTCTCTTTTTGGACAAACGCAACCTCTCCCTGCTTTGTAACAACAGCAACAAAAACAGCCCTGAGTGCATATGTGGGTAAAAAAGGAAGCCATTAATGTTTAGAGTTGGACCACAGTCTTGAACCTGGTCTGTCCTGGCCTCATTAGAACACGTGGCTGTGTTAGGGTTCATCCATGTTCTTTATATGCATACTATACACAAAGAGATTTATTATGAGGAACTGACTCACGTGGTGATGACAGAGGTCGGACAATCCGTAGCGCTCATGTTACGGTTCCATCCGAAGGCTGGGAGCTGCTGTAGAACCAGGAAGAGCTAATGTCCCGATGTTCCAGTTTGAAGGCCTCCAGGCAGGAGGATTCTCTGTTACTCTGGGAGGACATGCTTTTTTGTTCTATTGTAGAGCTTCAACTGATCGGATGAGGCCACTCGCAGTATGAACGGCCATCTGCATTTGCTAGTCTACCAATTCAAATGCTAATCCCATTCAAAGACACCTCATAGAAGCCCCCAGAATCATGCATGGTCAAATATCTGGGCACCCTGTGATCCGGTCAGTTGACACACAAAATGAATAGTAGCAGTGGCTGCCCCGCTGAGTGCTGAGCCTCTGCTCACCTGCTGTCTCGTGTTGAACTGTCCAGTGGTACCCACAGTGTTTTCTCCTACCTTTATGGAATGACTGCAGTCTCGGCTTCTTCTTTCCTCGCTCTCAGCTTGGGTCAGAACCGCTCTGGTTCCAACCCCATCACGATCGTTTACCTTTCTCTTGCGTGCATTTAATTTTATCACGTCATTTTAAAGCGGTCATTTACAGATGATGCTCTGTGAAGCAGTGTGGCATGTGTACTCAGGCGTGTCCGACGCTGCAGCCCCTTAGACTGTAGTCTGCTAGGTTTCTAGGACCCTGGAATTTTCTGGGCAAGAATCCTGGAGCGGGTTGCCATTCCTACTCCGGCGGTCTTCCTGACCCAGGGATCAAACCTGTGTCTCTTGTGTCTCCCGCGTTGGCAGGCGGGTTCTTCACCCCTGCAGCACCAGGGAAGCCTCGTGTGGTGCGGAGGGGGGTAAAGGGAGAGCTCGAGGCAACAAGCGGTCACGCCTCACCTTTGCTTCACCCGTGGTGGCTCTGAACATTTTTTTTTTCTGTTTTATTGGTATTTCTTCAGAGTTAGCTTTTATCTAAGTACAGATTAGTTGACTAAAATAATTTGAAAATCTCTTCATTTTTTAAATGTTTATGATTTTGCGTAAGACAATCCACAAGACTGTTAAAATTGTGTATAATCATTTGTTTCTTTATGCAGATGTATTTTTCTGAGGAGACGGCACACAAATTTCTTTTTTTTTAAAGAGGCTTGTAACTCACAACAAATTAATCACCACTGTGGGGTTGCACAGAGTCGGACACGACTGAAGCGACTTAGCAGCAGCAACAGCAGTCAAGCGTTACGTGTGACATCACATATTTTAAAAAAGAGATATGATTTAGAAATTGCATTCAATGACTTTGAAAATATTGATATCTAATAAACGATGTTTTTTACTTCCATTGGGTCACTAATGATACTGAAATAATACAAGGATTCATCACACCAGAAAACAAAAGACAAACAAAAGTTTTCATTCCACGTTTAGCTGTAGACACTCCTGGCTTCTTGGTGGTGGTTTTGATATATGGAGAATTAAATATCTTCCTGCTCAACAGCCTTCTCTGAGACTTGGCTAAATAGAAAAATCATCGAGTCAGATTAAGTTCAGACAGAAACATTTTCAGTTTTCTGTCGTTGTATAGCAAACACCCCCGGTGCTCGTGGCGTCAGACGATGGCATGTGCTACTCCCTGTGGTTCTGCTGGCCGGCTGGCTCGTGCACCGTGTCTGCCAGCTGCGTTCCCCGGGGGCGGGCCAGGCCTCCTGGGTTCTCCGTGTGAGGCTTTATCCTCCGGAGTATTTCCATGTGTTCTCTCTGTTCAGGAAAATAACCTGGATTCCTCATAGCATGGAGACTGGGTTCTAGGAGAGGAAGTCCCGGGGATGAATGCTGACCAACCCTCTGCTCTCATCACGTATGCTGATGTATGGCCAAAGTTAGCCTCTTGGCCGAGCCCAAACTCAGTATGTGATAGAGTTACACAAGGCCTGAATGCTGGGAGCATGAGTTTTTGGGAGCCGTCATGTAATATCTTATATATATAGGAACTTGAGAAAGTTGCTTCCATAAGCAAGCTGGTAGCTTGTGGAAAGGAATTAAATCTATTTTTAGAAGTTAAAAATTATGTCATTTGGAACACTGAAGTTTAGGAGATGTATTCATATATATATAAATAGAAAAATTCATACCTTAAAATCTTTAAAATAATTAAGTGTTCCATTCAAAAAATATATATATATATATACTTTAAACCCAGAAAATACATATTAAGGAAAATACAGGCTTCCCGGGTGGCTCAGTGGTGAAGAATCTGCCCGTCAATGAGGAAGATGCAGGAGATTCAGGTTCAATCCCTGGCTCAGGAAGATGCCCTGGAGAAGGAAATGTCAGCTCACTCCAGTATTCTTGCCTGGGAAATCCCATGGACAGAGGAGCCCGATGGGCTACAATCCATGGGGTCACAAAGAGCTGGACGCGATTGAATGAGCATGCACACGAAGGCATAAACAATAAAGAAAAAGAAATAATTTAATAATTTGAATAATCTTCACATGCAGTAGATAAATTCCAAAAACTGCTTTCTTGAAAACACATATGGAACTTGCTCAAAAAACTGAAACCAGGGTTGCCGTGTGATTCACCAGTCCCACTCCTGAGCACATATCTGAACAAAATTGTAATTCAAAGAGATACACACACCCCTGTGTTTATAGCAGCCCAGTTCACAATAGCCAGACATAGAAACAGCCTGTTTTATGTCCATCAACAGATGACTAGATAAAGAAGATGTGCTACATACACACACACACACACACACACACACAAGGGAATACTATTCAGCCATAAGAAGGAATAAAATAATGCCATTTGCAGCAAGATGGATGGACGCAGAGATTATCATACTAAGTCAGAAGGAGAACGACAAATACCATGTGATACACTTTTATGGGGAATCTAGAATATGACACCGATAAACCTATGTGTGAAGTAGAAACTGATTCCCAGACGTCAGAGAACAGGCTTTCGGTCGCCGACGGGCAGGCGGGGAGGGGAGGGATGAATTGGGAGTCTGCGGTTCGCAGATGCAGGCTGTTATATAGAACAGGGAGCAGCAGTTCCTACTGATAGCATAGGGGACTGTATTCAGTGTCCTGTGACAAACCAAGACGGGAAAGAATACAAAAAAGAGTGTGTGTGTGTGTGTGTGTGTGTAAAACGGAAGCACTATGCTGAACGTCAGAAGTGAATATGACATTTTAGATCAACTACGTCAATAACAAAAGAAGAAATTAGGACACAGAAGTGGACAGAGAGAAGACCCAGGGAGAAGATAGCTGTCTACACATCAAGGAAAGAAGTCTCAGAAAAATCTAACCCTGCTGACACTTGCTATCGACTTCTAGCTCCAGAAATGCGAGAAAGTAACTTTATGTCATTTAAGTGGGCAAACCCTCCGCCCTCTTTCAAAAATAATGAAATAGGAAAAGCTTTCATAATTAAAAATGAAGTAAAACAGAGAAAATGTACACAGATGAAGAATGAAAACAGGGATAAACTTATTATATTCTGATCTTATTAACATGCACTTTTAAATACTATTCCGGACTCTATTACTGAATACTATAAAGACAAATTTGAAGCAAAAATATTCAAAAGAATGGTGTGAAATTTGCATAATTTATAGATAATGTGATTTGCTAACTAGATAACTTGAGTAATTTGAAATTAAGATTAACAAGAAGTTGGATATTTTAAAATACATGTAGAAAAATAAAAAGCTGTATTATTTATCAGCAATGACAACAAAATAAACAGTTTACATTTGCATCGGTATCCAAACTTTATTTATCTAGGAATAAATTACCACATTACCCGATCTATGAAAGGCTTTCAAATATATTTTCTGGAAGATCAAAAACTATTGAAAATGAACAAGAAGATGTAGAACCTATATCAATAGAGCTAATACACTTTGCTTGAGACATAATAAAAGCCTTAATTAAACATATATCAGGTTCTGAGATGGGAAGTGTGAATGTTATACAGATGCTAATTTTATCCCACTAAAGAGTTAACTCAATTCCATTCTGTACTTCCAAAAAATTTTTTGGAACTTAAAATTATTCAGAAGTTTAATGGAAGAACAAAAGAGTGAAGAATTGCATACATTTCTTTTTAAAAAATAAGGGTGCTACCAAATTCTTGAATTAAAACTGGGCCATAATAATCAAAGCAGCATATACTTAGCACCAAATCTCAACAGTCAGATTAATGAGACTGAATAAAAATGTCAGGAACAAGCTTCAGTGTAATCAGAAATTTTATATAATGTAAAGTAAAATTTCAAACCAGTGGAAAATAACTAAACAGCAATGTTAAAAGAAAAAAACATAAAAAATAAGGTCTGTTTCAAATCATCATCCGTAGTAAGTAAAAACAATGGTAAGTGGCATATTTGCCTATATAAAAGCTTAAAATCTTTGTATGTCAACGTATTATGAACAAAGGTTAAAAAATGTTCCAGTTATGTAAAATGAATTCAGTTCTAGACATCTGCTGAGCAACATCATGCCTATAATTAACAAGATTGTATTGTACACTTCAAATTTTTCTGAAAGAGAAGATCTTATGTTAATATTTTTACTGTAATAAAAAGCAACTCAATAAGGTGCTTTTCCAACAAACTCCCCCAAAGTGACTACATATCCTTATTAAATTAAGAGCCCTTACAAAAAATAATGAAAGAATGAGTAATAAATAAATAACAAAAACATGAATAGGATATGAAACAACAGAAAAGTACAAAATTGAATTAAAAGGAATGTGAGTTGTTTAATCTCACAGTTGATTAAAGAAAACAAAAGTTTATATACTTTACATTTAAAATATGAAAAACCGAATAAAAATGATAGCTAGTATTGGCAATAGTTTAGGTAAAAGGTATGCACTTTATAGAGGAAAATCCAAGTAACAGGACTTCTGTGTAGGGCAATATATTGTAAAAGATAATATCTTTTGATCCAGTAATTTTTCCTACAGCAATTCACTCTAAGGAAGTAGTCATAGATGTGAACAGAGCATTAATATTTAATAGCAAACAGGAACAACCCACATTTAAAATATGATTGAAGGACGATAACTATATGATAGGAATATTTGTAGGCATTAATAACACATGGCAAAAGAATATATACTTTATGATAGACAATAATATTCAGGGTGATTCATGCTATGTCTCTAAGTAATTTACAAAATATTATGCCTTGTATAATCCCAGTGGAAAAAAATCTTGGAATATACATACCAAAATATTAATAGTGCTTATTTCTTATTTGTGGCATTATGAGTGATTTTTATATCTTTTTAGTGTGATTATCTGTTATTTCCTCCAAATTTTTAACAACTGTTTTATTTTTATAAGAGCAAAGCTATCCAGGTACTAAACATTATATACAAAAGATGATCGAGCAAGACTTCCCATTCTGCTTGCACAAACGTGTGCGAGCGTGTGCACACACACCTCCTTGAGTACAGACCTCTGTGCCCTGCGGCATCGGCCTGTACAGCGTTAACTGCAGGCCCGCAAGTGCATATGCATCCATAGGCACATGCGCACACACATACACACACTCACACACACACACACACACACTCACACACACACACACATACACACCCGCTCACACACACTCACACACACACACGCTCACACACGCTCACACACACACACATGCTCACACACACACATACACTCACACACATACACTCACACACACACGCTCACACACACACACACACACACACACACGCTCACACACACACGCTCACACACACACGCTCACACACACACGCTCACACACACACGCTCACACACACACACACTCACACACACACACACACACACGCTCACACACACACGCTCACACACACACGCTCACACACACACACACTCACACACACACACACGCTCACACACACACACACACTCACACACACACACACACTCACACACACACGCCTCTTGTGCACTTTACCAGAAGCTCAGGGAAATCAGGGAAGCTTTTACCTGGGTTCCTCGAGTGTATCTTTTGCAGTCAGCCACTGAGCAGGCCAGCCTGATGCTATAACGTTTCCGGAGTGGTACAGGTGACGTGTTTGGACAGTTCTTGGAGTGTTTCCCCAAGCACACGAGGCACTGAATACACTTTTGACTACTTGGTGAAGAGAGATTTGTTCTATTCCAAGCAAATCTGATATATGAGGAGTTTTCTTGGTCCAGCCCTGCCAGTTCTCAAGTATTCAGAATTCTATTGGCCTAAAAGTTATTTTTCCCTCGCCCTTCAGTTACTCCCTGAAAAGTTTTCTATCTGTGAATGATACGAGATTTACAATTTCATGTAATTCAAGAAGAAAGCCTTGTTAAGCCTGCCTAATATGCACTTATTCACTGCTCCTCCCGTTCATTCCTCCCTTCCTCCTTCCCTGAGTCCGTTCTTTTTCTTCCTTTTTCTTTTCCGCCACACTCTGCTTCTCCTCTCGTGGAGAAGGAAATGGCAACCCATTCCAGTACTCTTGCCTGGAGAATCCTGTGGACGGACGAGCCTGGTGGGCTGCTGTCCATGGGGTCACAAAGATTTGGACACGACTGAAGCGACTTAGCATGCATGCATGCATTGGAGAAGGGAATGGCAACCCACTCCAGTGTTCTTGCCTGGAGCTGCCATCTAGGGGGTCGCTCAGAGTCGGACATAACTGAAGTGCCTTAGCAGCAGCAGCAGCAGCTGCTTCTCCCCTCAAGTGTCTACTACATGCCAGGTGTGAACCTGATGTTGGCTAGTGATAATCAGGCCTCTTTCCTTGCCTACTATGCCCTCAGTTACTTGGAGAGGGGTGTTAGGAAATAAATTAAATTTGCCATTAAGGTGCTTTGTTTTTTCAGAAATTTTATGAGATAATAGTTTTCGGGGGCTGAATTGAAAAATTCTCAGAAGAATTTTGTGGGAAAGATGTTGAGAAGCCTACATGTTTTGACAGAATACTTTGAGAGGAGTCAGGCAAGCTGCCTCACTCTATGACAACGCTATTACTATGGAACAAAATGTCTTGGTGAAATGATCAACTTGAAAATTGTCTTCTATCAAGTCAGGAGCTTATTGTCTCCAGTATCCTGGTATGGACTGAATACTGCATTGCCTTAAAATTCATATGCTGAAACCCAATCCCCAAGGTGATGGTTTTAGGAGCTGGGACTTTTGGGTGGTGATTAGGCCTTTAGGGCAGACACCTCGTGAGTGGCATTAGTTTCCTTATAAAAGAGATCCCAGAAAGATCCCTTGGAACTTCCTTCATGGAAGATTGTAGCAAAAAGTTAGACAAATGAGGAGCTGGGTTCTCACCAGACACCGAATTTGCCAGGTCCTTGATCTTAGATTTCCCAGCCTTCAGAAATAATTTTTTGTCATTTAGAAACTTCCAAGTCTATAGTATTTTCTTATAGCAACTCAAACTAAGACATACCCCTTGAAAGTGTTTTCCAGCATATCTTGACCAGGAATAAACTTTTCTTCTCCCCATTTACTGTTAACTGTGTATAAAGTCATCTCCCAGCTCCAATCTCTAATACTTGCAAACTGTGATTTTATTCTCACTGTTTTCAAATGTCATCCTTCACAAAACACCTGGATTTTCTAGGGTGATTAGGAAAGTAGACTTGAATTTTTCCTTGCTTTCCTTTGCTTCCCACTATTAATCTCTTTCGTGCACGCTAAGTTGCTTCAGTCATGTCTGACTCTTTGCAGCCCTGTGGACTGTAGCCGCCAGGCTCCTCTGTCCATGGGATTCTCCAGGCAAGAACACTGGAGTGGGTTGCCATGCCTCCTCCAGGGGATCTTCCCGACCCAGGGATCGAACCCACGTCTCCTGCAGCTCGTGCATTGCAGGCGGATTCTTTATTGCTGAGCCATTGGGGAAGCCCCATATTAATCTTTTTTACCATCGTTTAATTTCTGAAGATTCTGGATGTGGATATATCAACTTGGGAGCTGGTATGAAAAGGTGAAACAAGATTTCAATTTCTGTTTTGAAATCTTCCCCTAGAGATGAGAAACAGTCAAGGTCATGCTACTGTCACAGTTCAGCTAGTACATCCCCTCACGAATTAAAGATAACGTGGTGTTGGTAGACAGGATTCAAATAGAAGAATGTTCTGATTTATTAAACTTGTCTTTCTAAGTAAGATAAAGTAGTTGAGCTAATAGACAATTCAAATCTTTTCTTCCTAAGTCTCAGAAGGAAATAATTGTGCGGCACGAGCCTTGGGAGAGAGAGAACTCTAAAGACAGGTTCCACTCTGATGGACAGACACTGGGAGAGGGACTGTATAATTCGGTACATCAACTGAGGCTAATTCAAATAGTATTAATTGCTGGAAGCAGAACTTCCTGTCATGGTGACACCCGAGACTCAACACAATTCCCCTGAATCTTCCCCCAGAACTGAGAGTTCTGGAAGCTGAACTGGATTCCAGGAGGAGTGATGCTGCTGGCTCTAGCTGCCCACCCGTCGCAGCGTGCCCTGGGGCCAGAGCTGGGAAAGCAGACAAGAAGGCAGGTGCTGGTATCACTTCTATTACTTTTTGTCAGTGCTTCCCATAAGTTAACTTTTGCTATTAAAAGCTACTTAATTAAATTGTGCAGAGAGATGAGGGAGAGTTGACGTGGGCTACAGTGTTAATAGCTTGAAATCTTTTGTTTGGTTCCCTTTTGACCTTCTGAGCTTCCTCCACTAGTATCTCCCTATGTAGCCATGCAGCCAGGAAGAGATTGCACGTCTAATCCACTAGGAAGTTTTTTGCGTCTATACTTTGCCTTGAAAGCCAGGTTATTGTTAGATGAGTTGTTTATGGTTCATACCCCTTTAGGCATGGAAGAAATCTTGTTTGGTAACCTAGATCCCTGTGTTTAAACAGGGGAAATGTTAAGAAGAAGAGGAGGAAGAAAAGGGGAGAACTCGCTTTCCTAGTCTTGATGGATGCAAAGGAGACAGATGAGAGGCAGATGGCATGTGAAGGTGTCAGCTGCAGGGCCCTGCTTTTGATTCTTCAGGTTTCAACCCAGAGTGGTCACATGTCAGATAAATCAGGGCATCGCCAACACACAGGGTCAGGCCCTCATGCTATGCTTGCACTTGGCAGACTGACTAAGGCCATGTCACTGAACACATGACAGGGAAAGAAGTCTCGACAGAAACCTGGGCCAGCCAGCCCGGCCCTGCAGCGGCGGCTGTAGGATCAGTGTCTGTTCTGGAAAGTAGTGGATCAGAGTTAGACTCTGGCACTGCCTTCAGCAGCGGCGGGAGATAAAGTGAACCCTGGGCAGAAACAGGGCCCAAGAATGGTGCACGTGACCTGACTTACGAAGCAGGGACAGACTTACGGACATCGGGGACAATTGCTGTTACCAAAGGGGAACAAGGCAGGGAGGGATAAATCAGAAGTTTGGGATTAACACACAGACGCTGCTGTAGGTAAGAGAGAACCAAGACGACCTGCTGTATAGCCCAGCGAACTCTACTCAGTGTTCTGGAATAGCTTACATGAGAAAAGAGCCTGAGAAAGAATCAGTGCGTGAAGACATGTAACTGAATCACTTTGCTCTACAGCCGAGACTAACACAGCACTAAATCAACTCCAAAAAAAGAGAAAGATACATAGATCCAACCAAAGAAGGACAGGCTAAAAGTTTACCAAGGGTTGACATCCTAGAGGAGCCTTAGAGGTTGGTAAGCAATCTTCATTTAAGAATCATAAAGTGTTCCCCTCTGCCTCTGTCCAACTGCTTTGTCTTAAGGAAAGAAGCAGCTGGAAGGAAGTTATCTTTGAGACTGAGCCTTTTTATCTGTAAGACGGAACATATCCTGAAGGGCCCTTTCTTGATATCAGACTAAACTTTAAACTATTTACTCAACACAGACAAGGAGGGACACAGTAGGAAGACAAGGTTTGTTATAGAAAAAATAATAAGCTGTGTATGACACCACCCTTATGACAGAAAGTGAAGAGGAACTAAAAAGCCTCTTGATGAAAGTGAAAGAGGAGAGTGGAAAAGGTTGGCTTAAAGCTCAACATTCAGAAAACGAAGATCATGGCATCTGGTCCCATCACTTCATGGGAAATAGATGGGGAAACAGTGGAAACAGTGGCAGACTTTATTTTTTGGGCTCCAAAGTCACTGCAGATGGTGATTGCAGCCATGAAATTAAAAGACGCTTACTCCTTGGAAGGAAAGTTATGACCAACTTAGATAGCATATTCAAAAGCAGAGACATTACTTTGCCAACAGAGGTCCGTCTAGTCAAGGCTATGGTTTTTCCAGTGGTCATGTATGGATTTGAGAGTTGGACTGTGAAGAAAGCTGAGTGCCAAAGAATTGATGCTTCTGAACTGTGGTGTTGGAGAAGACTCTTGAGAGTCCCTTGGACTGCAAGGAGTTCCAACCAGTTCATCCTAAAGGAAATCAGCCCTGGTTGTTCATTGGAAGGAATGATGCTAAAGCTGAAACTCCAGTACTTTGGCCACCTCATGCGAAGAGTTGACTCTGATGCTGGGAGGTATTTGGGGCAGGAGGAGAAGGGGACGACAGAGGATGAGATGGCTGGATGGCATCACCAACTTGATGGACGTGAGTTTGAGTGAACTCTGGGAGTTGGTGATGGACAGGGAGGCCTGGCGTGCTGCGATTCATGGGGTCGCAAAGAGTCGGACACGACTCTACGGAGAAGGCAGTGGCACCCCACTCCAGTACTCTTGCCTGGAAAATCCCATGGATGGAGGAGCCTGGTAGGCTGCAGTCCATGGGGTCGCTAAGAGTCAGACATGACTGAGCGACTTCACTTTCACTTTCCACTTTCATGCATTGAAGAAGGAAATGGCAACCCACTCCAGTATTCTTGTCTGCAGAATCCCAGGGACGGGGGAGCCTGGTGGGCTGCCGTCTATGGGGTCGCACAGAGTTGGACACGACTGAAGCGACTTAGCAGTAGGAGTAGCAGGAGATGGATACAAAAAGATATGATGTGATTTATGTCAAAGAGTGTTCTTGCTGTGTTTTCCTCTAAGAGCTTCATAGTATCCAGTCCTCCATTCAAGTTTTTAACCCATTTTGAATTTATTTTTGTGTACAGTGTTAGAGAATGTTCTAATTTCATTTTTTTTGCGTGTGGTTGTACAGTTTCCCCAGCACTACTTATTGAAGAGAGTGTCTTTTCCGATTGTATATTCTTGCCTCTTTTGTCATAGACGAATTGACCACAGCTGTGTGGGGTTATTTCTGGGCTTCCCATCCGGCTCCATTGATCTATGTTTCAGATGTGTGTGTGTGTGTGTATCTGTGTGTGTGTGTCTGTGTGTGTGTATGTGTGTGTGTATGTGTGTATATGTGTCTGTGTGTGTGTGTGTGTATGTGTGTGTGTATGTGTGTATATGTGTCTGTGTGTGTGTGTGTGTGTATCTGTGTGTGTGTGTCTGTGTGTGTATATGTGTCTGTGTGTGTGTGTGTGTGTATGTGTGTGTGTATGTGTGTGTGTGTGTGTGTGCGTGCACTGGTACTATACTGTTTTGATTACTTCAGCTTTGAAATCAGGGAACCTGATACCTCCAGCTTCACTTTTCTTTCTCAAGATTGCTTTTACTCTTCAGGGTCTTTTGTGTTTTATACACATTAAAAAATTTTTATTCTAGCTCTGTGACAAAAATGTCATTGGGAATTTGCTAGGGATTGCATTGAATCTATAGATTGCCTGGGGTCATATAATCAGAACAACCTACCTAAGGAGGAGATATGTCTTATGAACACAGAAAAGCTGTGCTTTCTGATTACAACATAAAGGAGAAAAAGTGAGAAATTTTATATGCCTTTAAAGGCATAAAGTTGTTTTCTTATGCGTTCCTTGGTTTATTTTATTTAGCTGTATGTCTTTAGTTATTTTAAAGCAAATAAAGATAAAACCAACAGAAAGATCAACAAGCACCCTTTGGATTTCTTTTGACCTTAGAAAGAAATACAAGAAGTGAATTACTACTTTTAGGAAATTGTTTTCCAAATAGAAACATCATTTTAAAAAATATTAAAATAATAAATTATGTAAAAAAAAAGTTTAAAACATTTAAATTTTACTTGGAGGAGAATATGTATATGTCCTAAAATCTTGCCACCCAGAATGAACCACAGTATATCTTTAGAAAGAAAAAATTAAATGTCTTTTGTATTAATAAAGAGTTTAAAATAAATGGGGTCACAATATAATTTGTATTTTGTAATCTGTTTTTCCCATTGAATAATATATCATGGTCATTTTCCCACAGAAGAGAAAATCTAAGCCATCATTTTCAATGCTATATCTATTCCAATTTATTATGTAGTCACATACCACAATTAATTTTATCTGTTTCCTATTAAAAGTTTATTTTAGTTTTTCCTAGTTGTCCACTGTTAATACATTCATGTGTGACATTTTTATCTCTACATTTTTATTTTAATTTAAAATTTTTATTAAGATATATTTCAGACATACAGAAAATATAGAGGAAAAGGCAGTGGACATCTCTATACGCACTACTAAACTCAAGAGATAAGGCCCCAAGATGGGGGCCCAGGGGACTGAGCCCCTAGATGTACTGACATCTTTATATCATTATCTGACTGACCACTTCAGACAGAATTCCTAGAGACTGAATTTCAGCATCAAGAGCACAGTGAAGTCATTGTTTTAAATACATTTTACTATTTGTACTTATTTACTCAATAAGTATTCTGTGCCCGTTGAGTGCCGGGGGGCTGTGCTTAGGTCAGGAATCAAGAGATAAAAGACACACGGAGGATACAGTCTTTGGTCAAATAATTTGTCAAATAATATAAGTAAAATATCGCATGAATACTGATGAAGGACTAAGAGCAGGACATAAAGGAAACGGAGGGGACTGGGCTCTCCTGGTGGCTCAGACGGCAAAGACTCCACCTGCAATGTGGGACAGGCAGACTCCACTGGACAAGGAGGCTGAGGGTGTGGGCCTAACCGAATGGTCACGATAGATCTGGAAGATGAAGTGACTAGATCTGGATCAGTTAAGATGTGACGGTGAACATGGAAAAGTTTTCAAGTGTGGAGCATCACTTGCAATACGAGACTGGCCACCACTGAGAAACTGTCCCTAGTCAGCTCTGGCTGTGACACGGAGTTCTCAGAATGGTGAAGGACGGAGGCTTTTATAAGAGAAAAAGGGATTTGACTGTTAGAAAACAGTAGGTAGGACCACTGGTATCATCAGCTGACTTTTTTTTTTTTTTTTACTAAGTTAGTAATTAGTATAATAGAAGGCAGAAAGGGAAAATTTATAGCGGGAGAGACCTAGGATACTGAGAAACCATTAGACTATTAAGTGGATTTTAGTATGTTTGTTGCTCTGCTTCTGGTCATGACTTCTTAAATTTTAAACCTTTTCTTTTGCAGTCACTATGATACACATTCATTTCTTCAGCTGGTATCTAGGGTTCAGCTTGCAAAGAGAGTCTATGGGTCGCCCTTTCACGTCCCTTCCCTTCAGGCTGTGTGTGTCCGCAGGCAATACCAGGTACTAGCTGCTTTCTGTCTAGATGGTCTCCGTGTTCATGTTGACTGTACAGAGTTTGGTGATGTGAAGATTGGAACTAGTGAAATTATCAGGTCTCTTTTCAATAAAAATAAAGCACCCACGGTCATCCCCCAAGAGTAAATCGGCATGCATAGCAAATTTTTCATGTTATAGGCCATTCGCTTTCAAGCTTTCAGTTCACATCAGTTCAGTTCAGTCGCTCAGTCATGTCCGACTCTTTGCGACCCCATGAATTGCAGCACACCAGGCCTCCTTGTCCATCACCAACTCCCAGGGTTCACTCAAACTCACATCCAATGAGTCGGTGATGCCATCCAGCCATCTCATCCTCTGTCATCCCCGTCTCCTCCTGCCCCCAATCCCTCCCAGCATCAGAGTCTTTTCCAATGAGTCAACTCTTCGCATGAGGTGGCCAAAGTACTGGAGTTTCAGCTTTAGCATCAGTCCTTCCAATGAATACCCAAGACTGATCTCCTTCAGAATGGACTGGTTGGATCTCCTTGCAGTCCAAGGGACTCTCAAGAGTCTTCTCCAACACCACAGTTCAAAAGCATCAATTTTTCGGCCCTCAGCTTTCTTCACAGTCCGACTCTCACATCCATAGACCAATGGAAAAACCCTGGCCTTGACTAGACAGACCTTTGTTGGCAAAGTAATGTCTCTGCTTTTGAATATGCTATCTAGGTTGGTCATAACTTTCTTTCCAAGGAGTAAGCGTCTTTTAATTTCATGGCTGCAGTCACCATCTGCAGTGACTTTGGAGCCCAGAAAAATAAAGTCTGACACTGTTTCCACTGTTTCCCCATCTATTTCCCATGAAGTGATGGGACCGGATGCCATGATCTATGTTTTCTGAATGTTGAGCTTTAAGCCAACTTTTTCACTCTCTACTTTCACTTTCATCAAGAGGCTTTTGAGTTCCTCTTCACTTTCTGCCATAAGAGTGGTGTCATCTGCATATCTGAGGTTATTGATATTTCTCCCAGCAATCTGGATTCCAGCTTGTGCTTCTTCCAGCCCAGCGTTTCTCATGATGTACTCTGCATATAAGTTAAATAAGCAGGGTGACAATATACAGCTTTGACGTACTCCTTTTCCTGTTTGGAACCAGTCTGATGTTCCATGTCCAGTTCTAACTGTTGCTTACTGAGCTTCATACAGGTTTCTCAAGGGGCAGGTCAGGTGGTCTGGTATTCTCATCTCTTTCAGAATTTTCCACAGTTTCTTGTGATCCACACAGTCAAAGGGTTTGGCATAGTCAATAAAGCAGAAATAGATGTTTTTCTGGAACTCTCTTGCTTTTTCAAGCTTAGCTTTATGGCAAGTTCTGTGTGAAATGCCTTGCATTTCAGGTTAATGCTGTTGATCTCCAGGGAGGACAGTAAAAACTGAGAGTGTGTGCCAAATAATCTTCCGTAATAGTAGAGTGTGCGCTCCTCACTTGACCTCTGATTGCCTCGACGTTGCGGGCGCGCTGTGCTCGCACAGCGAGCAACGCCCAGCACCTTCTGAGTCTGAGCATCTGCTTGAAGCCTAAGGACTCACGTCGCTCTTGGCAACTGTGCACTGGACTTGAAGCAGCAAAGCTGGTTCATGTGGGTGATGCAAACAGTTTTCTGCTGTTGTGGTAGTAAATGGCTTCAAATGAACTTTGTTCAAAAAACTTTTCCTTATAGAACCATTTCCACTGCTCTGACCTTGAACAGAACTCATTGTCCACTACAGAAATGGTCATTGCTGGTTGGAGAGATAAAATTACTTAACTATCGTACACAGCTGTCATAAACTGAACCAGCAAAATGGGAGAAAAGGGATTTTTTAAAAAATCACTTTCTCTCCTTCCTAAGTAGAATTATTCTTCCCTCTGTTTTTATGTTTGGGAGCAGCTTTTTGGGGATTTTTATTACCCAAGTAATTGCCTATCTAATTTCTCTTGGGAATTATTAAACTGCCTAATATACTGAGTTGTTTAATGTCATTTTTATGTGTTTTGACTTTTAGGCATTTAGAATTCTAATGAGGGACTGCAGTTGTTCTAATTTACCCCCAAAATAAGTAAATATACTTCAGTTTTGAATTTTAAGGAGTGCTTACTTAAGAAATGAAATATTACAATAACTACAATAAGTATAATACATTATTTTATGTTTTTAAAATTAATTTAGTTGTTAAATGTATGTGTGTGTTTGTGCATTGTATTTGACAAGGCCTATGATATTGACATATCTGAAATCTAACAGAAAAAAGTCAGGAGTCTGAGGAAGCATTTGAACCTATAGAAAACATTTAATTTTGTAGAAAAATCTTACATGAAACCAAACAAACAGTGAGCTCACTGAAAATGATAAAGTTAGAGCTGAAGTTGCAAAATGGATCGTTGTGGAAATCCAGGAGCATTGCTGGGATGTTGTTCAGATATATTTTAGGAGCTGATCTTCATTACATTCTTTATAAGAAAATATTTAGATTTCTGTGAATTCAGATAGAAGGGAAGCAAAAAGCAAAGGAGAAAAGGAAAGATATAAGCATCTGAATGCAGAGCTCCAAAGAATAGCAAGAAGAGATAAGAAAGCCTTCTTCAGCGATCAATGCAAAGAAATAGAGGAAAACAACAGAATGGGAAAGACTAGAGATCTCTTCAATAAAATTAGAGATACCAAGGGAACATTTCATGCAAAGATGGGCTTGATAAAGGACAGAAATGGTATGGACCTAACAGAAGCAGAAGATATTAAGAAGAGGTGGCAAGAATACACAGAAGAACTGTACAAAAAAGATCTTCATGACACAGATAATCACGATGGTGTGATCACTGACCCAGAGCCAGACATCCTGGAATGTGAAGTCAAGTGGGCCTTAGAAAGCATCACCACGAACAAAGCTAGTGGAGGTGATGGAATTCCAGTTGAGCTCTTTCAAATCCTGAAAGATGATGCTATAAAAGTGCTGCACTCAATATGCCAGCAAATTTGCAAAACTCAGCAGTGGCCACAGGACTGGAAAAGGTCAGTTTTCATTCCAATCCCAAAGAAAGGCAATGCCAAAGAATGCTCAAACTACCGCACAATTGCACTCATCTCACACGCTAGTAAAGTAATGCTCAAAATTCTCCAAGCCAGGCTTCAACAATATGTGAACTGTGAACTTCCAGATGTTCAAGCTGGTTTTAGAAAAGGCAGAGGAACCAAAGATCAAATTGCCAACATCCGCTGGATCATGGAAAAAGCAAGAGAGTTCCAGAAAAACATCTATTTCTGCTTTATTGATTATGCCAAACCCTTTGACTGTGTGGATCACAAGAAACTGTGGAAAATTCTGAAAGAGATGGGAATACCAGACCACCTGACCTGCCTTTTGAGAAATCTGTATGCAGGTAAGGAAGCAACAGTTAGAACTGGACATGGAACAACAGACTGGTTCCAAATAGGAAAAGGAGTACGTCAAGGCTGTATATTGTCACCCTACTTATTTAACTTATATGCAGAGTACATCATGAGAAATGCTGGGCTGGAAGAAGCACAAGCTGGAATCAAGGTTGCCAGGAGAAATATAAATAACCGCAGGTATGCAGATGACACCACCCTTATGGCAGAAAGTGAAGAGGAACTCAAAAGCCTCTTGATGAAAGTGAAAGTGGAGAGTGAAAAAGTTGGCTTAAAGCTCAACATTCAGAAAACATAGATCATGGCATCCGGTCCCATCACTTCATGGGAAATAGATGGGGAAACAGTGGAAACAGTGTCAGACTTTATTTTTTGGGCTCCAAAATCACTGCAGATGGTGACTGCAGCCATGAAATTAAAAGACGCTTACTCCTTGGAAGGAAAGTTATGACCGACCTAGATAGCATATTCAAAAGCAGAGACATTACTTTGCCAACAAAGGTCTGTCTAGTCAAGGCTATGGTTTTTCCTGTGGTCATGTATGGATGTGAGAGTTGGACTGTGAAGAAGGCTGAGCGCCGAAGAATTGATGCTTTTGAACTGTGGTGTTGGAGAAGACTCTTGAGAGTCCCTTGGACTGCAAGAAGATCCAGCCAGTCCATTCTGAAGGAGATCAGCCCTGGGATTTCTTTGGAAGGAATGATGCTAAAGCTGAAACTCCAGTACTTTGGCCACCTCATGCGAAGAGTTGACTCATTGGAAAAGACTATGATGCTGGGAGGGATTGGGGGCAGGAGGAGAAGGGGAGGACAGAGGATGAGATGGCTGGATGGCATCACTGACTCGATGGCTGTGAGTCTGAGTGAACTCCGGGAGTTGGTGATGGACAGGGAGGCCTGGCGTGCTGTGATTCATGGGGTCACAAAGAGTCAGACATGACTGAGCGACTGAACTGAACTGAAGATACATTAAAACTTAGCATCTGTTAGAAAATTTATTCTAAGTATTGTTCTCACATGCAAGTGCCATAATAGTCATTTCAAGTATATTTTTTTATTTCACAATTTTTTAATTGAGCATTGTCTAGTGAGTTGCTGGAAGCTTTTAGTAAGTTAAAAACTAAATTCCTTCTATTTATTAGGAATGCCTTTGGTAAAATGGGGTGTGATGGGGATTGAAATAATACTGATTTAGAGGTAATTCAATAGTGGAAGAATGAAGTACAAATGACCTAGACCAAGGTTGTGGCAATGGGAATAAAAATAAGGAAATCAGTTGAGCGAGATTTTTAAAAAGCCAATATATTGGCTGTCTTGCAAATTTTGAAGCCCTAGGTCTCTCATTAATTAGAGACCCAGTATGTGTCTCCTGGATGTGTGTAGAAAATGCTACAGTAAATATCAGAAAGTTTAGAATGAGTTAATACAGTTTGAATGGAGGAAAATTCTCATCAGAGGCTTAGGAAATTTCAGATAAATTTCTTCTGGCAGCCATGTGT
This sequence comes from Bos javanicus, assembly GCF_032452875.1. Taxonomy (NCBI): domain Eukaryota; kingdom Metazoa; phylum Chordata; class Mammalia; order Artiodactyla; family Bovidae; genus Bos; species Bos javanicus. The sequence continues at coordinate 80,541,286 of NC_083881.1, read as the reverse complement.
ATGTAAATGTGAACCCAGAACTCAGAGTCAGCTCTGCTTCTCTGTAGGATCCTACCCTTTTAATAACGATGAAGGAGATTCACAGGAGAGACTTTATTTTCTATCTCTCTTCCCCATTCTTTCAAAAGTATCTTTGGAAAGGCAAATGTTTTAGACTTTGATGAGTTAATTTCTTCCTTCATAGATCATAGGATCGAACATATTTTTGTCTAACATAGAGTTAATGCAAATTTTATCTTATGCTTCTAGAAATTTTATAGTTTTACATTTTACATTTAGGTCTGTGATTCATGTTGAATCAATTTTTCAAGATGGGATGTGAAATATAATTTGAAGTATAGCTAGATAGATAACTGTTTATTTGTCTTAGAATCATTTGTTGAAAGACTATCATTTCTCTATCATTTGTCCTTGAGTGCAAGTGAAAGTCACTCAGCTATGTCCGACTCTTTGCGACCCCCTGGACTAATAATTAACCCCATGGTTAATTATTTAACCCATAATTGTAGCCTACCAGGCTCCTCCGTCCATGGGATTCTCCAGGCAAGAATACCGGAATGGGTTGCCGTTTTCTTGTCCAGAGTATCTTCCCGACCCAGGGATCAAACCCTGGTCTCCTGCATTGCAGGCAGACACATTACCATCTCAGCCACCAGGGAAGTCCTTGAGAAAATATAAATTGACCATATATATGTAGATCTATATTTGGATTTTTTTCTGTTTCACTGGACTTCCTGGTTTGATGCCTGGGTCGGGAAGATCCCCTAGAGAAAGGAAAGGCTACCCACTCCAGTATTCTGGCCTAAAGAATCCCATGGGCTGTGTAGTCCAAGCAGTCCCAAGAGTCAGACACGCTTGGGGGCTTTCACTTTCACTTTAGTGTTGGCTTGATCTGTAAGGCAGTCTTTTCTCTAATACTACACTGTTTCATTAGTGCAGTTTTATAGTGAGCTTTGAAATTATGTATTGTTAGTCCTCCAACTTTGTTCTTTTCTTCAAAATCGTTTTTGAAATTCTAATTAGTCTTTCCATATTAATTTTAGGGTTAGCTTGTTGAAAAAATTTTGCTTAGATTTTTGACTGAGATTGTATTGAATCTATGTATCTATTTGGGGTTAATTGACATGTTTATAATGTAAAGTCTTTTAACTCATAATTGATTTATTTCTCTTAATGATTGAGATTCTCTTTGACTTTTTCATCAGTGTTTTGTGTTTTAAGCATACATAGCATGCATATGTTTTGTTAAATTTATAACTGTGTATTTCATTATTTAGTGCTATTATAAATAATATTGCCTTTTAAACTTTAATTTCCAATTGTTTATTGCTAGTATATAGAAAAATAATTGAGTTTTGTATATTAGCTCCATACTGTGTGACTCTGTAAACTCACTGATGGTTCTAGAATTCCCCCAGCTCCTTTTTATATTCTGTAAAGACTTTCTAAGTAGGTAATTGTGTAGTTTTTAGGAAGAGTAATACTTTTATTATTTCCCTTCTGTTTTTTAATTTATTTTTTAATTGTAGGAAGATTGCTTTACAATGTTGTGTTGGTTTCTGCCATACGACAGTTCGAATCAGTCATGATTACATCGCTTCCCTCTGGGTCCTTCCTCCGCTCCCCGACTCCACTGCTCTAGGTCATCCCAGGGTGCTAGGCTGGGCTCCCCATTATAGATCAACTTCCCAGAAGCCATCTGTTTCACATATGATAGCGTATATATGTCCATGCTACTTTTTCTAATCGGCCCACCCTATCCTTCCCCCACTGAGTCCACGAAACAATTCTCTGCATCTGTATCTCCATTCCTTCCCTGCACATAGGTTCATGAATACCATTTTTCTAGATTCTGTATACATGTGTTAATATACGATACTTGTTTTTCTCTTTCTGACTTCCTTCACTCTGTTTCATGGGGTCTAGGTCCATCCACCTCACTATCACTGGCTCACATCTGCTCCTTTCTGAGTGACATTCCATGGGATATATGTACCGCATCCTCTTTATCCCTTCATCCGTTGTGGACGTCTAGGTTGCTTCCAGCCCTGACTATTGTAAATAGTGTTGCAATGAACATTGGGTGTGTGTGTCTTTTAGAATTGTGGCTGTCTCAGGGTATATGCCCAGCACTGGGATTGCTGGGTCATGTGGTGGATTTGTTCCTGGATTTTTAAGGAATCTGCCTTCTGTTCTGCACAATGGTTGCGTCAGTTTACATTTCTACCAACAGTACAAGACTGTTCCTTTTCTCTGTATTCTCTCTAGCATTTGCTGTTTGTAGATTTTTTGATAATGGCCATTCTGACTGGTGTGAGGTGATACCTCATGTTAGTTTTGATTTACACTTCTCTAATAATTAGTGATGTTGAGCATCTTTTCATGTGTTTATTGACCATCTGTACGTCTTTGGAGAAACATCTGTTTAGGTTTTCCGCCCATTTTTTGGTTGGGCTGTTTCCTTTCTGATTTTGAGTGGTATGAGCTGCTTATATATTTGGAGACTAATCCTCTGTCAGTTGCTTCCTTTGTAGTTATTTTCTCTGGTTCTGAGGCTTTACTTTTAATTTTGTTTATTATTAAGTTTAATTAAATCTTGTTTGTTTATTTTTGTTTTTATTTCCATTACTCTAGGAGGTGGGTCAAAGATCTTGCTGTGATTTACATTAGAGAGCATACTGCCTATGTTTTTCTCTAAGAACTTTATCGTGTCTGGCCTTACATTTAAGTCTTTAGTCTGTATTGAATTTATTTTTGTATTGTGTTAGGAGGGTTCCAGCTTCTTCTTCTGCATGTCCAGTTCTCTCATTACCACTTACTGAAGACGCTTTCAATACTGTATTTCTGTTGTATATTTGCACCTCCTTTGTCAAAGATGAAGCGCCCACAGGTGCATGAGTTTATCTCTGGCTTTCTGTCTCGCTCCATTGGTCTGTATTGCTGTTTTTATGTAAGTGCCATACTTTCTTGATGAGTGCAACTTTGTAGTATAGTCTGAAGTCAGGAAGGTTGATTCCTCCAGCTCCATTTTTCTTTCTCAAGCTGTTCAGGGTCTTTTGTGTTTCCATAGAAATTGTGAATTTTTTTGTTCTAGTTCTGTGAGAAATACCGCTGGTGATCTGATTCCCTTCCGCTATGTGTGCATGCTTGTTTCCCTTTGTTCTCAGCATCATGTTGAACAGGAGGAAGGGAGCATCATTGCTTTTCCTGTTTGGGGAAAAATTCAGTCTTTTACTATTAAATATGTTTGCTGTAGTTTTTTTAATGCTACTTATTAGACTAATGGAAGTTTCTACACATTTCTAGTCTGCTGAGACGTTTATTTTCTATTAACAGTTGTGGACTTTTATAAAATGCTCATCGTTTGAAAAGCTTCCATGGGTTTTCTACTTTCATCTGTTTATAAGATTAGGTGAGTTTTAAATATTTAACCAGCCATGCATTTGCAGGGTACATCCACTTGTTTCTTTTTTATATATTACTATAATTAGTTTGGTGTGTTTTGTTGATTAGTTTTGCATTTATTTTCATGGAGGGTATTTTGCTGTAGTTTTCTTGTACTGTCTTTGTCTTCTTTTGGTGTTGATATGATGCTGGCATCACAGAATGAGGTGGAAAGCATTCTGTCCTCATCTTGTTTTTGGAATAGACTGCATGCAATTGTCTTCTTTCTCTCTACAATGTCTGGAAGAATTCACCACTGAAGCCACCTGGAGCAGGATTCGTCTCTGATAAAATGTCAGATAGTTTTAAAATGCAATGAGCACCTGTTAGGTGTCTGAAATAGTGGTCACTTTATTATACCTTTTCTCGATTTCTATGATTATTACCTGTACAGCAAGTTTTGGCTTATGTTAGCATGAGATATTGTTGGAAGAAAAGATCAATAAGTAGATTGAATGCAAAGCAGACACAGTTTTATTAGTGCTCTTGGCATTTTATTGAGGACACAAAATGCCTGGTAGAAAAGCTAGGCTTGGGACTTCCCTGGTGTTCTAGTGATTATGGCTGTGGGCCTTCATTTCAGGGGGCTTGAGCTGATCCCCATTCAGGGACCAAGATTCCATAAGTTGCAGGGCAAAAAAAATAAGCTAGGATGGTGGCTGTTATTGTTCTGTTCCCCTGTCGTGTCTGACTCTTTGTGACCCTGTGGATTGCAGAGCACCAGGCTTCCCTGTCCCTCACCATCTCCCAGAGCTCGCCCAAGTTCATGCCGTTGCATCGGTGATGCCATCCAGCCATCTCATCCTCTGACGCCCTCTCCTCCTTCTGCCTTCAATCTTTCCTAACTAAAGGGACCTTTCCAATGAGTCGGCTTCCCAGGTGACTCAGCGGTAAAGAATCTGCTTGCAATGCAATGCAGGAATGTATTAAAACGACATAAATCTGTGACTTCAGATCAAGTCACACAACTCCTTTGAGTCCAAGTATTTTTAGGAAATGGACATATATTGCATCATAAAATACATCATATAAAGTATTCTGAACTTATACCAAGTTTATAAATGACCTAATTACTCAGATTTTTATGAAGTATAAACATTAATTTTTCACAAAGTATAATTTAAGTTATTTAACTGTGAGAGAAGCAACTAGTTGCTCATCAAAGTATGTATTCCCTTTGCTTTCTGGGTACATAGCATGCTCTTATTTCTCAGCTAGTGATTACAATGGCGAGTTAGTCTAACTGTAGCAGTCAGAGTCACCTGAGGAGGCGCTGCGAGCCTCTTCCGGTGCTCTCGTATGTGGTCCCTGTTTCATCCCCTCAGGCTGGTGGGGATGACGATCACCCATCAGTGTTGGTATTACCCATTGCAGAGGCGCTGTGAACCTGCGTCCCTGAGTTATTACATGGATGAGAGTTATCCCACCAAAACATGTGCCTTTCCAGTAATATTGTGAAATGCAAAATGATCTAAATTGTTTGGATCATTTTGAGATACATTTGTTAACAACAGCTGTGTGCTAAGTTGCTTCCGTCTTTGCGACCCCATGAACTGTAGCCCACCAGGCTCCTCCGCCCATGGGATTTTCCAGGCAAGAACACTGGAGTGGGTGGCCATGCCCTCCTCTTAACAACAGCTGGTGTCACCCTAATATGTACAGTTTGTCAGGTGAGCAATCTCTCTTATAGTGCTATCATTTTCTTACTTGGAAGGATGAATGTTCAAGTTTGAGGAATCCCAAATGGAACAGAAGTATCCTATTTCAGAGAGGACACCATTTGTGATCCCTTAAACCTATGGATCAAAGGTAAAAAAGAAAAACAAATGTATGAGTTTGTTAATCAGGTGAAATATTCCAAGGGAGGATGTTTGTGATTATATTTGCTTATTTGTTTAAGGAGAGGCAGAATAAACCGAGTCATGCTCTGAAATAAGGTGGTCCAAGCCGCAGTGGTGTTCAGTTTATGTAGCTGGGAGCTGTATGAGACAGTGGATGAGCAACGTTGGTTTCGAACTACTAAATAATTCTTGGAAAAGCGGAAGTATTTTATGTCCTTCAAAATAATAGGAGCATTTGGGTATGTATGTGGCTGACTAATACTGTCTATAATTCTACTTTAAGGATGAGAAATATTTGCAGACATTTAAACTGAATTCCACAGTATTTTAGAAATAACAAGCCAACAATTAAAAAACGCAGAGAGATAATAGATTCATGTGCCTTCTGTATGATGGAAGATTGTTTAGATCTCAAGGTTTGTTTTGTCCTGCCAACACTGTTATTAATCACCGTTCCTCATTTCCTTCCACTGCTGGGATTTGACAAGGATTTTCTTTCACCTTGAAAAACTGCACATGGAGGAGAGCTCCTTTGCCTGATTCCTGCAGTCTGAACATATCCTACTGGGTAGAGGTAAATTGCTTTTTTATTCTGTATTCTGTTATATTTTTGAAAAATGATTTTCAAATCAGGGATTTGATTCCTCTCTTGGTATTGAAATATCATAAACAAATACATTTTTATGTTATTTTTCTTTAGTAAGCTTTATGATTTTATCCCCAGCAACTGGACTAATTCAATAAGCAACAGACCGTAAGGCAGTAAATGGATACCCTATTAATTTTTATTGCTAAAGTTTCTTTTATGTACTATTTGATCTAAAGATGTTATTCACATTTTTATGGTGATACTGGCAGACTGGAAAAAAACCTAACTCTATAATTCTTATTGATGAAGTCTGGGTATTTTTAACTCAGCGGCTCAAGGAATGACAACAATTCACATCCCAGGAGCCAGTTCATTAAGTGAAAGCCTTGTGTGAAAAGGGAAGAGTAAAGAAGTTCGAGCAGAGTTTCGTTGCTCAATCAATAGAACACAGTCGGGAAGGTTTAACCACAGTGCTAATATCAGTTCACGATGCGAGGTTGGCGGATGATTCATCCTTTTCTTTGTTCATATTCCAGACGGGAAACATAGGCCTGACTTACCTCGAAAACAGTTTCTTTAAATCGCTTTGATTCTGAGGTTGCACAAAATTGGAGCTAAAAGAGTCGACCATTAAAACAGAATGTTCAAATTAAAAAAAAAAAAAAAGGAAAGGAAAGGAAAACAAGGATGTACCTGGTTCCCAGATGGACTGACATTGCATAGGTCCTGGTCTCCAAGACGAATTTGCTGCTAACTATGAAGAAGGAAATGGCAACCCACTCCAGTGTTCTTGCCTGGAGAATCCCAGGGACGGGGGAGCCTGGTGGGCTGCTGTCTCAGGGGTCGCAGAGTCGGGCACGACTGAAGCGACTTAGCAGCAGCAGCAGCGTGAAGCTGTACTAACTGTTGAGTACAGCATAATCTCCCAGCCCAGACTCACCCTGGTTAACCCAGGTCTTGAAATGTGTATTCCCTCCTCTTTGAAGAAAATCCTCCCAGGTGGCACTAGTGGTAAAGAATCTGCCTGCCAACGCAGGAGACGCAGGGGACGCAGCTTCAATCCCTGGCTTGAGACGGTCCCTGGAGGAGGCGTGGCAACCACTCCAGTGTTCTTGCCTGGAACATTCCATGGACAGAGGAGTCTGGCGGGGTATAGTTCATGAAGTTGCAAAGAGCTGGACACAACTGAGCACACACACACAACACAACACCTTTGAAAAAATGTGTGTCCTACAGAGACATGGAAGAAATGCCGAATCCAGTATAAACACCGGAGTTTAGGCCAGGCCTTTCCAGGACTGCATTTATAGCAATTTGACCATCATTTACTGAGAACTTATATTTAAACTTCACGGAAATACGAATAAATACAGTTAATGCCCACTAGGAGCTTAATAGGAGAAATGAGATGCAGTCATAAAAGATATATAAAATTAATTGATAATCATGAAAAACTGTTTTAAATCTGTTTGGCACTACATGTTAAATGGCTGCCAAGGGTATGTCAGGGTGAAGTAGCTCACTCTGTGCTGGTATAGCCTGGAAAGTTACGACATTCATTTTACTCTGAAAGTTGTTTAGTATTAGGCAATATTAGAACACAAAGATTATTGTCTTTACATGCATGAGGCAGACAGTAAGTATCAAAGACACTCAAAGAGGAAGATGTGATTCAAGGCTGGAGTAGTCTGAAAATTCTTTATGGAGAATGTAAAATATGAGTTGGGTAGCTCTCAAAATCTATGGCAAACAATGAGTCATGATTAAGCATTAGAAACTTTCCCTGAAATGAGAAATGAGATATGTATGACCATTGTGATTTTTTTTCTATTTAACATTAGGCTAGTCATCCTCATAAATGTATTAAGAGAAAAGCTAATAAAGGATTGAGAATTTGAAAGCAATATACAAAAGAGCCAGGCTGCTGATCACAAATCTAAAGTAGATACTTTTTGAAATAGTTTTCATTTAGTACCATAAATAATAAAGTGTAAAATTCAGTATTTTTAATGTTAATTTTAGGATATCTGCAGTTACACAGCTACCATCATAATCTAATTTTACTCCCTTTTCATCAATCAAAAATCTAGCATTAATTTACAAAGTAAAATTCTTGTACCAGCATTCCAGATACCCTAGCCTTAGGCAACCGTCAACATATTTGTCTTCAAAATTTGACTACCATTGTTTCCTACATGAAATCATACAATGTATGGTCTATTGTGACTGACTTCTTTCACTAGAGTATCCTTCTTTTGACCTTCATCCATTACTTTTTATGTTTTATTGACAAAGAGTATTCTATTATCTACACAGGTCAGATTTTATTATTTATTAATAAATAGATATGTCCATTCATCAGTTAATAAACATCTGGGCTGTCTCCGCATTTTGGCTGTTATGAATAATGCTGCCTTATAAACATCCATGTACAAGTTTTTATGTGGGTGAATGTTTTTATTTCTCTTGATTGGGAGGAATTACTAGATCACATGGTAATTCTGTATTTAACCCTTTGAGGAACTGCCAGACTGTTTTCCATACCTAGTGCAGTATATAAGGTTCCCAACTTCCCTGCATCTTCACCAAACACTCGTGTTTTGGCTGGCTTTTGGCCATAGCCAGTCTTGCAGGTATGAAGCGGTACCTGGCTAATGTTGATTGCACATATTTTCATGTGTTTAATTAGCTCTTTGAATATGGTTTGTGAAGAAATACCTACTCAAATTCCTTGTCTGTTTTTAATTGCTTTATCTTTTTATTATTAACTTGTAAAAGTTCTTTATATATTCAGAATGCATTTCCTTTATGACACATATGATTTAAAAATATTTTTTCCTTTGGGTTGTTGTTTTATTTTTTCAATGGTATTCCTTAAAAAACAAATGTTTTTCATTTTTATAAAACCAATTTATCTACTTTTTGTTTGCCTGTTGGCATTTTTAAGAATCCATAACCTAATCCAGAAATCACGAAGATTTCCTCCTATAATTTTTCCTAAGAGTTTTAATGTTTTACCTCTCGCATTCAGCTCTGTGATCCATTTTGAATAAATTTTTGTATTTTTGATGCTCTAATCCCCAGAACCTATGACTCTGTTACCTTACCTTGCGGATGTGATAAAGGTTATAGACCCTGAGATTGAGAGAATATTCTGGATTATCCAGATGTGCCTGATCTCATTACATGAGTCCTTAAATTCAGAGACTCTTTCCTGACTATGAAAGAGAGAGATGGCCATGTGGAAAGGACTTGGCGCCCCATCGTTGGTTCAGAGATGTAGTGTTCCGTGTGTGAGGACTGGAGAAAGGCCTCTGGGAGCTTAGAATGCTCCCGGGTGTTGGCAGCCAGGAAGATCCCTGTAAAGTCTTCAGTCTTACAGCTGCAAGGGCCTGAATTCTGTGAGCACGCAGATGACCAGGACATGGATTTCCCCCAGATCCTGCAGAAAGGAAGACAGGCTCATGGGCACCTTGCTATTAACCCTGTGAGATCAGCGCTAGGCTTCTGACTACAGATAATAAATCATGAAACGTAACAGTTTTGTATTGTTTAAGCCATCAAATCTGTGGCTACTGCAACAAAGGAAATGAGTACAATTTTCAATTCTGTTATGGGATCTTCCAAGTTAGTCTTTTCTTTCAATCTGGGGAAAATATTCTCTGTCCTCAGATTTGGGAACACTCAATGGTTTATTTCATGCCGTGAATTTCAGTTTTCCTCATTTCTATGTTCCTTTGCAGTCTCATGCTACTGATGGCTTTGCAGAAATTTCTACCACAACTCTTCAAGGACTCTTATTATGACATTATTTGAAAAAGATTTGTTCTCTGATGGGGTGTATGACACATTTTCTGGTTATCCCTTAAACTTTGCCTTTGAAAAGTGAAGTGAAAGTTGCTCAGTCATGTCTGACTCTTTGTCCCCATGGACTGTAGCCTGCTATGCTTCTCTGTCCATGGTCCAGGCCAAAATACTGGAGTGGGTAGCCATTCCCTTCTCCAGGGGATCTTCCCCACCCTGGGATCGAACCCAGGTCTCTCTTGCATTGCAGGCAGATTCCTTATCGTCTGAGCCACCAGGGAAGTCCATAGTTCACATATGTTCTGAACATTTGAACAACTTAAATTATGTCTTTTAAAAAAAGAAAATAAAAAACTTGTGGGAAAGCCATGTAAATGAGAGCAATATCTCAAATAATAGTGATAATTTTGGTAGCCACACTACTGAACTGTACTCTCTGGAAATCACAGAATCTTAAAGTCGGAAGTGATGTTAACCTCTTAAACTTGGGACAGAGGAAGCTGTTGCCAGAAAATGTAAAATGTAAGTGACTGGCAAAGGGTTGTCTGGTCTGTTGTGGCAGACACAGAATCTGACCTCCAGTATTATGTTTTCCAGTTGAAATCACTATCCACTAAATATTTAATTCTTTAAGACAGACGGTAGAGGAGTTACATATAGATATACTTATATCTTTATATGTAAAATGTAGATTTAAAGTGGATCCCATAAACCCAAGAGTTTAATGAAAGGACAATATATTAAACTTATGGGTTTATGGGATCCAGTTTAAACTAATTATAATGTAAAATATGATGGTAAATTTATTACTTCATGGTTCAAAGTTTATTTTCCTTTATAAGAGCACACAACTTTTTTTTTTTTTTTCAGAGATATGCTGAGATTGGTAAATGTTAATCACTATTAAGAAGTAGATAAAATATCTTTAGTATATTATTTTTTTACATTTCTATATGTTTGAAAATTTCTATAATTAAAAAAAAGAACATGCTGTAGTTCATAAGGAAACTGGAGCCTATTGTACAGAGTGAAGTAAGTCAGAAAGAAAGACACCAATATGGTACATTAATGCACATATATGGAATTTAGAAAGACGGTAACAACAACCATATATGCAAGACAGCAGAAGAGACGCAGATGTAAAGAACAGTCTTTGGACTCTGTGGGAGAGGGTAAGGCTGGGGTGATTCTAGAGAACAGCACTGAAACGTGTGTATTATCATATGTGGGAGAGGGTAAGGCTGGGGTGACTCTAGAGAACAGCATTGAAACATGTGTATTATCATATGTGGGAGAGGGTAAGGCTGGGGTGATTCTAGAGAACAGCATTGAAACGTGTGTATTATCATATGTGGGAGAGGGTAAGGCTGGGATGACTCTAGAGAACAGCATTGAAACGTGTGTATTATCATACGTGAAACAGATCGCCAGTCCAGGTTCCACGCACGAGACAGGGTGCTCAGGGCCGGTGCACTGGGATGACCCAGGGGATGGGACGGGGAGGGAGGTGGGAGGGGGTTCAGGATGGGGAACACATGTACACCCGTGGCTGATTCATGCCAGTGTATGGCAAAACCACTACAATATTGTAAAGTAATTAGCTTCCAATTAAAATAAATAAATTAATTTAAAAAAACTGTCAGAGGTGCAACAAATACCATGGAGTTTGAAATTTTGAAATTATCAAAAAGACGTTAAACTTCATTTGATTTTAACGTCATCTTTTTCTATTTTTTTTCATTTATTTTTTTATTTTATTTTTTAACTTTACAATATTGTATTGGTTTTGCCATATATCAACATGAATCCGCCACAGGTATACACATGTTCCCCATCCTGAACCCTCCTCCCTCCTCCCTCCCTGTACCATGTCATTTTTTTACATCCTTTTTTTTTTTGGAATTGATGTGGGGGCAAGAGATCTTTTCTAGAAAAACAGTAAAGCTCTAGGCATTTGAGTTAGCTGATGGGGAAGGAACAAGGGATGTGTTAAAACAAGGAAAAGCTAGGATGAATATCAATTCGTTATATAAAATACATGCAGTTCAAGATATTTGTATATGTATATATTATGACTGTTTAAATGCTGATCTTTAAGTAACTTTCTCCTTTGTGTTTCTTTAAAGAAAAAAGTATAGCAACTTTGAAAAAAAATGATAAATTTTGTTTCTGCATTTTAAAATATCTTTAATACTAATTAAGACCATAAATTTAAGGTTAGCAAAATTATACTCCTTCAGACTTAAGAGAAATTAATAGTGGAAGAAAATTTTGCAATGTAATGGTATCACCATTAGCAACCTCCTTTTCTTCATTTAGATATATTTGGGGAAACAGATTGCAGTGCCGATATGACTTTCTTACTTGTTAATAAGTCAGTGAAGGGAATGAGCTCCAACTGGTTCTGTTTTGTGCTTTTTTCCCATTGTACTCCAGATCACTGTACTAGCAGAGTCAAGCAAAGTTTTCATCTCATCCTCTGATCTGTCAATTTTTAGCCCTTTAAAATGAAATTCCAATGACAATCCTATTGTAATGCCAGTGAGAGATGTGCAGTTTAGGACTAAAATTTTATCCCTCTGTCCCCCACCCCCCACGCAAATGAAAGAATAATGACTCATTAAAGTGCCTTCCTTCTTCTAGATATCATTTCAGTGATATCTGACATTAATGGGAAATATTGATTATATCTTTTCCTAGCCCTAATATTCATTGTCATTTCTCTGTGTACATCCCCTATTGGACAAGTCTTGGCCTCTACTTTTATTTCATAGAACATCTTTTAAAAATTCAAAGACAATAATGAGAATTAGAATCATGTCTAAAAATTCAGGGACAGTTGTGAGAATTCGAGTCATGTCTTCTCTTTAAAGACTCTTCCATGACATAGCAGATCTCTGTTCCAGTCTTTCTTCGTCCATGGAGCGGAAGTTCGGTCTTAGTGACCCTCTGATTTTGCCTGCTTCCCCAGAATCCTGGAATTAGAGCTGTGTGATTTATTTCTGCAAGTATGTCAAGACTAGCTCTGGCCTTTCAGTGATGTATTTCCTTGTGTTAGGACTGGAGTTGCCCAGTTGTGTCTGACTCTCTGTGACCCCATGGACTATACAGCCCACCAGGCTCCTCTGTCCATGGGATTCTCCAGGCAAGAATACTGGAGTGAGTTGTCGTTTCCTCCTCCAGGGTATCTTCCTGACCCAGGGATCGAACCCACATCCCCTGCATTGCCAGGCAGCTTCTTTACCATTTGAGCCATCAGAGAAGCCCTGATATGTTTCCTTATTTTAGTCTTTACATGCAACTAAAAATAACTATGTTTATGTATCATATTTCAAACCATCACTAGATCATTTAAAATGATTTTATTGAAAGGACCTAGCTAGGAATGTGTCTTCTAGGTACGTCCCTTCTGAAGACCCTCGATTGTAAAAAATGATGACTTTCCACGTCCCAGCGTGTGTGATGCACTCACCATCCTGTTCAAAGCAGCAGCATCTCACCTTTCATTATTGAAAATTCCTCATTTTTCTTAATTTGGGTATGCATTGCCTACTCACTGTCTCTGTGTTTTTTCCCTTTATTCAGGAATCCAGGGGTTACTTTTTTTTTTTTTTTTTGTCTCTTGATAGTGTCGCCAGCGGCATGGTTTTGAGTTGCATTAGGATCAGGGCCTCTCCCTTCCCCAGGAGGCTACCTGATACAGGACAAAGCCTCATAGAAGAAAGCATGAGCATTTGTTGGTCAAAAATATCTGGGTTTGAATCTAAGTTTCATCTGATAAGTTTTCTGAGAAAAATAAGTTTAATAATATATACAAAGATCTAACACAATGCTGATGTTCAACAAATGTTATTTCCTTTTCCTTTATTTCTTCGGTCCCACATGATTTCTAATTTATATTTTTGGTTTAATTAGCACCTAAAGTATTTGGCATCAGATCAGATCAGATCAGATCACTTGCTCAGTCGTGTCCGACTCTTTGTGATCCCATGAATCGCAGCACACCAGGCCTCCCTGTCCACCACCAACTCCCGGAGTTCACTCAGACTCACGTCCATCGAGTCAGTGATGCCATCCAGCCATCTCATCCTCTGTCGTCCCCTTCTCCTCCTGCGCCCAATCCCTCCCAGCATCAGAGTCTTTACCAATGAGTCAACTCTTCGCATGAGGTGGCCAAAGTACTGGAGTTTCAGCTTTAGCATCTTTCCTTCCAAAGAAATCCCAGGGCTGATCTCCTTCAGAATGGACTGGTTGGATCTCCTTGCAGTCCAAGGGACTCTCAAGAGTCTTCTCCAACACAGCTTTATCTTTGTGCTCTTCCTCCCTAGGATGCTTGCTACAGCTCCACTGAACTTCTTCCGGTTCCTTATTCATTATCCTGCATCAGAGAGTTGCCTGCTTTATTCAGTCTGAAGCACTTCTCTCTCTACTTTATTTTTATGATTCACTGTTAGTGAATCTTAATTAAGGTTCACTAGAGAAGCAGAACCAAGATTATTTATTATAAGGAATTGGCTCACATGATTATGGAGACTCGAGGTCCCAAGATCTATAGTTAATAAGCTGGGGACCCAAGAGCAGTGATAGTCTGAGTACCAGTCACACTCTAAGTTCAAAGGCAGAGACCCAGTGTCCAAGCTCAAAGGCAGGTGGAGAAAATGAGTTCTGTTGTGGTGGTGTTCAGTCGCTGAGTTGTGTCTGATTCTCTGCAGCCCCATGGACTGCAGCATGCCAGGCCTCCCCGTCCCTCACCCTCCCAGTCCCGCCTCCAAACTTTTGTTCTCTTCAGGAATTCAGTGGATTAGGCGAAGCTCATTCACCTGGGGAGAGCATTCTGCTTTATTCTGCTACAGATTCAGATATTAATCTCATCCAGACACACCCTCATAGACACACCCCAAATAATGTTTAACCAATTATCTAGGGACTGTGTGGAGCAATTAAGTTAGCACACAACAGTTGCCATCACAACCTTCTAGAATCATTCTGGCCACCTCTCTTCTCAAGACACACTGCTGTGACCCAGGTCCTGATGAGACTGTTCTTACTCTCCTACCTCCTTCTGTAGCTCTGTCTGTCCCCACGCCAGCACTCACACACGTCTCCCTCGCCTGCTTACACACGTCCTTAAAGACCCTAGTTCCTGCTCCTCCTTCCCTTTGTGATTCCTACTTTAGGAGTTAGAAAGTATACTTTGGCACTTAGGTGTTCAATAAATATGCATTGAATGCATGAGCTATTCTATTAACCTTTAGCTTGAATCCTCATGAACATTAAATTATTTTGGCTTGATCGCTGATATAAAACCAACATTTACTCCTGCCCAATTATGGCTGAATATATAGGTAACCACATTCAACATTCTGGTTTCATTAACTTTCCCCTGCGATTTATACACTAAACTTGCTCACTCTGTGGTCTAGATACTCTGTACTGATTAAAAGTGTGGCTACCTTGTTAGAATTCTCTTGGTTGATCACCACCGGGGAAAAGGGCATTCCGTTTCGCTGTTCAAGTTAGACAGTGGCATGTGAAGGGGGCAGAAGCTTTGGAATAAAGCACAGCCCAGGGTAGGAGACCAGCTCTTCTGATCTTCATTCTGTCTTATTGACTTCTGCAGACTGAGCATATAGGAAAGTGCTTGGCAGAAATTAGGTTTTAAAAATTGTTAGATACTTTGATAAGTTACAAAAGTTATTTTAGTACCAGGCTTCTCACTTGGTGATGGTAATTGTATCCATTTCACAAAGATATTTGTGACTATAAATGAGTTAATGTGCTCACATTGAGTGCAAAGAATATGCCAAATGAAACTCTGTTTATATTTGTTGTTTTCATAGTTTTGGAGTATCTGTGAATGTGTTTATAAGTGCAAAATTAATTTTCCATCCTGTAACCTCCAATTGCATACATTTTCCCTCTATTTTTAAGTACTTACATGTGCCAGGTACTACCTAAGTGCTTTACATATGTCATCATTTCTTTAATATGGTGTTGTTCTTCTCAGTTAACAGAGAAAATCTGGTTTCATAAAGACTGAATAACTTTGCAAGTTCACACAACTTGCAAAACCTAAACTGGCACCTGAAATTATACCAAAATTCAGTGGCAAGTCCATTCTCTAGGTCTGTGAGTCTGCTTCTGTTTTGTAAGTAAGTATCATTTGTATCATTTCTTTTTAGAGTCCACATATAAGGGATGTCATATGATATTTCTCCTCTGTCGGACTTACCTCACTCAGAATGACACTCTGTAACATATGGTTGCTGGGGGAAGAGAGGGGAAGGGAGAGTGAGGGAGTTTGGGATGGATGTGTACGCACTGCTATACTTAAAATGGATAATCAAGAAGGACCCGCTGTGTAGAGCACATGGAACTCACTCGATGCCATGAGGCAGCTGGGATGGAAAGGGAGTTAGGGGGACAATGGATTCATGTATATGTAAGACTAAATCCCTTTGCTGTTCACCTGAAACCATCACAGCATTCTTAATCGAATATACCGCAATGCAAAATAAAAAGATCAAAAAGTTCATTGGTGATAAGTGTGCTCAATTTTAAAACACCTGGAATAAAGTCTGTGTTCATAAGTTAATTTCCTTTCCCTTCTTGTCCTGTAGGATCAGGGTCCTGTTGTTCTGTATCCTTTGCGTTCGCTTAAGCAGAGAGCCTCTGACATCGTTCCGTGGAGGCATTTCCCGCAGAGCGCGTGAAGGTGTTTGCTCCAGCTGTTCTTGGCTCCTCCCAGCTATGCTGACTCCTCCCCAACCCTCGGGGGTGTTACCGGGCGCAGCTGGCTCAGCCATGATTGCGCAGACGAAGCCTCCCCTGGATGGGCTCTGGTCAGACTACACTGGAAAATTTGTGATGGAAAGATGATTGTCTTTCATCCTTGAGAAGGTGGAAGTCCCACCTGGCTCCATCCGAGTAAAGGGAAGAGCAAGGTGAAACTTGCGTCTCTGTAGTCCTGTGTCTGCGGCGTTCAACTCGGCGTGTGCCCTGAGTCCCTGCGTTCCCGTCACTGCCTAATCCAGCGCCCGGTGATGCTCTGCCGCCTGTATTCCGGAGACTTGCCCTTCTCTCCTCAGATTTCCTTCCACAATAGTCGTCCTCCTGGTCTGTCAATGGTATCTTTTTCTTCTGTCCTTATTGCCCTTACTCTTCCAGTCTACTGTCAAGAATATGAATAACAACAAGCATCCTCAAATGCTCTGATTCTTTTCTTTTAGTTACCATTCTTTCTTTTTCCATTTGATAGAAAACTCTTAGAATGTATGGTAATCTTAACTTTTCTCCTAATATCTTCCAAAAAATACAACTTAAAATTTGCTAAAAGAACTCTAGTAAGATATTTTATAAGTTAAATAAACAGGGTGACAATATACAGCCTTGACAAACTCCTTTTCCTATTTGAACCAGTCTGTTGTTCCATGTCCAGTTCTAACTGTTGCTTCCTGACCTGCATACAGATTTCTCAAGAGGCAGATCAGGTGGTCTGGTATTCCCCTCTCTTTCAGAATTTTCCACAAGCTGGAATCAAGATTGCCGGGAGAAATATCAATAACCTCAGATATGCAGATGACACCACCCTTATGGAAGAAAGTGAAGAGGAAATAAAAAGCCTCTTGATGAAAGTGAAAGTGGAGAGTGAAAAAGTTGGCTTAAAGCTCAACATTCAGAAAACGAAGATCATGGCATCTGGTCCCACCACTTCATGGGAAATAGATGGAGAAACAGTGGAAACAGTGTCAGACTTTATTTTTCTGGGCTCCAAAGTCACTGCAGGTGGTGACTGCAGCCATGAAATTAAAAGACACTTACTCCTTGGAAGGAAAGTTATGACCAACCTAGATAGCGTATTCAAAAGCAGAGACATTACTTTGCCAACAAAGGTTCGTCTAGTCAAGGCTATGGTTTTTCCAGTGGTCATGTATGGATTTGAGAGTTGGACAGTGAAGAAGGCTGAGTGCCGAAGAATTGATGCTTTTGAACTGTGGTGTTGGAGAAGACTCTTGAGAGTCCCTTGGACTGCAAGGAGATCCAACCAGTCCATTCTGAAGGACATCAGCCCTGGGATTTCTTTGGAAGGAATGATGCTAAAGCTGAAACTCCAGTACTTTGGTCACCTCATGCGAAGAGTTGACTCATTGGAAAAGACTCTGATGCTGGGAGGGATTGGGGGCAGGAGGAGAAGGGGACGGCAGAGGATGAGATGGCTGGATGGCATCACTGACTCGATGGACGTGAGTCTGAGTGAGCTCCGGGAGTTGGTGGTGGACAGAGAGGCCTGGCGTGCTGCGCTTCATGGGGTCACAAAGAGTCGGACACAACTGAGCAACTGAACTGATCTGATCTGAAGATATTTTATTGAATTAAAAACCATCAGTTGAACTATATTTACAACTTAATAATTAACTGAATGATGTAAATTAGCTTATTGATTTCATTGTTTTAAAGCTCATAATTCATGTATTTTAAAAAGCCTTTATTTACAGTTAACAGTATAATATTTTATCCCTAAAGAATCAAAGATATTCTCTTCGATTAGTAGGGACCATTTTTCTATATTGCAAACATTTAGCTAATTTACAAATCACTGCCCTTTTCCACTCAGGGTTTAATAAATTGATTTTAATAATAAATGTATTCAAGCATAATAGGAAAATATAGTTAATAATATTAGTAATTTGAAAATTAAATATGTGAGTAGCCAGTTGGTTTTGTTCTGAATTACTTTAGGTATACAGATGCACAGACACATTCTTTTCTGTTGGCTGTTTCTACCCATATAAAATTTAATAATAGTTTGACTAATGTGATGGGGAAAATTATTCTATTTATAGTTACTGAAAAATTTGAAGAACCTTGCACATTTTGTTCCTAAAGTAGAAATTAACATTTTAAGGATACAGCATTGTCAGAGTTCAGCAAAGCATTTGGTTATTTTTTAGCCTCAAGAAGCGGGAAAATTGTAGTTATTTAAGTGTCACTGCTTTGCAAAGAAAGACTTCAGTCTCTTGTTTCTTTGTCTCTTTATCCTTCATTTGCAAGTGCTTGCATAATATATCCAGTAAGTGTATTTTTTGAAGTATAACTATTTTTTAACAGATGCAATCTTTACTTTTATTGCTTCATATTTACATTAGAGATTAATATATTTTCTTGAATGCTTGGCAGATTAACATTTCTTTGTTTATCTTTATGATTTTTTTAAGCACTAGAGAAGTCTGTCATTGACAAAACTGAGCTAATGTCAATGACTCTATTTTTAAGAGTTTTTCTGTGACACTGAAATTTTGGAAAATCATGTACACATATAAATTAGATGATAAGGGTAGAAACTGAAGCTTCAATTGCAAGAGTTACTCAGTGTATTATTTTTCTTAAGCTTATTAGATGAGAACATTGAAGCTGTCGTTATATGTTTATAAAATAGTTTATTGCTGTTTGCGAAATCTTGCCATTTTTATTCTGATTCTTTAATTCTTTTAATAAAATAATCAATCTAATTAAATCATTGAAGGTTAAAATCAAATTCCATTTCAATATTATTTACCTAGGATTCCTAAGAGCTTCTAAGTGTTTAATTAACTCAGTTGTAGAAGGGTTAACAGTCAAAAATATATCCAGGTCATCTAAGTCATACAATTGTCGGATGGTTGCTAGGCAACAGATATCCGGTTTGGCTGATGCATGTTCTAGGCAAAGATTACAGTGTGAAAAGAACAAATTACATGATACCTGCGTTTTTATTGTTATGCTTTTTGAAAATAAAGTTGTATTGGAGGAGTAAAAAAAGCCTTGACATTTATTATGCACATCGTATTTCTTCTAAATGTCAGAACTATATTATTTGATAGTTAAGTGATAAGGGACAATAAATTCAAATGACAGATGACATTTTATTTCTTATGTGGTTTTAGAGATGAGCCTTCCATTTAATCCTGTTTTTGTAGCGTGTCATCAAGTTAATTAATTTCTAAATTCATTGTGATTGGAAAGAAACTGCAAATGAAAATGAATTGAAATATAATTAATTTAATATGTACACATTTTAATGCTACTAAGGAAAAGAAAGGAAAATGACTTACATTACATGGTTCTAGCGAAATACCAGAATATTCCAGCAGTGATGAAAATGCTGTTGAGAGAGGCCACAGTTTAGAAATTTAGGGTGAAATGTAATTATTTGCAAATGACTTAAAACTGCCATTATTCCATATGACTTGATTTATTTTTATAATCCATGTGAAGCATAATGCCTGTATCTTAGTTATAGCGTCCGATAACATTAGTTCTTCCTCATTGTTTTACTACCTTAATAATTGATGAATAAGGAGTAGGTGAGAATTTTGATTGAAAGAGGGAAAAAATCAAAGTTATCTATTGGATGTCTAGGAAACAAAAATATATTGTATGATCATTAGTTTTCAAACCTATTATATGTTATGTTAAGCAAACTTTTAAAGATCTCATTTTTATCCCCAAATAAGTAGGTGTGGCAGAAATCATAAGAGAATCTTTTGATTAGTTCTTCTTCAGGAAAATTTAATTGAAAACTTAGCAAAACTGATATTTTCTTTTGTGTCGATTGGGAATGCAATTTCTCACCAATTATGAGGTCTCTCGGTGAATTTCTAGTTCTTAGGATTAGAGGAAAATTATCAGATCAGATCAGATCAGTCGCTCAGTTGTGTCCGACTCTTTGCGACCCCATGAATTGCAGCACGCCAGGCCTCCCTGTCCATCACCAACTCCTGGAGTTCACCCAGACTCGTGCCCATCGAGTCAGTAATGCCATCCAGCCATCTCATCCTCTGTCGTCCCCTTCTCCTCCTGCCCCCAATCCCTCCCAGCATCAGAGTCTTTTCCAATGAGTCAACTCTTCGTATCAGGTAGCCAAAGTACTGGAGTTTCAGCTTTAGCATCATTCCTTCCAAAGAAATCCCAGGGCTGATCTCCTTCAGAATGGACTGGTTGGATCTCCTTGCAGTCCAAGGGACTCTCAAGAGTCTTCTCCAACACCACAGTTCAAAAGCATCAATTCTTCGGTGCTCAACCTTCTTCACAGTCCAACTCTCACATCCATACATGACCACAGGAAAAACCATAGCCGTGACTAGACGAACCATTGTTGGCAAAGTAATGTCTCTGCTTTTGAATATGCTATCTAGGTTGGTCATAACTTTCCTTCCAAGGAGTAAGTGTCTTTTAATTTCATGGCTGCAGTCACCATCTGTAGTGATTTAGAAGAAATATATTTAAACTCAACATCTTTACAAAAGAAAATTTTATTAAATTTATATCTAAAATTATGATCCTGATGCTTCTCTCTGATTTCTGGTATTAGATAATAGAATTTAAGAGAACTCAGTTGACATGATTTAGCAAGCCATTTGAAAAGTACCACCATTTTTTTCTAATTCAAACCAAACTTGTTGCTTATATAAACCTGAATTCTGTATTCAGTTCACAAAGCAGACACCCACTCATTTATTATAGACTCTAAAAAGTCAGGCCAGGATTTGTCTTACCTCTTGGAAAATCAGCCAGGGAAGACGTCTTTATGTTCTTGATGTGTAAAGTGACAACTCCAGACTCCGTGTGAGCTTGTTGATGGTACCATATAACAGTAAAGACAGTAAAATAACATTACTTTAAATTGTGAAAACTAAGCTATTTATGAATATGTCCAACATAAAGAGAAATGTAATTATGCTTAATATGAATCCTCTGTATAGCAGCTTTTATAATGTGTGACCTTGTTCAAGAGCAAACTGTCTGCCTAACATTTTAAAAATAAAGACTAGACTCAAGTAAATATTGTTACCAGGTTTCAGAAACGCCTCAACATGTTATGAAATAAGTGCGTTTAGAAAATCAAGGCTGTTACAATTCGAGGACTAGATTGCGCAGAAGGTGATGCTGTTTTCAAAGTTATGCCTCTTAAGACTATTATGCTCAATTTTCTTTTTCTTTTTGACATCCAGAAACAGGCATGTCTGGATGAAAAGAGTTTTATTTAAAAGGTAAGAGAAAACCCTTTAAAGAATTAGTATAGATGCTTGATGATTTAATATGCATTTCTGGGGATATTTTGGAAATTAGTTGTGTCTAATTCAGCTTTGCTCGTTTCTTCTAGATTTATTCCACTTTGAGGGACATGTGAAATTAGTGGAACCAGACGTACGCAGAGGATCAGGCTGTATAAACCCCATCTCCCTTAAATTGCTAACTACCATTATCTATATTTTAATAAGGAGACTTTTATTGGTATTGAGGATTCTTCTTGTTTTATACCCTCCATTGAGTTGTTGTATCTTCACTTACTTCCTTCTTCCCATTGGGGGCTTCCCTGGTAGCTCAGTTGGTAAAGAATCTGCCTGCAAGGCAGGACACCCCAGTTCAGTTCCTGGGTTGGGAAGATCCGCTGGAGAAGAGATAGGCTACCCACTCCAGTATTTTTGGGCTTCCCTTGGGGCTCAGCAGGTAAAGAATCTGCCTGCATTGAGGGAGACCTGGGTTCAATCCCTGGGTTGGGAAGATCTCCTGGAGAAGGGATAGGCTACCCAGTCCAGTATTCTGGCCTGGAGAATTCCATGGACTGTATAACCCGTTGAGTTGGGAAGAGTCAGACATGGCTTTCACTTTCCTATATTTTTAATAGATTATCTGTATAGAATTTCATGACCATTCTAAGAAATGATGATGGAAAAACCCTTTAGACTTGAATTGAGGTAGAGTAAAACAGTAAATTTTTGTTAGGTCAACTAAATCATAAGTCTTATCAGTTATTTCATAAAGCACATTAAGGCAGAGCCATAATAGGGTCTTAAGACTTTATTTTCCTTCCACCTACGGACATAATCTACTAGAAACTGACAGATTCCTCTATTGGATCGTGAATCACCCCATTTATATGGAAGAGATTCCAGATGTCCAAAACTGACTTGGAAATTTGTATGTTATTCTTGAATTACTGAAAGAGACTGATCCAAACATGTGGCCTGCTCAGTCACGAGTAGGAGAATAGAGGGAAATAGACGTGGGGTCGAAAAAATTAAGAAAATCATGATGTCATTAGTTTTGCTTATATCATACTTGAAATTGATTTGATTATATTATAATTGCATTATAAAATAAATATAAAATTAGTATCTGAGAAAGGCCTTTGTCAGAAGACCAAGCCTGGATTCTCTCAATGCTTACTGTACGCGTGGAGACTGGAGAAAGAAAGAGAATGAAGAAGACCAATGCTTATTAGGTGTCTTCCACTTGTTAGACACTGTTCTAAGGGCACATTATCCCATTTAACTTTATAACCCAGTAAGGCAGAGAGTGTCATCTCCAACTGACAGATGAGAAAAAAGAAACTTACAGAAGTTATGCAGTTTGCAAAATGGCTTAAACTGGTGCCCAGCAGAGAAGGCATTTGAACTGAGGCATGTCTGCCTGCTGGGCCCATGTTCATAGCGGTTGCTGAGCTTGAAATTAGCAGCAGCAGCAGCAACTGTAGCGAAAGAGCCGTAAGAATGTTCCTCGTTTTGTGGCCTCCTGATAGTGGCTGAATAAACATTCAGTGACGTGGGCAGAAAGCGAACAAGTCTTCGCTTCCTTTGTTTCCTGAATCTTGTGTAGGACGACACTTCAGTTGCAGATATACAGATAACAGCCTGGGTGTGTTCATCTGGCTAAACGAAAAATCCTGGTGTTAGGAAAACACACAAATGGTGAACATCACTTACAACAGTAGTTTGCACACTTATGTTTCCAACTTTGGCAAACTTATGTTTCCAACTTATTTTTTGAATATGACTCATAGTAAGAAAAATATACTTTCTTTCACCAACACACACACATACACAGAAATGTGTAAAGTAGCACTTTACCGGAGTTACAAGTAATGCGGTGTATATTCCATCTCATCCTAGTTCATGCTATGGTATAATATTCTACCATTTTTTAAAAAAATACTAGTTATAGACACACTGAAATGAGTTCATAACACGCCATGGGCCATGATTTATAGTTTGGAAATTACTGTTTGAAAGGTATCAGGTAAAGTTTCCTAGGAGGCTTCCCTCTTGGCTCAGATGGTAAAGAATCCGCCTGCAATGTGGGTGACCTGGGTTTCATCCCTGGGTCAGGAAGATCCCCCGGAGGAGGGCATGGCACCCTACTTTAGTATTCCTGCCTGGAGAATCCCATGGACAGAGGAGCCTGGCGGGGTATAGTCCATGGGGTCACAAAGAGTCGGACACGACTGAGCAACTCACACACACAGGCTCGCAAAGGTTCCTAGAGAATTTAAACTGTAACCTTAGACTAAGAAAATAAGTCGAAGGCCACTAGGCCAAACGCAGGGAAGAGGAGGCTGTGCAGACTTGTGCTCCAGGCAGAGACAACAGGAGGCGTGCCAGCCAGAAGTGGAAAGGGGTTTGGTTAGCTCAGGAAACCGAGAGGAGGGACAGGGTAGCTGGCGTGAGTTGGCAGAGGGGGAAAGTAGTCATATGTGTGACACATACACATGTTACTCAGAGCTACCCATGGGGTCACCTGGACACGGCGGAGCGGCCAAGCGTGCACACGCGCAGGCTGCATTCACAGTGAAATTTGGGGGGTGCTGCTGGAGGAGGGGGTAGTGCTGACTTAATCAGATTGTCTTTGTACAGAGCTCAAGGTGGGGAAAACTAAGAGGCACAGGACTGGACGTCAGGAGAACAGTTCGGAAGCTGTGCCCGTGGTCTGGGGGGGAGCTGGAGAGTGGGCTGGGTGGGACATACTTTAGAACAGGCCAGTCAAGGAGAGCTGGAGGAAAGTAGCCGATAGAAAAGTATATTTAGGAAATAAAAACAAGATGATTTAGTGATGAACTGGTGGTGGAGAGGAAGTGAAGAAGAAACATGGCTATAATAGTTATAATAATTGTTAGCATTTTAGACTGTCAGATACTTTTAAAGCAATGTTGTGCTAAATTTGACTTTCAAACATCCTTCTGGATGTAATCTGCATTCAGTCTATTTTCTGTTGTCATTCACACACATTTATCTGTGAAGCAGCACCTCTCAGGTTTTTCACTTACCTGGGTAAAGGCTAGTGCTGTAAAAGTGTAGTCGTGTAAAGTTACTTCCCTGGTGGCTCAGACGGTAAAGCGTCTGTCTACAATGCGGGAGACCTGGGTTCAATCCCTGGGTCGGAAGATTCCCCGGAGAAGGAAATGGCAACCCACTCCAGGATTCTTGTCTGGAGAATCCCATGGACAGAGGAGCCCGGTGTCCATGGGGTCACAAAGAGTCGGACACAACTGAGTGACTTCACTTTCACTTTCACTTTAGTGCTATAAACGAAAATAAGGAATAGTGGAGATGTTTGTTTTTTAGAGTGGAAATGAGGGGTTGATGAATTTGGTTTGAATGTCATGGGCTTTGGATGCCTCTCTGTGGATCTGTTGTTCAGTCGCTCAGTTGTGTCGGACTCTTTGTGACCCCATGGACTGCAGCACGCCAGGTTTCCCCATCCATCACCAACTCCTGGAGTTTACTCAGACTCACGTCCATCGAGTCAGTGATGCCATCCAACCATCTATCCTCTGTCGCCCCCTTCTCCTCCCGCCTTCAATCTTTCCTAGCATCAGGGCCTTTTCTAATGAGTTGGCTCTTCGCATCAGGTGGCCAAAGTATTGGAGTTTCAGCTTCAGCATCAGTCCTTCCAATGAATATTCAGGACTAATTTCCTTTAGGATGGACTGGTTGGATCTCCTTGCAGTCTAAGGGACTCTAAAGAGTCTTCTCCCAACATCATAGTTTGAAAGCATCTGAGGGAGGTTGTCGATTATGTGTGTGATGGGAAAGATTTTCAGGTTAGAGCAGATACAGAAGGCATGAAAAAGTAAAGCACCGGAGTGATTAAGAACAGACAACTCCTTAAAGAGGACATGGCTGATTCATGTTGATGTTTGGCAGAAACCGGCGCAATACTGTAAAGCAATTATCCTTCAATTAAAAATAAATAATTTTTTTAAAAAGGATTGCTTGCCTATAAAGAGAAAAAGACACTAGGTTAGTATTTGGGATCTCTTTTTAGAAGCATTTATTTTCTCAAGGGATAAGGCTGTCTGTCGGTTTGCAACCCTGAGAGGTCTGGAGATGAAATTAAACACTGACTCCCTTAAAAGAAGGACAAGAGAAAAAAAAAAAAGAAGAAGGACAAGAGGAACTAAGGGAAGAGGCGGATATCCAGATTGGTAGGTGGCAGTAAGTTTCAATAAGCAGGGAACGTACGTGAGCGGAGACCTCTGCCTGTCAGAATCTTAACAGTTTGTACAGACACTTTCCTGAGGCTCAGTCACATACGCTTTCCCGATGGTCCCAACACCAGGTTATTCTCTGAAGGCTTGCATCCTTGAAAGCACTCAGTGCGGCAATGGTGAAGAGACAGCACATGCCGGGGCGGGGCTCCAGCTCCTGGGCCAGCCGGCGGTCACGTCCTCTCTGCGATGCCCTCCAAAATACCATGTCTGTGTAACAGGAGAGAGGCGAGGAAAGAAGGAATCCATTTTCAGTAGATTTATGAATAAGGAGAAAGTGAAAACGTTAGTCCCTTAGTCGTGTCCAACTCTTTGCAACCCCACGGACTGTAGCCCCCCAGGCTCCTCTGTCCATGGGTTTCTCCAGGCAAGAACACTGGAGTGGGTTGCCATGCCCTCCTCCAAGGGTTTTTCCTGACCCAGGGATCAAATCCTGGTCTCCTGCATTGCAGGCAGATTCTATACTGTCTGAGCCACCAGGGAATCATGAATATGATGGGGCAAAGTTGAGTTGATTATTTTCTAAAGACTTTTATATTTTCTGTGAAATATATAGATAAACTCTTGAGAGAAAGAGAAAGAGAAATAACAGGAGGTAAGAGAGTCAACAAGAGAAATAAGAGAAACCTCGTAGGATTCCTGAGCCGGACTGAAGCCCCAGTTTAGCTTATGATGGTTTTAGTCCCCTCACATGTGTGTGTTTGCATCAACTCCACAGCTCACACGAGGGGGGCAGACCATCCACCTTGTTTCCTGAAAGGATTGGAAGGCAAGTTCAGGGAGGATGAGGTCTGAATTTAGTATTGCAAAGCCAGGGAAATTCTGCGGGTGATGGTATCCAGAGTGTGCCTGCACGAGTTGTCAGCTGACTCCCTTGTGGCAAGACTGCTGTGTGGTTTGGGTCCTCATCGTTGACTCGGAATCGTCTAAGACCTCAGGCTTCCCGGTGGCTCAGCAGTGAAGAATCCACCTGCAATGCAGGAGACGTGGCTGCGACCACTGGGTCGGGAAGATCCCCTGGAGGAGGGCACGGCCACCCACTCCAGTGTTCTTGCCTGGAGAATCCCATGGGCAGAGGAGCCTGGCGGGCTGCAGTCCACGGGGTCACAAAGAGGCGGATACGACTGAAGCAACTGAGCAGGCATCAGGCAAGACACAAAAGCGCTGGAATGGAGATTGAGACCATGATCCCAAACCTGCAGTGAGTGAGGCAAGAAGTGCTGACGGCAGTAGCAAATGGGGTTTAAGTATGACTTTCAGTAGGACTCTCTGATCATTATGGAACAATAGAATTGAAGGGAGAAAATACAGTCTAGACGCTTTTTAGAGTTAGCACGCAAGGAGGGATTTATAACTGGAAAGGGGTCAAAGAGAACAATGTTCGAACTTTCACAGTAAGACTTGCTAAAGAAGACGTGATTTCTGGCGCATTTAGAAGTTTGTCATTGGCTCTCACGTGTTACTGTGATATGGCACAAAGGCTTCCTTCACTTCTTCACAGATCAGGGGTTGTTTGGAAAAGAATAGGCGAATGGTGGGGTGAAAGTCATCAAGATACCCTTCCTTTTCCTGACTCCTGGTCTCTGCTGTGGTGTGGAGCAGCATTTGGAGTCATTGCAGTTACTGTCGATAATTCTGCCTGCTCTTTGTTGACATTTTACACAACAGAGTATGGAAGTCAGTTATGAATAGTAGTCACTGTCTTTTTCTTGTATTTTGATCAAAAAGACGTGCTGAACTGTCCTTGGACACATGGACCTT
The DNA here is from genome assembly GCF_032452875.1 of Bos javanicus. Lineage (NCBI taxonomy): Eukaryota > Metazoa > Chordata > Mammalia > Artiodactyla > Bovidae > Bos > Bos javanicus. The sequence goes on along the minus strand of NC_083881.1, from coordinate 80,513,541 downwards.
GTGAAAGTGGTTTCAGATATCTCACCCTGCTAACTGAACGTGAAATGCAGGAACCAGTGGATGGTGTGGGAGGCTGCAGGAAGAGACACAGGCAGTTCTTGGCTAAATGTCAACTGGGAGAGGCTTCGAAGTGCACTGCTTAACTGTGATTAACTAGTTGAGCACTTGATTTAATTAGCAGTTGCTCAATTAGAGAAGAATTTGGTGGGTAATTTTTTTTAAATTTCCACAGCTTCATTTAGTGGGTAGATTGTATCTATTATAAAATGCATTTCCATGTAATACTGATTTCTTCAATTGCTTTTTCATAAAGAATTCTAGAATTAACACTTTGAAGAAAGTTCCATATTATGCACACTAATCTTTTAAAGAAATATAAACCAAACCATTCTGATGAGTTTGCAGAGTTGTCATGCGGTCTCTTTATTTACAATCATTAGAATTTATGCTGTTCTCAGAAATTATACCTTATTACATGGCTAATTTTTATGCCATAATTAAATGTAATTTATCAAATAGAAATAAAGACAAAACCAGTAATCAGAGACTCTTCCTTCATTCATAGATATTCAGTGAAGGTGTATCCTGTAGTGAGTTTACCGGTGTTTACTCTAGAACGAGCCGAATAAAATAGTCATCATTTTTCCTTTCATCGTCTGACGGAGCACTTGGAATTCATTTGCATAGCTATACAATGCAAGTCATTACCCTCATCACAGATCTGCTGTTATGCAACCAGCAGTGGAAAAAGGGAAGCTTTTGAAGAGGGACAAGATAAAGAAGATAGATTTCTTGTTGAATGAAAGAGTTCAAAGTTCCTTTTCCTTTTGAGCAACCTGTGTTAACATAGAGTTCGTGTGATCTCAGGTTTGGCCAAATCTCCAGGAAGACAGTTTCTACACAGCAAAGTGAGGAAGACTTCAGAGAGGCCTGACTTACAAAGGAGACAGCTGGTGCTGTAATGTGTCCAGTCTGCATCCAAAGCGATAAAGAGATTAAAGTGGAGAGATAAGGTAAGTGGAAGATAAAGGATTTCTTCAGAGTTGGTGTGCTGTGCCCGTCCCCTCCCCAAGGTATGTGTGTGCACAGGAGCATGGATGTGTGTGTTGGGATGGTGAACTGTTTACTAATTCTCATCCTATTCTTCAAATCTGTTGAGAGGCGCTGCATGAAAACCTCCTGAAGATCCAGATACATGTATCTGTGGTTTGGAGAACATAGAAGCTGAGGCGGGGGATGCCTCTGCCATGCTCAGTCACTTGGTCGTATTAGACCGTGCGACCCCATGGACTCCAGGCTCCTCTGTCCATGAGATTCTCCAGGCAAGAATATTGGACTGGGTTGCCATCACTCCCTTTTCCAGGGGGTCTTCCCAACCCAGGGATTGAACCTGGGTCTCCAGCATTGCAGGCAGATTCTTTACCGTCTGAGCCATAGGGAGGCCCAAGTTCAGGATAGGGAAGCATCAGTTCCCCAACTCTCATCCCCCACCTCCATCCCTTTTCCACTCTTGACTTTCTGCAGTAATGGTCTCTCTTAATCCATTTATTGTGATTAGCAACATGGACATTCAGGTCAACACACCTGGAATAGAGTTTTGACTCCACCCTGGATTGACCCATGAGAAGTTGCAGTTTACTGAAACCCGTAGGCTTCTGTTTTATCATCTGCAAAATGGAGAGAAGTATAGTACTGACTTTACACTTACTATGACAAACCGACGCATGTCAAGTCATGAGCTCAGTGCCTGAAACCCAGAGCTAAATAGATGTTAGCTGTTCTAGAATATGGGCTTCCCAGGTGGCACTGGTAGTAACGAACCCGCCTGCCAATTCAGGAGATGTGAGAGATGCGGGTTCGATCCTTGAGTTGGGACGATCCCCCGGAGGAGGGCATGGCACCCCACTCCAGTGTTCTTGCCTGGAGAATCCATGGACAGAGGAGCTTGGTGGGCTACAGTCCAGAGGGTCACAAAGAGTTGGACACAGCTGAAGCAACTTGGCCAAATACGTATTGAAAATGCGTGATACGGAGTGGGGAGTCTTTCATAGCCAGTCGTATCCATCATATGACTACTGAGTGGAGGACAGAAGAGGCTTGTGCATAAAGTCAGGGAAGTATTCTTGCTTAGGAATTGAGTTGGCAGGAGTAGCTCTATGAAGCTACCAACCATTCTCACTTAAATGATTCGTGAAATGACCAGCTGCGTCAGATCTCTGGAACAATTATGGATCCTAGGCATTTGAATGGTGTCCCTTAAAGAGCCTTTCTCCAGAATCTTTCACTGAAAAATTTTCCAGTCAACCATTGTACTTTGGAGTCCAGGAGGGCTACGCCTTCAGCTTTGTCCTTTTCCTCACCATTGCTTTGACAATTCTGGGTCTTTCCCCTGGTTAATCTTTTCTGTTATCCTGAAAGAGTGGTGGTCTAGGACTTTCCAGGTGGTCCAGTGGTTAAGACTCTGTGCTTCCTGGGCAGGGGTTCAATCCCTGGTCAGGGAACTAAGATCCCACATGCAGCCAAAAAAATAAACTAAAAAAAAAAAAAACCACCAAGAAACAGAATGATATCATGATCTCAGTACATACTAGGAAATCATGGGTCAAAGAAGGTATATATCTTGCTTAAATTTGCATCGCTAAGTAAGGAGCAGAAATAAACAGTGTCTCACTCTTTGCAGTATCACATGACCTCTATGATTACTCATGTTCAGTTAATTTGTATTCCTTAAGTAGAGATGACCAAAACATGGACCTTCTTCTGGAAAAGGTAACATAATGACTTTTCAAAGGTACTCATAACTTTTCCTGAAATGAATTTTCCCAAGGCAAAGAGGAAGATATATTTTTTAAAAAAACCTAGAAAGAGAAATATAAATTTGGTTCACTTCATCTTGTGGCCTAGAGGTTACACTGGTGTATGTGTTTAATATTTAAACATATGGAACATAGTATTACCAGCTATAGAAATTCCAATATTCCCACACGTGGAAAGGAAAAAATGAGTTAACTGACTTCTATCATTAATCTGTTTTAGGGTATTTGGTAGACATTTCATCTAATATCAAATAAAAACAGTCGGCCCAATAAAGAGCCTTTTAAATCTTTAACTCCCAGTCAGTTTTTGTTTTTTGTTCCCCTCAAAATGTTGGTCTTAAGTTTCCATATACTAAAATGTTTCCAAATTTCATTTTTTGAGACATTATATCTTAGATCATTAAATATATTAGTCCTTACTGTTTTATCATTCAATATAGTTGTATAAATTTTGAGCAAAAATTTCAGATGCAGAGACACATTTAAATGGCATTTAAAAGTCAAACAAGAATATATCTTTGCCCTGGTTATATGCTCAAGGCAGGAAAATTAACATTGGGTATCAGATGTTTTTTCTCCAGAATTAACATGAGTTAATGGATTCATATACTGCTTTTCAAAACTACAGCTAAATAAATAGTTATTGAAAGGACTGGATAATCTGTGTAATATTACACACAGGCCCCTGGAGGCTATAAATTACCTATAATTTTGTAGATCGAACTAAGTTTTGTTTTGTATGTTTGTGTTTTGCTTTTTAAAAATTATATAAATACCAGAAATACACAGTATGAAAATATACTGAAACATATTTTATAACATATAAATTATTTTATGTCAGTTGTCATTTCTAATCTGTGTTTTTTGTACCTGAATTATACAGGCATTCACAACTGGTCAATTGCAAATATTCATGGAATAAACTGAGAATAAAATCTGGATGATATACCCCTGATGTGCACATTGTAAAATATTGTATTAGATAAATATCTGTCATACCCCTCCTTATCCTTTAGAATTTAGACTTCCTTAAGATATTACTATCTGTACTGTATTTTGAAAATATATTTTTGTGGCTCATATTTATTAAAATTTACTATGGTTGTTATTTTACTGTTTAGCATAAATAAGAAAGAATGTAAAAGAAAAAAATCTAGTGTTTTTATTGGTATCAGTATGTGCTTATATTATGTCCAGTTGAATTTATTAACCTTTATTTACATATTTTCTTTTTTCTTTTGCTAACTAAATATATAAATAAATTTCTATAATTTGCATTTAATTTTAAAATTATCTTTTTGCATATTTTATTGATCAGAGCAATATAGGAATCGATGGTGATGGGGCATTATGAAAATACTAGTCTTCTGGGCTAGAGCTGACCTGCTGCTGCTGCTAAGTCGCTTCAATCGTGTCTGACTCTGTGCGACCCCATGTACGGCAGCCCACCAGGCTCCCCGTCCCTGGGATTCTCCAGGCAAGAACACTGGAGTGGGTTGCCTTTGCCTTCTCCGTAGAGCTGCCCATATTACATCAGAAAGCCACTGAGGAATCACATTTACATGTGAGTGTTTTCTTGAATTTGGGGGGCATATAGAGATACTGCTGTGGAGAGAAAGTAATTTCCACAGAGTTGTTTCAAACCAAGGTTTCACTTAGAAGGTCTTTTCCTCCAGATACTTAGGTTACTGTACTTACAGTGAAGAGTTCTTTCTTTTTCAATCCACATTTCAGTTTTAGCACATTTCCCCAGAAAAAGTGGGAGATTGGTGCAGTCTGACGTTGATTCCCCTGAGGATTTAGAAATCCTGTACACTAATGTCACCCCACTCCAGTCCTCTCGCCTGGAAAGTCCCGTGGACGGAGGAGCCTGGTGGGCTGCAGTCCATGGGGTCGCCAAGAGTCGGACACGACTGAGCGACTTCACTTTCACTTTTCACTTTCATGCATTGGAGAAGGAAACAGCAACTCACTCCAGTGTTCTTGCCTGGAGAATCCCAGGGACGGGGGAGCCTGGTGGGCTGCTGTCTATGGGGTCGCACAGAGTCGGACACGACTAAAGTGACTTAGCAGCAGCAGCAGCAGCAGCAGCAGCAGAGACTTAAAGCAGGGTGGATGGAGTCAGCTCTGTCTGAGTGAGGAGGCCTGCGAGGCCGCTGGGTGCAGGTCAGTAGGTAAAGCTGGTTTCCTTCTCTCTTCTTCACCGCAAAGTCCAAAAGCAGGGCCCGCGCTTTTTGTCCTGGGGTCGGGGACGACTTGCCAGCCCACTGCTCTCAATCTGAGAACTTCAGCAGAGAAGCCAGAGAAGAGCGGTCAGTGAAGACTGTCACGTTGCGAGTCACGGCTTCACGTTTATCACCCCGCTTGCTCTGAGGGCACAAAGCCCCCAGGAACCCAACTGGCTGTGATGGGCCCTGGAGACTTGTCTCCATCCTTGTGGATCCCTGTCTCCCCGCCTGCAGCCAAGGTTAAAACCACCCAGTGTTGATCATCGCATCCTCAAAGGCTGTCTAGAGAAGGTAAAAAATGTTCTCATAAGCAGTCTTGCAGGCAGGAAAAATATAGGTTTGAGGGACTGCTGGCTCGACCCGTTTGTGATATGGTTATAAAATGAGAACTGTGATTTTGTTTCTTATATATTTTACAGCAAGTAAAATGAGGGTGTGGAAGCCACTTGTGAAGCCTGTTCCAGGGGCAGGAGCCTTGCCCAGGTCCCCTGCGCTCAGGACGAGAGTGGGAATTACGTGTGCAAGAGCTCAATTGTGGCTTTAGAAGGCTAACTCACTCTTCCAGGTCAATTTCATCTGTGTGCTCTGATTGTTGTTATCATTCTTTGCTGGGCCCCTTCTGCTTTGAGCTTGTTTTATATAAAGGTCCTTACATTTGTTATTTTTTGAGTAACTGGGAAAATCCTTTGCCACAATTTTCAGCTGCTCCACAGCAAAACTTCCTTCTTTTGCTTTTCTGTTCTTGTTCCTTTCCTTTTATGTACTGGTAGCTTTCTTACATAGATCCTGCACTTGATCGTTCCTCATTTTGAAAAGACAGGAAATCTTTCCAGATCAGAAATTTGTGTGAGATCTGCGTGTGCATAGAGGTGCGTGTGTATTCACACATGTGCACGTCGGATTGAGGCTAAAGGAACTTTGCTCTGGAGTTGTTGTGTGGGTAGTCGGCTCTTTGTGCAGTTCAGCTCAACAAGATGCACAGTGCGGACTTGTCTCCCCTTTTCCTCCGCTAGGCTTCCCTGGTGGCTCAGACGGTAAAGCGTCTGCCTAGAATGCGGGAGACTGGGGTTCGATCCCTGGGTCAGGAAGATCCCCTGGAGAAGGAAATGACAACCCACTCCAGTACTCTTGCCTGGGGAATTCCATGGTTGGAGGAGCCCAATGGGCTACAGTCCATGGGGTCGCAAAGAGTCAGATGCGATTGAGCGACTTCACTTCACTTTGCTCCGCTGCAGCGAGGTTGGTTGTACATCAGGGCCTGTGCGACCTCTCCTTCAGGCCATTTTTTGGGCCAGAGCCTAATCACCTGGCATCCACCTGCTAATTTTGGTTGATACTGTTATTACAAAGTTATTACATTTTAGTATTATGAAGATAATGGTTTTTTTAATGGTTTGGTTGTAAGATATAACTGGGAATCACACAAGGTTAGAATGATGAGGCTGTAATTTTGTGAGGGGCCTGTATGTCAAAAATCAGGTCTCTAAAAACTCAGAAATAGTGTTTTCCGAATCAAGGTATACAGCTATAATAAAATTCTATATTTTTGGAAATGGAAAAAGAATACTGACTGTTTTTCCACTAAAGATAGCATAGGTTCCTATATGGAAATATGAAACTTCTCTAGCTAGTAAATAACAGAAAATGAATGACTTATGCTGTCATAACTTTATTTTCTCAAATCATTTGTTTACATAGTAACCAATCAAATAGATCAGAAGTGTTTATGATGAAAAGTAAAAATTACTAGCCTCTTCTTTCCAAACCCCTGCCCACCCCCAGAGGCAGTCTTTTTAAAGGGTTGCGGTATTACCAACTTCTCAACTGGATGATGTGACCACGCCTCTATTTTTTTGCTTTACTAAATAAAATTATCTGCCTGTTGTTTAATGTACATTATCATTTTTATTGCACCTGTTATTTTCAGTCATGCTTCTGTAGGGCACAGCTAGATTGGAGGGTGGCCTTGAGAAGAATGGGTGTGAAGGAGTCAGAGTCAACAAGCACAGTCAGTTCTGTGGAGTGACTGCTCCAAATGGAGCTAGAAAAATGGACCTATAGTCAGAGCGGCATGTGCTGTAAGAAAGGTGTTTGTTTGTATTTTTTTCTTTGTGTGCGTGTATGCTCAGTCACTCAGTCGTGTCTGACTCTATGCGACCCCAGGGACTGTAGCCCACCAGGCGCCTCTATCCATGGGATTCTCCAGGTAAGAATACTGGAGTGGGTTGCCGTTTCCTCCTCCAGGGGATCTTCCGCACCCAGGGATCCAGCTCACGTCTCTTGTGTCTCCTGCATTGGCAGGTGGATGCTTTACCACTGTTTCACCTGGGGAACATCATTTGCTTCTTTAGAACTAGATAATTTACATGTTTGTAAGTCATTGGGAAAATGGAAAAGATGGAGCCATGCAGGGGAGGTAAGAAGGATCCAGAGCCATGTCCCCCGGAACAGAAGCCTGAGTGGGGTTTGCTGCAATAGCCGAGGGGCTGGCTTTAGACGCTTCACTGTTACAACAGCTCATCCATCTGAAGCATCAGAAGAAACACACAGGATTTTGCGGTTAGTTCCCTTGCATTCTTTCTGCTCTTTCCTTGTTATTTTTATTATAATTTGTTTCTATTGGTTGGCCTTTTAACTTCAAATGATACATTTATCATTCTGAATCTTTCCCCCATCTTAATTTTGTCTTCTTTACATCCCATATTACTTGCCTGTTATCAAGCTCTTAGTTTAGATATTTTGTCCTGAGGTCAGAACAAAATATTGCTAAGTCTTCTAAGCTTTGGACACAGATTAAAAGTTCAAAACAATATGCATAGCATACATTACCGTAACTCCTATTATCCCTTCACTCCAATTTGGATAGGTAGTTGTTTTCAGGGGGAAAAAAATCACCTTTCAGATGTTCTCCATCATTAATATCTGGTTAGTTCACTAGATACAACCATCCTTTTTGCTTTTTTTTCCTCATTTTGTTGTATTTTGAACTGTGGTGTTGGAGAAGACTCTTGAGAGTCCCTTGGACTGCAAGGAGATCCAACCAGTCCATTCTGAAGGAGATCAGCCCTGGGATTTCTTTGGAAAGAATGATGCTAAAGCTGAAACTCCAGTACTTTGGCCACCTGATGCGAAGAGTTGACTCATTGGAAAAGACTCTGATGCTGGGAGGGATTGGGGGCAGGAGGAGAAGGGGACGGCAGAGGATGAGATGGCTGGATGGCATCACCGACTCGATGGACGTGAGTCTGAGTGAACTCCGGGAGTTGGTGATGGACAGGGAGGCCTGGCGTGCTGCGATTCATGGGTCGCAAAGAGTCAGACACGACTGAGCGACTGAACTGAACTGAGTATACCTCAGAATCTTTGAACAGGCACATTGGATCAACATCTCTAAACATGTCTTGTTTTCATATCGTCTTAGTAGCTTTTTTTTTTCCCCTGGTTGTTTATTTATTTATAATTTTATTTTATTTTAAACTTTACATAATTGTATTAGTTTTGCCAAACATCAAAATGAATCTGCCACAGGTATACATGTGTTCCCCATCCTGAACCCTCCTCCCTCCTCCCTCCCTATACGATCCCTCTGGGTCGTCCCAGTGCTTTTTAATGTTTGAAATTATAATTTTAAAATATCTTTCCCTTGAGAAAATTGAAGGCATTCTTTCATTACCTTTGAGCATCTAGTGTTGATGATGAAATATCTAATAATACGAGAAAAGCTAATATATGGTGCCAGAAACTATTCTTAGCATTATCTCTCTCTGTCTATACTGATATCTATGTGTGCATGCTAAGTCCCTCCAGTCGTATCTGACTCTTTGTGACTCTGTGGACTGTAGCCTGCCCAGCTCCTCTGTCCATGGGATTCTCCAGGCAAGAATACTAGAGTGGCTTGCCATGCCCTCCTCTAGGGGATGGCCCCTACCCAGGGATTGAACCCAGGTCTCATAAGTCTCATTGGCAGGCAGGATCTTTAATACTAGAGCCAGCTGGGAAGCCCACTTACATCTCTATATCAAATCTATGTGTATGTGTTTATTCAATTCTTACAGTATCCGCATAAGATAACATCATTACATCCATTCTACAGAAAAGAAACTTGGGAATTGACAAGTCAAGTAACATTCTCAAGATCATGAAGCTTGCAAGTAGCTGTGTCAGGACTCAAATCAGAATGTCTGAATTAAAAAAGGAAAAGGCTTAATCACTGGGGTCTGTGGCCTCTGGTCTGTGCCAGTTCATCTGTAATTTTCTTTTCTGTTCAGTGCAGTGCAGTTCAGTTGCTCAGTCGTGTCTGAATCTATCGACCCCTTGGACTGCAGCACACCAGGCCTCCTTGTCTATCAGCAGCTCCGGGAGGTGGCTCAAACTCTTGTCCATCAAGATGGTGATGCCATCCAACCATCTCATCCTCTATCATCCCCTTCTCCTCCCACCTTGTCTTTCCCAGCATCAGGGTCTTTTCCAATGAGTCAGCTCTTCATATCAGGTGGCCAAAGTATGACTTTCAGCTTCAGCATCAGTCCTTCCAATGAATATTCAGGACTTATTTCCTTAAGGATGGACTGGTTGGAGCTCCTTGCAGTCCAAGGGACTCTCAAGAGTCTTCTCCAAAACCACAGTTCAAAAGCATCAATTCTTCAGTGCTCAGCTTTCTTTATAGTCCAGCTCGCATATCCATGCATGACTATTGGAAAACCCATAGATATGACTAGATGGACCTTTGTTGACAAAGTAATGTCTCTGCTTTTCAATATGCTATCTATGTTGGTCATAGCTTTTCTTTCAAGGAGCTAGTGTCTTTTAATTTCATGGTTGCAGTCACCATCTGCACTGATTTTGGAGTCCAAGAAAATAAAGTCTGTCACAGTTTCCATTGTTTCTCCATCTATTTGCCATGAAGTGATGGGACCGGATGCCGTGATCTTCATTTTCTGAATGTTGAGCTTTAAGCCAACTTTTTCACTCTCCTCTTTCACTTTCATCAAGAGGCTTTTTAGTTCCTCTTCACTTTCTGCCACAAGGGTGGTGTCATCTGCATATCTGAGGTTATTGATATTTCTCCCAGCAATCTGGATTCCAGCTTGTGCTTCATTCAGCCCAGCATTTCTCATGATGTACTCTGCGTATAAGTTAAATAAGCAGGGTGACAATATACAGCCTTGACATACTCCTTTTCCTGTTTGGAACCAGTCTGTTATTCCATGTCCAGTTCTAACTGTTGCTTTCTGACCTGCATACAGATTTCTCAGGAGGCAGGTCAGGTGGTCTGGTATTCCCATCTCTTTCAGAATTTTCCACAGTTTATTGTGATCCACACAGTCAAAGGCTTTGGCATAGTCATTAAAGCAGAAGTAGATGTTTTTCTGGAACTCTCTTGCTTTTTCGATGATCCAGTGGATGTTGGCAATTTGACCTCTGGTTCTTCTGCTTTTTCTAAAACCAGCTTGAACATCAGGAAGTTCACAGTTCACATATTGCTGAAGCCTGGGTTGGAGAATTTTGAGCATTACTTTACTAGCGTGTGAGATGAGTACAATTGTGCGGTAGTTTGAGCATTCTTTGGCATTGCCTTTCTTTGGGATTGGAATGAAAACTGACCTTTTTCAGTCCTGTGGCCATTGCTTTTCCAAATTTGCTGGCATATTGAGTGCAGCACTTTCACAGCATCATCTTTTGGGGTTTGAAATAGCTCAACTGGAATTCTATTACTTCCACTGCTGCTGCTGCTGCTAAGTCACTTCAGTCGTATCCGACTCTGTGCGACCCCATAGATGGCAGTCCACCAGGCTTCCCTGTCCCTGGGATTCTCCAGGCAAGAGTACTGGAGTGGGTTGCCATTTCCCTCTCCAATGCATGAACGTGAAAAGTGAAAGTGAAGTTGCTCAGTCGTATCCAACTCTTAGCGACCCCATGGACTGCAGCTTACCAGGCTCCTCCGTCCATAGGATTTTCCAGGCTGAAGAAGCTTAAGTTGAACTCTTAAGCTTAAGAGTACTGGAGTGGGGTGCCATTGCCTTCTCCATCACCTCCACTAGCTTTGTTCATAGTGATGCTTCATAAGGCCCATTTGACTTCACATTCCAGGATGTCTGGCTCTAGGTGAGTAACCACACCATCATTGTTATGTGGGTAATGAAGATCTGTTTTTTATAGTTCTTCTGTGTATTTTTGCCACCTGTTCATAATATCTTCTGCTTCTGTTAGGTCCATACCACTTCTGTCCTTTATCGAGCCCATCTTTGCATGAAATGTTTCCTTGGTATCTCTAAATTTCTTGAAGAGATCGCTAGTCTTTCCCATTCTATTGTTTTCTTCTATTTCTTTGCATTGATCACAGAGGAAGGCTTTCTTATCTCTCCTTGCTATTCTTTAGAACTCCACATTCAAATGGGTATATCTTTCCTTTTCTCCTTTGTGTTTTGCTTCTCTTCTATTCACAGTTATTTCTAAGGCCTCCCCAGACAACCATTTTGCCTTTTCACATTTCTTTTTCTTGGAGATGGTCTTGATCCCTGCCTTTTGTACAATGTCATGAACCTCTGTCCATAGTTCTTCAGGCACTCTGTCTTTCAGATCTAATACCTTGAATCTATTTCTCACTTCCACTGTATAACTGTAAAGCATTTGATTTAGGTCATACCTGAATGGTCTAGTGGTTTTCCCTGGTTTTCTTCAATTTAAGTCTGAATTTGGCAATAAGGAGTTCATGATCTGAGCCACAGTCAGCTCCTGGTTTTGTTTTTGCTGACTGTATAGAGCTTTTCCATCTTTGGCTGCAAAGAATATAATCAATCTGATTTCGGTGTTGACCATCTGGTGATGTCCACGTGTAGACTCTTCTCCTGTGTTGTTGGAAGAGGGTGTTTGCTATGACCAGTGCATTCTCTTGGCAGAACGCTATTAGCCTTTGCCCTGCTTCATTCCGTATTCCAAGGCCGAATTTCCCTGTTACCCCAGGTGTTTCTTGACTTCCTACTTTTGCATTCCAGTCCCCTATAATGAAAAGGACATCTTTTTTGGGTTAGTTCTAGAAGGTCTTGTAGGTCTTCATAGAACCGTTTAACTTCAGCTTCTTCAGCGTTACTGGTTGGGGCATAGGCTTGGATTACCGTGATATTGAATGCTTTGCCTTAATGGTTACTTTTTCTGTTAAATAGCGTTTGCTCCTCCCTCCCCCTGGAATGTTTTTGCATCTTCTCTTTACACTAATAACTGGTCCCGCAGTTTTGCAGTGCTTCTTCCAGTCGTGGGTCTTTTTGTTGCACACTGGGAAGGACCTTTGAAGTAAATGCTGATGCCTGTTCAGATCTGCGGAATTCTTCCTACTGCTTTTCATCGTCATTGTTATGATCATCACCATCATCATTTTCCCCCTGTATTTGTTTTCTATTGCTATGTAATTTGTTACAAACTCATATCTATTTACTATTTCATAGTTCTTTAGGTGAGAAGTTCAGGTGGGTTTGGCTGGCTTCTTCAGTTAGAATCTCACAAAGTTGAAATTAAGGTGTTACTAGGGCTGTGTGTTCTTCTTGGGGGTTCATGGAAGAATCCGTTTTCTTGCTCATTCAGTTTGTTGGCAGAATTGAGTTCCTTGCGACTACAGAAACAGAGCCAGAGATGCCGAGAATGATGTATGAACACCAAGGGAGGACGTGGGTGGGGAGCGAAGAGTGGGATGAACTGGGAGGTTGAGATGGACACAGACGCACCAGTGATGCTCTGTATAAAAAACTTCACTAACCAGAGTCCACTCTACAGCTCAGGGAAGCCTGCTCAGCACCCTGTGGTGACCTAAACGGGAAGGAAATCCAGTAAAGAGGGTATGGACAGCTGGTTCACTTTGCCATGCAGTGGAAACTAACACAACATTATAAAGCAACTGTATGCCAATACAAATCGCTTTTTAAAAGGAGCTGAGGTCCCTGTTGCCTTGCTGACTGTCACCCAGGGTCCACTCACAGTTCCTACAGGCTGTGTGCGTTCCCTGGCACACGGCCCCGCTCCATCTTAAAAGCCGGCATGACCTCACTGATGCTTCCAGTCTCCTACTTCCTTATCTTTATCAGCCAAATTCTATGCTGTTAAAAGGCTCACCTGATTAAAATGAGTCTACCTAGACAATGCTCTCCTGATTAACTTAAAGGCAACTGACTGACTACATTTTTACAACTGCAAAATCCCCTTTGCCAGATAATGTAATACAGTCACAGGTTCAATATCTTGTCATATATACCATTTTAAGGTCAATTTAAAAATTATTTCTGCCACAGCCACTCTCTATTTTCTGTTTCCTTTACTGATGTGTGTTGTGTGTTTTTGACTGGTTCTCTGTGTTATTTATATTTTTTCTATGTTTTCCATGTTTCTGCCTTTTTCTTCTATATTTTAGGAGATTTCTTCTACTATACTTTCCATTTCACTCTCTTTTGGAGAAATTTCTTTTTTTCTAAGAGCTTTTCTTTTTATCTTTTAAGAAATGACATTTTGTTATTGTTTCATTGGTTTATGATGTAATAGTAACATAATTTTGAACTCATTAGTTACATAATTAAAGTTTTTAGAAGCTGCTTTCTGTGTTTTGAATTATTTCTGTCTTCTCTGTTGATCACTTTTACTGTTTTTACCTAAATTTTTAACTTTTCTGTATTTAATATTTTATATGATGATTCTTAGTTATATGTTCATATTTGAGACAGCATTACTGAGAGGACTTGGTGGGTTTCTTTGACTTTTTTGAAGTAGGTTTATTTTCTTAGGTGACTGAGGATTTAACTGGAAGTGAGGATGAGACTAGATGGCTTATGTGTGTTGATAGACCTGGAAGCGGTCTGATAAACTGTGGGCCACACAAATATAAGAACAAGAGCTTTTGGAGGCTGCTTGCTTTAGACTCATACTTTGGTTTTCTCCAAACAGATTATTTCTTTTTTCTTTTTTTGGAGTATGCTATCAAACGTTATGCCCCAGGGGAAAGTCTGGCTGTCAGTGCAGAGATATTAGAAGAGAAATTATGCTGCTGATTGGCAAATTTATTTGTTGTAAACATTTTAAATCAATCTTCCTGTTTTTAATATTATTTCTCACTTTTGTTCTTTGTTGTACTGGTTGACTTCAAGACCAAATCCTTTCCAGGTTACCATCAGGTGAATATTTTCACAGCTATTTAGCACTATTTTTATGGCACGTTCTGGCCTGTAGTTTTAGCTCTTCTCTTTCATCTGTCAATCTGCTCACATATCCCTTAATCTTTGAAAAGTTTGTTGAAATATCTTTTATTCCTTGATGTACCTCTCATTATTGTCTCTAGTAGGAAGTTATTTATTTTATACTTCAGAATCTTTTCAGAGTAGTTGGAGGGATGGATAACACACAAATATATATTTCCAGCCTACCATCTTACACTGCAAGTGAAAATTATGGGTCTTTTTTAAACAGATAAATCGATGGGTTGTGTATTTTTTGAGTTTGCTGATTTCAGCATAGTAGTTAAGGACAGAAACTTAAATTTCAGTCTAAAACTAGATGTACCATTTTTACTATATACCAGCTACACCCCTGTTTAACTGAATACTTAACCAGTTACCCTAAGAATACAGTGGTTGAAACCAACTGAGACAACATAAGATGGACGTTCATCACAGAGTATATCCCGTGTTAGCACTTAGTGAGCTGTAATTGCAGCTTTTCTTGGGTGATGGGAACAGTAAAATGCTGACAGTTACCCAAAAAGATGGGTTATTTGATCTGTAGTGTTGGCATGATCATTAACATCATCAAATACTGATCGAAGAAGCTTTCAATGTCACGGGCAATAAGAACACAAAGGTATGCTGGTAAAAGCTGTCTTCCTGTAGTTGTAAATAAAAATAGTTGCTTCTTGTAACACGCATGTAGTATTTTTATGTTACAATGAGGATAAGATTTTTTTTGAGGAAATATTTCCGATTTTTACTTACAAATTATTTTAATCAGATATTCTCAGGTTCTGTGTTTTTTTCCTATGGGTAAGTAGATATGTTTCTTATTTATATAGTTATTTTAAAGGAAACACTGCTGAATATAACATATATCTGAAACACAAAAGTAGTTTTCAGTTTACATAATTATCTTTTAGTATATAAATTTTATAATATATTCAATGTTTTCTAATATGTATTGTATATTTAAATATATAGTATATATTATGTAATCTAATTGCAATATATATATAATTATCTAATATATATGTGTGTGTGTGTGTGTGTGCATGTGTGTGTGTTAAGTCACATCAATTTTGTCCAACTCTTTGCGACCCCATGGACTGTAGCCCACCAGGCTCCTCTGTCCATGGGATTCTCTAGGCAAGAATACTGGAGTGGGTTGCCTTGCTCCATTTATATATACGTGTGTGTGTGTGTGTGTGTGTGTGTGTGTGTATGGACTTCCTTGGTAGCTCAGATGATAAAGAATCCACCTGCAATGCAGGAGACCCTAGTTCAATACTTGGATTGGAAAGATCCCCTGGAGAAGGAATAGGCTACCCACACCAGTTTTCTTGGGCTTCCCTGGTGGCTCAGATGGTAAAGAATCTGCCTGCAATGTGGGAAATCTGGGTTTGATCCCTGGGTTGGAAAGATCCCCTGGAGAAGGGCATGGTAACCTACTCCAATATTCTTGCCTGGAGAATCCTCATGGACAGAGGAGCCTGGAAGGCTACAGTCCACGGGGTCACAAAGAGTCAGACACGACTGAGCGACTGAGCACAGCACAGCATATATATGTGTGTGTGTGTGTGCGTGTGTGTGCGTGTGTGTGTGTGTGTGCGTGTGTCTCTCTCTCTATATATCTCATATATATCTCCTATGCAAAAGGCCTTGTTGGTCACTATGTTTCTTCTCCATTATTCAGCCAAATATTAATTCTAATTATTGGGCTGGTGGTTGATTATTAGCTTTGAGAATAAGAACTTTGCTTCACTTTGAAAATTTAAGTCATTTATCATTATGTGGTTGGGACAACTCTGAGACGTCGTATGTTAAATTAAAAAACAAAAAACAAACAACAAAAAACCCCCACAGAAGTTCAGACTGAGTGTGCTCTGGTTAGGAAAAAGAGGGAGTTGTGAGCAGTTGCCAGTCGGTCATTTGGTTTCCATTTTCTCTATCAAAACCAACTCTGTTGTTATCTCCATTTACGTGAGCTCTGACTTTATTGTGAAATATTATCGTCTGTGCAATCACTTTGTGTTTAACGTTACTGACTTTGAGAACTTTTAGCTTTCGTCTAGAGAGCATGGATATATTCACACAATTTACCCACAAATAAAATATATGAATTTATAAACTGAAAATATAACATTGGACAAGCTTACTTGGTTTCTAACATTTGTCACATTTGACAACACTTTTTTTAGAATGTCTATTTTGAACTCCCAATTTTGGTTACTTTACTACTTTTTTATTGTCTATATTGCTTGATCTTCTTATACTCTCTGATTTTCTTCTAAATCGATATCCTTTTTTGGGGGGCGGGGAGGGACAATCACATTAATCATTCAGCTGCAGACTCTACAAACACAAATGACGACCATATTTGTATGTCCTTTATTTTCTAACTGGTGTGTTTCTCTGCCTCTAATATCTCAGCTCTATTCATCTAGCCGCTCACCTATCTTCCATCTACCTATGGATCATCTATCTGTCTTCCATCTGTCTATATATCTCTCTTCCTAGATGTTTTACCAGATAGGCCTGCCTGAAAATCCCAAGGGCTGTCTAAAACTCACCACATTACAAACCAACACACCCATAGCCTTTCCTGCGCAAAGTACTCTCTGCTGTTGTCCTACAGCATGAATCCGACACCAACAGCAACCCCAAAATCTGCTGCTTTTGTCAGTTAATAGTAGTACCAACAAACCAGTTTCCGTAACAACAAGCAAGTCAATCAAGGGTCTTCTCAATTTCTGATCTTTTTTTTTCCCATTTAACTTGTATTACTTTAAAAGTATTTTCAGAATTACCATAACTTGCTTTCTTCAAATTTACCACCAAATCATGTTGATTTTGATTGAAAATATTTATTAGATATCTGATTCCATTTCTTTAGATATCTATGTGGGGCTTCCCATGTCGCTCAGTCCATAAAGCATCTACCTGCAATGCAGGAACCTGGGTTTGATCCCTGGGTTGGGGAGATCCCCTGGAGAAGGGCATGGCAACCCCCTCCAGTATTCTCGCCTGGAGGATCCCATGGACAGAGAGCCTGGCGGGCCACGGTTCATGGGGTTGCAAGTCAGACATGACTTAGCAGCATCTTTCTTTCTTTCTTTCCATTTCATTCTGAACTCACCTTTCCAAGTCTCTGTTATCTCGTTCATTCTTTAGTGGGTGTCTTTTCATTACTATATATTTGGTCTTGTTTTCTGAAAACCTTTATGGAGAGTCAGTTATGAGCCTGTCGCTCTGCCCGGGACCTACTCCGGGGAACAGCGGAGGAAGCGCTCCGCGCGGTGACAAGGGAGCGACAGCAGGAGAAGGTGCGGCCCGGGACCGTTGGCGCAGCTTCTCTCCCCCGGACGCTGCTCCCAGCGCTCATCCCCGCTCCGTGCCCAGTGCCTTCCAACCCGCACAGGGCCTGAGACACAGATATTGTTGTGTTAAAATTATTGAGAGACTTTAATTGCCTGTGGTGTTAAATCCAAATTCCCTCAAGCCCAGCCCTTTGCTTTCTTTGCCAGCATGAATTCTTTCCTACTCTTTCCTGTACTACAGAAAAAAACAAAACCCAAAGCACTTGCATTTCCCAACCAAATCTGAACAAAACAGCACAAAGTAAATGTGAAAATTGTCCGTTACTTATTGCTATCACTGCCTGTGCCCAATATACCTACCTTCTTGTCTTCCTAGCTCACCTTTCAAAACTCGTTTTGAGTAAAACCTCCTCCATGAAGGTGTCCTGAGTGAATGGGATTCTTTCTCAAGCCTCTGCCTTCCCTCTGCCTCAAGAAGACACTTCAATTATAGTACCTGTCAAAGTAAAATTCAGTCATCTTTTACCTGTTTGTTTATTTAACTAGGTTGAGTTTGTTCAAGTCAGAGCCTGGGATATTCAGGCCTGCTATTTCTGGCGTCCAACTCAATGCCCCGCATTTTAGGCGTTTAATACAAGTTTGATGAATGGAAAGATGGAGGGGTGGGGAGATGAATGACAAAAATTTGATTCTTTCTAAAAATAATTGCTTTGAATATACCATTAGTCTTGTTCTTATTTCAGTGCCAACAGTTTTGAGAGATTTCAATGACATGACTTTTCTGATCGTGGAAAAAAATTTCTATATTTTACAACGCCAACACAAAGAGCTAAAAAAAATTCTCAAATTGCGCATTAGATTCTTTTACATTTTTAAGATTTGAGGCATGGAGGGAGAAGCTAATGGAAATTCAAAGTAGATTTGAAGGACAACTCAGTACTTACCTGTAAATAAGAACATTCTGTTTATTTTCTTCTAGTTCAGTAAGGAAAAAATACTCAACAACATGGGGGAAAATAGATCCTGCATTTTAGGTCACAACAAACAAAACTAATAAGCAGCAAACCGCAGAAACCTGTCAGCCGAAAGGAAGATGCAGCATTCATTTTCTAAACAATTCACTAGAGTGTCAACAGTCAGTCTGACAGAGGAAGAAATAAAACTTTAAAGATATATCTATTTTGCTGAATAAATCTTGAGCAAAATATTGTGCACATTGTACAGGTCTGGAGTACTGGCCATGCAAATATGATGCCATATCTCTAACATTAGATAACTAATTTCTTGTTGAGATACATTCACTTTGAAATTTGAAAATTATCCTACTGTCGTGAATATTAATTCCTTTCCCACAATAGAATATTTGAGTGGATGTTACAGAAGACTTTCTAATGAGCTATGGTGATAGAAATAGTAAGGCACACGTAATTATTTTGATATCAGCAACCTGACTCTGGTGAAAACAGAGGAAGTCATGAAAATGAAAATTGATTAGAATTATTGACAATAGATCATGATTATCTGGGTCGTGAAGATCTTTTTTGTACAGGTCTTCTGTGTATTCTTGCCATCCTGGAATGTGAAGTCAAGTGGGCCTTAGAAAGTATCACTACGAACAAAGCTAGTGGAGGTGATGGAATTCCAGTTGAGCTATTCCAAATCCTGAAAGATGATGCTGTGAAAGTGCTACACTCAATATGCAAGCAAATTTGGAAAACTCAGCAGTGGCCACAGGACTGCAAAAGGTCAGTTTTCATTCCAATCCCAAAGAAAGGCAATGCCAAAGAATGCTCAAACTACTGCACAATTGCACTCATCTCACACGCTAGTAAAGTAATGCTCAAAATTCTCCAAGCCAGGCTTCAGCAATATGTGAACCGTGAACTTCCTGATGTTCAAGCTGGTTTTAGAAAAGGCAGAAGAACCAGAGATCAAATTGCCAACATCCGCTGGATCATGAAAAAAGCAAGAGAGTTCCAGAAAAACATCTATTTCTGCTTTATTGACTATGCCAAAGCCTTTGACTGTGTAGATCACAAGAAACTGTGGAAAATTCTGAAAGAGATGGGAATACCAGACCACCTGACATGCTTCTTGATAAATCTGTATGCAGGTCAGGAAGCAACAGTTAGAACTGGACATGGAACAACAGACTGGTTCCAAATAGGAAAAGGAGTATGTCAAGGCTATATATTGTCACCCTGTTTATTTAACTTATATGCAGAGTACATCATGAGAAACCCTGGACTGGAAGAAACACAAGCTGGAATCCAGATTGCCAGGAGAAATATCAATAACCTCAGATATACAGATGACACCACCCTTATGGCAGAAAGTGAAGAGGAACTAAAAAGCCTCTTGATGAAAGTTAAAGTGGAGAGTGAAAAAGTTGGCTTAAAGCTCAACATTCAGAAAATAAGATCATGCCATCTGGCCCCATCACTTCATGGGAAATAGATGGGGAAACAGTGTCAGACTTTATTTTTCTGGGCTCCCAAATTACTGCAGATGGTGACTGCAGCCATGAAATTAAAAGACACTTACTCCTTGGAAGGAAAGTTATGACCAACCTAGATAGCATATTCAAAAGCAGAGACATTACTTGGCCAACAAAGGTCCATCTAGTCAAGGCTATGGTTTTTCCTGTGGTCATGTATGGATGTGAGAGTTCGACTGTGAAGAAGGCTGAGGGCCGAAGAATGGATGCTTTTGAACTGTGGTGTTGGAGAAGACTCTTGAGAGTCCCTTGGACTGCAAGGAGATCCAACCAGTCCATTGTGAAGGAGATCAGCCCTGGAATTTCTTTGGAAGGAATGATGCTGAAGCTGAAACTCCAGTACTTTGGCCATCTCATGCGAAGAGTTGACTCATTGGAAAAGACTCTGATGCTGGGAGGGATTGGGGGCAGGAGGAGAAGGGGACAACAGAGGATGAGATGGCTGGATGGCATCACTGACTCGATGGATGTGAGTCTGAGTGAACTCCGGGAGTTGGTGATGGACAGGGAGGCCTGGCATGCTGAGATTCATGGGGTCGCAAAAAGTCGGACACGACTGAGCAACTGATCTGATCTGATCTGACAATAGATCAACTCATGTGATTATCCGTGCAACTTATTAAGAATGCTTGGGCTTTATTACAGAGATGATTAGATTAAAATTCAATGTAATCAGATTCTTATCATAGGCAGGGGTCTCCCAAAAGCAAATCGTCTGATTTAGGCACAGACTTGATTTAGATTTGGTTTAGGCACAGGTAGTTTATTTGATCCCAGAATGCTGCAGTGAAGCAATGGGGAAAGTGAGAGAGACAAGGAGGGAACGTGAGAGAGACAAGGGGGGAAAACCAGTTAAAGGTGGGATCTCGAGCTAGTTGGTAGGTAGTTTAAGCAACTAACTGGACTCAGACTTGCTGGGGGGTCCTTTGGGCAACCAGGTGGAATGAACCTCAGAGTTATCCTTCCAAAGAATGTGGGGCTAGGACATCACCCACTGACACTCTCGTCTCACTGCCTGAAGGTTGCTCTTGGAGATTTTATGTATATATATCTCCTTGTGCTTAAGTGCTGCACCTGTAGAGTAAGAGGCTCTGAGAGCTTAAGGAGGGAAGCCCACAGTACACACAGGCTCTTCCTGCCACACTGTGGCTGAAGCTGGCTCTAGGGAGTGTGGTGTGGGCCCCCAGCAACGTCCGGCGTACAGGTGCCTTTGCATTTAATTTATGATTTCTCCAGCAACTATTTGATATGTAAAGATGTATTTTTTTGTAATGTTATTGCTCTAAGAGGTAGGAGATAACCTAAAGAGAATAACCTAGTATTTAAAAATCTTCAACATTTTGGAAAATGTTTTTGAAAAGTTGTAATGCACTAGTTAGATACGTGCTATCATCCACCTGCTGCTACTACTGACTGGCTGGAGATAATTCTGCTTCATGTAATTGTGAGACATCGTTTCAGTGAGGTTCTTTCTAGTCATTCTTTTTTTCCTTTGAGTGGATCATACTAACAAAAGGGAGAAAGGACTTCTGACAGCTAGGAGAACATTTCTGCCATTCTCATCCCCTTGTAGGTAGAGCAGTCGTCCTCTCGGGCCCTGGAAGAGCACTAATTTTCATTTTCAAGTTGTGTCTTACATCCTCTATAGAGGATCTCATTATGCTTGTAAGTTATAAATTATAAAATTTTTCAACAAATATCTGTTTTGTAAGTCTTCAGCAAAATATATGTGAACAGAAGTTTCACTTGCGTGTATCTCAGATACTGTTCAAAGGAAATGATCTGCAGTCACATATTTAACCTTGATTAAAGCACTGTGAAGGCAGAGGCGTTGCTTCTTTATTGAGCAGATGACAAAGCAGGCGCAGTGAGGAAGGTCCCTATGAACTTCCTAAAGCTCAGAGAGACGGTAAATATTTGAATGAGGTTTTAGACCAGGCAGTGTGACCCTAGAATTGTGCTTGTAACAAAGCAAGTGGCAATATCAGAATTTATTTATTTTTAATTTTACTTTATTGAAGTATAGTTGATTTACAATGCTGTGCTAATTTCTGCGTTTTAGCAGATAAATTCAGTCATACATGTGTCGCTGCTCAGTCACCCAGTTGTGCCCGACTCTTTGCCACCACGGACTGCAGCGTGCCGGGTCTCCCTGTCCCTCCCCGTCTCCCAAAGTTTGCCCAAGTTCACGTTCATTGCGTCAGTGATGCCATCCAGCCACGCCATCCTCTGCCGCCCTCTTCTCCTCTGTCCTCAATCTTTCCCAGCATCAGGGTCTTTTCCAATGAGTTGGATGTTCACATCAGATGACCAAAATACTGGAGCTTCAGTTTCAGCATCAGTTTTTCCAAGGAGTATTCAGGGTTGATATCCCTTAAGATTGACTGGTTTGATCTTGCTGTCCAAGGGACTTTCAGGAGTCTTCTCCAGCAGCACAGTTCAAAGGCATCATTTCTTTGGTGATCTGCCTTCTTTACGGTCCAGCTCTCACAGTCATGTGTGACCACTGGGAAGGCCGTAGCCTTGACTTGGCCTTGACTACACGGACCGTTGTCCACAGAGTAATGTCTTTGTTTTTCAACACATTGTCTGGGTTTGTCATTGCTTTCCCGACGAGAAGCAATTGTCTTCTGATTTCATGGCTGGTCACCATCCGCAGTGAGTTTAGAGCCAAGAAGAGGGAATCTGTCACTGCTTCCACCTTTCCCCCTCTAATTGCCATGAAGTAATGGGGGCAGATGCCATGCTCTTAGTTTTTTAGTATTTAGTTTTAAGCCAGCTCTTTCTCTCTCCTCCTTCACCCTCATCAAGAGGTTCTTAAGTTCCCCTTCACTTTCTGCCATTAGAGTGGTATCATCCGAATATCTGAGGTTGTTGATGTTTCTCCCGCCTATCTTGATTCCAGCTTGTAACTCATCCAGCCCGGCATTTCCCATGATGTGCTCAGCGTATAAGTTAAACAAACAGGGTAACAGCAGACAACCCTGTCATACGCCTTTCTCGATCTTAAACCAATCAGTTGTTCCATGCAGGGTTCTAACTGTTGCTTCTTGACCCTCATACAGGTTTCTCAGAAGACAGATAAGATGGTCTGGTATTCCCATCACTCTAAGAGCTTTCCACAGTATGTTATGATCCACACAAAGGCTTTAGTATAGTCGATGAAACAGAGATAGATGTTTTTCTGGCATTCCCTTGCTTTCTCTATGATCCAGCGAATGTTGACAATTTGATCCCTGGTTCCTCTTCCTTTTCTAAACCCAGCTTGGACATCTGGAAGTTCTTGGTTCACATTACACTGAAGCCTAGCCTGCCAGATTTTCAGCATGACATTACTCTCATGGGAGATGGGTGGACTTGTCTGATGGGTAGCACGTTATTTAGTGAACTGGGATGATTTTTAGTCTCATGGCCACTGTTGGGTCTTCCAGATTTTCTGACACGCTGGATGCCAACACCCTGATGGCATCATCCTTTAGGGTTGTGAATGGCTCCACTGGAATCCCATTGCATCCACTAGCTTTATTAAGAGCAGTGCTTCCTCAGGCCCACTTGCCTTCACACTGCAGAGTGTGTGGCTCTGGGTCACTGACCACAGCATCACAGTAATCCAGTTCATGAAGATCTTTTTGTATAGTTCTACTGTGTACTTTTTCCATCTCTTCTTGATCTCTTCAGTGTCTAAAGGTCCATTTCTTCTGTGGGATTCTTGCCCACAGTAGTAGATTAAATGGTCATCTGAGTTAAATTTGCCCATTCTCACCCATTTTAGTTCACCGATTCCTAAGATGTCAATGTTTATTCTTATGACCATGTCCAATTTACTTGATTCATGGACCTAACAGTCCAGGCTCCTGTGAAATGCTGTTCTTCACAGCATCCGACTCTGCTTTCCTCACCAGATACACCCACCACCAGGTACCACGTCTGCTTTGGCCCAGGCGCTGCCTTCTTTCTGGGTTTGCTTGTAGTTCTATTCTGCTCTTCCCCAGGAGCATATTGCACACCTTCCGACCTGGGGGACTCGTCTTTCGGTGTCGTATCTTTTTGTCCTTTTATACAGGTTATGAGGTTATCACGGCACATATCCCGGGGTGGTTTGCATTCTCTCCTCCAGTGGATCATGGTTTGTCGGAACTCTCTGCTGTGACCATGCATCTTGGGTGGCCCTACATGGAATGGCTCATAGCTTTGATGAACCATGCAAGCCCCTTTGCCGTGAGAAGACAGTGATCCCTTAAGGGGAGTCATACAGATAAGAATTTATAATATTCTATTTCATATTCATGTCCATCACAGTTTATGGAAGACATTGAGTATAGTTTCCTGTGCTCTATATGGGGCCTTGTGGTTCATCCATTCTACATGGAATAGTTTGCATCCACTCATACCAAATTCCCGACCCAATCCTCCTCCACCCGTCAGGGCTTTAATCAGAGTGTGACTTAGACCTGGATAGGGCTGCTTTCCAAACCAGCGCTTTAATGGGTACTTCCCATTATATACCTTCACAGTGGCCACTGCAACCCTCCTTTGTCGGGCAGGCTGATTTTTTGAAGCGCAAAGAGGATCATATCGTCCCTCATCATTGGTCTATTTAAACCCTTCAGTGGCTCCCCGTGATTTGAAGGAACAAGTTCAAGCTCCATCTTCTGTGGCTCCTTCTCCCCTGCTGGCTTCACAGCCTGCCAGCCTTTAAGTGCCACGTCCCGATGATGATGGTTTTCTTGCATTTACTTGTTTCACACTTTCTCACTTCCGGAATTTACACATGATGCACACTCTGGAATATCTTGCTCTGATTTCCCTTGGTTTCACGCCATTTTTCTTTACAACACTGGCTAAACTGTAACTGCTTGTGAATATCACTTTTCATCTGAGCTAGGATATGTTTTACAGTGAAATGAGAGACTATGAAGAAGCTACATCGAGACAACAAGTGTGAGCCCACACTTCTCGGGGCAAGCTGGGTCTCACGGCCGTCCAACTGATGCGGGTCTTTCTGTCTCCTCATCTCTTCTAATTTGAACTAAGTACTCCTTTCCTTGTGTTTTATAAATGTTTTGTGTTTTTAATAATTGACTGAAATTAACTGTGTTGGGAGTCTATTTCACTGGAATGTACAGTTATCCAGGATAGGAACTTTGTTTTGCTCCCCTTTGTTCAGTTCAGTTCAGTTCAGTTCAGTCGCTCAGTCGTGTCCGACTCTTTGTGACCCCATAAATTGCAGCACACCAGGCCTCCCTGTCCATCACCAACTCCCGGAGTTCACTCAGACTCACGTCCATCGAGTCAGTGATGCCATCCAGCCATCTCATCCTCTGTCATCTCCTTCTCCTCCTTCCCCCAATCCCTCCCAGCATCAGAGTCTTTTCCAATGAGTCAACTCTTCGCATGAGGTGGCCAAAGTACCAGAATTTCAGCTTCAGCATCATTCTTTCCAAAGAAACCCCAGGGCTGATCTCCTTCGGAATGGACTGGTTGGATCTCCTTGCCGTCCGAGGGACTCTCAGGAGTCTTCTCCAACAGCACAGTTCAAAAGCATCAGTTCTTCAGTGCTCAGACCACTTCCCAAACCCAATTCATTTCAGGCACTTTGCAGGTACTTGTTCAATGAATGGACTCAGCATTTCCAGTGAGCTGACTGCAGCAGGAGAAGGCAGGTCTGTGGGGACCTTGCTTAGTTTATGGGAGTGGTTTGCTGGATACTGGTAGGACTTATGTAAAAGGGGTGGCCAAGTTAGTGAAAGTTAAATTAGGTGAACTTTTTGGCAGGTCTAAGGCTCAGAGTTTGGTCTCAGATGGAAGATTATCTGCTTTGAGATACAATCATACATCTACATCAAAACTGGGTTAGTGGGAAGGACTTAAGTTGCAATGAGGAACAAAAGTGGAAAGAAGAGGCGCATGTAGCCCAGAAGTTTTTTGGCAGGGTCTGAGCTAGTATCAGTTCTCTTGTAGTGAATTTAAATATTTCTTTTTTTTTTTTTTAAAGTAGACAAGTGGTAGTTACAGGGTGAGGGGTAATATAATGTGGGGAAGTGAGAGGTACAAAGCATTGGAGGTAAGATAGGCTCAAGGATGTATTGTACAACATGAAGAATAAAGCCAATATTTTCTAATACTGTAAATGGAAAATAACCTTTCAAACTGCAGTTTAACATGTTTCAATTTTGTAAAATAGATAAGACCGCAATAAGCATTATTGTTGTTCTTGCTGTTGCAAATACTATTTCTATTTGTTCCTCTGTCAACTATGAGAAAAGAGAGCCAAATCAAGATACTCTTTTAAAAAAACAGACACTTGCACTATTACAAGCAAAGTGGAGGGAAGAGGAACTACCCTTGGCAAGGACAAGTTTTTTTGTTTTTTTTTTTGAGTAGAGAATAAATACTTTCTTGAGGATCCATTTATTTTAACTAACTGATTAGCCTACTATTTTGTGTGGTTCTCCCTACTGACCAAAGATGTTAACTCATAATACCTACTTGGTTTTTTTATCTTTTTTTTTTTTAATATTTTTAAATATTTAAATATTTCAAAATATCAGTATCTTTTTTTTCCTTTTCTTCTTCAAAATAATGGTATCTTATTTCTTTCTCTGTGTTGTGAAAAATCATTTACTTCTCTGTGTTATGACTGATGTTTTTATATGTGCGTAAAATAGAAATACGTACAAAGGAGTATTTCTGTTATGCATTATTATTATTATATCATATAATATATGTGTGTTTATATCACTTTGATTACATAAGAGTTTTCCTATTAAACCACATGCTTTGAAGGACTGGGGACTCTCTTTTTTTCTGATTTTAAGTTTTAAAAATTGAGATATAATTGACATAGCACATTATATCAGTTTCAAGTATACAACAATTATATTTGATATGCTGAGGTTCATGGGGTCGCAAAGAGTCGGACACGACTGAGTGACTGAACTGACTGATACACTGCAAAATGATCACACAATGTCTAGTTAATCTCCTTCAATGTACACAGTTGCAATTTTTTTTCCTGTGAGAAGAATTTATAAAATATACTGTCTTTGCAACTTTCAAATATACAGTGCAGGGTTATTAACTGTGTTGCCATGCTGCACGTTTTATCCCCATGACGTTTGTTTGTAACTAGGACGTCTTTTTCCTTGTTTCTCACATTCTTAGTCGACCTGCTCAGGTCACGTGGGCCCCTTTCTTCCTCTTGCCATGGCCCTGTGCCCTGGAATTATGGCACAGCACATTCTCACTGTGCATGAGAGGGTGGCAAGTGGGACAGAAGCCTCAGCCTATTGTTAGAGCTTGAAGCTAGGCTTTTACCGGCTTGCTGCTGTATCTCACTGCTGGTGGTGGTGTAGCCACTAAGTCGTGTCCAACTCTTGTGACCCCTTGGACGATAGCCTGCCAGCCTCCTCTGTCCATGGGATTGACCAGGCAAGACTACTGGGGTGGGTTGCTATTCCCTTCTCCAACTCTATCTTACTGCTCTTATTTATACACTTACTAAATAAAGGAATGAGGCAAAAGCAAGGATGATTGGTGAATAAGCTCTTCAGTTCTGTTCAGTTGCTCAGTTGTGTCTGACTCTTTGTGACCCCATGGACCGTGGCACGCCAGGCCTCCCTGTCCATCATCTCCCAGAGCCTACTCAAACTCATGTCCATGGAGTCAGTGATGCCATCCAAACATCTCATTCTCTGTCGTCCCCTTCTCCTCCTGCCTTCAATCTTTCCCAGCATCAGTCTTTTCAAAAGAGTTAGCTCTTCGCATAAGGTGGCTAAAGTATTGGAGTTTCAGCTTCAGCATCAGTCCTTCCAATGAACACCCAGAACTGATCTCCTTTAGGATGGGCTGGTTGGATCTCCTTGCAGTCCAAGGGACTCTCAAGAGTCTTCTCCAACACCACAGTTCAAAAGCATCAATTCTTCAGCGCTCAGCCTTCTTCACAGTCCAACTCTCACATCCATACATGACCACAGGAAAAACCACAGCCTTGACTAGACGGACCTTTGTTGGCAAAGTAATGTCTCTGCTTTTTAATATGCTAAGTTGGTCATAACTTTCCTTCCAAGGAGCAAGTGTCTTTTAATTTCATGGCTACTGCCACCTGGGAAGCCCCAGAACTGTATGGGGCTTATGTGCAGGTATGTGCAGTTGGGGTAAATTCTGGAGAAAAGATACAAAATGACCAAAAAGCCTACTGCCGCTTCTGAAGAGCCGGGAGCAAAAGCGGGGCGCTGAGTGTGCCTCTTGCACACAACACTAGCAGGGATGTGGGCAAAACACTGAAGCCGCCCCTGGCCCAGCCCTGAACACAGTCCTGCTCTCGTTCTGCACAAGGAGCAAACCTGCTCCCTCAGCAAAGAGGAAACAAGGGACGTGTGGCTTGCTCCCTGTCCCGCTCCTGCAGCAGGGGCCTCGTAAAGCCTTTCCTGGGTTTCTGGTCTGGCCTCTGGGGAATTTCCATTAATCACAGAAGGCCAAGAGCCCCGGTCAGTGTCAGGCCCACCGTTATTGGCTTCCGTGTTGCTTGAACTGTATCCAGGTCTTTTTTTGACCTAATACTCACAGGTCAATCTTTTTCTCTGTTGACATAGTACTTTTTTCACTTAAAATGCACATCTTACAAGAATATGTAGTGCTGTTAAAATATTATCTGAGAATGGTCACACCTAAAGGAAGCTGTGGTAATTTAACCCATCCTGGCAGTGAAAGTGAAGTATTAATCTGGAAAAGGTAAATTTTTTCATGATGTTCCTGTATGAAGTAAAGGTCACTAATTGTCAATGATGTTGTATGTCCTTCAATTTGTCACAATAACTCAGAAACAAAAGTTTATATTTTCTTTAGAATCTTTTTATTTTCATTCAAATTTTATTTTTATATTTTTAGTAAAATGTAGTTGATCCACAATGTTAGTTTCTGCTGTACAGCAAAGTGAATCAGTTATATGTATATATTTATCTACTTTTAAAGATTCTTTCCTACATTGGTCATAACAGCAGTGAGTAGAGTTCCCTGTGCTATCCTTGTTAATTATCTATTTTTATATATAGCAGTGAGTATATATCAGTCCCAATCTCCCAGTTTATCCCTATTCCTTTCCCCCTTGGTAACCATAATTTAGAAATCTTAATATATATTCTACTCACATTGCAACACAGTTTTGCTGCTATCATAATTTGCAAAGATCAGCTATACTTATATATTTGTATAGTTAGTTACACTGGTATGTAGGTGAGTAGCTACTTAAACCCTACACTATGTACAAAAGAGAAGTTAATTAAGACTTAGGGTCATATTTCTTTCCTGCTTCTACTGCTGCTGCTAAGTCGCTTCAGTCGTGTCCGACTCTGTGCGACCCCTGAGACGGCTGCCCACCAGGCTCCCCCGTCCCTGGGATTCTCCAGGCAAGAACACTAGAAACATTTATAAAAACTTGGTCAAGTTATCTAGGTAGCCTAAGTTGTAATTAACTTATTTTAAAATATGCAAGTACCCTGGAGAAAGATGTAAAGAGGTAAGATTTAGGTGAAATAACTAAATGAAAACTTAAATAAAAGATCTTGGGATAAAGAATACTGGGTTATATTTTTAGATTTGTTTAGATTCATTGCCTAGAGAAACCAATTTATTTGAACACTATGAAGAAACTGTTGAAATACATGAAATCTAAAATTACAAGATTCCAGAACATTTTGTTCACCTAAGCAAGTATTTAATGAGTCAAATATCATAACTAATATTTATTGAGTGTTTCCTATGGCCTAGGCAACACACACACGCATTATCTCAAGTGCTCTCCTGGGAGGAATCAGGACAATTCTTAGAGAAAATGAAATGAGTTTCAGGGAGACATAGCAACATGTCTCAAGTCATAATTTGTGGAGCTGGGAATCACACATGTCTGGGGATCATATACCATCCCCTCAAACATACAGGCATGTACACATTCTCTGGGAAGTTTTGCAGAATGGAAACAAAGAATGTTGTAAAATTGTCTGATGAATTATACATTTCCTGATAATTACATGAATAAAATCTGTCATTGGGCAGTGGTCATATTTATTCATTTTCATATCTCTAGTAACAGCTAAATTGCCTGCCATATGGATGCTCAGATAGTATTAGTTGAAGTGAATTAAATGATCTGGATGCCAGTAAATAGCATTGTACTTGGAGTTGTTGGATATGTGTCTAGGGCTCTTGATAGACAGATACTGTGATGTTCTTCTAGCTACTCTGGTGTTGCCAGACCAACTCCATTTGCATCTTGGGACTTTACCTTTTGTTCTTTTCATGAAACAGCACAGTAATCTTTTATTTGTTCATTTTTAGTTCACTTAAATTTGGATTTGAGAACACAATTAAGTATATTTAAAGGTTTAGGTAAAAATAGCCCCAGTGGGGAAAAGTCATGGATTATCAGTTAAATTTACCTCCTTATTCCCTGTTACTACTATTGATACAATGTTCTTCTTTTACATAATATATGTAAACACCTTTTTAAATGTTGCTACACTATAAAACCCAAGATGATAGAAGGAAAAAATGGTATTATTTTTTTTCCCTTCTGTCTAATGAGAAATACTCATTTCTCAGGGAAAAAGGATAATTTAGGGATTATTTGAGACAGCATCTGTCATAGCTTTAAACCTAGTTCTTTCTTAGAACTCTTGTTATCCAAGGAAGTATGTAATTTTTAAATGCTCTTTTGGAACAAAACTGAAAAGATATATCATCTTTATATGTTGCTTCCTACTGTTAGTGTCTTTTGTTTTCAAGTTTTTCTCTTTTTTAAAGATTCGCCTTATTAGATTTCACTTTTTCATACATGTTTCAGAAAGCTGCTAGAATGTTTTTCCTATTATTACTGATTGGCTTCCTGCTATCTGTTTTGGTACTAGAAATAGTTCTACTGGTACTATCATAATTTTTTTCCACAAATTTATTCCCATATCTTTATTGGTCAAATAATTAAAAAGCAGAGCATCTTGACTTGGTGGCTGGTCAGTTTTTGTTCAAGTATTTTGTTTTTTAATTTGTCCTGAGTTTATCTTGGAAAATGCACACAATAAAGTTGCCATGAAAAACCGTGTGTCACTTATCATATGTTAGCCTAACTGTTTTGTTCGGTTCTAGAGGGGAAGTGTAGAACTAATAGGTAAATATTACACAAGGAAAGAGTAGAATTTATACTGGGAATTAATTCTATACTGTTGCAGTTGTAATCATTTTAAATGATAATTAATTCTACTTGCTTAGAAATATTGAAGAAGAGAATCAATGATCCCTTCCCTGAGATATAGTAGAGGAAGTTTATAGCCATAAACGGAGAAGGCAATGGCACCCCACTCCAGTACTCTTGCTTGGAAAATCCCATGGACGGAGGAGCCTGTTAGGCTACAATCCATGGGGTCGCTAAGAGTCGGACACAACTGAGCGACTTCACTTTCACTTTTCACTTTCATGCATTGGAGAAGGAAATGGCAACCAAATCCAGTATTCTTGCCTGGAGAATCCCAGGGACGGGGGAGTCTGGTGGGCTGCCGTCTATGGGGTCGCACAGAGTTGGACACGACTGAAGTGACTGAGCATAGCATAGCATAGACATAAAACGTAAGCAGAGATAAATGATTTAAGATTTTTTATAGCTACAAATATGTAAATACACTAATGTTTACATACCTAATTGTATACACATGTTCCTCTAAATTGTGTGTGTGTGTGTGTGTATGTGATAGGGAAGGTTGAACATAACATGCTGAGTTGAGAGAGAAGCTATAACATTAATTAACGAGGAAACTCTACAGTTAAAAGGTATAGGTAAATCCATGGAACAGAGGAAACCACAGTACTAACACTGGCACGTGGTAAACACTGCTGGGGCCAGACGCCGCTGGCAAACATGAAGCGGGCAGGCAGCATATTCACTGTGACCTGTGGATTCCTAGGCCGGGACTTGACGATCTGTCTGCCCAAACCCTGAGAAGACAGTGACGGAAAATACTGTGGCTCAACTGGAACACATCGAGAGGCGTTTTCTGATTGCTTTCAAGACTTGGTGAGTGTGAGGTTTAGATGAGGAGAAAAGGAGTTATTTAAGTTACAGGAGTTTTCGTCTAGAATGGTTTTGGGAAAAAATGGGAGAATGTCCATGTCCTTAGACAGCGTGGAGATCAGACACAAATCTCATATGCTTACCTGGTGATCATACTGGGAAATGCCTGGAGTGAGCTGGGTTTGTGCTTTAAATCTATTAATAAGAAATGTGTTGATGGATTAGTGATGTAATCAAACGTGCTCCCCAAAAGAATAGAGCTCAAAAAGAGGGCATTGCCTCTGTGTCAAAAATTGGAAAGTGTTACAGCTTCAGAATACATAAATTTCCTTTCTAAAAAAATGGGTCGATGCTGATATCAAAAACAAAACCCTTGAATAGGTTTTCAATAGGAAAAAAAATAAGGAAACCTCTTAAAGTACATGCTTCTGATTTATCCACGTTGCAGTTTGTAAAAGATCTCAATCTGCCCAAGATTTCATATGCAATTCTCATGTAGCATGCTGATTTATTGTACCAATTTATTTTTATATTATGGACTCATAATATCCACATTTTCCGATCACTTTCATGATGAAAAACTTTTGGAAGCAAAACACAGATAAAATTGGTAAATCCTAAGACTAAATGCTGTTTCTTTTTCTATAAAAACATTTTAACTTATCTTTTCCATTATTACTTCACCCACTTGATGAGGTCAATAATTTATACTAGAATAAAAGACATAAAGCGTGGACAAATAAGTGAGGCAAAAAAATCTGATTACAACATGAAGAATAACAGACTGAACAAGTGTCAAAATAACTAACTGTAGAAGCAGCAACAACTGAACAGGCTATTTTTTATTTGTTGAAAGGTGCACTATTCCGCAGATTCTGCACTAGAATTGTCATGGCAAAAGTAACACAGATGCAGATTCTTGCACTCTTAGACAGTCTTCAGCTTCTGCCCTGAAATGACTACTGTTACATAATTGCAAACATTCAAAGTCCTATGTTAAAAACTTTCTGTTAGGAGAAATAGCTGGTCCTGTTATTTTGTGACAATATTGCGTAAAACTAAGCTTATGCCAAGAATCGGGGTGGTGCCAAGGGGTTTGCTCATATTGTGTGTAGAGCAGCAGTCTGATGGGCCATGCCTCAAGATGGACACACTGGGCAGAAACAGTAGGAATAATCCCGAACTGCTAATCCCGGGAAATGTCTTGTCTCTTGCTCCAGCGGCCCGGAACCTCCACGACCAGCTAAAGAGAGGTTTCAGAGCTTCCGCTACCACTCTCATCGTTTGCAACCTTGATGTATCCAGTGTCTTTTCTTGGTGGAAGACTCAACAGAAAAATGTGAGAGGTAAAAGGTGAAGGTAAGAAAGAAAGGGAGAAAATCGTCCTGGTTAAACCTAATCTAAAAAAAAAGAAAAAAAGAGCTGAAATTCTAGACCAATCATCCTAGAGGTATTGAGAGGAGATTGATAGAGACAGAGCTTAGACATGGGAGAGCAAGCTGTATTTTTAATGTTATCGCTTATGGTGGGTGTGCATGAATGTGTGTGTGCGTGTGTGTGTGTGTGTGTGTGTGCATGTGTATTACATTGCTTTTGATCCCCGTATAATTTTCTACTTTCTTTATCATTTCTGACTTTTTCATTTCCCAAGTTATGTTCACCACAGTTGCTTCCACTCTCATCAGCCTCAAAGAGTACGGAGAGAGAGACGGACTCATTCACGCCCGGAATGGGTTTACAGTTTCTCTGATTCATTTACTGAGATCGGGGGTTACTGAGTCACTGCGTACACACCCGCCTGATTGCTCCTAGATCCCGCATGCCACGCGGTGCTCGATTGCTTCAGTCACGTCTGACTCTTTGCGACCCGCCAGGCTCCTCTGTCCATGGGATTCTCCAGCCAAGAACACTGGAGTGGGTTGCCATGCCCTCCTGCAGGGGATCGTCCCAACTCAGGGATCAAACCTGTGTCTCTTAGGTCTCCTGTATCACAGGTGGATTCTTTACTGCTGAGCCACCAGGGAAACCCAAATACTTCAAAAAATTTATCAAAATAGCTTAGCAGCTTGGCCTCCTTTCAACAGAGAATATAGGATCCTGCTTTACTATATGTTTGATAATCCCCGGAATCACCTGATTAGAATATTTTTGCCAAATTTAAGGCTAAATATATCCCATTGTTTCAATTATTCACTGATTATCTGTGAGATTATGCTTCAGTCATTTGAATTTCCCTTCTTTGTATGATGTTATGTTTTATACTATTAGATTTTCTGTTGTATATTATCAGCAGAACCTTTTAATGTTCCTGATATTAATTCCTTGACAGGTTTGACACCGAAAATGCTGCTTCCCAGATGGTGATGTCTTTATATTGAACTGAAACATTAATTTCAATGTAGCCAGAACTTGTGTGATTATTTTGAGTGCTTAAAAAGGATGAAGTGTTTATATGCAGCTTGCAAACATCTATTAACTCATGATTACTGATGAGATGTTGAAATTCTATCTTTACCTGTTTTGTGTTCTGTTTTATCTGCTTCAGAAAGTGAGGTGATAAATTCTCTAATTATTATTGTGTAATTCAAAGTCTCCTGGTAGTTTGCTACTTTTTATGGCTCTGTTGCAGCATTTTCTAAAAAGTTTAATATTTATCTTTGGCTGTGGGCGTTTCTCTAGCTGCGGTGGGTGAGGGCTGGTCTCCAGCTGCCGCGTGTGGTCTTCTCTCGGCGGGGCTTCCCGTTGCGGATGGCCGGCCAGGGGCACGGACTTCAGGTGTTTCGGCGGTGGGCTCCGTGGTCGCGGCTCCTGGGCTCTAGAGCACAGGCTCACCGGTTGTGGTGGTGGGCTTACTTGCCCCAGGGCATGTGGGGTCTTCCTGGATCAGGGATTGAGCCCACGTCTCCTGCACTGGCAGGCGGATAGCCGCCTGCTGAGCCACCAGGGAAGCCCGTGACTGTTTGCACGGGGGATGGGGAGGGGAGTGGATTGCAGATACACAATTACGGCACGCCAGCCTCAACCGTCTTTGCAATTCAGTGTTTGCTTTATTTATTTATACATAGTTTTCCTTCTTCATTCTTTTGAACTTTTTCTCAAAAATCATTTTGAAACTGAGTCCAGTGTGTCTGAGGACATACTTACCTTGCTTTTGCAGTTAAATCAGTTTTAACTGGACGTTAAAATTTTAGGCTCGCTTACACCACGGGTGGTTGTATGAGAGCTGTTAGATTGTGCAGTATGGTATCACTTTAGCAGGACACAGACAAGGAGACAAAAAATCAGGTGAACTAAAAACATCTGATCCCCACTTGGAAAGTATGGCTCTTTATCTAGCAATTCTACAAGCTTGGGTTTTTCTCTGTACGTCACTTCTCTTATTTGTGAAGTCTGTTGTGAGCAAAAGATAAAGAAATGAATGAGAATGTGGTTGGAAAACTTAAAAAAAATTCGGCTCAAATATTCTTTCCTTCAGCACTTTGAGAGTGTTTTCCCATTGTAATCTTGCATCCAAAGTCAATTTGTTTACAGATAATTGTTTACAGATAATTTGTGTACCATTACAGATAATTTGTTTCTTTTGATTTCCTTTGCTGTCTCTTTGTATCTGATCTTAAAAATCTATACTGTTGTTATTTTTTCTTATCCTATTTGTTTTGTGATGAAAGCTTTCATTTTGTAGGCTCACATCACACTTCCTTTCTTAAATTCTAAGGCAGTGTTAATCATGATTTCCTCCCCTCTTCTTTTATTTTTTCTTTCCACATGAGTGTCCAGATTTATGATAACATTTCTACACCTTTCTTCTTTATATTTTAACTTCAATATTTTCCTTTTATTTAAAGTTTTCTGTTTGTGCTTTTCACATATCTCTTTATTTTTCCTTATGTGCATATTTTCTAGAAGTGTCAAGATAACATCTATCTGGAGAGAAACAAAACTTCTAGCCTGGCATAGTTTGTGCTCTTCCTGGTGAATTTTTAAGAGGTAAAGAAAATTTATAGTTACAAAGGAACAAACTTCAGATAATCCAATAGAAAAATGGGCTACACGCTAAAAGAGGCAATTAACAGAAGACAAAAGCAAAAAGGAGATAATGAAAAAAAAGATGGTCAAATACACTAACAATCAGGGAATGCCAGTTAGTACCGTGATGAAAACTATGAACACACACACACTGAATTAGCAATATTAAACAAAGCATAACAAATAAAATGCAGATGGAATGTGAAGCATAGAAACTCTGACATTCTGCTGGTTGGAATAAAAATTGGTGTATCCATAGGGAAAAGAAATTAGCCAACATAGAAGATGTATGTATGTGTGTGTGTGAATGGTAGTTGCTCGATCGTATCTGACTCCTTGCGACCTAATGGACGGTAGCCCGCTAGGCTCCTCTGTCCTTGGAATTCTCCAGGCAAAAATACTGGAGTGGGTATCCATTATTTTCCCCAGGGGATCTTCCTAACCCAGGAATAGAGAATTCCCTGGTGGCTCAGACGGTAAAGCGTCTGCCTACAACATGGGAGACCTGGGTTCGATCCCTGGGTTGGGAAGATCTCCTGGAGAAGGAAATGGCAACCCACTCCAGTATTCTTGCCTGGAAAATCCCACGGACGGAGGATGGTGGCTACGGTCCATGGGGTCGCAAAGAGTCGGACACGACTGAGCGACATTTACTTTACTTTCCTCCTGCATTGCAGGTGGATTCTTTACTTTCTGATATACATGCTCTAAAATTAGAATTCGACTCCTATGGATAGCTTCTGAGAAAATGCAGACATATACTGGAGGAAGTATGTATCAATTTTTTCACAGAAGCACATTTTAAAAATAACCTGCAACTCTCCACATCCAAACTATTCATCTGTAGTATAAAAAAATACATGTATTTGTATAATTGTACAATGAAATGGTATACAACAATGGAAATGGATGAACTACACCTTTACACAGAAACAGAATCATACAATCACAATGTTGTAGAAAAGAAGCCTTAGACAAAAGAATTCATAGTGTATGATTTCAAGTAGATAAAGCTCAAAAACAGGCGAAAATGCTTGTATTGTCTGGGGACTAATAGAAAGTGAGCAAGGAGAAAATATCTTAAAGCGTTGACTAAAAATTCAAAGCACGTTTTACAAACATAGAGGAAATGGCAAAAACGTGTAGAAAATCCTTAAAACCAAAAGGAGAATAGAACAATCCTGCCAAATATGTAAGCATAGAGGTTCCTTGATAGTTCTTGGCCCAGAGCTTCATTTCACACAGGTCTTCATTCTAAAAGGAACTGACCACAAACCCAGGGCTCAAGCACAGTCAGCCGTTAGACCTGAAACCTCTTTATGACGTCACCTGAGTGAAACAGGTCAGCTAAACAAGGCATATATATGTGAATAAAGAAAGGAAAAATCCATTCTTTCAATGAAGCAAGCTGTCTACAGTCTTGGTTGTAGACTGAGAGAGGAAACATTTTTCCCTGTACAGATCTGAACTATTCCTAATGTGGCTATAGATTTGAATTTCAAAAAATGCGTGGCCAAATACTCTAAACTTCAGAATTTACTTTATAGTAACTCTGGCTTTTATAGTTGATAGAGGCAAATAAAAATCCTCTCTGGAAGATTACACTTTAATGCAAGACTCAAAAAATTTCCATGGGTGAATTTCCCAGGAAAATAAACTGACATGAAGGATATCACAGAAATACAGGAGGAAACTTGCAATGAGGAAGAGCAGGCAGAAATAAATAGCAGTTTCAGACTTGAATGCAGTTACTAAGAAATTGACTAGGTTAAGGTAAAACAGAAGAAAACTATATGTCAGAAACTGTATGTTACATTTTGTAAAATGTAACAACCGTTCATGACAAAATCCTTAGCAAGCTAAAAAAGGAAGGAAGTTGTCCTAATCCAATAAAATGTGTGTCTACTCATGTTTGGGTTCAGCTACAGATAAGACAAAACTCAAGACATCTGTCTTAAACAAGATGGTTTCTCTTTCAAATAAGTAGTTTGTAAATAAGTAGTTCAGGGGCGCTGTGATCACTCTGATCACCAGCTGTCCACCGCATTCTGTCTTTTGGCTCTTTTGTCCGCAGCAGGTGGCATCCATTGCATTGCTCAGCATCTCCACTGTGGTCCCGCCAAGTCCCACTAAGCCATGCGGAGAGGAAGTGTGGGCTTACACTATCGGTCCTATAGACGCTTCCTCTTCATGCCATTGGCCAAAACACAGCCACATGACCACACCAACTGCAAAAGAGACTGGGTGCATAGCTTTTAATCTAAGAACTATTTCCCAAACTAAAATATGGCGACTATCCTATTATTAAATGTGTTGGGCATTTTTGGTAAAGCAGCATTTGAGCAAACATTATGCAAAATAGTGAAATGTTAAAGAATGCAATAGGACTTGGATAAGGAAGGCCCCTATAATTACTCCTGGTTAACACTGCAATAGAAATGACATGTAAAAGGAATAGAATTTATAAAGATATAAAAAAGTATCTATTGTCATATTTGTTAATGTTATTATTACATACACAAACTCAATATATCCTAGAGACAGCAATTAGAATTAGTAAGAGTTGAACAAAGTTGACAAACATAATATGCAAAAATAAAATTTATTTATATATACCAGAATATAGCAATTAGAAACACAGTTTCAAAATTGGCACTAAAAATTTGTTGCCAAGAAATAAATCTAGCAAAATATGTACAAGAACTTTATGGAAATATTTATAAATATTGTCAAAAATGCTCAGTTCAGTTCAGTTCAGTCGCTCAGTCGTGTCCGACTCCTTGCGACCCCATGAATCGCAGCACGCCAGGCCTCCCTGTCCATCACCAACTCCCGGAGTTCACTGAGACTCATGTCCATCGAGTCAGTGATGCCATCCAGCCATCTCACCCTCTGTCGTCCCCTTCTCCTCCTGCCCCCAATCCCTCCCAGCATTAGAGTCTTTTCCAATGAGTCAGCTCTTCGCATGAGGTGGCCAAAGTACTGGAGTTTCAGCTTCACCATCATTCCCTCCAAAGAAATCCCAGGGCTGATCTAATTCAGAATGGATTGGTTGGATCTCCTTGTTACAGACTAGTTAAACAAGTCAAGAAATAAATAGGTTTGTGCCAATTCAGTTCCAGAATAATCTATTAGTTCTAGGCAATTTAAATAAAAACTTGAATAGAGATGATGTTGGGAAGGTAGATTATTCAATTAAGGTATTATTTCACACTATATAAAAATTCAACTTAAGATGAATTAAAATTTAAATATAAAAGGAAAGCTATCAGTATTTTGAAGCAAACATAGGTAAATACTTTATGATCTTGGAACTGGAAGTATATTTTTAATAAAGAACCAGAAGTCAAAAAACAAGATTAAGAACCAAAAATCTAATCAAAAAATGAAAAGCTTGATAAATTCCTAGGTTCTAAAATTAGGGACATGTCTTCACCATAAGGCACAAAGTGAGTGGACACACGTACATGGACAGGAATGTTCATGGCAGCATTTTTCATAACAGCAAAATCTACAAGCATCCAGCATATCCAGAACTCACTGGATTAACTGCAGTCTATTTATAGGAGAGTATACTATACTTATTTGGAAAAATGAATAAGCTAGGTTTTCACCCAGTCACAAGAATGAATTTCATAAACACAATGAAAACACCATAGTTTAAAAGAAACTGTAGCATATAATTCAATTTCAATGAAAACACCATAGTTTAAAAGAAACTGTAGCATATAATTCAATTTCAATAAAACCAAAAACAGTCATAAGCAAAAATAATTTAGCAAAATATAATTATGATAAAGGTATGATAAACATGCAAAATTCAAGAGAACAGTTGTTCCTAGGCGAGGGTAGGTATGCCATCCAGGAGTGGCACACAGGAAGTTTCAGGTGTATGTATTTATAAATGTCTTAAAGCTAAGAAGGGAATATAAAAATATGAATTAGAGTATTATTTTTTAATATGAGTGAAATATTTAACATAAAACAAGAAAAATGAATTCAGTAAATCTACAAATATTGATATATAAAATTTCACTTTCAAAAACAAAAACAATTGGGACAGTGTAGTAAATAAAAGTGACATATTTGTATATTTATGCCCATGTAAATTATTTTAGGAAATGTTACAGAGGAAACCATTGAAATTTTTTGGTTACTACTGGGGAATAGAACTGAAAATCTTGTTTGGAAGGAAAATCAATAAATATACAATTATCTTTTGATTTCTGTATTATTTCATGTCTAAGTGCATACATTATTTTTATATTCACTTAAAATAATAATGGTAGTTACCTGAATGATAAGATTATGAGAGATGCTATGGTGTCTTCAGATGATAGATAATATTTTTAAAAATTTCCCAAAGTTGTTATTGAAAAATAGTTTCCTCTGGGTAATTCAACTGGAATGAATAAGAAGACTTAGCTTTACATTTTATACCCTTTGGGTTTTATTTGTTTGTTTTACTTTATTACTTTTTGCAGGTATTTTTGTTAATAAAAAAACAAATAATAGACTCTGGTGTTGAAAGAGAGAAACCTGTCCTGTTGTTAATAAAACCTTTTACACTGGAGAGAAGTATCATACCTGAACTTTCAGATCAGAAGATTTTTTTCCCCAAAAGTCACAGATGCAAAGCAAAATTTTAAAAGTTGCAGAATAAATTTGGCCAGTCACAAGGAAATAACTGATGAGACGATTATTGGTGATCCAACTGAAACTATTCTCTGAATAAGTTTTGGTAAATTGTTTACTGGAAGACTTAAGCATTAAGGAGAATTGGTCTCCAATAAAATGCATTGTGAAAACTAAAGCCCAATAATCCTTCCCTTGGGAAAACTCCTCCCTTCCTATGTCTTGTTTATACACCCTATTTTTCCTTTCAGTAAAAAGCTCCATTTCCCCCAAATCATAGTAATTTTTTGGAGCTTAGTTTGAACAGAGTTGCCCCCGCTCTCTCTTTCTTTCAGTCAAAAGATCCTTAACCAATTCTCAAAGCAGTAGCTTATTCTTTTTATTAATAAAAATAGCTTTGAGATGTGATTCATATGCCCTCCAGTTGACCCCACTTAAAGTGAACAATCCAGTGTTTCTTGGTCAAAAGACTGTGATTAAACCACAGTCTAATTTTACAGCATATTTATCTCCCCTAAAAGAACTCCATTAAAAAGTTAATTTTTTACTTCAAGACTGGATCTTTGTCTCTACAGATTTGCATCTTCTGAATGTTTCTTATATGAAGAATCACGCAGTGTGTGGTCTCTGGTGACCGTCTTCTTTCAATAAACCTACTACTGTCAGGGTTCTTTCATGTTGAGCATGTATCAATTTTTTAAAATTTCTTTTTATTGTTGAATAACACTCCGTTGTATGGCTAAAACACCTTTTGTTTATCTATTTAGCAGGTGGAAGATGCTTGGGCTGTTTTCAAATTTGGGCCTTTATGAATGATACTGTTGTGAACATGCATGTCTAGGCTCTTGTGTGAACACGTGCTGTCTCTCTTGGGAATGTGCCTAGGAGTGGAAGAGCTGGGCTGTATTTAACTTTCTGAGAAAACATGAAACTATTTTCCACAAAAGGGACACCGTTTTTCACTCCCATGCAACAATGCATTAGGGTTTCAATTTCTCTGCTTCCACACCAAATCTTGTTATTTTCAGTCTTTTTTATGACAGTTATTCAGAAAACTAAGATCATGGCATACAGTCCCATCACTTCATGGAAAATAGATGGGGAAACAGTGGCTGACTTTATTTTTGGGGCTCCAAAATCACTACAGATGATAACTGCAGCCATGAAATTAAAAGACGCTTACTCCTTGGAAGGAAAGTTATGACCAACCTAGACAGCATATTGAAAAGCAGAGACATTATTTTGCCAACAAAGGTCCATCTAGTCAAGGCTATGGTTTTTCTTGTGGTCATGTATGGATGTGAGAGTTGGACTGTGAAGAAGGCTGAGCGCTGAAGAATTGATGCTTTTGAACTGTGGTGTTGGAGAAGACTCTTGAGAGTCCCTTGGACTGCAAGGAAATCCAACCAGTCCATCCTAAAGGAGATCAGTCCTGGGTGTTCATTGGAAGAACTGATGTTGAAGCTGAAACTCCAATCCTTTGGCCACCTGATGTGAAGAGCTGACTCACTGGAAAAGACTCTGATGCTGGGAGGGATTGGGGGCAGGAGGAGAAGGGGACGACAGAGGATGAGATGGCTGGATGGCATCACCGACTCGATGGACATGAGTCTGAGTGAACTCCGGGAGTTGGTGATGGACAGGGAAGCCTGGTGTGCTGATTCACGGGGTTGCAAAGAGTCGGACACGACTGAGCGACTGAACTGAACTGAACTATCCTGGTGAGTATGAAGTACTATCTCACTGTGGTATTGATTTGCATTTCTCTGAAAATTTATGACATTAACATCTTTTCATATGCATATTGGTATTTGCATGTCTTCTTCAGAGTAATGCCAATTTTCAATTACATTATTTTTTTTAATTGACTTCTTGTATGTTGTATAAACTCTTGACATACTCCACATAAAATTCCCTTATTAGACATATGACTTGCAAATGTTTGTCTCCTGGGCTGTGGGTTGTCCTTCCTGATGGTGTCATTTGCAATATGAACGTCTGTATTTTAATCCGGCCCTGTTTGCTTTTCTTTTGTCAGCTGTGCTTTAGGTTTATGTATCCGAGGACTTGCCTGACTCAAGGTCAAGAAAGTTTACTCTGTTTTCTCTGAGAGTCTTTAGATTTTGCTTTTTTGATGTAGATCTGTAATCTATTTTGAGTAACTTTGCATACAGTGTGAGACAGTGGTTCGACTTTGTTCTTTTGTGTGTGGCTATCATATTATCCCAGTACTATCTGTTGAAAAGAATATTCTTTTGCCATTGAAAGGTCTTCGTACCTTTTTCCAAAATTAATTAATGGTAACTAAAGAGCCTACTTTTATAATCAATTTCATTGACATATGCTTCTGTCTTTATGCTAATGTCACATTGTATTATTAAAGTTGCTTTGCAGTAAGCTCCAAGACTGGAAAGTCTAAAGTACTCCTACTTTATTCTTATTTTTCTATATTGTTTTGTCTATACCTTTAATTTCAGTATAAACTTGCAAAAAAACCCGCTTGGATTTTTCTGCTTTGAGTCTGTAAATTAACTAGTGGAGTATCGCCATCTTAGGGCTTCCCTGGTGGCTCAGCTGGTGAAGAATCCGCCTGCACTGCGGGAGACTGGGGTTCCATCCCTGGGTTGGGAAGATCCACTGGAGAAGAGAATGGCTACCCACTCCAGGATTCTGGCCTGAAGAATCCCCTGGATTGTTTATTCTCTGGGGTTGCAAAGAGTCGGACACAACTGAACGACGTTTGCTTTCATTGCCATCTTAATAAGTTTTCTGATCTATAAACTTGGAGTATCTTTTCATCTACATAAATAATTCTTCATTTTTTTCAGTAATTGTTTTGTGTAATAGTTTTAGTGTACAAGTTTTGTGCTTCTTTTTGTTAAATTCACACCTAAGTATATTATTCTTTTGGATGCTGTTAAAAATGACTCATTTATTTAATTGCATTTTAGAAATGTTCTTTACTAATATCAGTTCAGTTCAGTTGCTCAGTCATGTCTGACTCTTTGCGACCCCATGAATCACAGCACACCAGGCCTCCCTGTCCATCACCAACTCCTGGAGTTCACCCAAACTCATGTCTATCGAGTCGGTGATGCCATCCAGCCATCTCATCCTCTGTCGTCCCCTTCTCCTCCTGCCCCCAATATCTTTACTAATACAGATAAACGCAGTTACGTTTATATGTTGATCTTGTATAATGCCATCTTGATGAACCTGTTTATTCTAACGGTTTTTTAATGGACTTTTTAAAATGTGTGTGTATAGATGTATAACTATATATACATATAATTTGAAAGGAAAAGTAGCTTAACTGTTATCTGTCAAACATGGATGCCTTTTTAAAAATTTGCCTTACTCGAGATTACAATGCAGTGTTAAACAGAAGTGGTGAGAGCAGACACTTCCTCTTATTCCTGTTCTTAAGGAGAAAGTATTCACTCTTTCACCACTAATTATGATGTTGGCTGTTTCACATAGCTGCCCTTTCTCAGGCTGAAGAAATTCTCTTTTATTCTCAGTTTGTTGAGTGTTCTTATTATGAAAAAGAAAGTTGGATTTTTGTCAAATGCTTTCTTTGCCTTGACATGATCGTATATTTTTCCCCCTTTAGTCTGTTAATATTAGTGATTTTATATTGAATCACCTTTGCATTCCTGAGAAATCGCACTTGGTCATATGCAGAATAGAATTTTCACATGTTGCTAAGCTGAGTTTGCTAGCATTTTGCTGAGGACTTTCCCATCTGAATTCAAAAGAGATTATGGCTTGTAGTTGTATTTTCTTGTGCTTTCTTTTTTGTCTGACTTTGGTATCAGGGTAATATTGGCTTCAGAGAATGAACCGAGAAATACTCTCTTGACTTTTGGAAGAGCCTGAGAAGGATTGCCAGGAGTTCTCTTTGGATTTTTGGTATAATTCACTCATGAAGCTCGAAGAGTCTACTTCTCTGGGTTTGA
Source organism: Bos javanicus (assembly GCF_032452875.1). Classification (NCBI taxonomy): domain Eukaryota; kingdom Metazoa; phylum Chordata; class Mammalia; order Artiodactyla; family Bovidae; genus Bos; species Bos javanicus. The sequence goes on along the minus strand of NC_083881.1, from coordinate 80,468,802 downwards.
GTTTTCTGGGTAGCTTTAAAATTACTAACCATATCGCACCATTTATAATAGTTATCTATTGCTGTCACCATGTATTATGGTGAAGTTAGTGGCTTAAAACAAAATATTTTTTTATCACACAGTTCTGGATGTTAGGAAGTTTGAGATGGGTCTGACTTGATTAAAATCAAAGCATAGGCAGGGCTTTTTCCTGTAGACTCTACTTGAGAATTAATTACTTTGCATTTTCCAGTTTAGAGAATGTGCACATTTGCTCATGTTTCCTTTCTCCATCTTTGGCAAACCAATTTCTTTTACATTGCATTCCTGTGACCTCCTTACCATGGTCTAGTCTCTCTAACAGACCTCAACTGGGAAGGCTTCTGCTTTTAGAGACTCATTCGTATTGAGATTATTCAGGAGAATCTCCTGTCTCAATAGCCTTCTTCTTGATCACACTTGGAAAATTCCTTTTTCCATGTAAGATAACAAATACACAAGTCCCAGAGTTCATGATGTAGACATTCTACCAACCACATTTTGAAAAGTATATTAAATTTTATGTACACTTGATTTATGCAATTTCTTCTTAAATTAGTCTAAAGGACAAAGGTAAAGAATTATTCTCCTATGCTATGCTATGCTAAGTCACTTCAGTCATGTCCAACTCTGTGTGACTCCTGAGACGACAGCCCACCAGGCTCCCCCGTCCCTGGGATTCTCCAGGCAAGAACACTGGAGTGGGTTGCCACTTCCTTCTCCAGTGCATGAAAGTGAAAAGAGAAAGTGAAGTCGCTCAGTCGTGTCCGACTCCTAGCGACCCCATGGAGTGCAGCCTACCAGGCTCCTCCATCCATGGGACTTTCCAGGTGAGAGTACTGGAGTGGGGTGCCATTGCCTTCTCTGATTCTCCTATACTGTCTTTAAAATAACCTTCATAATTTCCTTTGCTGACGCTAAGTTTTTTAATGGGTCTTGATTCAAACTGCCGTCCAGAACTCCCTCCTGGAGTTGGATTAATTTGCTAGACCACTCCAGAGCTCAGAGAAATGTCTGCCTCCTCAGACTACTGATGTGTCACAGCTGAGTGGAAGCGACTCACTGGACGAGGCACGAGACAGGGCGTGGGGCATCAGTGCAACCTGACTGTCCACGCTCCCCGAAGGCCGAGTGTGCACCAACCCAGAAGCTCTTTGACCCCTCCCTCTTGTGTTTCTACGGAGACTGTTTTACATAGACAAGAACATGCACAGTGGTCAACAACCCGCTTGCTGACGCAGGAGACAAGAGCGTGATCCCTGGGTCGGGAATCTCCTGGAATAGGAAGTGGCAACCCACTCCAGTATTCTTGCCTGGAAAATTCCATGGACAGAGGAACCTGGCAGGCTGCAGTTCATGGGGTCCCAAGGAGTTGGACAGGACTGAGCATGCACACACACACACACACACACACACAAGAATGGTTAAATCATTGGTCATTGGTATTTGAACTCAACTTCCAACCTGTCTCCCCTCTGCATAGGTCAGGGAGTAGGTTCCAACTTTCCAATCACATGGTTGGCTCCACTGGCAACTACCAGCTACCCTTAAGGTCTTTCTAAAAGTCACCTCATTAACATAACAAATTACACCTGTATCAGTTCAGTTCGGTTCAGTTCAGTCGCTCAGTTGTGTCCGACTCTTTGCGACCCCATAAACTGCAGCATGCCAGCCCTCCCTGTCCATCACCAGCTCCCGGAGTCCACCCAAACCCATGTCCATCGAGTTGGTGATGCCATCCAACCATCTCATCCTCTGTTGTCCCCTTCTTCTGCCCTCAATCTTTCCCAGCATCAGGGTCTTTTCCAATGAGTCAACTATTTGCAGGAGGTGGCCAAATGATTGGAGTTTCAGCTTCAACATCAGTCCCTCCAATGAGTACCCAGGACTAATCTCCTTTAGGATGGACTGGTTGGATCTCCTTGGGGTCCAAGGGACTCTCAAAAGTCTTCTCCAACACCACTGTTCAAAACACCTGTATCACTCTCATCAATTAGGAAGTTCTGGGGGTTTGAGGAGGTCTGCCAAACACGATGACAAAGACCAAATACGTATTTCTTATTAGGAGTCACAATACCACAAGAGGTACGATTATGTGATTCATCAAAACTGCTTTCAATGTATAGTTTTCATGACAACAATCAAAATGAGTATTTATGCTACAATCCATTTGTTTGCTGCCTTTTCACACAACTTGAAAGTGCAAAGAAAGTTAGATTGTTAGAAACTATATACAAACAATATACCGAACATTCCAGGCATGTTATGAAATATCTCTGTCTATTATTGATCTGGGACTATTTTATTAAGAAAGTTAGTAATCATGTGTTAGAAAAGACACTCACTGGTGGATGAGACCAAGTCAAACCTTAACACTTTTTGTGGCCCTGGGTAAGTCACTTAAGTGTTAATCATATTCTCTTGAGGTTTTATAGTACCTGTCCAGTCTAATTTGCTGAGATGTTCTGGGGATCAAATGAAATTAATGTGAAAAGATACTGAAAAGCCAAAAGCATTACACAAGTCATAGACAACAGTCACTAACAGAATATATTCAGTGGAGTTATAAAATTTTCAGAGAAAAGTTGCAAACTAAATATAAACTTGTATTAGAAGTTCAGGAAAGTATTCCCTTGTTCCTGAATGAATAAACTTTTGGCTTCTGGGTGATAATAAATAGAGGAAAGCTAACATCTATTGGGGCACACGGCTAATAAAACAATTGCAGGCATGAAAAGAAGAGCCAGAGGCGAAGCGCTCAGGGCCAGAGGCATTGCTGTGCTGCCCTGGGAACCCATGCAGCCCACAGTGGAACAGGATTTTGGCAGAGGATAAGGAGATTGTTTTGTGTGTAGATTCCTGCTGGATCTGTGACATTTCTGTTCATTACTCACCCACTCAGTGAGTTTGATTACTGCTGTGGCAAGAGAGTCTCTGGAAAAGTAAAAGGAAATGGAGGGACCAAAGATCTTTGATGTCTCAGAGTATAATAAATGACAGCAGAAGAGGGACCTTTGTCTGAGGGATGGGGAAATAAGAGGCTAGCACACGCCCTGACAAGCTCTTCTGCTGCTTGAAAAACTTCACACTGGTATTTTCGGAAAGGCTGAGAGTTCTTTTCCTGGAGAAATAAAAAATTTTCACACTAGCTCACCAAATAACAGAAAATTAAGAGGGGTGGTACAAATCAGTAATACATAAACAATGAACCATTAATGAATAATAATTTTCATTAATGAATACCATTAATGAACAGTAGCTCAAACCTTCATGCTTATTTCCATTTAATCATTACAATAATTCAGATGGGTATTATAACCACTATTTTAAGAGAGTTTGAATGCCTAGGCTAGGTTCAGATCAGATCAGATCAGTCGCTCAGTCGTGTCCGACTCCTCTCGACCCCATGAATTGCAGCACGCCAGGCCTCCCTGTCCATCACCAACTCCCGGAGTTCACTCAGACTCACGGCCATTGAGTCAGTGATGCCATCCAGCCATCTCATCCTCTGTCGTCCCCTTCTCCTCCTGCCCCCAATCCCTCCCAGCATCAGAGTCTTTGCCAATGAGTCAACTCTTCGCATGAGGTGGCCAAAGTACTGGAGTTTCAGCTTTAGCATCTTTCCTTCCAAAGAAATCCCAGGGCTGATCTCCTTCAGAATGGACTGGTTGGATCTCCTTGCAGTCCAAGGGACTCTCAGGAGTCTTCTCCAACACCACAGTTCAAAAGCATCAATTCTTCCATGCTCAGCCTTCTTCACAGTCCAACTCTCACATCCATACATGACCACAGGAAAAACCATAGCCTTGACTAGATGAACCTTTGTTGGCAAAGTAATGTCTCTGCTTTTCAACATGCTGTCTAGGTTGGTCATAACTTTCCTTCCAAGGAGTAAGCATCTTTTAATTTCATGGCTGTAGTCACCATCTGCAGTGATTTTGGAGCCCAAAAAAATAAAGTCTGACACTGTTTCCACTGTTTCCCCATCTATTTCCCATGAAGTGATGGGACCGGATGCCATGATCTTCGTTTTCTGAATGTTGAGCTTTAAGCCAACTTTTTCACTCTCCACTTTCACCTTCATCAAGAGGCTTTTGAGTTCCTCTTCACTTTCTGCACAGCTAATAAGTTGTAGACTATAATTAAGACCTGCTGCTAAGTCATTCCAGTCGTGCCCACTCCGTGTGACCCGATAGACGGCAGCCCACCAGGCTCCCCTGTCCCTGGGATTCTCCAGGCAAGAACACTGGAGTGGGTTGCCATTTCCTTCTCCAATGCATGGAAGTGAAAAATGAAAGTAAAGTCGCTCGGTCGTGCCCAACTCTTAGCAACCCCATGGACTGCAGCCTACCAGGCTCGTCCGTCCATGGGATTTTCCAGGCAAGAGTACTGGACTGGGGTGCCATTGCCTTCTCCAATTCTAGATGTCATGTTCTTTGCCCACATTCTTGATTTCCAAACACCAGTCCTTGGACCAGTGTTTCTTAATGTCAAAGTTTTCACAGGTTACTGAATATCTTGAAGGGAAATTCATAATTAAATGTTTGATAGTTCTTGGAGACAGGATTAAAAGTTGAGTAGTCTGTGTCTGTTCTTCCACACTATATTGTAAATTCATGAAATTCAAACGTCTCTACCCAATAATGACTATATAAGTAAATGAATAAACAAATTTTAAATGCTTTTAAATTTGTATCTTTGAAAAATACTAGATCTGGGGCCAAATTATTTTTTCATATCCAAATGCTTCAGTCATTTATTCATTTAAATGTATTAAAACAATAAATATATGAACAGAATAGGAAGAAACTTAGCAATAAACTTCATTTGAAAATCATTGGTATTTAAAGCATTTGCTATTAAAGACACCTTTCAATACCTGTGAAGACTGGAGCCCACCTGTCCCACGCAGGCATCCTTTGAGGAAGCAAATGTTCCCTGTCCTGTTTGTTTGAGTACACTTGGCATTTCCGAGGGTTCTTTCCATGAATTTTTCTTTGTCTGCTTTCACTGGGGCCTTCGTCCAATTTGTGACTGAAAATATTAAAGTGGTTGCTTAGAAACGCTGAAGTTGGAAATTTACAAGTTTTCAAAAGGTTACATTGAAGTACAGGGGTAGCATATAGTGATCTGATATGTTTTGTTCCCTAGCCAATGAGAGGGGTAGCCTTCTGTGATCTCTGTAATTATTTCATGGCACTTTAAGATGCCAAGCTGAATTTAGAAACCAGCAAGGCATCAAGGCTAAGAAAAAATAGAATGTTCTTTTTGTTTCCCATATTTTTGACTGAAGAATTTGTTGTTAATTTAAAAAATTAATTGGATGGTTTTGGAAATCTAAAAGCAGAAGGCAAATTTTATCTGAAGGATAGAGTTAAAGACTCATTATTTTGACTGAAACAGAAAGGAAGTAAGAACGCTTGTTAATGTGGAAAGAAAAAAAGACAGCATTGAAATGAGGATATTTCCTAGGAAGAGTTATTGTCCTAAAAGTAAATTTTAACATATAAAAATCTACTTAATAACTACATAGTATTAGTCACTGAGTCATGTCTGACTCTTTGTGACCCCATTGACTGTAGCCCACCAGGCTCCTCCATCCAGGGGATTCTCCAGGCAAGAATACTGGAATGGGTTGCCATTTCCTTCTCCAGAGGATCTTCTTGACCCAGGGATCAAACCCGGGTCTCCCGCACTTCAGGCAGATTCTTATCCATCTGGGCCATGAGGGAAGCCCAGTAACCATATACTGGAAGAGAATTAAATTTTTTCCTAACAGCTCAAGAGGATTATGGAAATTAAGAGACAGGATCAAGGAGACAAATGGTAAATTGAGAAATGATTAAAGAATTGAAACCCTGGTAATGCATAGTTATTGTGTTATGATATCAACCAGGTCTTGGGGAAAACATCATGAGAAATTTGGATAGATGAACTAAATAATTCACTTATTTTCCTATGTTAAAAAAAAATGTTTACTCAGAGCCAGGTGTTCCAGGAACCATGTTGGGATGCAAGGATGAAAATAAGAGAAAACGTGAACTTTGCCTTCATAGAGCCTATAATGTTTGAGACACAGACATATAAGCTAATGTGGAACCCCTTATGAAAAGTATAATGATGTAATGACAAAATTATGGGGCTTTGTGAACACAGAGGAGCATTTACGATAGCTGTGGAAAATTAGGAAGGTTTCAGGGTGGGCTAATTACTGTAGCAGTTCCAGAATATCAATGGTTTAACACAGTCAGACTTTTTTTTCCTTTACTCAAGCATGTCTATGTATTTGCTATCTTCGATGGGGCCCCTTTCACTTGTGTTTTGAAGGCTCTTCTCCCACGCCTTTGGTGTCTCCTAGAACCCTAGAGTCTGTTGATAGCTCTCTGTGGCAGACAGGCTGCTGGACAGAAAGATCTGGGGGTGTTTTTGGGGAGGAGATGAGACCTAGGTGGGGCATGTTTAGTGACGACATGGATCCTCAGGGGAAGCTGAGAACTGTAGTGAAAATAAGCTTGCTGACTGACCAGCCTTCCTTACGACACAGCCTATGAGAGGGGATTTCCTCTCAACTGAGGAAGATGGGAACCTGGGATCCAGGTGAAGAAGACTGGGCAAGAACGTTCTAGAAAGAAGAGGTACCATGATAAGACAAGGTTTCAAAACTTACGGGAAGTTTACAGACCAGAGTCGTTGGGCCGTCCATTGCAGGTCCTGACTGGTGAGCGATGAGGCTGGCTCCTGCTGCTTTTTCCTCAGCTACACTTTTCCGTGAATGGCATTGCCTGCTGGACACTTCCTCTGATGACCCGGGGGCATATCAGATTCAGCCAGCTGTGTAAGACCAGTTCCAGGGCCTTCTACTCGACCTGCTCTGGCTTCCCTTCAAACCTAGCTCTTCTTCATCTTATCACACAAATTTAAAAAAAAGGAAATAATCCTTCACATCTCCTCTCCCTAATTCCAAAAAGGAAACTGATCTCTCATCAAATCTTACATGCTAAATTCAAACTTTTTTGTGAACACGCTCATTTCTCTCCATTTCCACTCTATGATTCTACTCGAAACTAACCATCACCTTTTGCCCTGTCTGTCACGAAAGGCCCCTCACCCCACTCCACTCCTGGCATCCATTTTTGCTTCTCTTTAGTCTGTTACACCCAGTGATCCATTGGAAACCAGGCCCATCACACCACAACAATCTGCATTTACTAGGTCCTCTCATAGTACTAGGCATTATAGTCCATATATTTGCATTGATTGTCTTGTTTAGTCCTCATATACCGGTTTATGGTAGAGCTTATTCCTGTTTCATTTTATAAGTGATGAAGCAGAGGCTTGGGATGTTTAGGTTGCTGATTCAATTTCACACAGATGTTAGGCAGAGTAACTTTAAAAAATATAATGGTTTGCTTCCTGCCGAGGTCCAGCCCTGGCTGATCCAGGGAGTTCGAAGCGGGGACGGCGTCGGCGAGGATCAGGATACAAAGCTTCAATTAGATATTAATTAGAGACGTAAAGAGTAATAGAATGAGGATAGCTCAGTAGGAAAATTCAGTGGAGAAAAGAGGCTGAGTAGCTTGGTTTACGCGGGAACCAATGAAACTTCAAGACAAGAAGCTTGCACCACTTACGTAGGCCGCAGGCGCCCTTCCATTCTCCCAAAGGAGAGGAGACACTGAGGCCTCCCTGGTCGGATCTTAGAAGCCCAGGCATAATTAGTAAGCATGGTGGGCTCCACGCTCCAGATGGAAACTCAGCCAGAGTTTGAGAGAGAGAGCGACATGGGGAGACCAGTATTTCAAGAAACTGATCCCAATTCTTTATTTTCCATGGTCTACTTTTATACACTGAGATGTTATGCAAAAGTCACGCGGGGTCAGCAGTCCTGACTTTTATCAAAGTCAGGTGCTTCATACAAATGTATACAGAGGTCTTAGGGGTGTTACATCATCTTCGCCAAGGGGCCAGCTGACAATTTATGACCCTCTCCTTGTGACAGCGGTCAGTCAACCAGGACACTTATTTCTCCAGGGGTGATTATTCTTAAAAAGACTCCACCTTCTGAAGGTAACAGATAAAGTTACATTCCTATAGGGTGAGGGTGTAGTGGGTTTTAATTAAGGAAAGAATTTACTTAGCCTAAGGTCTAATGTGATTAATATCAAAGGTTAATACTTATTTCTTCTATATATTCATTAATGTGTGTAAGGGCAGGGGATGTGGAGACTTAGCAACAAACATTGGCTCAACAAATGAAAAACCCTTCACCAATACAATTTCTAATCAGCCCACTATACTTATACTAATGGTTTTCTAACTTTTCTAAGGAACCTGTTTTTAGAAGGTTTAAAGCATCTCGTGCCTCTCATGGTTGGGAGGCTGTGAGCAATCACATGTGGCCGGACAAGCCTGTCAGGCAGGCTAGAGAACCTTCAGAGGAGTTTGTAGGTTGAAACACTATCACGCCCAGGAATTATTATTAACTGGAGCTCTAAGTTAACTCCTTCTCCGAAAGAGGTGGTGGGGGACAGACCCCCATAAAGTCAGAGGTGTAGGGGAGAGCACAAAGTAGTAAAGTAGGCAGGCTCTGGTTATGGAGGTAGATGCTCGAGGATTTCCAGGGGGACTCCTGAGGCTCGATCCCACCTTTGCGTATGTCGAGCCTCCTTCCTCATGACCTTAGCCATGGGCGGAGTGCCTGACCCTGGCCCCCAACAGCTTCCTAAGCCCGTTTTCTAAATCATTATGCTAAAATTTATCAGTGTAGACATTTAAAATGTTTGCTTACTGATTGAATGAATGAATGAGAGGAAGGGGCGGACTGCCAGGTGCCGCATGTAATGGAGGGTCGTGTGAACACAGTTTACTTTGTTCATGTGGTGGAAATGTGGAAATTTTTTAAAAAGCGATGATGTGGATCTATAGATTTGAAAGATGTCTTCATTACGCACATGGAAGATGGGCTGGAAGAGGAAGTTCAAAGTAAGGAATAATTTCATTAGAGCTCAAAAGAAATTGGCAAGGGGAATATGGACAAAATTATATCACAGAAGGCCTGAGGCTCCTCCAAGTCCTTGAGGGCACACTCCTTCTTTGCCTACTTCGGAGTCTCCTTTCCTTCTCTAATATACCACCTGGTCCGAAGGCAACATTAATTGCATCTTTCAAAAACAACTACAGTGTCTACTGACTATCATGGTGAAATGAGATGTTATATAGAGTGCCCAATAAAGTCCTTCAAGAAAAGAAAATGTGTTTCTTCACCTTCCTACCATTACATTCTAAAATGACTTGGATACGGCAGAGAAATGGATATAAAATTACCCATCTTGAGTTTAGAAGATTAAACACAGTCATGAAAGTATTAAAAGATAAGGATAAAGTGTCCATGCTTGAAAACCCTACTTTGTGACTTTCGAAGGTAAAGTCAGTAAACGTGTTTTATTTTGCTGACATTTTCCTTATCCTGCTTAGTTCTATGGTTCCAAATGAACTCTAAAATTTGGTGAAATATAATCTTATATTCAAATGGGAATAGAATCCATGTCTGTCTCTTTGCCTCTCCCCTGCCCCCCGTCTCTCTCTGTACCAATACTTAAAATGGATCTCTTAAACAGAACCCATCTAGGAGCATTTATTCTGATACATGTGATATGATAAGGTATCTGAGTTAAATAACATGTGATGAAATACATTGGGCTAAATTTCTGGTTTCTACTTTAAATGCCATAAATCTATTCATGTAAATAGGGTTTGAGATGAGATAGGAAACCTAATATGTAACAAGCATATTCTAGGAATACATCAGAAAATGCAATAACAAAAATGCTAAAGATAGGGGATCTGCAAAATGTTATACAGTTTTGCTGAGTGTGTAGGACCTTCATTTTCTGAAAATATAGAGTCCCACTGTGCATTATTTAACTTTCAAAGCAACGGATTGCAGGGACTACAGTTGCAGAGTGATTTTTTTATAATAAAGAATCTGGGGAGTGACACAGAAGAAGAGAATGGAAAATAGGAAAGGAAATTTATTCTATGTCCCTCTCTCTGTTAATGCATTTTTTTTTTTTTTTTTTTTGGTGTAGAGAGAACTTTAGCTGAATAATCTACAACCATCCTATTAGCATTAGTCTTATCAGAGATAAAATGAAAAAACTTGCATTCACTGTTACTATTCTGTGTCTGTATTTTGTGTTGGTTTTTGATACTTTTATTTTTCTCTCTAGCTTTAGATAATTTATCTACTAATAATATCAATAAATTCCCATAATCTAAAATATTTTGTTAATGATCCCAGCATGAATGTGATTAAAAATAAATACAAATAACATGAAAGAATCATCATAATTTCCTATGTGGGAAAAGTACGGGAAGATAAATTAATGCTTGGACTTTTGTCATTGAATAATAATTAGCATCAGTCTGGGAGGTGGGAAGAAATGAGTGAAGTGGGTCAAAAGATACAAAGCTGCATTTAAAAAATAAATGACTGAGATGCAATGTACAGCATGGTGACCATAGGAAAGGGAAAGTCGCTCAGTCGTGTCCGACTCTTTGCGACCCCATGGACTATACAGTCCATGGAATTCTCCAGGCCAGAACACTGGAGTGGGTAGCCTTTCCCTTCTCCAGGGGATCTTCCCAACCTAGGGGCTGAACCCAGGTCTCCTGCACTGGAGGCAAATTCTTTACCAGCTGAACCACAAGGGAAGCCCTTTGACTATGGTGACTATAGTTAAGCATATTTTATATCTGAAAGTTGCCAAGAAAGTAGATCTTAAAAGTTGTCATCACAAGAAAACCTGTCTTGTAACCATGTATGGTGATAGGTGTTAACTAGACTTATTGTGGCCATCATTTCACAATATATACAAATATCGAATCATTATGTTGTACACTTGAAACTAATATAATGCTATGCCTCAGTATATCAAATAACAAAGCATTATGATCCACAGAGAAAGTCAACTGGAACCATCAAGAACTTTAAATTATTGTTAGTAAAGTGGAACTTTGAAAAAGATTACAGATTGTATATAGAAAAGATTCTATTGGAAATAATGCTTTATTTCCTGAAAAAGTATCAGTCACTTGTTCTTCTAAGAAACATACATGATGGAAAGAACTGATTAGAGTCTGTGGTAAGACTAAAATTAGTTTGGTTATTTTGACTGTCAATAGCCCAATCGTTCACACACGTTAAACACTGCTTTACCGTTGTGGCGGAAGAGTAAGTCAGCCGAGATGCGGGGTCGGCTCTCCCCGCGGCCCCTGGCTCTTGCCCTTGTTCTGAGATGTGACGGCTGGGATCACTTCCGGCCCGGGCACGCGGCCCAGAGGCGCTGGCTCGGAGGCCCTGGGCGTCTCCGTGCGCTCTGCACACGCGGGCTCCACCCGGAAGACAGCGTGCCCGCCGCGTCCTGGCCGTGGGCACTGGGTCGGCCGCTGGGGGAGAGAGGAAACATGCCTGCAGGGCCTCCGAGCTTCCGGTTTGCTTGCAGCCTCCGAGCTGGCACCGTGCCTACCGCGAGCTCAGCGCGGACAGTGTGGACAGGAGACGACTGGCGCCGTGAGCAGGACATACAGGATTGTGTATGCAGATATAGTTTCAGAAAGAACTGCAGCTTTGAACATAGCGCCATTTGACAAATATTCAGTAAATACTCTTTCAAGAGGATATACCCACTCCAGTGTTCTTGCCTGGAGAATCCCAGGGACAGAGGAGCCTGGTGGGAGGCCGTCCATGGGGTCGCACAGAGTCGGGCGCGACTGAAGTGACTTAGCAGTAGCAGTAGCAAGAGTATATAGTTGTAATCATTGTCAGCAGTTTCTGTCTTCTGTGTAATCTCACGGTGTGGATGTTACCCTCTGGGATTATCTGAGCTGCTTCCTCCAGTGCAGACTCTGCAGCCTCTTTCTGCTTCTGTCTGGGCCACCATCACTCCAGTGAGGACACAGCTCGAGGCCAACAGAGCCAGAGATCTGCAGCCTTCTTTCCTGAACTATGTTATCAGAGCCCTGCCCTGTGGCCCCGCAGATTTCCAAAATGACTTTAGACATCCCTGCTCACCCCATTATCAACATTTCAAGGAAAATATCTGATGCTTCAGGATCAGGGAATTAAGCACAGGGAAAAGATTAAATCTTGGAGATATACACTAGGTAACCACTTATACTGGACATTATGACTTTGAGCTATGAACATCAAATGAGATTTTCACTTAGTATTTGAAAAAAGACGAAGTATCCAGGAAAACAGTGACACGAGGAGAATCCTTAAGAATACGCCTGTTTTCCGATTAGCTTATAGACTATGTCTTCCTTATTATAAAAAAAATAAAAAATACTTCTAACTTGAATCTGGCAGACAGGACAGACACAAACACACATACAAAATGTGTCTTCTTTTATACTGAATTTAAGTGAGAAGTTCATAAATATAAGAAAAGTAAATTATTCCTTAAAGTAATCAGCCATCTCAACCTAGCAGCAGAGTTTATCCCAGGAAAATTCAAAATGAGCTCATTTGTCTAAAATATAAAGGATATGTACACAGACACAGACACATATATGTATCACATTAAGAGATAAAAATGCATATTATAATGTATCATTTAAGAAGATAACCCAAACTTTCATTCATTTCTTATGATTTAAAGATAAAAACTCTTGGAAAAATAGCAGTAGGATATTTAAATAATAGGTATTTAGCCAAAAATCTATATTTTACTTAATAGTGAATCAGAAGCGCATGGAGTCTGGAAACAAGCTATTTGGTGATTATTCTTTAATGTTTTTAAAATAAAATCAAAAGAAGACGGAAGATAAATTTGAAAGAAGAGGAGACTGAGTTATTGTATGGAAGTAATTGCAAGTGTGAAGATTTTGTAAGTAGAAAATAAAAGGAAATGAATAATTCTTAAAATTACTAGACAATTTCTATGAATTAAAAATATAAATAAATACATATAAAGAAAAAAATGAAATAGCTTATTCATACAAAATCATGTTCAGTTCAGTTCAGTTCAGTCGCTCAGTCGTGTCTGACTCTTTGCGACCCCATGAATTGCAGCATGCCAGGCCTCCCTGTCCATCACCAACTCCCTGAGTTCACTCTCAGGTCCATTGAGTCGGTGAAAATCATGTTAAACCTCATTAAAACCTACAAAAAATAATAAGCACTCCATTTCTTATTTGACTGATAGTAGAGTAGAATAAATATAAATAAGAAAGCTAAAGGAATAGATATTTGGTTTTATGTTGACAAAGTAAAGCAAGGACAGTGTGAACATATAATCTTTGGAAAAACTGTCACCGTCCAATCATCACATCCTTGATGGTTCCCTTCAAAGTCTATTCTAAGAACAGACTACTCAACCGGGTAGAATTGAAAGCGCTGTCTTTGTTGGATAGGTCAGACTTGCACAATGACTGAATCAAAAGAGCTCTGGCTTGAGTATTTATATCCAAAAGGCAAGAATGGTTAATGCGTAATTTCAATCTTCACAGACAAGTAAGAGATTCTTCTATGTTAAAATGCATTTATTCAACAAATATATATTACATCCTTCCGCTGTACCAAGCCCTGGAGATTCATGATGAGTTAGAAACAGTTCCTGCCTCAGGGAGCCCGTGGCATTTCTGCATAGAAAGAAATCTAATAAACTGAGTTTAAAATTGAAGACTTCAAGCTTTTCTTATGAATCTAAATAAACCCTTATTCACATACAGATATTACTCTTTCTGATAGGATTTACATATAATCTATAGATGGTGAATTTAATGTGAGGATATTAAAGATAAGCCTGCTCTTTAAGGGATTGTGCACTGCAAAAGTTGTTGGCATCTGTTCTTGAAATGAGTAATTTGTATATAAAATAGAATTAGACTAAGAGAGATACAAATACCTTAAGTCACAGATATTTAGGCTGTATGTATATTCATTAAGAACTATTTTGGCTTGAAATGAATCTAGTTTCTGAATATGACTATTACCCTATAGGAGTATTATGTGATAAAGTGACATGCTTGCGTGTGGGTAAAAATGCAGCTTTTGAATTTCTGGCAGGAGACTGAGGTTGCAATTAAAGAAATAATTGTCAGACAGAATGTTACAGTCTACCTTTTGTTTCTAATGCTGAAGTTACTTTTTTCAGACACATAGCTTTAGCTGTACTTTAGATATCTAACTTTATAATGATATTTATCGTACAGTGATAAAAAGGTGAACAAAATCCGAAAACTTTATAGGCCAGTGTATATGATCGTTCAAAATTAATACATGTATGTGTTCAGTTGCATATATCTAAGATCCAATTCTGGAAGTGATATAAGAAATTAGATTAAATATTTGATTTTGAACATCTTCGTGGTAAATTTTTCCTGAATTTCAAGTTAATTGCTTTTTATGAAGGTCTATAGACTGTGGAAATGGCAACCCACTCCAGTACTCTTGCCTGGAGAATCCCAGGGATGGGGGAGCCTGGTTGGCTTCCATCTATGGAATCGCACAGAGTCAGACATGACTGAAGTGACTTAGCAGCAGCAGCAGCATAGACTGTGGAAGAACTTAATCCATGAGCTTGATGGACACGAAATATTGAAAATATTTATGAGGGGACATGTGCTGAAAACCTCTGTTATTAACCAGATACATCTTACCAGTGGAGTCTTCTAGTCATTTTGTAGAATAACTCTTCCTCATCCATTCAACATAGGTCATGCCCTTAAATACAGTTTATTTATATTGGGGGTAAAGATTTAATTTTTTTCTATTTAATAATCAACTTTCAGGGTAGTGAATAAGTACTTTTCCAACCACATATTATATACAAAGTATTTTGTTTCATTTCTTTATTTCTTTCTCTAATCAGCCCACTGGCCAATATTAGCAGGACTTCATGTGTCGATGATGTGATGTGATGTGACGTACAAAGCAGCAGCCTTGAGACCGTCTTTGTTTCACTCTGCCCACAAAAAAACTGAACTTAAATCTGTATAAGCTTTTCCTTCTGAGTTCTCATCAACAGAATATATGAAGCCTAAAGGCAAGATGAGCCTGCTCTGTCTGAAAGAATTTGGGAGATAGAACAATCAAATGCAGTCAGTATGTTTTGTTTAGGTCCTGATTTGGATATTCCAACTGTCTAAAGACTTCTTTGATAATAGGGAGGATTTGAAAATAGACTGGACATTAAATAATAGTAAGAAGCCTTTTTAAATTTTAGGTGTGAAAATGTCATATGGTTATGAATAAAGGGTCTGCATTTATTTCTGTTTAGATATTATTGGAAACATTTAGAGAAGAAATGGCAAAAGAAATGTCATAGTGTCTAGAATTTGTTTTAAAATACAGCAGCAGACAATTATAAAAGAGAAACAAGAGAATAGATGAAACCATTACAGAAAAATTCCAATTAGTGTTGAAGCTTGATATTGATTCTGTCATATTTATGATACGTTTGAAGCATTTTATATTAAAATGTAAAGAAAATGAAGTTAAAATAAAGCTCTTCAGCAGTGTTAGAATTGAATAATCAACCATTAATATATCTATTAATACTATACAATCATGTAAATATTATTGGTGACAAATATACCAAATATTTACTGTCTGAGCCAGGGTTTCCCTGGTTGCTCAGACAGTAAAGAATCTGCCTGCAGTGCAAAAGACCAGATTTGATCCCTGGGCCAGGAAGATCCCCTGGAGAAGAGAATGGCGACCCACTCCAGTATTTTTGCCTGGAGAATTCCATGAACCCAGTCCATCGGGTCCTGGAGTAGGGAGTCGTGCATGACGGGTGACTAACACGTGCCGAAGTGAGAAAGAGTATGATGGAGTATAAAAAGCAAACAGGTTTGGATGTGCTTGCTTGCTTTTATCTTTGTGTACCCCGTGACCTTGGGTAAGTTTCTTAGCCTCTCAGGATTTCTATTTTTTCTTATTTAAAATAAATGCAATATTTTCTGCATGACTAAAATAGGACAGTCTTTGAGAAATGACTAGTAAAATAGAATATACTAACCTCCACAAACTTCTCCCTTAGTAATCGTTTCTCATAGTTGTTGATGATTATGATGATGGCAATATCATCATTGTTATCATTCTCATTTTAGAAATCTCACTTGATCTTGCTTTAAAAATCTAGGTCAGATGAATTCAACAACTCATGGCATCGATGTCTCCAGGAAAGAAATAATCTCACACACCTTTCCATAAGAAAGACCCCAAACATTCCTTTGTTAAGCATATATTTAATGAGTATCTACCATATGCAGACAGAGTCCCTACTCTAAGAGTTAGGAATAAAGCACTAAAGAAGATCATCAGTGCCTCTGTACTCAAACGATTGCTACTCTAGTGAAAATGTTGCACTAGGCTTGAAAACATAAATTCAATAGTTTGAAGTACTGAAATATATGAAATTCAATAAATTTCAATGAAAGTGCACTAATGTTAGTTATAATCTATGCAGAAGCATTGGGTGGAAAAGTTTGAATATGATCAGATTCATACCAAAATCAGTATTCACAACTAAAATGAGAGATTCACTATATTTTTCTAAACCATAACTAACAAAACCCAGATTTTGGTTTATTTCTTTTACATTTTCTATTACTCATCTTCTGCATGCAACATAAATAAATACAGCAAAATATTTACAAATTATGACAAATTTTAATTAGTGAAAGTGCACCACTTTATTTTCATTCAGTTCAGTTCAGTCGCTCAGTCGTGTCTGACTCTTTGCAACCCCATGAACCTTAGCACACCAGGCCTCCCTGTCCATCACCAACTCCCGGAGTTCACTCAGACTCACATCCATCGAGTCATGCCATCCAGCCATCTCATCCTCTGTCGTCCTCTTCTCCTCCTGCCTCCAATCCCTCCCAGCATCAGGGTCTTTTCCAATGAGTCAACTCTTCGCGTGAGGTGGCCAAAGTATTGGAGTTTCAGCTTTAGCATCAGTCGTTCCAAAGACCACCCAGGACTGATCTCCTTTAGGATAGACTAGTTGGATCTCCTTGCAGTCCAAGGGACTCTCAAGAGTCTTCTCCAACACCACAGTTCAAAAGCATCAATTCTTCGGTGCTCAGCTTTCTCGACAGTCCAACTCTCACATCCATACTTGACTACTGGAAAAAGCATAGCCTTGACTAGACGGACCTTTGTTGGCAAAGTAATGTCTCTGCTTTTGAATATGCTATCTAGGTTGGTCATAACTTTCCTTCCAAGGAGTGTCTTTTAATTTTCATTATTTACTTTCTAATATTACTTCTAATTTCCAGACAAATATTTCTCTATGTTTGAAGATATGTGTAATTTTAAGTCTGTGTGTCATTTTCAAATTTCTGCAACAATATTGTTCAGTTTCTTCAGCCCAGTTTATGAGACTGCATTTTTGGAGTAACAGGGCAAGCAATTATTTAAGTCTTACATGTGGTAAGTTTATTGCATTTTACATTTAATCTACTATAGAATGTGATGCTTTTTCTTTAAGTTATATCTTCCTAATCTACTTCAATTTTAAGAAAACTATGAAATTTTGTTTTAAAAAAGTTATGTAGTTTTTCTTAAAAAATTATAAAGCATAAAGAAAAATATTAGAAAAATCCTGTCATACTATATTTATTTTCAACTTGCATTATGATCCTGACCACTGGGATATTATTAAGCTTATTAATTTGTCTCTCTTACATTAACTTTTATTCCTATAAATACAATTGTTCTTTAGGTCTTCATCATTGCAGGGAACTATTTATTTTTAAATTTTAAGTAGGTGTCATGATGATCTTCTTGACATTACAAATCAAGGATTTTCTGGTTTTGATGGCTTCCAGAACTATTCCCCACAGATATTTGTAGCAACTTTAGCTATCTGATCAGGTAACCTTATTTTATCCACCAGAATTAATTTGGATCCAACTTTTCTCTCATGACTAAGTGATACTTGCATTATTGAACTTGTCTCAAGGCTAATTTTTTTAAAAAAAGAGCTATAAGATCTCTGCATGTGTCTTCAGGTTTATAGACGTCGATATGTGTACGTTACTTATAGATGTCTATATGTGTATGTTACTTATAGATGTCTATATGTGTCTGTTACTTATAGATGTCTATATGTGTCTGTTACTTATAGATGTCGATATGTGTACGTTCCTTATAGATGTCGATATGTGTACGTTCCTTATAGATGTCGATATGTGTACGTTCCTTATAGATGTCGATATGTGTACGTTCCTTATAGATGTCGATATGTGTATGTTACTTATAGATGTCGATATGTGTATGTTACTCCTGGGGGCTTTCAAGGCTTTCCTTTTGTTAACTCTTCTGACACCAGAACTGGTAAAAGATAAACCAGGGCATATAAAAAATTTAAAGAGTTCAATTGAGCAAAAATATATTTGAATGGACCATTACCAAACCAGAGGAGGTTAGGAATATTCTGCTTTAGTGGGCTTCAAAGAATGAAGAGATTATTATAAATATATATGGAATATTTGTCTTTGTCTGACTTATTCAATTTGTATGATAACCTCTCAGTTCAGTTCAGTTCAGTCACTCAGTCGTGTCCGACTCTTTGCGACCCCATGAATCGCAGCACGCCAGGCCTCCCTGTCCATCCCAACTCCCGGAGTTCACTCAGACTCATATCCATCGAGTCAGTGATGCCATCCAGCCATCTCATCCTCTGTTGTCCCCTTCTCCTCCTGCCTCCAATCCCTCCCAGCATCAGAGTCTTTTCCAATGAGTCAACTCTTCGCATGAGGTGGCCAAAGTATTGCAGTTTTAGCTTTAGCATCAGTCCTTCCAATGAACATCCAGGACTTCCAATGAACATCCATGATCTCCTTTAGAGAGTTGGACCTCTAAAGAGATGGACTGGTTGGATCTCCTTGCAGTCCATGGGACTCTCAAGAGTCTTCTCCAACACCACAGTTCAAAAGCATCAATTCTTCGGGCTCAGCTTTCTTCACAGTCCAACTCTCACATCCATACATGACCACTGGAAAAACCATAGCGTTGACTAGACGGACCTTTGTTGGCAAAATAATATCTCTGCTTTTCAATACTCCAGTAAAATTATAAAAAAAAAGATGGAATTATTAATTCATGAAACATTCATTTGATCACGGGGCCAGCATTAAGTCTGAAGCTGAGGATTTAAAGGTGAATAAGGAAGTCTTTGCCTTACGTAGCTTACAGCTCAGTGGAGTTTGTAAGACTTAAAGTGAGAGGTCATACATGAATTAGGGGAAAATCATAGACCCAAGACCTTGTACACCGGGTGGTGCAGCTTTATATAAAGAATTTGCTTTTGGGACTCCCCTGCTGGCATGGTGGATAGAATCTGCCTGCTGACCTGGGTTCAATCCTGGTCTGAGAAGATTCCACATGTTGTGGAGCCACTAAGACCATGAGCCACAGCTCCTGAAGCCTGCACACTCTAGGACCCAGGAGACACCACCAATAGCCCCTGGGAAGCCCGTGTTCCCCAGCGACTAAGCTCTGCAACCAGAGAAGCCATGGCAACCAGAAGCCATGCACTGCAACCAGGGAGCAGCCCTGGCCCCAGCAACCAGAGCAGCAACCGAGACCCAGAGCAGTCCAAGGAAAGAAAGAAAAAGTAAAGAAGGAAGGAAGCCTACCATGAACAGCTTTCTGTAGCAGAGATCACCAATGCTTGCTTTGAGCCAGCCAACCAGATGGTGAAATGTGACCCTCGCCATGGTAAATACATGGACTGCTGCCTGTTGTACTGTGGCGATGTGGTTCCCAATGATGTCAATGCTACCATTGCCACCATCAAGACCAAGCGCAGCATCCAGTTTGTGGACTGGTGCCCCACTGGCTTCAAGGTTGGCATTAACTACCAGCCTCCCACTGTGGTACCTGGTGGAGACCTGGCCATGTGCATGCTGAGCAACACCACAGCCATCGCTGAGGCCTGAGCTCTCCTGGGCCATAAGTTTGACCTGATGTATGCCAAGCGTGCCTTTGTTCACTGGTACTTGGGTGAGGGCATGGAGGAAGGAGAGTTTTCTGAGGCCCATGAGGACATGGCTGCCCTTGAGGAAGACTGTGAGGAGGCTGGAGCCGACAGTGCTGAGGGAGATGATGAGGGCGACGAGTATTACCATGCCTGCTGCAGTTTCACCTTGGGACTGTATTATTTGTGTTCGGTGGAGCTGCCCACTGTGGCCCTATCTTGTCAATAAAGGTGATATTTCCACTTCCAAGGTCACGCTGTGTCATAGTAAATATTTACTTGTTGAAGGCCAGTTTGGGATGGAGTAGGCTGGCAATTTCCATCAGATTGTTTGCTCAGCGTTTCAAGTGGTTTCTCTGTACTGTGCTAAGGGGTTTGTCTATTTTGCTTAGACCTGAAACGATGACTGGTGATAAAATCATAAGTGAGGCAAATAAATAAATAAATGATCAAAATGTGAAAAAATGATTAAAAAAAAAAGTTGCTTTCGATTAGCTCACAAAATGGTTAAATTCTCTGCTTTTTCTGAAAATCAAAGCTTCTGGGTTCATGCGCCCACCTCCATCTCACTCTTTGCTTCAATCATTTTAGGAGGACCTCTCTCTTTCCTAAGTCGTCTTTCGCCTCCAGGAATGTATCAAAAGCCCTGCTGATTTCAGGGGAGCCACGGACTCAGAGGGAAAGTAAATTAGTATTTTAGTTAAGGAGCACTGACTGTGTTATGAGATTCGCATGGGCCGACAGCACAGAACAGGGGGTTAAATCCTTGATCAGGGGATCAAGACTCTGCAAGGTCCACACTGAGCCATAGGCTTCGCTTAGCGCTGTCCCGAACTTCCCTGCCTGCGTGTGGCTGGTGGAGTGGTTGTATGCATGCATGCTAAATTGCTTCCGTCTGAACAACTCTGTGCAACCCTATGGACTGTAGCCCGCCAGGCTCCTCTGTCCATGGGATTCTCCAGGCAAGAATACTGGAGTGAGTTGCCATTTCCTTCACCAAGTGGAGTGCATGAGCTGGGACAAAGACACGTTTAATTTTTTTTTTCTTTTTTAAAGTGTGTGTTTACATATAATAGTTTGTATCTCTTACTGCTCTACCACTCTCTTGCCCTATCCCCATCACTCCGCGCCCCGCGCCCCACCTCCCCGCCCCGCCTCCCCGCGCCCCGCGCCCCTGCACCCCGCCTCCCCACGACCCCACCCCGCCATAACCACTAGTTTGTTCTCTGTGTCTGTGAGCCTGTTTCTTCTTTGGTTATATTCACTGGTTTGTTGGGTTTTTTAGATTTCACTTATAAGTGATGCCCCACAGTGTTTGTCTTTCTCTGTTTCCTTTAAATATTCATCTATAGAAATACTACTCAAATTAACAATTTTATTCTTTAATTGAACCTTCCCATTCGCAAATTATTCACAAAAATATGTTCACTAATATAAAGAAGAAAAGTGAATGGATAAAAGTATCAGATATGCTACACTATGCTGAGTCACCTCAGTCGTGTCCAACTCTGTGCGACCCCATAGACGGCAGCCCACCAGGCTCCCCCGTCCCTGGGATTCTCCAGGCAGGAACACTGGAGTGGGTTGACATTTCCTTTTCCAATGCAGGAAAGGGAAAAGTGAAAGTGAAGCCGCTCAGTCGTGTCCGACTCTTAGCGACCCCATGGACTGCAGCCCACAGGCTCCTCCGTCTATGAGATTTTCCAGGCAAGAGTACTGGAGTGGGGTGCCATTGCCTTCTCCAAAGTATCAGATACTGCTTAGCAAATCAGAAGCATTATTTCTTTATGACTAAACTACTAACTGGCAATACAATTATTTTTCTGACTAAATGGGTTCTGTTTTTTTTTTCCATTCAACATGAAGGCAATAATGAGTTAAAGTGTGTAAATTACTTGGAGTTCTCAGAAGAAAAGCGCAATGTGAATATACTATCAGAATAAGCATCAAAATCTTAATATCGTAAGGTGTCTGGCTCTAAGCTCATCCTTATTGATTTGACAAATGATATTCTCATGATTTTTAAAAAAATCAAATATCTTGGTCTGGTGATCTTCATTACAATTAGAGTTGGGTCATAAAATTTAGCTTACACTGTACTCAAATGTGCAGAGAAAGTTTTAATTAAATTTATTTGGTGTTTAAGTCACTTTGAACTTCCTTGTAGGAGGAAATATAAATAAAGGCCCAAACTGTTTAAACTTTGACCAACATGCAATATTCTAATCTGTCCCATGTAGTGAACCGGCCACCCTCTCGCCTTCCCCTCTGCTGTGGGAGCAGCATGTACCCATGGAGGGGCTGATGTGACCATGACACCTGGAGGACAGCCGGTCCTGGGTCCTCGGAGCATCCTTGCAGTGTCCTTCAGTAGGAGGTTGCCTCTCTGGTCTGCAGATTGCTAGGGCCCTCTTGAGAACAAAGCCCAGGAAGGATAATGAGTGACGTGTACATCACTCCCTTGTTCTTCTTCTTATCAACCCGCAGGCTAGAAAAAGAAATCTTCTTTTACTTTTTTTTTAATACCGTCTCTCTTCTATTGTCTAGGTGGAAGAGCCCTTCTAAAGGAGATCTCTTAACTCTAAGATTCGGAAAGACCAGTCTTGGGCTTTCATGTGTTAAGGTGGCCACTAGGATATTTGGGGGGAAAATCTTAATACAGTAGGCTGATCTGAAAGACTACTGTAGCCTCACTGAGTAACTCTACCTCCCAGAATTGAATATTCATATATTCTTTTTCTTTGCATTTCCCTGTAAGAAATCCTGTTCTCCGTCTAGACAGAGGACGCCTCAGGCCAACAAAGTGAAAGTCAAGCACACAGGAAAGTAAAGAGAAAGCTCATCATCGTTTTCTAATGAACTCTGGTTCTCACAGTCTTTGAGCTGTCTTTAAAACAGGGTTAGCTGTGAGGTTTCTGTTTTGGAAACATCATGAAATGCACACAGTGGTTCCGCCTCATCTGTGTAGGGTACTCAGTCCCTTAGTTACCCAGACTAGCAAGCACTCTCAGAAGACCAAGCGCCAGCAAGGCTCAGCATCGTTTCACATATTTTCTTATCAAGTTAGTTACTTTTCCTTTTTGACCTGTAGGGCTATCCTTTCTGTCCTCATAAAACCATCCTGAGTTTTATTTAAATGTGTATGTTCTGTACTTTATTTTACACATATTACACATTATGTTTTACCTATCTTTATTTCTTATTAAAATTTTCAGGAAATCTGAAAATCATGTTGCAGGAAATGAAAGTCTCTTCTATATCCAAACCACATATTATCAGCACCACTGCATGCTTACTTTTTATTTTTAAAAATTCTTTGTCATTTTAAGCCAAAAGTTATGTCTTATTCTTTGTTCTAACTATAAAAGAGCAGGGCTTATGTAAGAGTTGAGAATAAACGGAAACAAAAAGACATACTTCTATGATTAAATAAAATTTGTAAATATATTTACAACTCTGTCTGTAAAGTTTAAGGGTATTCCACACTGACCAGATAGCATGCTTTAAGTATATTCAGAAAACTTGCCTAGGTTATGTCACTGCTCACCAAGAAAATGCCAACCAGGAGAAGGTAATCTAGCTAGCAGTGCTGTTTCATCCTCCATTAATGTACACATTGTGTTTCCAAACAGATTCACGTAACCAAGGACAAGACAGAGCTACAATAACAAACGCAGTTGAGCCTGTATAATTGTAAGGGAAAGAAACAAGCTGGAGAAAAATATATCCGGTAGATTTCCATTCTGAAGATTTCCTTTGACTTACTGACTGTAACCAAATTCTGTTACAGTTCAGTTCAGTTCAGTCACTCAGTCGTGTCCGACTCTTTGAGACCCCATGGACTCTAGGACACCAGGCCTCCCTGTCCATCACCAACTCCTGGAGTTTACTCAAACTCAGTCCATTGAGTTGATGATGCCATCCAACCATCTCATCCTCTGTCGTCACCTTCTCCTCCCGCTTCAATGTTTCCCAGCATTAGTGTCTTTACACATGAGTTAGTTCTTCACATCAGGGTGGCCAAATATTGGAGTTTCAGCTTCAGTATCAATCCTTCAAATGAATATTCAGGACTGATTTCCTTTAGGATGGATGTTGGCAATTTGATCTCTGGTTCTTCTGCCTTTTCTAAATCCAGCTTGAATATCTGGAAGTTCATGGTTCATGTACTGTTGAAACCTGGTTTGGAGAATTTTGAGCATTACTTTGCAAGCCTGTGAGATGAGTGCAATTGTGCAGTAGTCTGAACATTCTCTGGCATTGCCTTTCTTTGGCATTGCTTTTCTTTGGGATTGGGATTTTCTTTGGGAATGAAAACTAATGTTTTCCAGTCCTGTGGCCACTACTGAGTTTTCCAAATTTGCTGGCATATTGAGTGCAGCACTTTCACAGCATCATCTTTCAGGATTTGAAATAGCTCAACTGGAACTCCATCACCTCCATTAGCTTTGTTCATAGTGATGCTTCCTAAGGCCCACTTGACTGCACATTCCAGGATGTCTGGCTCTAGGTAAGTGATCACACCATTGTGATTATCTGGGTCATGAAGATCTTTTTTGTATAGTTCTTCTGTGTATTCTTGCCACCTCTTCTTAATATCTCCTAATATCTCCTGTTAGGTCCATACCACTTCTGTCCTTTATCGAGCCCATCTCTGCATGAAATGTTTTCTTGGTATCTCTAATTTTCTTGAAGAGATCTCTAGTCTTTCCCATTCTATTGTTTTCTTCTATTTCTTTGCATTGATCACTGAGGAAGGCTTTCTTCTCTCTCCTTGCTGTTCTTTGGAACTCTGCATTCAAATGGGTATATCTTTCCTTTTCTCCTTTGCTTTTCGCTTCTCTTCTTTTCTCAGCTATTTGTAAGGCCTCCTCAGATAATAAGATCTGTTTCACTGCATGCCGCAACTACTGAGGTCTGTATGCCCTCGGGGTGGTGTTCTGAGACCAGAGAAGCCGTGGCAGAGAGAAGCCCATCCCTGCAACCAGACAAGAGCCCCTGCTCATCTCAACTGGAGGAAGCCTGCCTACAGCAGTGAAGACCCAGTGCAACCAAAAGTAGAGAAATAATAAAAATGTCTATCTCAGAAGGTTATTGAAATTATGAAATTAAAGTGGAATACCTTCTAGTTTGCTGTACTGTTCATCATTGTGTAATTATAAGATTTGGCTATTTCTGGGTGCCTGAAAGTTTATTGAATCAAATTTTTGTAACTATTTACAGATTTCTTCTTCTATTAAACCATGAAGGAGGCGAACTTTTTCTTCAGTGGAAAGCAGAGTAAAAGTCTGCATCAGTGCAAGTCTCTGAACTGTTTCCCCTCTCAGGTTTGGATGCCTGGATTTCAAGCTGGGTTCACGTTCCTGCTCTGTACCTTGCTCGGAGCCTGCCTTGCTCCTGGTAAGGAGCAATTACGTGCCACTATCTAATCTCTATAAGCTTCTTTATTTTCCTCTTTCCTCAAATGGAGATAATATGTCTAGCACATTAAAAGCACTTAACAAGTGTTCGCTTTTTACTGTTTAGTAGTGCTAGAGATGAGTATCATAAAAATTTTAGCTTTCCAAGTTCACTATAACAAGAAAAGTAACTGTCAGACTCAATGAATAAACAAAGGAAAAAGAGAAATAGCTTGTGGTACTGAGAATGGATTCTTAGGAACCATAAAAAGGACAATATCTTCAACTCTAAAATATGCTTAATTAGAATTTATGAACATTCAATATATGTATATAAAAGGCATCTTTTCTTGGTTACTTTCTTATTTGTTGTAGTCTTTTTGTTTTTCAAGTCTTAAAGAGATTTGATCTTATTCACAGTAATATTTCAGTAGAGCTATAGGATTGTGTGTGTGTGTGTGTGTGTGTGTGTTGGCTATATTGGCATGATTAGATAAATCAAAGATCATGAGCTTTCCACCAATTTTTAATCAACTATTTTACTGCTTCCCTCATAGCTCAGTTGGGCTTGCCTCATAGTTCAGATGGTAAAGAAGCTGCCAGCAATGCAGGAGGTCCCAGTTCAATTCCAGGAAGATCCTCTGGAGAAGGGATAGGATACCCAGTCCAGTATTCTGGAGAATTCCATGGACTGTAGAGTCCATGGGGTCGCAAAGAGTCAGACAGGACTGAGCAACTTTCAGTTCACTTCGTGTGACTGCTTCGGGTCCCCAGCTGGCACCAGTGGTAAGGAATCTGCCTGCCAATAAAGGAGACATAAGAGACATGGGTTCGATCCCTGGGTTGGGAAATGGCAACCCACTCCAGTATTCCTGCCTGGGAAATCCCATGGACAGAGGACTTGGCAGGCTACAGTCCATGGGGTTGAAAAGAGTTGGACACTGCTGAGCACCACACAGCAATCACAGCAGTCACTGCTTAAACTTTTTTATCCAAGATGACGTCACTGTCATGCTATGGCAGCTTTCAGATTTGCAAATGTAGTGGAACAGCCTCTTGGGAAGTTATTTTCAAGTAGTTCTGTGAAATTCATTTAACCCTGGGGGAAGGGGTTGGAGAGAGAAGGTAGATTTCTCAGGGCTCACCCCCAGTTTAACTAAAAATGATTCTCTAATTGACCTGTTTCCATATTGAGTTTCCTTGCACAATAAGAGGTGGGGACCAGTATTCACAGGATCATTTTAAGTTTGTTTAGTAGTTAAGAGAAAGGCATGCTTAATTGTTTTGTCTAATAAAGAAAAAATACTTCTATACTGTAGAGAAATCTGTTGAGGATGGGTGAGAAGATAAGGAAAGAGAGAGAGAGAAAAAAAAAAAAAAAAAAACAGAATAGAGGCTGAGACTTGGTGAAGGTGGGTCAATAAAGCTTTTCTTTGGTAGGACGACCAAATGGTGATGCTTATTCTTCCATTGGAAATTATGGTGTTTCTGTAAGACCTGACTCTACTTTTTTAGTGAATAGAACTTATTGAATTATAAATGTTGCTCATAACTTCTATTTCTACCAGTGCTGAAAAAAATATTTAACATTCTACTTAAGGGGCAGTTCTCTTGGAAAGGGTTACTGAGGCAGAGAACTCCATGAAAATGTCATCACAGACATTTGTATAAATACAACAGGAGAGTCTGACTTTCCTGTGGTGCAGAATTTTAGGGTTTGGAAGGGTTGAACCAACACGTCTAGAGTGTCAAACTGGAATCTGGGCTGCTACATGGGTAACATTTCATTTGGAGAAAGAATTCTGTGCTTAGTTGGAAAAATATTCCTATAGTAAACGTTTCTTATAATTTCATCCTATTTTGAACACAGAAGAAGGTATTCTACTTCCCATATACCATAAATTTTTTTTTTACTGAAATTGAATTTACAGCAAGAATCTCAAAACACTGATCTATCCCAACCCATTCCTGGATGTATTGGAGGCAATATACACACTAATGAAGTAGAGATCATAGTCACAAGACAACTGGGGATTTCCAAGAACTAACTAAGTAGGTCCAGGAAGCCCCTTGGCAGAGAACCTTTTACTGCTTCACACCTGAGTAAACTTTGTTCTAAGGTATGGTATTCCCAACGTGCTGTTTGCTACTCAACACATGGCTTCACTGTTCTAAGTCACTTCATTGGCCAAAGTGTGAGTCTCTACTAAAAAATTAATAGTTTAAAAAATTGATGGTCAATACCTGGCTGAAAATTGATGGTCAGTATTCATTTGTTGAATAAATAGTTGCATGAAGAAATGAATGGCATTTAAAACTTCGCAAATATCATATTATCTATTGCTAGACTTGTCCTTGGAGAAGGCAATGGCACCCTACTCCAGTATTCTTGCTGGAAAATTCCATGGGCAGAGGAGCCTGATGGGCTATAGTCTGTAGGGTTGCAGAAGAGTCGAACACAATTGAGGGACTGAATTCAGGGGCCCACAGAGGTGCTAACTGTGCCTGGGCCAAGAGGATATTTCTTCCCCAGACGTTTGACGATGAATGGAGACCTGCAGAAACTGAAGCGTCTCAGAACCAAGTCACCTGATATGAGTGTCCTAGAGAGAATATTCGGAGAAGGCAATGGCACCCCACTCCAGTACTCTTGCCTGGAAAATCCCATGGACAGAGGAGCCTGGTAGGCTGCAGTCTATGGGGTCGCTGAGGGTCGGACACGACTGAATGACTTCACTTTCACTTTTCACTTTCATTCATTGGAGAAAGAAATGGCAACCCATTCCAGTGTTCTTGCCTGGAGAATCCCATGGGGTCGCACAAAGTCGGACACGACTGAAGTGACTTAGCAGCAGCAGACTTGTCCTAATCTTATTTTCAGAGATTATTTTGTTACTAATGGAGAAATATAAACGTAAACCTTACAATGGTAGTACTTTCTTAATTGTGACGGTAAAACAGATATTTAGTAAAACCACTTGTGATAGGGGAATTTGGACATGAAACTAAATAATAGTCATATAAGGTCAGTTATATGTGATGATGATTAGTGGGCCTGTGGATCCTCTTAGCATGATATTTAAGGAGTCTTCCAAGTAAAAACTCATCCAAAGAAAGAGTTAGAAAAATAAACCCGAGAACAGGTGGAGATGATAGAAGACGGGCAAGTCTGGTGTCTGTGTTGACCATGTTAACGTTAGCTCTACTGCTTCCCTTTCCCCCTTCTATTTCTTCCAGTATTTGAGCCAGAGGGCAGTGGAGTGGGGATTAAAAATATATATTTGAAATAGCTACTTCATTAAACTGTCTGTTAGGCATTGGTATCATAAGTCAGCAATATTATGGGATCCATGTAAGAGGAATGTGAAAAATCAAGTGGTACTTTTCACTTCTGCGGTGAACTCTGACCCCAATGAAGCCACTTTTTATAAATCTTAGATTCAAGAGTGTTTACTGGTGGCATCAGGAACAGAAGCCCTCTTGGCACAGGCAATCCTAGAGAGGCATTTGTCTACTCATTCAGTTATCCACTCAGCCAGCACAAGTTTATTCGGGCCTTGGATGATGTGCTAAGGAGATAATTCAATTTTTTTGTGTGCTCAGTCACTCAGTCATGTTCAACTCTTTGCAACTCTGTGGACTGTAGCCTGCCAGGCTCCTCTGTCCATGGGATTTTCCAGGCAAGAAATACTGGAGTACGCCGCCGTTTCCTATTCCAGGGGACCTTTTGACCTAGAATCGAACCTGCATCTCTTATGTCTCCTGCATTGGCAGGCAGATTCTTTATCACTGTGCCACCTGGGAAACGCTTACAGACATGCGACAAAACTAAATTTGCAGAATATTTTTACAAACTCCATGCCACCATCTGCTGAATCTTTTTTGTTTTCTAAATTTTTTTGTTTGTTTATGAGGTCATGAAACTCATAAAGTATTAGTTTTGAAATACTCAGAAGATATAGATGTATTTCTTAATTTGGTCTGTTCACTCTTTCTACTTCTTACACCACTTACTTCTTAGTATTGGCTGTAGGTTTTCTGTCAGTTGTTTCTCTGATGGTTAGCTTTTTATAGCACCCTGGGTCAGGTTTCTTGTATGCCAGACAATATCTGTGGATCCTTTCTGTGATCGTGTCGAAAGCTCCAAAACCTTCTGTTCTCACACCACCTCTGCAGAACACAAACCAATCCTATGTTTCTATGTAAACCTCCTTAGCACAAAAATTCACAGATCTAACTGGGTATTTTTGGGCTTCCCAGGTGGCGTTGGTGGTAAAGAACCTGCTCGTCAATGCAAGAGATATAAGAGATGCGGGTTCGATCCCTGGGTGGGGAAGATCCCTTGGAGTAGGGCATGGTAACCCACTCCAGTCTTCTTGCCTGGAGAATCCCATGGACAGAGGAGCCTGGCTGGCTGCAGTCCATAGGGTCGCACAGAGTCAGACGTGACTGAAGCACCTTCAGTCAGTCAGTCAGTTCAGTCGCTCAATCATGTCTGACTCTGTGCGACCCCATGAATAGCAGCACGCCAGGCCTCCCTGTCCATCACCATCTCCCGGAGTTCACTCAGGCTCATGTCCATTGAGTCGGTGATGCCATCTAGCCGTCTCATCCTCTGTCGTCCCTTTCTCCTCCTGCCCCCAATCCCTCCCAGCATCAGAGTCTTTTCCAATGAGTTAACTCTTCACACGAGGTGGCCAAACTATTAGAGTTTCAGCTTTAGCATCAGTCGTTCCAAAGAACACCCAGGACTAATCTCCTTTAGGATGGACTGGTTGGATCTCCTTGCAGTCCAAGGGACTCTCAAGAGTCTTCTCCAACACCACAGCTCAAAAGCATCAATTCTTCGGCGCTCAGCTTTCTTCACAGTCCAACTAGCAGTAGGTAACTGGATATTCGTTTTGCTTAAATGATCTTGGTTAGCTGGGCTCTGCAAATGATCACCTCACAGGTGAGCAGTTTCCATAATGAAGGAAAAAGATGAAATCATGTTAATTCAAAATTTGCGATGTCTTCTGACATCCATTCCAGGTACCTGTGGTTCAGATAGATGTTTTTGGTAATGTTCTGCAAAGTTGGAACAACATTGCTCTGTGGGTTTCTGGGAAACATTTGTGATTTTTCTCATGTGCTTTGTGCTAGAAGCAACTTCTAATCAGCAGGAAACAGAGGGTGTGTGTGATTTATCCTTTAAGTGAGTCATACAGGGTAAGTAAAAGAAAGACTTGCTGATGCTTAAAAGTGATACTTTTACATTTTGGTCAAAGACCATTTCTTGTGATTTTTAAAAAAAATTTTATTTGAGTAAAGTTTATTTGCAATGTTATATTAGCATGAGATGTACAGCCAAATGAATCAGTTATATGCATACATATATTGCCTCTTTTTTAGATTGTTTTTCCGTATGGGCCATTGCAGAATACTGGGCAGTGTTTCCTGTGCTATCCAGTAGGTGCTTTTTAGTTATCTATTTTGCATGTAGTAGTACACATATGTTCTCATTAGTGATTTAACATATGCTAAGCTGGAAATATTTTGGTTCTGCTGTTAATGAGGTAACAATATCTCATTAATGAATTAAAAGAACTCAAAAAATAGCTATGGGACTTTTTCCAAGACTACATAAAAATCACTTTTGAGTTGAGATGCCAGAGTTTTAAAATCACTTTTGAGAAGTGAGAAATATATTTAAAATTTCCAATTAAGATAGAAATAATTTAAACAAAAAAAGGAAAAGTAAACAAAGCTAAAATAACAGTTAGAACTGGACATGGAACAACAGACTGGTTCCAAATAGGAAAAGGAGTTTGTCAAGGCTGTATATTGTCACCCTGTTTATTTAACTTCTATGCAGAGTACATCATGAGAAACGCTGGACTGGAAGAAACACAAACTGGAATCAAGATTGCCGGGAGAAATATCAATAACCTCAGATATGCAGATGACACCACCCTTATGGCAGAAAGTGAAGAGGAACTGAAAAGCCTCTTGATGAAAGTGAAAGAGGAGAGTGAAAAAGTTGGCTTAAAGCTCAACATTCAGAAAATGAAGATCATGGCATCTGGTCCCATCACTTCATGGGAAATAGATGGGGAAACAGTGGAAACAGTGTCAGACTTTATTTTTCTGGGCTCCAAAATCACTGCAGATGGTGACTGCAGCCATGAAATTAAAGGACACTTACTCCTTGGAAGGAAAGTTATGACCAACCTAGATAGCATATTCAAAAGCAGAGACATTACTTTGCCAACAAAGGTCCGTCTAGTCAAGGCTATGGTTTTTCCTGTGGTCCTGTATGGATGTGAGAGTTGGACTATGAAGAAGGCTGAGGGCCGAAGAATTGATGCTTTTGAACTGTGGTGTTGGAGAAGACTCTTGAGAGTCCCTTGGACTGCAAGGAGATCCAACCAGTCCATTCTGAAGGAGATCAGCCCTGGGATTTCTTTGGAGGGAATGATGCTTGAAGCTGAAACTCCAGTACTTTGGCCACCTCGTGCGAAGAGTTGACTCATTGGAAAAGACTCTGATGCTGGGAGGGATTGGGGGCAGGAGGAGAAGGGGATGACAGAGGATGAGATGGCTGGATGGCATCATTGAGTCAATGGACGTGAGTCTGAGTGAACTCCGGGAGTTGGTGATGGACAGGGAGGCCTGGTGTGCTGCGATTCATGGGGTCCCAAAGAGTCAGACACGACTGAGCGACTGATCTGATCTGATCTGAATGTTTAAGAAAATTTAAAACACCTTTAAAGTATAATTGTATTTATATTGCTATATAGTTCTGTGCACTGATTTTTTATTTTTAAAAGTTTAAACCTATATAAGAATTGCAAGAATAGTATATGCACCAAAGAATAACATTTTATGATGCTTTGTCTTTCTCCAATACTTCATCATGGACCTTAAAAAAGCATGAATATTCTTCTACATTACCAAACTAAAATTATCCCAATCAGGAAATACAACTTTGAAAATAATAATTATTTGATATTATAGTCCATATTCAAATTCCTCCATTAGTCCAACGGAATTCTTGATATATTAGGAACACACACTGCATTCAATTGTTACTCCCCTTAGTCTGTTAATAAAAGTAAAGGTTTGTGATGGTGGTTGTGGTTTTGTCACTAAGTCGTGTGCGACTCCTGCGACCCTATGGGCTGTAGACCGCTAGGCTCCCTGTCCATGGTATTTCCCAGGATAAGAATACTGGAGGGGATTGCCATTTCCTTCTCCAGGGGATCTTCCCAACCCAGGAATCGAACCTGAGTCTTCTGCATTGCAGGCAGATTTTTTACCTGAGCTACGAGAGGAGTGTTGCTAATAAATCAAAACTAAATTTACTACAACTAATTGAAGTGAGGGAGAAACATCTCGACAGAATTTTAGCAATATCTGAAAATAATTAGACTCAAATGGTTCCAACCTGAAGAAAGCACCTCGATATGGCTTCGTCTAATGTTCTCAGTGAATTGAGAGCTCAGTTGAGGTGAAACACTTCTGCCAGACATGCTACAAAGGTGACTTTGTGTCCTCTGTACAGAGTGTGAGGTCAGTTTCTTCCACTGTTTGGGGATACTTGGCTTGATCACCGCGCTAAGGCTTATCTCTCAGGTTCATTCATTGTACAAGTTCTTTTTAATAAGTAACCTGTGGGGGAAATGATGAGGATATGAATATCGAGTTCTACATAAATCCATAATATTATTAGCACCCATTGATTATTTCTGTTATTACTGTGATTGGTGAAAAGCAGTACATATTTTGTCTTCTTAAAAAATTAATTACTTTGTTTTAATTGGAGGATAATTACTTTGCAATAGTGTGGTGGTTTTTTCCAAACCACGACATGAATCAGCCACGGGTGCACGTGTCACCCCCAACCTGAACCCCCCCTTAATTGTAATCTTTTTCAATATTTGCTCATTGGTATTTATCCACAGGAAGAGATTTTCTTTTTCCTCTCTTTGTAACTATTTTTTATTTAATAAAAATAGAGCTATTGGCTTCCCTTTTTTTTTTTTTTTTTTGCAATGTGTTATGTTCTTATTCTTGTTGCTACCCAAACCATCCCTCATGTGGCCACTGGGGCCTATTCAGGCTGGCCAGGATACTTTCGATATATTCCTATAACTGTTAAATTCCTCACTTTCTGTGACAAGAAGGCTTTTGTGGCTTATTCTTTTCCTGCCTTAGCCCTGGAATCAGCATTTTTCTCAGGAACCCGTGTTTTCTTGTCCATTTCTGTGCCATGGTCACCCACCCTCAGCCAGTTGCTAGTTTCATTAGCTTCAGGATTTCACCTCCTATATTTATTTTTCAAAATTTAGACAATACCTATTAACTATTCCTTCTCATTCATTCTTATCCAAAAAAGAAGTGAATTATAGATATTTATTAAACTTAATTTTTTTTTTTTCACTTAAAGATCCTATCCTGAAATTAGGGTTAGGGTTAGCACTATATACAAGTTCAAAAAAATTTATTTCATGGTTTTGTGAAAGCTGTATGGTTATTTCATTTTGTGGTGAACAGTTATTTATATAATCTCTTGTATGTGGAGTCTGTCTTTTAATTTTATTTTTGGAAGTGTATCTTAAGGGTAAATTCCTAAAACGGTATCTTCTTGTCAAAGGTTAAACACATATAATGTTTTGCTGCTGCTGTTGCTGCTAAATCGCTTCAGTCGTGTCCGACTCTGTCCAACCCCATAGACGGCAGCCCACTAGGCTCCCCGTCCCTGGGATTCTCCAGGCAAGAACACTGGAGTGGGTTGCCATTTCCTTCTCCAGCGCATGAAAGTGAAAAGTGAAAGTGAAGTCGCTCAGTTGTGTCCGACTCTTAGCGACCCCATGGACTGCAGCCCACCAGGCTCCTCTGTCCATGGGATTTTCCAGGCAAGAGTACTGGAGTGGGATGCCATTGCCTTCTCCGTTTTGCTAGATACTGCCAAATTCTTCCCATTGAGCTAAATCTCTTTTCTTCTGTGCAGTGTTGTTGGAATATAGTTGATTTACATTGTTCTGTTAGTTTCAGGTGTAGAGCATGGTGATTCAGTCATACATACACATGTATTCATTTTCAGCTTCTTTACCCACAGAGGTTATTGTGGAATACTGAGTAGAGTTCCCTGTGCTATACAGTAGGTCTAGTTGGTTATCTATTCTCTATATAGTGATTTCCCTGGTAGCTCAGACAGTGAAGAATCTGCCTGCAGTGCAGGAGCCGCAGGCTCAATCCCTGGGTCAGGACAATCGCCTGGGGAAGGGAATGGCAACCCACTCCAGTATTCTTGCCTGGAGAATCCCAAGAACAGAGGAGCCTGGTGGGCTACAGTCCATGGGATCGCAGAGTCAGACACGACTGAGTGTCTGAGTGACTAACACTTTCACTTTAACTCTGCACAAGTTAATCCCAAGCTGCTGATGTATCCCTCTCCATCATGTTTCCCCTTTGGTAACCATAAATTTGTCTTCTATGTCTGTAGATCTATCTCTGTATTGAATATAAGTTCATTTGAACCATTTTTAAAAGTTAGATCCACATATGAGTGATATCATATATTTGCCTGACTTATTTCACTTAGTATAATAATCTCTAGTTATATACAGGCTAAATCCACTTTCTATTCATACCAGTAATACACGAAAGTGTTTCCCACACCTTCAAACAGCGTGTGTTTTTAGACCTTTGTGCTTTTGTCAATCCAGTAAATAACACATAGAATTGTAGGATAGGGGAGGTTAATACGAGGTTTTAAAATTACGAGTGCATTTATATAGCGTTTACATGGCTATCATATTCTCTCAAGGGATTTACATTGTAATTCAAGATTGGTTGAGCATAAGTTAATAAACTCTTAAAGTATTAGTCAAATCTTCTTATGCAAAGCTCTGAAAGATTCTTAAAAAAAAAAAAAGAAAAAGAAAACAACTATAATGTACCTGGAGAGACACTACAGGGAATTCATAATATTCTTTTTCAAATAATAATACAGTTAAAGCAATATATTTACTCATTTCCTTTTTATTTACCCTGGCGTATGTATTTGCCACAATATATAAATCATAAAGCTTTATCAATCAATCGTTTTCTTCCCGTTTGCCTTATTGGTTTGCTTTTATCAGTCACTTTTTATTTTGATATAATTTGAAATAATTTAAAGCTTCTGCAAAACTAGCACAAAAACTTCTATTGTACTATAGGAAAATCATAAAAATCAGAAATCATTGATAAATATTGATACATATTACATTACCATTGATAAATATTGTTATCTACAGTCCATATTTATCTTGAATTGACCTATTAATGTTCTTTATACCTACATTCTCCCTCCAGCTCCCCAGACCGTAATTTACTCCAAGATAACTTCTTAGTT
This sequence comes from Bos javanicus, assembly GCF_032452875.1. Lineage (NCBI taxonomy): Eukaryota > Metazoa > Chordata > Mammalia > Artiodactyla > Bovidae > Bos > Bos javanicus. Next base: position 80,433,007 of record NC_083881.1, on the reverse strand, counting down.
TTAATTGTCACATTTCTTTAGTTTTATTTAATGTGAAATTGTTCCTTAAAATTTCATTGTGCTTCATAATCTGACATTTTTGGAAAGAACTGATTAGAGACTTTGTAAATTGTTCAATTTGGGTTACCTTTGTTTATTAACTCTTTAAGATGACTAGACATCATTGTATTTAATAACATTGCAATGTACTTAGGAAGTTGAATTTCTTTTTCTTAAGAGTTAAGCTGATCTAACTTAGTCATTTATGGAGGACTTTTATCACAGTTTAAGTGCCCAGACATTAGAGTAAGATTTAGATTTGCAGTCTACATTTTTTAACAATCAGTTTCACTAATCTTCTCCAAGCTTCAATTTTCTAATATGTAAAATAGAGAAAATGATGAGAAAAAGATAGCACATGAAAGCATTTGTAAGGTGCTTCCCCGGTGACACAGTGGTAAAGAGTCCTCTTGCCAATGCAGGAGTCATAACAGACACGGATGTGACCCCTGGGTCAGGAAGACCCCCTGGAGAAGGGCATGGCAACCGATTCCAGTACTCTTGCCTGGGAAATTCCATGGACAGAGGGGCCTGGTGGGTTACAGACCAGGGGTTTGCAAAAGAGTCAGACATTACTGAGTGACTGAGCTGAGCACTGACACGTAAAACAAAGCTTCATATTAATAAAAGATTGGGTATTATTACATCGGCTGATGGAAAGTAACATGAAAAGAAGTGACAAACTTTTCCAGGAGCATTAAATAAGCAACAGCAGCAGCAATACTCAGGAGAGGATAAAAGTGAGTTACATTGGTTTTTAAATTTGAGGCCCCTTGAAATATTTATCTTTCCAAGTCTTTCTAGGTCTTTTTAATGTCTCATTTTTTCAGTGAATAGGGTTTTGAATTTAATTTTCCAAAGCAAAATATGTTTATATTTTTAATATAGTTCTTTTTGAAATAATAATCATAGGTAAAGGATTTCTGATAGTGTAGAATTTAAGACAGATCAGATCAGATCAGTCACTCAGTCGTGTCTGACTCTTTGTGACCCCATGAATCGCAGCACGCCAGGCCTCCCTGTCCATCACCAACTCCCGGAGTTCACTCAGACTCATGTCCATCGAGTCAGTGATGCCATCCAGCCATCTCATCCTCTGTTGTCCCCTTCTCCTCCTGCCCCCAATCCCTCCCAGCATCAGAGTCTTTTCCAATGAGTCAACTCTTCACATGAGGTGGCCAAAGTACTGGAGTTTCAGCTTTAGCATCATTCCTTCCAAAGAACACCCAGGGCTGATCTCCTTCAGAATGGACTGGTTGGATCTCCTTGCAGTCCAAGGGATTCTCAAGAGTCTTCTCCAACACCACAGTTCAAAAGCATCAATTCTTTGGTGCTCAGCCTTCTTCACAGTCCAACTCTCACATCCATACAAGACCACTGGAAAAACCATAGCCTTGACTAGACGAACCTTTGTTGGCAAAGTAATGTCTCTGCTTTTGAATATGCTATCTAGGTTGGTCATAACTTTCCTTCCAAGGAGTAAGCGTCTTTTAATTTCATGGCTGCAGTCACCATCTGCAGTGATTTTGGAGCCCAGAAAAATAAAGTCTGACACTGTTTCCACTGTTTCCCCATCTATTTCCCATGAAGTGATGGGACCGGATGCCATGATCTTCATTTTCTGAATGTTGAGCTTTAAGCCAACTTTTTCACTCTCCTCTTTCACCTTCATCAAGAGGCTTTTTAGTTCCTCTTCACTTTCTGCCATAAGGGTGGTGTTATCTGCATATCTGAGGTTATTGATATTTCTCCCGGCAATCTGGATTCCAGCTTGTGTTTCTTCCAGTCCAGTGTTTCTCATGATGTACTCTGCATACAAGTTAAATAAACAGGGTGACAGTATACAGCCTTGACATACTCCTTTTCCTATTTGGAACCAGTCTGTTGTTCCATGTCCAGTTCTAACTGTTGCTTTCTGACCTGCATACAAATTTCTCAAGAGGCAGATCAGGTGGTGTGGTATTCCCATCTCTTTCAGAATTTTCCACAGTTTCTTGTGATCCACACAGTCAAAGGCTTTGGCATAGTCAATAAAGCAGAAATAGATGCTTGTCTGGAACTCTCTTGCTTTTTCTATGATCCAGTGGATGTTGGCAATTTGATCTCTGGTTCCTCTGCCTTTTCTAAAACCAGCTTGAACATCAGGAAGTTCACGGTTCACATATTGCTGAAGCCTGGCTTGGAGAATTTTGAGCATTACTTTACCAGCATGTGAGATGAGTGCAATTGTGCGGTAGTTTGAGCATTCTTTGGCATTGCCTTTCTTTGGGATTGGAATGAAAACTGACCTTTTCCAGTCCTGTGGCCACTGCTGAGTTTTCCAAATTTGCTGGCATATTGAGTGCAGCACTTTCACAGCATCATCTTTCAGGATTTGGAATAGCTCAACCGGAATTCCATCACCTCCACTAGCTTTGTTCGTAGTGATGCTTTCTAAGGCCCACTTGACTTCACATTCCAGGATGTCTGGCTCTAGGTGAGTGATCACACCATCGTGATTATCTGGGTTGTGAAGATCTTTTTGTACAGTTCTTCTGTGTATTCTTGCCATCTCTTCTTAATATCTTCTGCTTCAAGAAAATCAGAGATACCAAAGGAACATTTCATGCAAAGATAGGCTCGATAAAGGACAGAAATGGTATGGACCTAACAAAGCAGAAGATATTAAGAAGAGATGGCAAGAATACACAGAATTTAAGACAAGGGTTTACTATAATTTTGTCATTCAAAATTATGTATTTACTTATATGCTGTATATAACTTACATGTTTATTTACTAATATAGTAGTATTTTCTAAAAGTAGATCAAAAAGGTCAATCTAGCTTCCAGTGTAGCTGAACTGACAGTAAGACTAATGATTTTGATTAGGGCTCTGGAAACAGTGGTTCAATCAGAGCTGGAAAAGTAAGCATTTTTAGCTTATTGCTTGATTCAGGGTAGATGGTATGAATTATCTTGACCTAAGCTCTATCTTAGGAAATCAGTCCTGAATATTCATTAGAAGGACTGATGTCAAAGCTGAAACTCCAATACTTTAGCCACCTGATGCAAAGAGCTGACTCATTTGAAAAGACCCTGATGCTGGGAGAGATTGAGGGCAGGAGGATAAGGGGGTGACAGAGGATGAGATGGTTGGATAGCATCACTGACTCAATGGACATGAGTTTGAGTAAACTCTGGGAGTTGGTGATGGACAGAGAGGCCTGGGGTGCTGCAGTCCGTGGGGTTGCAAAGAGTCGGACAGGACTCAGAGACTAAACTGACCTGAAGCTCTATCTGCCTGTAGCAACTTTCAGTGACCCCTTCTGGTCAGTTTCCCAGGGATCCTTTGTCCCTGTGGTCTTTAAGTTCTAACTGTTTTGTTACAGCTTTTGCTGCCCTGCCATATTCATATAAAATTCTCCTTTCTTCAGTGTGAAGAACCCATACACTTTTAGGGAAAGTTAATCCATTCTAAAGGAGATCAGTCCTAGGTGTTCTTTGGAAGGACTGATGCTAAAGCTAAAACTCCAATACTTTGGCCACCTCATGCAAAGAGTTGACTCATTGGAAAAGACTCTGATGCTGGGAGGGATTGCGGGCAAGAGGAGAAGGGGACGACAGAGGATGAGATGGCTGGATGGCATCACCAACTCGATGGACATGAGTTGGGTGAACTCTGGGGGCTGGTGATGGACAGGGAGGCCTGGCATGCTGCAATTCATGGGGTTGCAAAGAGTCAGACACGACTGAGCCATGGAACTGAACTGAATCCATCAGCAAGTCATTTGGGTTTCTTTAAATTTGTTAAATTTTCCTTAAACATTTCTATTCAAGAAATAATGTGTGATACTTAAATGTCCAATTGGTTATCTTCCAGGCTTTGTTTTGGTAGACAGTTAAAAAGTTTAGGCCAACTTGTGTGCTGCAGTGTTCTGTGGGGTCTGTTGTGTCTAAGAGGATACTGTTCTTCACAGCTTCTTTTCTCCAGTTTTGAAGATCTCAGTACTGTTAGTGTACTTAGTCACAGTACTCACGTCAAATCCAGGGAGAAGAGACGCCCAGCTCTGCAGGGCAGCATGGCCTGGCTGCCTGGGGAGAGCACGAGGTGCCGTGCGGGTGTAGACGGTGACGGTCTCTGACACCCAGAGGCAGACAGGCTGCGACCTGGGGCCTGGGATGCTTCGCTGCAGCGCTTGCCCTTGGACAAACATCGCCTCACGCAACAGAAGACAAAGAAGCTGTAAATGCATAAAAATAACTGCAAGCATGAGTAGTTGGGGGCAATTATGTTCAAAAAGGCCAAAATACGATTGTCACTTCTGGTGGGCCAGCAGCAAAGGCAGCGTCCCGAGCACGATCCGTGCACCCAGCGCGCGAAAGCAACCGGAGGACGCCCGAGCCGCCCGACTTACTGTCTGCGCTGTCCGCTGTCCGCTGAACCCAAGGTAGGCAAGGCCGAGCTAAGAGGAAGAAAGCGCCAGGGGCCGGAGGAACTGCAGGCGAATTTCTTCCCTCCTACCGGTGCCGCGGCCCTTCCAGCAGACACAACCCGAGTCTGGGGGCTCCTCCAGGCGAAGCTTCTGTAGCGCCGCGCACAGCGCCCCTCACGCAGCCGGCGCCTCGTGCGCGCATGCGCGGCGCTGTAAGGCGCCCGCTCTCACACAACCCCGCGAGGCCCTCGTTTACAGAACATGGCCGGGAGCCTGGCAGGTGCCATCTTGTTGCTTTTCCCACACCACACGGCAGGCTGCACCCACAAATCTGACCCTTTTTGTTCTTGTTTAGTTTCGAAGACCTCTTTGATTTTTTGTGACCTCATGGACTGTGGCCCACCAGGATCCTCTGTCCATGGGATTCTCCAGGCAAGAATCCTGGAGAGGTAGCCATTCCTTTCTCCACAGGGTCTTCCCAACCCAGGGACTGGTCCCGCGTCTCCTGCATTGGCAGGCGGTTCTTTACTGCTGAGCCACGAGGCAAGCCCATAACCTCACCCCTGTTTAACTGAGCAGTCCGCACTCCCGGCCTTGGGGGTGAGCAGGGGCATCTGGTAGTTCTTCTTGCTCCCTTGATGCAGCACGAGTCTCCATAAAGCCTTGCCTGAAGCCGCATCTGGCCTCTTACCAAGTTCAGTCAGTTAAGGAGTCCAAGAGCCCTGATGGGAAAGAAGATTGTCTGGCTCGAATGCGCCTGTGGCAATTTTGCACTGGGTGATTAACAACAAAGGTCCGTCTAGTCAAGGCTATCGTTTTTCCAGTGGTCATGTATGGATGTGAGAGTTGGATTGTGAAGAAAGCTGAGCGCCGAAGACTTGATGCTTTGGAACTGTGGTGTTGGAGAAGAGTCTTGAGAGTCCCTTGGACTGCAAGGAGATCCAACCAGTCCATCCTAAAGGAGACCAGTCCTGGGTGTTCATTGGAAGGACTGATGCTGAAGCTGAAACTCCAGTACTTTGGCCACCTGATGCGAAGAGCTGACTCATTGGAAAAGACCCTAATGCTGGGAGGGATTGGGGGCAGGAGGAGAAGGGGACGACAGAGGATGAGATGGCTGGATGGCATCACCAACTCGATGGACATGGGTTTGGGTAAACTCCGGGAGCTGGTGATGAACAGGGAAGCCTGGCGTGCTGTGATTCATGGGGTCACAAGGAGTCGGACACGACTGAGTGAACTGAACTGAATTTCAACAGAACAGAATTTTTTTTATTTAAAAGTATGGAGGCCTGAATTAAACATATCTAAGTTTGTTTTGACCTCTGTCAAAAAAAAGCAAAAAAAATTACGACATCATTTCAACTATTAGGGTGATTTGCATGCTTTTTTGTCTATAAAATTCTGGTCACTCAATTTTCTCTGTGTGTATACACTATATATAACACTATATTTTTATACATAGTGTTATTAACTTTTCATATCTGTTTGCAACAGTTGCAAAGTCACTTTAGAAAAATTATTTAAATGGCTTATAAATTGATACCCTTTCCTTTTTAAATTCAAAAAAAATTTTCTGTAGGACACTCACAATTTTCAAACACCAGTGTACTTTATTTTTTTACGTTTTAGGAACTATCTTTTCTGTGAAATTGAAATTTGATATTCAGATACATAAGTGGCCAGGACATTTGAAAGAACTAGAGATTATTGCAGAAGTGTCCTTCTAGTGGGGAGGCATTCATACAAAAGACACATTTTTTTATTTAAAAGTTAGAAACCTTGTATTGCTATTTAAATAATTTTCTCACATAATAATTCCTTAAAAATTGTAATTGCTTTAAGTTTTACTACTGATTGTAGTCATTTGTGTGATTGTATCTGTGATTGATGCATTTTAATGTTGCAATTGTCTGGCAATTTTCTATGATTATATCCATGACTGGTGTTCTTTGGGCGCAATTGTGTGGTAATAGTCTGATTATATCGCTATTAAGATTTTTACATAACTTTCTCTCAGGACACATTTGAAGAATAGAGGCTTTATTTCTAAAAGTGTAAGCTCTTCTGAAAAGCAGTCAGTGCCCCTGCTTGGTGAGATTTCTCTGTATCAAGTCAACAGACTGAATGATTTTCAGAAGAAACCCACCAGGTTCATTTTCCATATTATAGTATTGAGAATGTTATTTAGAAATTTATATTGTTCAGTTCAGTTCAGTCGCTCAGTCCTGTCCGACTCTTTTCGACCCCATGAACCACAGCACGCCAGGCCTCCCTGTCCATCCCAACTCCCGTAGTCCACCCAAACCCATGTCCATCGAGTCGATGATACCATCCAACCATCTCATCCTCTGGCATCCCCTTCTCCTCCTGCCCCCAATCCCTCCCAGCATCAGGGTCTTTTCCAATGAGTCAACTCTTCAAATCAGGTGGCCAAAGTATTGGACTTTCAGCCTCAACATCAGTCCTTCCAGTGGACACCCAGGACTGATCTCCTTTAGGATGGACTGGTTGGATCTCCTTGCAGTCCAAGGGACTCTCAAGAGTCTTCTCCAACACTGCAGTTCAAAAGCATCAATTCTTTGGCACTCAGCTTTCTTCACAGTCCAACTCTCACATCCATACATGACCACTGGAAGATGGACTTATTAAAATGAAATCAGGAAAAAAGAAAAAACAAAATAGATCTAATGGCAAAAATGGAAAAGGAGTGGCCAGCATATTTGGGAAAAATCTCACAGAGAACGGCATTGGGAAGGCCCAGGAAAAAAAGAGGAACTCATCAAACGGCACAGAAAGGTCAGCTGATGTAAGTTCTGAGAAGAGTTTCCTGCACCTGGACTTAGAGACAACAAACCTGACGTGCTTGAGAGCAGATTCAGTGATGTCATGGGAACAGAAAACACTTGGAAATGTAAGTAAGAATCAAAGGGCGATAAAGAAAGTTCCTTTGGGAACTAGCTGTGAAAAAAGTAGAAAGATAATATTCATAATATATAGAGAAAAGTAATTTTTGTTTTATCTTTTTAACAAAACAGCAATTATTATACACTGAATGTAAGAAAACAAAAGGATAAAAAATACTGAGCAAAAATGTCTCTTAAGAGGTTCAGGGTTTCATTAAAGTTCAAAGGAAGTATGAAACAGGCAACTCTGGCCTCATATCTTATATCTCACTGAGCTATAGAAGGAGAAGGGGATGACAAAGGATGAGATGGCTGGATGGCATCACCGACTCAATGGACATGAGTTTGATTAAGCTCCAGGAGTTGGTGATGGACAGGGAGGCCTGGCGTGCTGTGGTTCATGGGGTCGCAAAGAGTCGGACACGACTGAGCGACTGAACTGAACTGAGCTATAGAAGAGGGAGGGAAGGTGGTCAATGAAGATAAATTCACTTGTGGTGGGTGAAGGAAGTCGAAGGAATTTCTGCTACTTGGTGACTATACTTGCTGTAGTTTAAGAAAATACATTTCCTCTACAGAGAAAGGGCATGAAGGGCTGTATGGGGGTGAGGACGGAATGAGAACTGGGAGATGTTCGAGGAGACCTGGCCAGTAGAAACGCAGCCGGGGTGTGCTGGTTAGAACATGCAGAAGGATTACTAAACTGAGTTTGCACGGAGGAGCTTTGCTTTGGCACAGACATATGGTGTTTTCCCAGCAGTGGTTAATGGTCTGCATATAAAAGCAGGCCAGCAAACGTCCCGAGTGATTTTCTAATAATGATTGACAGATCCCGTGTAGTAGAAGGCTAAGCAAACAAAGTAATTGTGGGTAGAGTGAGGGACCACAGGATCTGGTTCAAACAGGGATAAAAATGCAGTTACCAGGAGGCTGATGACATAGATGAGACGCCAGAGTTCTGGTATCTGGTGAAATTCAACCATTTGTATAGTGAGACTATGAAAGGAAAATGGCTAACAAGGTAAATATTTTTAATAAGAAAATAAGATTTTTGATTCAAAGGTTTTGGCAAAGTCACAAGAGAATTGATTTTAAGATCAATAGCGTTGTTCATAATTCTTTTAATTAGCTTATTTATTCATTTGAAATGTAAAAGATATCTGAGACATAACTGATTAATTCATTTTAGTGGTTCTCAAGAGTGTCTCTCATTTAAAAAAGTTTTAATTGAAATATAGCTTATTTATAATGTTGTTTTAACAAAATGTATACAGCAAAGTGATTCAGTTGTACAAACATACACACACACACACCACACACACACACATATATATATACACATATACACAAATACATTTATTCTTGGTTTTTACATTCTCCTCCATTATAGGTTATCACAAGATATTGACTTTTGTTCCCTGTGCTATACAGTAGGTCTTTGTTGGTTATTTTATATATAATGTATGCACGCATGCTAAGCCACTTCAGTCATGTCCGACTTTGTGACCCTATGATCTGCAGTCTGCCAGGCTCCTCTGTCCATGGGATTCTCCAGGCAAGAATACTTGAGTGGGTAGACATTTCCTTCTCTAGGGGATCTTCCAGACCCAGGGATTGAACCTGTGTCTCTTATGTCTTCTGCATTGGCAGGCGGGTTCTTTACCAGCTGAGCCACAAGGGAAGCCCAAGAATACTGGAGTGGGTAGCCTATGCCTTCACCAGTGGGTCTTCCTGACCCAGGAATTGAAATGGGTTCTCCTGCTTTGCAGGCAGATTCTTTACCAACTGAGCTATCAGGGAAGCTATCAGGGAGACCCATAATAGTGCATATATTTTAATCTCAAGGCTTCCCTTGTGGCTCAGCTGGTCTAGAATCTGCCTGCAATGCAGGAGACCTGGGTTTGATCCCTGGGTTGGGAAGATCCCCTGGAGAAGGGAAAAGCTACTCACTCCAGAGAATTCCATGGACTGTATAGTCCATGGGGTTGCAAAGAGTTGGACACAACTGAGCAATTTTCACTTTTTTAATCCCAAACTCCTAATTTATCCCTCCTCCCAGCAGTGTCTGTATTTTGAGGGAATTTTCCATTATAGGTTATAATCTCCCAATATCTTTGTATCCACAGTCCCACAAAATGTTTTTTCACTTTGATTAGGTCCCTGTCTCTACTCTGTTTGTAAATGGCTGCCTGTAAAAAAGGGAGATTTCAGCATTTTCTCCCATGTGTTTTTCTCAAGAGTCACAGACCTGCATTGTGTGTTTTCCCCACATCTGAAAAAATATTGTTTCGTGTTTATCCAGTGTTCCTGTTTTTTATGGCGAGAAGGCAAGTCCAGCATCAAGGCGAATTCTATCAAAGTTAGAAGGAGAAAACATTTTTATTTACAGTTTACAATTAAATAATTTCTTGTGTGCTCAGTCACTTCAGTTGTGTTCCACACTATGTGACCGTATGGACTGTAGCCCACCAAACTCCTCTGTCCATGGGATTCTCCAGGCAAGAATACTAGAGTGAATTGCCATGCCTTCTAAGGTATCTTCTGGACTCAGAGATTGAACCCACATCTCCTGAGCATTGCAGGTGGATTCTTTACCCACTAAGCCACATGGGACGCCCAAATAATTGATTGCATGATAGTAAGAGAGCATCTTGGGAATATTCTTTTGATTTTTTAGGATTACTTAAGAAATAATAATAACAATAAATTTAAAAATTATCATACTCTTGGGTTACCTTGTAATTGAACTTTCAACTCCCAATTTGATTTACGGTAAATCACCAAACTGAGATAGGTGAATTCAGATTAAATATCAGGGGCACCTCATCAATAAGTATCAATGAATATTGTGAATAGAAACATTTCAAAAAGATTTATTAGAGTATCTAGATCATGTTCATCTTTATTTTTCCTATTTTAATTTAGGCATTTGTTATTTAAAATGTAATTAATTTATAAATTTTCACATAAATATGCATATATACATTTGTCTGTGCACCGAACTCAGCACACAAAGCACTTGGGTTGCCTGGTGGTTATCAGAACTCTTCTGAACACCTAGCAGCAAGGTATCCAGAGCAGAGAAATAAAGCACATGATGGCTGAGATCCAGGATTTAGGATTGATGAAAATATGAGTGAAGTTTTTCATCTTCTTAAACAAAAGTGAAGGAGATTTCTGGATTAAGGGAATATAACGGGGGGAAGGAGGGAGACAAAAAACCATAGATATAATATTTCTACCCCTAAGTTCCTGCCTTGGAACTCTCTCTGACTGTATCCTCTTTGCCCACACCTGTTCCTAGCAGTGGAGCACGCATTGCAGATGAATAAAAGGAGACTCAGAGGGAGATTGCTGGTTGTCCCAAGACATAAGGCATGTCAAGTATATTTTTATGGAACCGAACTCAAAAACTCATCTGAAAATGACACAGGCATGAGCAAGTATCCCTTCCCATATCCAAAACAGTTTTCATCTCCATCCGGACTGGAAACATGGTAGGCTACCTGAATAATTACACCAGCTCTTCATCCTCAATGCCAACATTCAGTTAATTCCCAGCACTGATAAATTTGATCATCAAACTGTTAATTCAGTCAGATGGAGGTTACAACTTTGTAAGAATGAAGAAAAATTACACTGATTAAGTTTAAAGGGCACTTGTGTCTTATTAATTACTCATTTTAATCTATTTTCCAATGAAGCAAACTTCAGAAAGTATTATGTATGATAAAGTGATTTATTTCCTGAAGTCTTCTCAAAAATTCACTAAACTGGGATAGAAAGTTTGAAATTCAGTAAGAATTTTGTGAAAATTGTTGTGATATATACTGCTACCATGTTCTCTTTGCAAAGACAATAGTATCTAATTTAGATTTCTTTGATTTATTGCAAGAATTGTAAGGTAACAAAGATGCTTAATTTAACAGCTCTGCACTTTTTCTGGTTAAAACTAGAGGAAGCATTAAAAATATAACTGGCCTTCTAATCTAAGATTCATAACACTGGCCTCAGCAAAAAGTGAAATGTATAATTATATTTTTCCCAGGATGTTTACAGTCTTTTTTCCCATTGTCTTGCTTTCGAAAACAATTCTGGGCACCATATTGAAGTATTCAACTTACGCTAGCATTTTATAAACATCTGACATAACAAAAATAATTGTTTTAACATCTGTTTCTTTTCAATTGGAATCCCATGTTTCTAAGATCATCTATAAAATATCACAAGCATGGAGGTGACTCAAATTTATGACTGTTCACTTTGAATTTATATGTTCTTCTAAATACGTTACTGTTTAATGAACACACTTTTAAAATCACATCTAAATCTGAACATTAAGAGAAATTTACCCTTCTTAAGATTGTGCTACCCATTAGACACATTCCAAGTCCCCGCCCTTCTTCAAGAGCCCTCTGCTTTGGTTTCTACTATCCTACACAGACCTGCCCTGCTTCCAGAGTCCTGTTTCGTGCCTCCCTGTGCCGCTCGCACCGTCTCACGTACTCTTCACTTCTGTGTGGGGGTTGGACAACTACTCTTTAAGATCTCTGAGGATGAATGCCTTTTTCTTCTATCTCCCTTCAGCACGGTGTCAGGAATAGAATGTTACAAAAATGCTTGATTATTCTTAGTTGACTCTGAATAACAAAAGGATCTCCTGGAACCTGAGTTACTGGGAAGACCTATGTGGTCTTCAAAGTTGATCGAGGAACCAAATGCAATAATCAAGACCAGTTAGCTGTTATCTCACATCTAAACCCGTTTGAGTAAGTTTTAAGATAATTTACTTAGAAAAGCCATAAATTGTTGAGTTCTGGGATGGTTTGTCCTTAGTGTTAATAGTCCTTACCATAACTGAGGCATGGTGGTCTCCAGGAGGTTCCTCAGGAACCCTTTTGTTACTATTCCTATCTATTGCTCTGTTGTCAATATATATCTCAAACTTTTAACCTGAGATATTTTTCAGTGTGGGGACTGAGATGTAGTCTTATTATAGCACATTATGTTGTCAAAGATAATGAACCACAAAATATCAATATTTATATAGTCTGAATACACACAAAAGAATCAAAAGAAGATAGGAATTTAGAGCAAAAACACAAGAGACTTAGCACCTGCTTTGTCCTTAAGATCTAGATATAGAAATATGTGGGAATCTGCAAATTACCAATAATATTCCTTGATCACTACTCTTTTCAGCTATGTGTTTCATAACTCTCCTAAGAAAAGCATTGGAGGAAACATCTTTGAATACCCAATTGCTTTTTGTTATATTCAGCTGAATATATGTGGTTAAATTTTGCAGATACAATCTTGATAAATTTATTATGCACACAAAGAACAAGGCAATATTTTATCTCTAAATTCTAAACCCAAAGATTCTCTCTGTGGGTTTTGTTTAGTTGATGGTTTCTTTTGAAAAGGAGCAGAAAAGACATTGACCAGTCAATCTGATAATGGAGTTTAAAGATTTCTTCATTCTAGGATAACTGTTCTTTTCTCAGAATTAATTTCTCCAGCCCAATAGTAAGAAAAGCCTCTCCTTTGCTCCTTGCCAAGGAATATTTTCAACTGGAATAGTTCAGTCTATTTCTTCTTTGTAAATGTCTTGAAAATATCTGTCTTATGGAACACCACGTTCCCTGAAAATATCTGTCTTATGGAACACCATTTTCCCTGACAGAGAGCACAGTTCCTGCACTTGATGAATGACCTATTGACTCGAGAAATGCTTTGTTTTCTGGAGAATCTGAACTCATAAGGCAATCAGAAAATTACATTTAAATGGAATTCCACAGCAATATAACCTTCTTCATTCTGTGCAAACACTTGTGGAGTTTGGTTTCCATGGTTACTTGTTATGAGTCCTCTGTTCTCTGGTTCTGTGCAGAGCTGGACGAGAGATCAAGCTTAGTGTCATCATAGTGAGGCAGAAACCGAAAATAATTCTTTAGCTGATGGCCATGCAGCAGTTTAGAACACATACAATTTTAACATTATAATTATTACAAAATACCTTTGGCACTTCTTGCCTTCATTCCTAACCTGCGATAGAAATAAGAATAAGAAAGACACAATAGTATAACCTTATTGATTATCTGTCTGCTATGTTTGACTAAAACACTGTACTCCTTTACAAGGTTGGAATTTTCAGAAAGCATAGAATAAAGTACAATATTATAGTTTGTGTCTATGCATATTTGTGTGTATTAAAAAAATACTAGTTTGCAAGTAAGTGATTTTACCTAAGATAAACCTAACAAATAGAAAAGCTGTTCCCAGGATTTTATATTCAAGGGTAGCTCTGATCCATCTTATTTATGGAAATTATTTAATTTATCTTGTGAAGCAATGATATGATATTGATTTTGAATACTGGTTCGAAAACCCAAACTATACCTTGGAAATTATGTTTTGGCTGTGTATGTGCTATCTGTGTAAAGTTAAAATGGTTTGATATGTCTTTAGTGTAATTTGGCATCTGAACAGTAATCACGATGTGATTGTTATCTCCAGATCACTTCCCAAAATGTCAGGTGTCCGGAGCTGGCGTGAGGAGCTCCACCCGTGGCAAAGGTCATGAGGAAGGAGGCTCGACATACGCAAAGGCGGGATCGAGCCTCAGGAGTCCCCCTGGGTATTCTCGAGCATCTACCCCCCAAACCAGAGTCTGCTTACTTTACTGCTTTGTGCTCTCACCTCTGACTTTACTGGGGGCTGTTCCCCACCACCATCTCGCTCTCTCTGATAGAGTTAACTTACAGCTCCAGCTAATAAGTTCCTGGGCATTAGGAGTGTTTAAATCCAAATCCCTCAGATAGCTCTCTAACTCGCCTGACAAGTTTACCCGGACTCCTACAGCTATACATACGATTGTTTACAGTCTCTCAGCTGTGAGAGGCACAGGAAGCTTAAGATATTCAAATAGCTTAGAGCCTCTCAGAGAGTTAGAAACTGTCAAAATAAAACTAGTAAAAGATTTCATTGATGAGCCAATGCTTGCTGCCAAGTTTCCACATCCCCTGAATTGTATCCTTGAATGTGTATTAATTAATATCCTAGGTATGTAGAAAAAATAAGTAGTGGCCTTGGTGTTAGCAACTTTAGACCCTTAAGGTAATAAATTCTTTCCTTTGTTGTGAACCCACTGCACCTCTGCCCTATAGGAATGCAACTTTATCTAACACCTCCGGAGGATGGCCCCAAACCTTAAAATAATTACTCAGAGAAAATAAGTCTTACGGTTGACAAACCTTTGTCAAGAGTCATAAAATGTTAGTAGGCCTTCTGGCCAAAAGATGATGTAAATCACCTAAACCATTTGTATATGATAAATTTGCAGGAAAGAAACCCTGGTTTTGATAAGGATCAAAGACTGTCGACTTTGCGTGGTTTCATGCCCCCTATTATCCTCTATGTACAACTTATGGTATAAAAGCCCCTGTTGAAAATAAAGCTACGGGCCTTGCTCACCAAAGATTGGTCTCCCCATGTCATTCTTTCTTTTCACATTCCGGCTGAGTCTCCAGCTGGAGCATGGAGGTCCTCTGCGACCATTTATTTGCCTGGACTTCTAAGACCCACTCATGCAGGTGCCTAAGGTGGGGTACCTTCCGCTATTCGAGAGGGCGCCTTCGGCCTCCGTGGTCAGAGCTAACCTGATGTCACAGGTTATATTGATTTTCCGCGTAAACCAAGCTGCTGCTGCTGCTGCTAAGTTGCTTCAGTCGTGTCCGACTCTGTGGGACCCCATAGACGGCAGCCCATCAGGCTCCCCCATCCCTGGGATTCTCCAGGCAAGAACATTGGAGTGGGTTGCCATTTCCTTTTCCAATGCATGAAAGTGAAAAGTGAAAGTGAAGTCGCTCAGTCGTGTCCGACTCTTAACGGTCCGACCCCCTGGTAGGATTGCAGCCTACCAGGCTCCTCCGTCCATGGGATTTTCTAGGCAAGAGTACTGGAGTGGGGTGCCATTGCCTTCTCTGGTAAACCAAGCTACTTAGCCTTTTTTCTCTGCTGAATTTTCCTGCTGAGCTATCCTCATTCTATTACTCTTTATATCTTTGATGAATATTTAAATTAATCACCGACGCCGTCTTCCCTTCGAATACCCTGGATCAGCCGGGGCTGGACCTCGGCAGTCAGGATTGTCACACAGAAATGGGGCAGATGGAACTGATGATGGTACTCTTTGACAATAAATCTTTGATGGGTAATCTAAACAGGAGACAATTCAAGAAACAGCCGTATCCCTTATCATTATGACCTGCTGGACAAGATAAATATAACCTGTTATTTAACTATTATCTTCTAACTGTTCTTGGACACCCAGGATCTGTACCAATAAGAAAACTGCATGTTTCCCCTCTGCTTCAAGGTATGGCTTTTTGAAAAGGGCAGAGTGTAATCCTTTCCCTCTTACAGCTTCTAGAGCCCCCAATCCCCACAAATGAAGGATAAGGGTAAAACTAGAGATGCCTTGAAAATTGCATTTCTGTATCTCATGTTTATGCATAGAATTCATTAATTTGGAGTTTTAGGATGTTATGCAAGGAAATAGATTATTCCAGTGGGATAACATTAGAGCAGATGCCCTAACCTGCAGTCCAAATTAGGAGATCTTGGATATTAGCTGTGAAAAAAGGAAATCTTTATTTTCATTAATATGAAACAAAAATGCAGTATTCTTTTCAAGTAAATAATAAACCACAGTTAATTAGCAGGACTGATGATTTTCTCCCCAAAAGAAATCATTAATAATTTGAAGCCATATTTCAGTGGCTTCAGGTGTCTCACAATATGTGTTATGAGACCTTTCAATAGCTGTTGGTGTCAATGACTAATACCAATACTAAGAAGCACAGTCATTGGTATGTATTCTATTTTTAAAGTAGAATGAGATCTGATTTTAATATAGTTTTTCCTTGGAATTTTCTTTACTTTTTAAACATTTCATTATTGTTCAGTATACAGCCAAATCTTTTCATAGTGCAGAAAAGTAAAGAAACCATAGTCTAAGCAGAATATTTTCTGGAAATTGGGTGATAGCTTAGGACTTCGGTGTATCAACCTACTCCTCAGCTGTGTGTCCAAAACAGGAATTGAGCAGACATCCAAACACTAAGCAGTGACAAAGCAAGCCAGCACCAGGTCTCTTCGTGGCCACTGCCTCCGCTGACTCCTACGAAGTTTAATAATGAGTAAAAGCACCACAGATCAAAGAAAAAAAACATCAAATGGAGACTCAAAAAGACAGTACCTTTGAAAATGAGCTATTAATTCAAAAACCAAAATTACTTCAGAAAGTTCTTTGACATCCTTGATGTGGAAAACGATCAAGGTTGGACAGGATAAGATGAAAAGGGAGAGGAAAAAGATAAAGAAGTAACCAAGAAAACAAATACCGATGTATGAATGAAATTTTTATCAGAAAAATTAAAAATCAGGATTTAATGATATGTAAGACTTAAGATTGCAGATGGTGACTTCAGCCATGAAATTAAAAGATGCTTACTCCTTGGAAGGAAAGTTATGTCCAACCTAGACAGCATACTAAAAGGCAGAGACTTTACTTTGCCAACAAAGGTCCATGTAGTCAAGGCTATGGTTTTTCTAGTACTCATGTATGGATGTGAGAGTTGGACTATAAAGACAGCTGAGCGCCAAAGAATTGATGCTTTTGAACTGTGGTGTTGGAGAAGACTCTTGAGAGTCCCTTGGACTGCAAGGAGGTCCAACCAGTCCATCCTAAAGGAGATCGGTTCTGAATATTCACTGGAAGGACTGATGCTGAAGCTGAAGCTCCAATACTTTGGCCAACTGATGCGAAGAGCTGACTCATTTCCCTGATGCTGAGAAAGATTAAAGGCAGGAGGAGAAGGGGATGATAGAGGATGAGATGGTTGGATGGCATCACCGACTCAATGGACATGAGTTTGAGTAAGCTCTGGGAGTTGGTGATGGACAGAGAGGCCTGGCGTGCTGCAGTCCATGGGATTGCAAAGGATCAGACATGACTGAGCGACTGAACTGAACTGACTGAAGACTTAAGACACTCTCCTCTATAACAGAGGGAAAGGAAAATAACAAGAAATGACAGAGAATGAAATTATAGGTATTTCAGCAGGAGAAAAAAACATAATAATTATACTAAGTATTGTTCAAAACATTGCATGATTGTTGGAGATAAGTCTCTTAAAAATTACAAACATATACAAAATTAAACAGTCTGCAGGAAGAACTTTACCATTTAAAGTAAAATGTTTTAAAAGGGAAACCCCTCTTTTAGAAAAGTCAACTAGAAAAGAAAAATAATGATGAGAATAAATAAGAAAAGTAAAATCTATAGCAGCACACAAGAGAAATAAAGTACATAACAACACAGATTAAAAGAAAAAGAAAAATAGATTATTAGTAAAAGAAGGAGTCTAACTTCCAAACTATCAACATTAAACACCAGATGTTAGAAAAGAGCGTTTATGAATACTTGAGAGAGAATTTTTATCCAAACAAATTTTAGAAATCAGTATACAAAGTATTCAAATATGCCAAGTATTCAAAATATAAGTAATCAAATAATAAAAGATTTATTTACAAATTACTTTGAAAAATGTTTAAAAGTTTTCAGTGTATGTTTCAGTAATATTCCACTAACTATAGAATAATTCTAAATTAAATGTTTATGATTAGAGAAATAAGGTATAAAATGCAAAAAACTAATGCAAATCAAACTTAATAACTGTTTCAGAGAATTTATGAATGTAAAATTAGTTGCAGCATCCTTGGTGTAAGTCACGTTACGTTAGATGTCACACTGTGGGAACGTGCAAGGAGAGATGAGGGGTATTAGACTCCTTGTCACAAAGAGATGGCACTTTGCCTTGGTTCTGATGCTGTTCAGTATCACAAACCATCTCCAGGCTCCTTATTAACCTTAGATTTATTAGAACTTTCTACAGTAGGTAGAATAATGCACAATCGTAGTAGTGTCTCAAAAGGGAAATCTAAAGTGGCAACTTACAGACTGCATTTAGGAGCAAATGATTTCCATCTTTCCAAGAGGGAATCTGGTGGAGATAAAGCTAAATTCACGATATCATAATTCAGTTTTGGTGGATACAACAAAGCAGGGATAATGAACTGAGTCTTGACTGACAAGCAAAATTTTTGTCCAGGTGAGCAGATTATCTCTGAAATAAATATCATGAGAGTTTCCTGAATGAAATAGTGAAATGATGCTGTTTTATAGCCGCATCTTTCATAGACCAAGTTTTCTGAAATGAGTGACTAAATCACCCTAAAATAGGTAGTCTTTAGGCATATATACATCATATTGATACACATATTGATACTCAGTAATGCTTTTAAAACTTCTTGAAAATGACCAGTAATAAAATTAACACCATGTAATGCATAACTACCGAAGATGAATATGTGCATCTATTTGTATAACAAATCTATTTATGTAAAGATATTTAAAATTCAGTTAAAATGTCAGTGTTTAAACTGTCATATTGCGAGGAAGAGACTATTTGTTTGAATAAAGGTAATAAAATTCCAATATATGCTGTTTACATGAAACATACCCCCCCCCCAAAAAAAAGTAATGTGCAAGTGTTGAAATAGTAAGTGCAAATAAAAAGGAAAAAATATTCAATGTTTATTTCAGACAAAGTTGTCATCAAGGTAAAAGTCCTGGAAGGGAAAATAAATTTTAAATAGAAATAAAAAATTCAAGCCTCAATGATGAGATGACCTGCTTTCCAAAGTAAATAGCAGAAAACTATATATAGTAAAATAACTTTCAGGAATATATGAGAAAATAATCAAGGAGTTACTTTTAATACATGAAAAAAAAAATCCAACCCTTACCAGAATAACCAGACATAAATTTGTAAGTAGGTTTGCAGGATATAAATTATTTATTAAGAAGTTTAAATATTGTGGAAACAGAGAAGATTGAGTATCCATTCAATAAGATCTCAGGCAAATTTTGTGTATATACTAATGGTTCAATTATATAAGACCCATTTTCTGATTTGTGTGCAATACAGATGGAAATTATTGTCAGAGGTTTAAATGTCATCAATATCAATAGCAACAAATTACAACAATTCTTGGATTTAAAACCCGCCAGGCTCCTCTGTCCGTGGGGATTCTCCAGGCAGGAATACTGGAGTGGATAGCCATTCCCTTCTCCAGAGGCTCTTCCTGAACCAGGGATCAAACCCAGGTCTCCCACATTGCAGGTGGATTCTCTATCATCTGAGTCACCAGATGATACAGACTTTCCCAAACAAGTGTTTAATCAAAGCAGCAATTAAAACCATTAAAAAAAACAATTAAATGTGATAAGAGAGATTAAGCCAAGAAGAGAAGGGGGCGACAGAAGATGAGATGGTTGGATGGCATCACCGACTCAATGGACATGAGTTTCAGCAAACTCTGGGAGTTGGAGATGGACAGGGAGGCCTGGTGTGCTGCGGTTCATGGGGTCACAAAGAGTGAGACACAACTTGGTTACAAAAACAACAAAGGATGAGAACACTGCTTACACAAACTCACATGATGCAGCTATGTTCGAAGTAGATCTCTACTAACTCTTCCTTCAGTGCGTGCTGGCTGTTATCCCCTTTAGAGGAGGTATGGCTGATGTGGTGACCCACTCCTGAGCAGGGCCTACTCTTTGCTCTGTGTGTCCCTGCCCATTAGGGGCAGGGTCTACTCCCTAGGTGTTGGAGTAATGAGTGAAGTGAAAGGAACTCAGTCATGTCTGACTCCTTGTGACCCCATGGACTATACAGTCCACGGAATTCTCCAGGCCAGAATCCTGTAGTGGGTAGCCTTTCCCTTCTCCAGGGGATCGTCCCAGCCCAGAGCTCGAACCCAGGTCTCCTGCATTGCAGGCGGATTCTTTACCATCTGAGCCACCAGGGAAGCCCTGTTGGAGGCGAGGCCCAAGATTTTTTTTCTTAGCTGTGTTTCTGATCCTCAGTGCAAAGTACTTGGGACCGGAACACTTCCACCGGGGGAGAGACCGCTGACTAGGCCTCCTCTGGAGGTGTTCACCTCCCGTGCCAGCTCTCAGGTTACTCTTGCTGGCACTGCTCTCCACCTCGCCTTGACTGTAGGTCTACCAGCAGCTCACTCTGGGATCTCTCAGACGTTCTTTTCACCCCCGGCGTAGGCCCACTGAAGGATTGCAGGACTGCAGTAATCACCATCTGGATCTGCCATGTGTGCCGTGGGGGCAGCTCCGACTTTGACTTGCCCCAACCCCCCGGTGTTTGTGCCCACATAGTCTTCAGCTTTTGAGGCTAGGCTGCAGGAGCAGTTGTCTGTTCAGATCCGTAGGCGCTGAGTTTGCAAAGCTGGGGTCTGCATTTGCAGTTTTCGCAGCTGTGAGGAGAGATTTCAGCTTTTCTTCCTTCGTTGCATGGCCCCGGGGCTCAGCTCTGCTCAGCGCCACCTCCAGCATCCGTGCCTGGGCTGTGGAGCCTTCAAGCCCGCCCAGGCATGAGGGCGCCAGGGCAGAGACTGGGGCGCCCTAGACTGCCCGGGTGGGAGGCGCCCCTGGGACCCCATGGAGGAGGGAGCGTGCTGGGGTAGAGAGCTGGGTGCGAGTCTGTCGGGTGTGAAGAGGCGGAGACAGAGACTGGGGCGAGCAGGCTGCCCAGGAGGGAGGAGGTGGAGGTCGCGGTGACCAGGGTGGTGGGCACATGGTTCTGACTCTTCAGTTTGTTGAGGTAGACCCAGTGTTCATTACTTCCCAGATGGCATGGTCAGCAAAGTATCTGCCTGCAGTGCAGGAGACCCGGATTCAACCCCTGAGTCAGAAAGATCCCTTGGAGAAGGAAATGGCAACCCACCCCAGTATTCTTGCCTAGAAAATCCCACAGATAGACAAGCCTGGTGGGCTACAGCCCTGGGGTCACAAAGAGTCAGACACGAGTTAGCTACTAATCCACCACCAATGTTCATTGTAACATTATTTACAGTAGTCAGGACATAGAAGCAACCTAAATGTCCATTGACAGAGGATTGGATAAAGAAGATGTGGTACACACATACAGGGATATTACTCAGCTGTTAAAAGAGCTCAGTAATGCCATTTGGAGTGGCATGGATGGATGGACCTGGACACTATTTTACCAAGCGAGGTAAGTCAGATAGAGGAAGAAAAATACCATATCACTTTGCCTAAAGTCAAGGAATTCTATTCACAATCTTAATTTCTCTTGCCATATTGCATAACACACAGGTTCTAGATATGAGGATGTGAGCATCTTTTGGGGACCTGCCAAAATAGTATGCTTAAAATGTTTGCTCTCCCATGTACTGCCTTTTTGAAATGTAAAATATGAAGTTCTGATGAGAGAAAATATGTTGAGAAATTAGAAATGAATATACTTAAATAAGTTTGTATTGGGTAAAGATCTCATCAGAAGACACTCTAGCTTGTTTGGGTAGGTTGTTTAAGTAGCTTGTTCTAGCTTGCTTAAGTAGGAAAAAATTTACTGTGAGATATCTCTTGCTCACAGGACCTTTAGAGGAGCTGCAACAATATGACCAAACAGAACTGGCCTGGAGGAGCGGTTTTCTCTTTCTGTGGAGAAGCTGCCTGCAGCTCCTGCTGGCTCCAGATTATTCTGCTGTGTTTCTTTTCACTCTTGTTTATTTTCTTGCACTACCACTGCTGCTGGCTGGCTGCATTAAACAACAGAAACTGATTTCTCACATCCCAGCAGGCTGGAAGCCCAAGGTCTGAGTGTCAGCATGTTCAGGTCCTGGTGAGGTTCTTCTCTTCCTCGCTTGTAGAGGTGGATGTCATTTCTTACAGGACACTAATCTGATTCGACTGAGAGCTCACCATTATGACTTCATTTAACCTTAATTATTTCCTTAAAGGCCCCATCTCCAAATACAGCCACATTGCAGGGGGTCAGGGAATTAGGGTTTCAACATATGAATTTGGGGCCTAGAGGACACAAACATTCAATCCATAACATTTTAGTAATATGGAATTTTCATGTCTGATCTGGATTATTATGCAAGTAACTTCTAAACGTAAGAATCCTGTGGGTACTTTAGAAATCAATTGTGTTTCTATATACTAACAATGAAAAATCAGAAAGGGAAATTAAGGAATCAATCCCATTCACCATTGAAACAAAAAGAATTAAATATCTAGAAATAAACTTACCTAAGGAGATGAAATAACTGTACACAGAAAATTATAAGACACTAATGAAAGAAATCAAAGATGACATAAGCAGATGGAGAGATATTCCATGTTCCTGGGTAGGAAGAATCAATATTGTGAAAATGAGTATACTACCAAATGCAACCAACAGATTTAATACAATCCCTATCAAATTACCAATGGCATTTTTCACAGAACTAGAACAGAAAATTTCATAATTCATATGGAAACACAAAAGACCCCTAATAGCCAAAGCAGTCTTGAGAAAGAAGAATGGAGCTGGAGGAATCAAGCTTCCTGACTTCAGGTTATTCTACAAAGCTGCAGTCATCACACAGTGAACACAGTATGGTACTGGCACAGAAACAGAAATACAGACTGATGAGACAAGATAGAAAGCCCAGAAATGAACCCATGCACCTATGGTACCTTATTATTGACAAAGGAGGCAAGAATATACAATGGGGTGAAGACAGTCTCTTTAATAAGTGGTGCTGGAAAACTGGACAGCTACCTGTAAGAGAATGAAACTAGAATGCTTCCTAACACCATACACAAAGATAAACTCAAAATGGATTAAAGACCTAAATGTAAGATCAGAAACTATAAAATTCTTAGAAGAAAACATAGGCAGAACACTCGACATAAATCAAAACAAGATCCTCTATGACCCGCCTCCTAGAGTAACAGAAATAAAAACAAAAGCAAGCAAGTGAGTCCTGATTAAACTTAAAAGCTTTTTCACAGCAAAGGAATATAAGCAAGGAGAAAAGACAACCCTCAGAATGGGAGAAAATAATAGCAAATGAAACAACTGATGAAGAATTAATTTCCAAAATATACAAGCAGTTCATACAACTCAATACCAGAAAAACAAACACAAGCCAAAAGTGGGGAAAAGACCTAAACAGACATTTCTCCAAAGAAGACATACAGATGGCTGACAAACACATGAAAAGATGCTCAACATTGCTCATTATTAGAGAAATGCAAATCAAAACCACAATGAGATATCACCTCACGCTGGTCAGAATGGCCCTCATCAAAAAGTCTACAAACAATAAATGCTGGAGTGGGTGTGGAGGAAAGGAAACACTCTTGCACTGTTGGTGGGAATGTAAATTGATACAGCCACTATGGAAGACGATATGGGGATTCCCTAAAAACTAGGAATAAAACCACCATATGACCCAGCAATCCCACTCCTAGGCATGTACCCTGAGGAAACCAAAATTGAAAGAGACACATGTATCCCATTGTTCATTGCAGCACTATTTACAATAGCTAGAACTTGGAAGCAACCTAGATGTCCACTGACAGATGAATGGATAAAGAAGTTGTGGTACATATACACAATGGAATATTACTCAGCCATAAAAAGGAACACATTTGAGTCAGTTCTAATGAGCTGGATGAACCTAGAACCTATTATACAGAGTGAAGTGAGTCAGAAAGAGAAAGATAAATGCATTATTCTAACACATATATATGGAATCTAGAAAAATAGTACTGAAGAATTTATTTACAGGGCAGCGATGAGAAACAGACATAGAGAATAGACTTATGGACATGGGGAGAGGGGAGGAGAGGGTGAGATATATAGAAAGAGTAACATGGAAACTTACATTACCATATGTAAAATAGATAGGCAACAGGAATTTGCTGTTGTCTATCAAACAGGGGCTCTGTATCAACCTAGAGGGGTGGGATGGGGAGGGAGATGGGAGGGAGGTTCAAAAGGGAGGGGATATATGTATACCTATGGCTGATTCATGCTGAGGTTTGACAGAAAGCAGCAAATTTCTGTAAAGCAATTATCCTTCAATAAAAAATAAATTAATTAAAAAAATTCTGTGGGTACTTTGATTGGAAGAACTGAAATCTAGGAGTGTTAGTGGAGGAGAGTCTGGAGACCACTCCTCCTGTGGGCCTTGGTTCTTGGTAAGAATACAAAGAATAATCTGAGGTCTTACCTGTTTATTGATGGTAAGGAAAGAAAGAATAGAGAGGATACCTCAAGAGAGAGGTGGGCTACGCCAAGGGAAGCAATCACCAGGAGGGCTGGAGTACAGAGTTTTTAAGGCAAAGTTATTTGCATAATTGGGAGAGTCCTTGATAGACAACTGCAGATTATATAACAAGATGCTCCACTGTGCATGTCCTTCCTGTAATTCAGTCTGTTATAATTAGATGTATGTATTCTTGGAATGGGTGCACAAGCGCAGCTAAGAGGAGCTACCCCACATCCAAGGCAGATGACCATTATATCTACTACTGCAGGCAGGAATCCCTTAGAAGAAGTGGAGTAGCCATCACGGTCAACAAAAGAGTTCAAAATGCAGTACTTGGATGCAATCTCAAAAACGACAGAATGATCTCTGTTTGTTTCCAAGGCAAACCATTCAATATCACGGTAATCCAAGTCTGTGCCCCAACCAGTAATGCTGAAGAAGCTGAAGTTGAACGGTTCTATGAAGACCTACAAGACCTTTTAGAACTAACACCCAAAAAAGATGTCCTTTTCATTATAGGGGACTGGAATGCAAAAGTAGGAAGTCAAGAAACACCTGGCGTAACAGGCAAATTTGGCCTTGGAATACGGAATGAAGCAGGGCAAAGGCTAATACAGTTTTGCCAAGAGAACGCACTGGTCATAACAAACACCCTCTTCCAACAACACAAGAGAAGACTCTGCACATGGACATCACCAGATGGTCAACACCGAAATCAGATTGATTATATTCTTTGCAACCAAAGATGGAGAAGCTCTATACAGTCGACAAAAACACTACCAGGAGCTGACTGTGGCTTAGATCATGAACTGCTTATTGCCAAATTCAGACTTAAATTGAAGAAAGTAGGGAAAACCACTAGACCATTCAGGTATGACCTAAATCAGATCTCTTATGATTATACAGTGGAAGTGAGAAACAGATTAAAGGGCCTAGATCTGATAGATAGAGTTCCTGATGAACTATGGATGGAGGTTCGTGACATTGTACAGGAGACAGGGATCAAGACCATCCCCATGGAAAAGAAATGCAAAAAAGCAAAATGGCTGTTGGAAGAGGCCTTACAAATAGCTGTGAAAAGAAGAGAAGTGAAAAGCAAAGGAGAAAAGGAAAGATATAAGCATCTGAATGCAGAGTTCCAAGGAATAGCAAAAAGAGATAAGAAAGCCTTCCTCAACGATCAATGCAAAGAAATAGAGGAAAATAACAGAATGGGAAAGACTAGAGATCTCTTCAAGAAAATTAGAGATACCAAGGGAACATTTCATAGAAAGATGGGCTCAATAAAGGACAGAAATGGTATGGACCTAACAGAAGCAGAAGATATTAAGAAGAGGTGGCAAGAATACACAGAAGAACTATACAAAAAAAGATCTTCACTACCAAAATAATCACGATGGTATGATCACTCACCTAGAGCCAGACATCCTGGAATGTGAAGTCAAGTGGGCCTTAGAAAGCATCACTATGAACAAAGCTAGTGGAGGTGATGGAATTCCAGTTGAGCTATTTCAAATCCTGAAAGATGATGCTGTGAAAGTGCTGCACTCAATATGCCAGCAAATTTGCAAAACTCAGTAGTGGCCCCAGGACTGGAAAAGGTCAGTTTTCATTCCAATCCCAAAGAAAGGCAATGCCAAAGAATGCTCAAACTACCGCTCAAACTAAAGTAATGCTCAAAATTCTCCAAGCCAGGCTTCAGCAATACATCAACTGTGAACTTCCAGATGTTCAAGCTGGTTTTAGAAAAGGCAGAGGAACCAGAGATCAAATTGCCAACATCTGCTAGATCACTGAAAAAGCAAGAGAGTTCCAGAAAAACATCTATTTCTGCTTTATTGACTATGCCAAAGCCTTCGACTGTGTGGATCACAATAAACTGTGGGAAATTTTGAAAGAGATGGGAATACCAGACCACCTGACCTGCCTCTTGAGAAACCTTTATGCAGGTCAGGAAGCAGCAGTTAGAACTGGACATGGAACAACAGACTGGTTCCAAATAGGAAAAGGAGTTCGTCAAGGTTGTATATTGTCACCCTGCTTATTTAACTTATATGCAGAATACATCATGAGAAATGCTGGGCTGGAAGAAGCACAAGCTGGAATCCAGATTGCTGGGAGAAATATCAGTAACCTCAGATATGCAGATGACACCACCCTTATGGCAGAAAGTGAAGAGGAACTCAAAAGCCTCTTGATGAAAGTGAAAGAGGAGAGTGAAAAAGTTGGCTTAAAGCTCAACATTCAGAAAACGAAGATCATGGCATCCAGTCCCATCACTTCATGGGAAATAGATGGGGAAACAGTGGAAACAGTGTCAGACTTTATTTTTCTGGGCTCCACAATCACTGTAGATGGTGACTGCAGCCATGAAATTAAAAGACGCTTACTCCTTGGAAGGAAAGTTATGACCAACCTAGATAGCATATTCAAAAGCAGAGACATTACTTTGCCAACAAAGGTTCATCTAGTCAAGGCTATGGTTTTTCCTGTGGTCATGTATAGATGTGAGAGTTGGACTGTGAGGAAAGCTGAGGGCCGAAGAATTGGTGCTTTTGAACTGTGGTGTTGGAGAAGACTCCTGAGAGTCCCTTGGACTGCAAGGAGATCCAACCAGTCCATTCTGAAGGAGATCAGCCCTGGGTGTTCTTTGGAAGGAATAATGCTAAAGCTGAAACTCCAGTACTTTAGTCACCTCATGCGAAGAGTTGATTCATTGGAAAAGACTCTGATGCTGGGAGGGATTGGGGGCAGGAGGAGAAGGGGACAACAGAGGATGAGATGGCTGGATGGCATCACTGACTCGATGGACATGA